>NC_091984.1:73439425-74039425 GCF_044704955.1 Pristiophorus japonicus | reverse complement strand
GTGACCAAAACTGCACGCAGTACTCCAGGTGCGGCCTCACCAATACCCTATACAGTTGCAGCAGGACCTCCCTGCTTTTGTAATCCATCCTTCTCGCAATGAAGGCCAACATTCCATTCGCCTTCCTGATTACCTGCTGCACCTGCAAACTAACTTTTTGGGATTCATGCACAAGGACCCCCAGGTCCCTCTGCACCACAGCATGTTGTAATTTCTCCCCATTCAAATAATATTCCCTTTTACTGTTTTTTTTTGCAAAGTGGATATCCTCACACTTTCCGACATTGTATTCCGTCTGCCAAACCTTAGCCCATTCGCTTAACCTATCTAAATCTCTTTGCAGCCTCTCTGTGTCCTCTACACAACCCGCTTTCCCACTAATCTTTGTGTCATCTGCAAATTTTGTTACACTACACTCTGTCTCTTCTTCCAGGTCATCTATGTATATTGTAAACAGTTGTGGTCCCAGCACCGATCCCTGTGGCACACCACTAACCACTGATTTCCAACTCGAAAAGGACCCATTTATCCCGGCTCTCTGCTTTCTGTTAGCCAGCCAATTCTCTATCCATGCTAATACATTTCCTCTGACTCCGCGTACCTTTATCTCCTGCAATAACCTTTTGTGTGGCACCTTATCGAATGCCTTTTGGAAATCTAAATACACCATATCCATCGGTACATCTCTATCCACCATGCTCGTTATATCCTCAAAGAATTCCAGTAAATTAGTTAAACATGATTTCCACTTCATGAATCCATGTTGCGTCTGCTTGATTGCACTATTCCTATCTAGATGTCCTGCTATTTCTTCCTTAATGATAGCTTCAAGCATTTTCCCCACTACAGATGTTAAACTAACTTGCCTATAGTTACCTGCCTTTTGTCTGCCCCCTTTTTTAAACAGAGGCGTTACATTAGCTGCTTTCCAATCCGCTGGTATCTCCCCAGAGTCCAGAGAATTTTGGTAGATTATAACGAATGCATCTGCTATAACTTCCACCATCTCTTTTAATACCCTGGGATGCATTTCATCAGGAACAGGGGACTTGTCTACCTTGAGTCCCATTAGCCTGTCCAGCACTACCCCACTAGTGATAGTGATTGACTCGAGGTCCTTCCTTCCCACATTCCTGTGACCAGCAATTTTTGGCATGGTTTTTGTGTCTTCCACTGTGAAGACCGAAGCAAAATAATTGTTTAAGGTCTCAGCTATTTCCACATTTCCCATTATTAAATCCCCCTTCTCATCTTCTAAGGGACCAACATTTACTTTAGTCACTCTTTTTCGTTTTATATATCTGTAAAAGCTTTTATTATCTGTTTTTATGTTTTGCGCAAGTTTACTTTCGTAATCTATCTTTCCTTTCTTTATTGCTTTGTTAGTCATTCTTTGCTGTCGTTTAAAATTTTCCCAATCTTCTAGTTTCCCACTAACCTTGGCCACCTTATACTCATTGTTTTTTAATTTGATACTCTCCTTTATTTCCTTGGTTATCCACGGCTGGTTATCCCTTCTCTTACCGCCCTTTTTTTTCACTGGAATATATTTTTGTTGAGCACTATGAAAGAGCTCCTTAAAAGTCCTCCACTGTTCCTCAATTGTACCACCGTTTAGTCTGTGTTTCCAGTCTACTTTAGCCAACTCTGCCCTCATCCCACTGTAGTCCTCTTTGTTTAAGCATAGTACGCTCATTTGAGACTCTACTTCCTCACCCTCAATCTGTATTACAAATTCAACCATATGTGATCACTCATTCCGAGAGGATCTTTTACTAGGAGATCATTTATTATTCCTGTCTCATTACACAGGACCAGATCTAAGATCACTTGCTCCCTTGTAGGTTCTGTAACATACTGTTCTAAGAAACAATCCCGTATGCATTCTATGAATTCCTCCTCAAGACTACCCCGTGCAATTTGATTTGACCAATCGATATGTAGGTTAAAATCCCCCATGATTATTGCCGTTCCTTTTTCACATGCCTCCATTATCCCCCCCACAGCGAGATCATGCAGCTGGCCCGTTACATTAACATACAGCATCAGACACAGTGCTAGTACAGTTTACAGTTTTTTACAGTTTGTATCATGACACCTTGGTTCAGTGACTTACATTCGTTATGTTTTACGGTCATGCGCCAGGATTGGGTAGGTTGCATTCATGGTTCAGTCATGGTCAATACTGAGGTAGCAGTACAGGTATGCGAGACACTGGTTCCAGAGCAACCGGACGGGTCCTAGTCATCTGATGGCGGCGCTGCGCCCACTGCTAGCGGGCTGGGCTTGGTTCGCTCATCTTGCCAGGACTTAGGGCCTTTGCCGTTGTCTAGTGGTGGGCAGAGCCACAGATGTGTGTGGCCTCCCTGTCCTCCTTTGAGGGCTGCAGAATCTTCTGCCTGCTCTCTAACAGTGTTGGGAACTTGGCTGTTCTAGGACCCTTTTGGGGAACGCGTTGGTTCTGACCTTTTACTCCGGGACATGGCCGAGGTAGCGACTGGGTCTGGGGGCTGCGCCGTCTCCACCCAGGTGGTGGGCAACAATGGCTGACTGCGCGTATTGGCGCCGTTTTCATTTCCAGGTCCGTGGCGAATAGTGCCATCGGGTGCCTGCAGCATGGGATAGACCTGGGGCAGGGTATCAGGATCAGTGCCTTCACCCTCCTGAGGTCGCTGGCCTATAACTTGTGGGGACATCTGGGGCAGGGCATCAGGATCAGCGCCTTTACCCTCCCAAATTCGCTCGCTTGCTACTTTTGGGGACACTCTATTCCCGACATCTCGCAACAACATTTTGTTTTTTACATTAGGAATAGTAACGACATCTCACAACAACAGTGTGTTCACAATCTTAATCGGTTTGTTACATTGATTGCCATGCATACAATGTCTCTTCAAGTTCAGTTGTTTGCAGGTCTCCTTTAAGAGAACCCTGCTGGCTTTACCCAATCAAATCCTTTGTTAGACACCACGTGTTGGTCCCTCAGCGCTGCACCTCGTGGTATGGCCGCGGCGATCTTTTTTTTCAGCCACACTGCACCTCGCTGCAGCAGGGACACCATCTTGCCTCTGTCCTCGAAGTCGACTGCCTTGATCCTTCTCTCCCGCAATTCTGCCACAAAAGCTGGAAGAGTACCTGTGAATTCGATCTTCCTCCCCAGATGTCCTGCTACTGGAACTGAGAAGGTACTTTTAGGTCGTTCCGGTTGGATCATTGCCACGCAGTCGTGATGGACGGTCTGTGTCTCAGGTACTGCGCTGGTCTGTTCTCTGGTGCCTGGCCCAAGCGAAGGTGTGGTTTTCCTCTGCCTCTGAGCATGGGGGACATTGATTGCTGGTGTGAAGAGGTCTTCCCATTTCCACTGGATCTTCCCCATCCACCTTGTTCCAAGTAGCGTTGAGCCATCACCTGCAACAATCCACAGAGGTAACTTGTGCACCACGCCATTATGGATTACACTTACATCTGCACTACCAAGGACTGAAATCAGCTCCTTGGCGTAGGTGCGCAACTTTTCCTGTACTGGAACCAGCTCAGATCGTTTTACGTTCCATAGCCTCTCAAAGGCATCCTGGCTCATCACTGACTGGCTCGCCCTGTGTCCACTTCCATGAAGACTGGAACGCCGTTTATCTCAACTTCCATCTTCACTGGAGGACAATCGGTGGTGCAGGTATACATTCCATACACTTCTTCTTGGGGCTGAGTTGCCTCTCTGGCCAAATCATATTCCCCGCTGGATTCAAAGTCATCTACCAACTCCTGCGCCAGACGGCAAGTCGTATTTCTTTTACACATATGCTGGAGGTGGCCCTTCGTGTTGCAGGCTTTGCATACATACTCAGCAAACCAACACCGGTGGGCCCTATGGTTTCCTCCACAACGCCAGTATGGTGCTATTCGATTAGCACCCCTCAGCGGACTCTGAGTTCTGGAACCCTGAGGTCTGTGCTCTCTCCCTGGGCAGAGCCACGTTCTACAGTCTTGCCTGTGAAAAACACCATTCTGTGTATAGTACTTGCTGGGTTTGAGCCCACAGGATGAATAATTTGCTTGGTGCTGCAGGTCGAGGGCATAAACGCCTGACTGATGCTGATGGCCTTCTGCAGGTTGACTGTGGTGTCGACAGATAATAGCTTGTAATGGAGGCCCTCGTGGCCAATTCTCATAACGAAGATGTCTCGCAATGCTTCGTTGAGGTGCATGCCAAAATCACATGGTGCTGCAAGTCTCCTGAGGTCGGCAGCATATTTGCAATCTCCTGGCCCTCAGGTCTGCGGTGCGTGTAGAACCTGTACCTGACCGTGAGGATGCTCTCTTTTGGTTTTAGTTGGTCGCGAATTAGTTCAGTCAGCTCATCGTATGTCTTATCCTTGGCCTTCGTGGGTGCCAGCAAGTCCCTGATGAGGCGGTAGACCTCGGGCCCACAACTGGTCAGCAGTATAGCCTTGCGCTTCTCGGCCAATGCATCTGTATCCCCTGCCAGGTCGTTTGCCACGAAATATTACTCAGGTCTTTCCGTGAAGGCATCCCAATCATCACCCTCTGCGAAGTCTTTTAGTGTGCCAAAGGTAGCATAATCGGGTGGAAGTCCATATACTCGTTGCCGATTGTTATGTCTGTAATGTACTTATGAATGACTCCACGAGGCAATATGTTGTACTCAAACTGTAGTGACGTTGGTCCTTTATTCGTAACTCCAGAGTGAGGCAGCCGCATGGTGGCTACCCTTTTATACAGCCTCTGCCACCAGGGCAGGAAGCCCTGGTCTCCACCAGTTGCACCCTCTAGTGGTGCCAGCATAGTATATACACAGTGTAAACCTTATTAATAGTACATCAGGTAAACAAGTCTCCATCTTCTGCAACTATACAGTGACTACACAGAGAGTATATCTATTGTCTGCATATATAAGAGGCTAGTTTTTGAAAAATGACCAAAAAAGCTTCCAAATTCTCATAAAAATGTAATTAGCTCACTCATATCCTTAAGAGAAGGGAGACCAGCATCCCTACCTGATCTGGTCTGGTTAACTCACAGTCACTCAGTTGTAAAACAATTGCTACATAGTTAAAAATTAAGAAAAAAATCAGATGGACAATAATCCAGGAATTGTATCAGGGCAGGGAGAGCTGTCAGCCATGGCTCAGTGATAGCACTCTAAGTCAGGTGGTTGTGGGTTCAAGTCGCACTCCAGAAACTACAGCACTTACTCTAGACTGACTGAGGGAGCACTGTGTTGATCGAGGTGCTGTCTTTTGAATGAGACATTCTCAGAGGAACACAAAAGTTCCCCTGGCATTATTCAAAGAAGAACATGGTAATTCTCCTCGATGTTGTAACCAATACTTACCCCTCAACCAACATGATTAAAACAGATTATCTGGTCTTAATCACATGACTGCATGTCAGGTCTTTCTGTGCACAAATTGGCTGCTGTGTTTCAAACATTACAACAGTGACTACACTTCAAAAGTACTTCATTGGTTGTAAAATGCTTTGGGACATCCTGAAGTTGTGAAAAATGCTATATAAATTATTGCTCTTTCTTTCTCTCTTTCTTCTCTTTCTATCTTTCTTCTCTTCCTTTGTTTCTTCTTTCTGTACTCCCAGACTAGTCAAGTAACAGCCTAGTCGCAATATCGTAGCTGTCATCCAACCAGCAGGATTGGACAAACTAAGGTGGATACAGAATGGTATTTAGTCAGGTGGGAGTGGCCCTGACTCAGGAATCCAGTCTTATAGCTACAGGTCAAACAATGTCAAGGAAGCCTCCTGTTGATCACCTACTGTCTGTCCCCTTCAACAAATCAGCACTCCTCCATGTTGAATCACTTGGAGGAAGCTCTGAGGCAAACAAGGGCACAGATTGTACTCTGGATTGCGGACTTCATAGAAACATAGAAAATAGGTGCAGCAGTAGGCCATTCGGCCCTTCGAGCCTGCACCACCATTCAATAAGATCATGACTGATCATTCATCTCAGTATCCCTTTCCTGCTTTCTCTGCATACCCCTTGATACCTTTAGCCGTAAGGGCTATATCTAACTCCCTCTTGAAAATATCCAATGAACTGGCATCAACAACTCTCTATGGTAGGGAATTCCACAGATTAACAACTCTCTGAGTGAAGAAGTTTCACCTCATCTCAGTCCTAAATGGCTTACCTCTTACCCTTAGAACTGTGTCCCCTGGTTCTGGACTTTACCAACATCGGGAATATTCTTCCTGCATCTAACCTGTCCAGTCCTGTCAGAATTTTATATGTTTCTATGAGATCCCCTCTCATCCTTCTAAACTCCAGTGAATAAAGTCCTCACCATGTATGGCTCAGTAGTACCTCCACTGAGCAAAATGCAAATTACTACTTTCTTTTTCCAGGGAGTAGTGTTTTTGTCAAACTGCAGTGTAACTGCTCTCCAGCATGTCATTGCTGGTATGGCACCCCATAATTCATCATGTGGCAGAATATTGTTAACAGATGACTGTTCTTCCCTGATGGCTCAGTTGATAAAAGAATTACCCAGAATGGAACTGAGGAATACAAATAGAGTAAAATTTTGAGCTGCTTTGCATGATTGTGAATACAATGGATAGCAATATAGTGACTTATTGCACCACACTGAAATTCTTGTACAATTAACTTCAACTGCTAAATTGCAACGTTCAACTTGGCACTTAAAGTTGGTCACTAGAGTCACTCCAGGTACTTAAGTTAAATACAGTAAATTACATTATTCTGGGCTTCTGGCAAGTATTTGTTAAGCTGCTAAAAAGAAATCATTGTTCTTGCAACTAACTATGTAATCTACTTACATGTGTTAAATTTAAATGAATGTCAGTTTGCCAAAGGTTTAATGAGTGCTATTGGGCAAATAAATTTCAATAAATGAGCCTTTTTGCTCTGAAACATTGTAAATCTGCACATTTGACTTGATCAGTTTTTTAAAATATGCAGTTTTGAGAGATACATGCAAGTATGACTTAACAAATTTTTATTTTTAACTATTGTCCTAATGAGTATGACATATTGCTATTTATCTGTGAAAAGAATAAACATATTCCTAATGATAGGATTTGACCTTGAAACTATTATGATATTATGGCAAGTGTAACAAAATAGCCTTCAGCTCAAATCTTGACTAATAAGATAGGGCGGTTAGTACTATACTACAAGAAGCTTTTATGCGCTCCCCCAACCCATATGATGGGGACCCACACCCATTGGACAGAAAATCCACAACCGAGCTCTGAGCTCCACTTGCTGGGACTGTCAAGAGCAGGGTTTAAATCCTTTGCTTTTTGACTTTGAGGCTGGAATGATACTATGAAGCCAAAGGCTCACTCCGCTCATGGGTTCATTGGAACCGGTTCTGGGGGAGTTGGGGCCAGTACAAACCGGACAGTCTGCACCTGGGCAGGACCGGAACCGATGTCCTAGAGGGAGTGTTTGCTAGTGCTGTTGGGGAGGGTTTAAACTAATATGGCAGGGGAATGGGAATCTATGCAGGGAGACCGAGGGAAGTTAAATGGGGGCAGAAGCAAAAGGTAGAAAGGAGATAAGGAAAAGTGGAGGGCAGAGAAATCAAAGGCAAAAATCAAAAAGGGCCACATTACAACATAATGCTAAAAGGACAAAGAGTGTTAAAAAAAACAAGCCTGAAGGCTCTGTGTCTCATTACGAGGAGCATTCGCAATAAGGTGGATGAGTTAACTGCACAGATAGCTGTTAACGGATATGATGTAATTGGGATTACGGAGACATGGCTCCAGGGTGACCAAGGCTGGGAACTCAACATCCAGGGGTATTTAATATTCAGGAAGGATAGACAGAAAGGAAAAGGAGGTAGGGTAGCGTTGCAGGTTAATGAGAAGATTAACGCAATAGTAAGGAAGGACATTAGGTTGGATGAGGTGGCATCCGTATGGGTAGAGCTGCGGAATATCAAAGGGCAGAAAACGCTAGTGGGAGTTGTGTACAGACCACCAAACAGTAGAAGTGAGGTTGGGGTTGGCATCTAACAGGAAATTAGAGATACGTGCAATAAAGGTGCAGCAGTTATCATGGGTGAGTTTAATCTACATATTGATTGGGCTAACCAAATTGGTAGCAATAAGGTGGAGGAGGATTTCCTGGAGTGTATAAGGGATGGTTTTCTAGAACAATATGTCGAGGAAGCAACTAGAGAGCTGGTCATCCTAGACTGGGTATTGTGTAATGAGAGAGGATTAATTAGCAATCTTGTTGTGCGAGGCCCCTTGGGGAAGAGTGACCATAATATAGTAGAATTCTTCATTAAGATGGAGAATGACACAGTTAATTCAGAGACCAGGGTCCTGAACTTAAAGAAAGGTGTCTTCGAAGGTATGAGACGTGAATTGGCTAGGATAGACTGGCGAATGATACTTAAAGGGTTGACGGTGGATAGGCAATGGCAGACATTTAAAGATCACATGGATGAACTTCAACAATTGTAAATCCCTGTCTGGCGTACAAATAAAACAGGGAAGGTGGCTCAACCGTGGCTAACAAGGGAAATTAGGGATAGTGTTAAGTCCAAGGAAGAGGCATATAAATTGGCCAGAAAAAGCAGCAAAGCTGAGGACTGGGAGAAATTTAGAATTCAGCAGAGGAGGACAAAGGATGGGGAAAATAGAATATGAGAGTAAGCTTGCAGGGAACATTAAGACGGACTGCAAAAGCTTCTATAGATATGTGAAGAGAAAAAGATTAGTGAAGACAAGCATAGGTCCCTTGCAGTCAGAATCAGGTGAATTTACAATGGGAAACAAAGAAATGGCAGGCCAATTGAACAAATACTTTGGATCAGTCTTCACTAAGGAAGACACAAATAACCTTCCGGAAATACTAGGGGACCAAGGGTCTAGCGAGAATGTGGAACTGAAGGAAATCCTTATTAGTCAGGAAATTGTGTTAGGGAAATTGATGGGATTGAAGGCCGATAAATCCCCGGGGCCTGATAGTCTGCATCCCAGAGTACTTAAGGACGTGGCCCTAGAAATAGTGGATGCATTGGTGGTCATTTGCAAACATTCTATAGATTCTGGATCAGTTCCTATGGATTGGAGGGTAGCTAATGTAACCCCACTTTTTAAAAAAGGAGGGAGAGAGAAAACAGGGAATTATACATTGGTTAGCCTGACATCAGTAGTGGGGAAAATGTTGGAATCAATTATTAAATATGTAATAGCAGTGCATTTGGAAAGCAGTGACAGGATCGGTCCAAGTCAGCATGGATTTATGAAAGGGAAATCATGCTTGACAAATCTTCTAGAATTTTTCGAGGATGTAACTAGTAGAGTGGACAAGGGAGAACCAGTGGATGTGGTGTATTTGGACTTTCAAAAGGCTTTTGACAAGGTCCCACACAAATGATTAGTGTGCAAAATTAAAGTACATGATATTGGGGATAATGTATTGATGTGGATAGAAAACTGGTTGGCAGACAGGAAGCAAAGAGTAGGAATAAACAAGTCCTTTTCAGAATGGCAGGCAGTGACTAGTGGGGTACCGCAAGGTTCAGTGCTGGGACCACAGCTATTTACAATATACATGAATGATTTAGATGAAGGAATTGAATGTAATATCTCCAAGCTTGCAGATGACACTAAGCTGGGTGGCACTGTGAGCTATGAGGAGGATGCTAAGAGGCTGCAGGGTGACTTGGACAGGTTAGGTGAGTGGGCAGATGCATGGTAGATGTAGTATAATATAGATAAATGTGAGGTTATCCACTTTGGTGGCAAAAACAGGAAGGCAGAATATTATCTGAATGGTGACAGATTAGGAAAAGGGGAGGTGCAATGAAACCTGGGTGTCATGGTATATCAGTCATTGAAAGTTGGCATGCAGGTACAGCAGGCGGTGAAGAAGGCAAATGGCATGTTGGCCTTCATAGCGAGAGGATTTGTGTATCGGAGCAGGGAGGTCTTACTGCAGTTGTACACGGCCTTGGTGAGGCCACACCTTGAATATTGTGTACAGTTTTGGTCTCCTAATCTGAGGAAGGACATTCTTGCTATTGAGGGAGTGCAGCGAAGGTTCACCAGTCTGGGATAGCAGGAGTGATATATGAAGAAAGACATGGATCGACTAGGCTTATATTCACTGGAATTTAGAAGAATGAGAGGGGATCTCATAGAAACATATAAAATTCTGACGGGATTGGACAGGTTAGTTGCACGAAGAATGTTCCCATTGTTGGGGAAGTCCAGAACCAGGGATCACAGTCTAAGGATAAGGAGTAATCCATTTAGACCGAGATGAGCAAAATCTTCTTCACTCAGAGAATTGTGAAGCTGTAGAATTCTCTACCACAGAAAGTTGTTGAGGCCAGTTCGTTAGATATATTCAAAAGTGAATTAGATGTGGCCCTTACGTGTAAAGGGATCAAGGGGTATGGAGAGAAAGCAGGAATGGGGTACTAAAGTTGCATGATCAGCCATGATCATATTGAATGGTGGTGCAGGCTCGAAGGGCCGAATGGCCTACTCCTGCACCTATTTTCTATGTTTCTATGTTTCTATCTATGTTATATCAAAGAAACAGAATGCCAACTGTGTATGCTCCATATAACTTTAACATCCTAATTGATAGACATACGAAAACAGTAGCTTTCAGGTGGGAGTTCCTAATGTTATAACAGTGTGCTAAGATTGATGTACAGGTGTGTGTGTTTATGGAGAATCATATTTTGCGATTGATGGATTTTGACAATGATATAAATTCTGTCATTTTTGCTTTTGCCTGTCCTTTTGTTTTGTTAATTCCTGTGAGGGAGATTAGGGACGAATTAATCAAAAGTTTGCTTCTCGTTGCAACTTTCGTTCTGCAATATCAGAAGGTTAGATACAAGGTTAACTGTCAGGAGGAAAAATGGAGGAAATAACAGAGCTGCACATAATTGATGTGACATAGCTCAACCCACCTTATCACTGAGCCTGAAATATGTTTGCTTCATGTGCAATAATGCATCTCAGTTTAGTAGCTGAGGACATTACAGAGTCAGTCAAAAAAATATTGTGTCAAAGCACTGATGTTAGTGTTATTGCCAAAACAGCTGACGAGCAGGAATAACAAACAGGCTGTTTAATGGAATGCATTAAACTTAATAAATCTGTAGCTAGAACATTGGGTAAAAGGACAATTTCCCTATTTGCTGGCCTATATAAACTGGCTTTTGAAGTTTAAGTTTCCCTTTCCTTGAGCATTAGCTTTCAAAATGTGCCTGTCTTTCCTTTCATGTAACATCTGTAAAAGAGAATTTCTGTAAATTTATGAGAAGTATTATACAGTAGATTAAGAGGAATGTGTAGGTCTGTTGGGCATTTCGTAATTCTTAGCCTTTTTATTTCTGGACTAAGCCAGAGATTTGGCTTTGTTTTGGCTTTGGTGCAGAAATGATACTGTAGTCCTCAGAACATTAATAAGCCGATATTGAAATCTTAATGAAATAAGCCCTATTTGAATCTCCTTAAGGTTTTCATCCTGTAAGTGATTTGGATTTGAATCAAAAGTATCATTAATTAAACTTCTTAAGGCATTTGAGGCCCCAGAGGGACCTGCTGCTGTCTGTGTTTCTTCTGCAACTGTAAGAGTAGCCTGGCTCTGCCTACATTCTACTGCATGTTTGACCAGTGTCAGTTGTGGCTCAGTGGGTTGTGGGTTCAAGTTCCACTCCAGGAACTTAAGCATATAAATTTAGGCTGACACTCATGTGCAGTACTGAGTGAGTGCTGCCCTGTCGGAGGTGCTGTCTTTTGGTTGAAGCGTTAAACTTGTCTCTCAGGTGGACGTAAAATATCCCATGGCACTATTTCGAAGAAGCGCAGGGGAGTTATCACCAGTGTCCTGGCCAATATATAATCCCTCAATCAACATAACAAAAACAGATTATCTGGTCATTGAAACATTTCTGTTTGTGGGAGTTTGCTGTGTGCAAGTTGGCTGCCACGTTTCCTATATTAGAACAGTGATTGCACTTCAAAAATTACTTCATTGGCTGTAAAGTGTTTTGAGACGTCCGGTGGTTGTGAAAGGCTCTATATAAATTTATTTTTCTTTCATGTTTGGGGATCTGAGGGGCTGGCAGAAAGGTTCTGTCCTGAAAAGCAATGTCATTGTCAGAGCAAACACCTGCCAGGCAAATACAACTGGGCCTCGAAACCAGTTGGCCACTAAGCAGTGAGAAAGCTGCCCAAGTGTTGCCAGTCAGATTGTTGAAGCCCTGAGAGGTACTTGTCTATGTCCCAGCCCCAGCATCTTGGAAAGCAGAAAAGACAGACCTCTCCACTCTACCATCCCAGGCAACAATGACAGTAGTCACGTCTTCAATGCAAGAAATTGGGACTCCTGCTAGTCTTATTTTGGGGGGTGGGGGGGCATGCACTGCATACTGTTCCATAATCTTATTTTGCATTTGTTTACAGGGCAAAGGCAATGCTGGCAGGGCCGCATTTATTGCCCATTTTTAGTATGCTGGAGAAGGTGGTCATGGGCCTTCTCCTTGTGGTGCAGTGCTTGTGGCAATCATGCTCCCACAATGGTCTTAGCAATGATGAAAGAACAGTGATATATGTCCAAGTCAGAATGGCATGTGATTTGAGGGGGAACTTGGTGGGGGACAGTGTGTTCATGATATTGCTGCTTTTCCCCTTCAGGATGGTAGAGGTGCAGGGCTGGGAGATGCTGTTGAAGTTAACTTGATAAGTTGCTGCAGTGCATCCTGAAGATAATACATATTACAGCCATGGTGTGTCAGCGGTGGAGGGGTGGATAGTGAATCCAATGTCAGAGGCACTGATAAAGAAGACGACTCTGACCTAGATGCTATTGAGCTCCTTGAGTGTTAATGTGGTGAGGGGTTGAGTTAGTTCACATTGAATACTAAGTCTCTGTGTTTCTCTTAGCCAAGGAATAGATATGGTGGTCCAAGATATTGATGGTGGTGGACATAGTAACAGCAGTGTTGTTGAAGTTTATGGCAAGGTGGTTGGACTTTTTTTTGTTCGAGAGGGTGATTACCTAGCAACTTGTGCAGCACAAGTTTTACCTGTCACTTGTCGTCTCAAACCTGGATGTTATCCCAGTCCTTCTGAAGGCTGGCGCACATTGGAAGAGTTGTGAATGGAGCCGGACACTCAGAAATCATCAGCGAACAGCTCCACTCCTGTCCTTACGACAGAGTGAAGGTTTTGGTGCTGTAGATACAGTTAATGAACTCCCGCAACTGGGCCTCTATATGCAGCACATTCTGAGACACCATACCCAGTGCCTATACATATGTTTGATGCTCTGTTCTGTTGAAATGCCAGAAACATGAGATCAGGGTCGCAAGTCTCCTCAGTCGAGGTCAAACATCTCTTGACCCTCTAGTGCCTCCACATATTTCACCTTTAGCTCTTCTAGGCCACTTGTTGTCACTGGGATCATCCTACTCTATTTGTTGTTGTGGCAAACTAAGGGGACAGAAAAATAAGTGAGGTAAGCATGGGTAGATGAACACATTGGCTGATACTTTCAAGTGTGAGATATTACCTTAAGGACTCATATTATGATGATATATGTGGCGCAGGAGCTGAAGAGTTGTGAGAAGCTGGATGTTACGACCAATCTGCAGCATCTATAGAATAAGATTCTGGAGACACAAGGGGGACACCACTTGTGACTGTTCTTTAGCATTGGCTTAGGATCACTTTCTACTTTAAGATAAAAGTGAGATGATGTGAAGGCCCTCTATTTGTCATCATATGAAATGCAACTCAAGTGAAAAAGGATTCCTTAATGGGGTGATAAAAGTAGTAACTTTGTTTCAGATGAGACTTGTATTGCTTCCCTTCATGTTAGGTTATGAGCCAAGGCACATCTGCAGGAGAAGGAAGGAAGGGAGTGCGAATAATTTCTTGATACTTTGTGAACATTTCTGGTAAATTATAGATAGTGTTAACTGTAGTGAGAGCAAGGTGAAATGTGGTTATTATATAACATTATTCTAAGGTTTGTCTGTCTTCTCTTACCTTGGCTTCCCTGGTGAGGTCAATGAACATTTCCAGCATTGAACTGTTATGTAAGGGTTGATAGTGGTGGCACTGACTCTCGAGGCCACCTCCTTTCACAGGGCCTGCACCATGTCTTTGGTTGATTTCCCTCCTTTCCTTATTTGGACCAAAAGTACCTCAACAGAGAAGTCTGAAAACATTGGGGATACGCCTTGCTGCTGCACCTTAGGAATTCTTCCTTTGTTTTCAGTTAGTCATTGTTATAAATTTGGATGTTGGTTTAGATATTTTCTTGGGTACAGTGGTCTTGTAAAGAGTCTGAGTAGCTTACATTTAGGGGTGTGCCTATACTGCCCAATATTTAATTGTACAAAAGAGTAACCCAGGGATGTAACAATAGTACATCCTTGTGATCTAATTTTGCCTGTACCTCCACATTTATTCCTCCAATCTTTCAGGAAGCAGAGTCTTTTACAGTTCCAGGGAGATGAGACCAAAATGAAACATTGTTATTTTGTTTCTCAGACAGCAAGTGGACATAATGAGCAACAGTTCTGATTGGTCATACTTAATTCAATCAGTAAAACTTGTCTTCATCTAATAGACAAAACAATGAATGTGCGAATGCTTCCTTACATAAGTGGGTCACTTGTTTGACTTAAACAAAATAACTTCTATCAAACATCCTACATCCTAACTGGGTGAAAGCCTAACCAAGCAGCTTTCTGTTTAAAAACCTGACTATCAGTATGTGTTGCTGTCCCTATTTTATCCCCCTATGTTCATAACCAGAGTGGAGAACCTTTGCCAGATGGCTGTAATTTATACACCTGTGAGTATGCTCACAGACTTGTAGAGAGATGTTGCTCAACTGAAATAGTTGTAGAGGTGTTGCAGGTCACGTGATGTTCACTAGACTCAATAAAAACGACTGGTACTGCCAGACACTCATTCGGGAATCACGCTGCTGGTATATCTTCTTGCTGTGCTCCACTTTCATTTGCCTTCTCAAAAAAGGAAATTCCACCAAGATTTCTTCATGAAAAAATCCCATCCTTGTCGCCATTTTGTAATGTATTTGCTTCATGGGTTCTTTACTTAAGAATTTATAGCAACACATTGCTATTAAGAACTAGTTAGTTTATTAACAAAGGTTTAACAACCACACTACACATTACCAGTTCATCCACTAGACTCACAACTGCACACCTCATTAGGGATGACCTAGACCCAACTGACAGGGGTTTTATTGAGTCTAGTGAACATCACGTGACTGGTTAAGCCTCTCACAATGCAATAGCTCTACAACTATTTTAATAGAACATGAAATCAAGTGCCCCCTTTTGGCAAGGGCACTAGAACACACAAATTTCAAAATAAACTTTTACGGAAACTTAAATCAAATTAAAATTTGGTTGCCGGGAGTGATGATGCACTCCAGTCCCTCCGGTGTCCACCTCTCTTGGAAGATCGCGAGGGTACCAGTGGACGCTGCATGCTCCATCTCCAGGCACACCCCGGTGCAAACATAGCCATGGAAGAGAGGCAGACAGTCGGGCTGAACGACCCCCTCGACCGTCCTCTCTCTGGACATGTTAGCAACGGCTCTACTACTATTTTTAGTTGAGCCAATAATCAAGTGCCCTTTCATTAAAGGGGGCACTAAAACTGACAAATTAAACAAATTAAACTTTCAACATTAAATGGATCAAATTAAAATTTGATTGCCGGGGTTGATGATGCATTCCAGTCCCTCCGGTGCCCACCTCTCGCGGAAGACCGCGAACGTACTGGTGGACACCGCGTGCTCCATCTCTCGGGACACCCGGTCTAGGATGTAACCGCAGAAGAGAGGCAGCAGTCGGGCTGAACGACCCCCTCGATCGCTCGCTGCCTGGACCTGTTAGCAACAGCTCTACAACTATTTCAGTTGAACTTGTAAATCAAATGCTCCCTTATTAAAGGGACGCAAAAAACAACAAATGAACAAATTAAGCTTTAAACATTAAACAGATCAAATTAACATTAGGTTGCTAGGGGTGGTGATACACTCCAGTCCCACCTCTCGTGGAAGGCCACGAGTGGAACAGCTCTACAAACCTGTGAGCATACTCACAAGTGCATACATTACAATGGCCTAGGACCAAGGACTTCCCAGCACAGTGGGTGTGAGGTTTTCATTGATTATTGAGACAACCTAAGTAATTGCTTATTCTTTTCAGTCTTTGGTAAAACAACTTCATGGCTACCTCATTAGTATTTTATCCACCTTATATGTCAGTGCTTTTTTAAAACTTGTGTGAATACACTTAGGTTTAAAACCCTGGGGGTAATTTTTGCCAAATACTTTAGGCGCTAAAGAGCCTCCAAGATGGCTAAGGTGAGGTCTTAAGCTGCAACGCTGGTTTAGCCTGCATTTAGCACAAGATGCCATCTTGCTAAAGGAGTTGAGGCCAGCGCTGGGAACAATAGCCCGGAGGCTTGTTAAACAGTTGATTACCACTTAAAATGCTTGTTGGTATTCATTTTGAATGGCATTTTGGTGGCTAACGCTTCAACTAATACCCTCTCCTAACAGCAACCAGCTGTTTGGAAGTTAACATAGCACTGATATCAATTTCAAGTGTTACTTAAAGGAATACCCACCATTTCATGTTCATTGCTACTGGATCTCTGAAACACATGTACAGACTTTCTGAGACACCTTGTCAAGACTTCATCAACACTCAAGCAACATTTATTCCAGAAATTCTCTGAGGAGTTCACCTAAAATGAATAAGGGCTGTGCTACTCCACCTTATAGGAATCACCAAGAGAAATGGTGTGCTTGGTCATCAGGGCCTCTTCCACCACGACCATCAGTGCCAAGAACCCGTGCGCCCTCTCTCTCGGTCCCTGAGCCATCCTGAAACATGTGCCAGCCAGAACATTCCATCTTCAGTGGAAGTGGGTGAGAGGTGCCCACATATACTGCTCCACGAAAATTGCGTCTAATCAGCACTTGAGTGCAAACCTGAAGCTTTCTGGTTTAGTGCCTCCAGGCAAGCTCAAATTATGGTAATCAGCAATTAGGACCAAAATTGTGTGCTAAATCCAGACTTTCAAACAGGCGTGTCTTATTAGCACAGCACCCATTTAGTGCCTGTTTTCACCTTTTGGCCAAAATAACCAAAATAATTGTTTAAATGTAACTGTTTCCCAAGTTCTTTCTGTGGAAAAAATCCTAAAATGTGTTTGTCATGTTGTTGCTTTTAGTTCTTAAACTGATGCCCTGCTCATTTGTGCTACTGCACCTCCTAATAGTGAACGATGAGAGCACCCCCTACATTTGATAATGACTCTGACCAAGGAAGATGTAACAGCATCAGAGCAGGATCGCACTGGCCACTACTGTCCCAAAACACTTATGGTGAGAATGGTGCTAATCATTGGCATTGAAATTGGCGGCGCATATCGACTTCAATGATCTGGAGATAGGCGAGCTGGGAAAACGAACTATTGGCTGAAATGGTGGGTCTCAGAGAGGAGAAATTACTTGTTAATGAAAGAATGCTTTGCACAAGGTTGACAGTACTTTTGCTCAATTCTCGTTTTTTTAATTATATACTTGTAGAGGAGTACTTTCTATGGAAAGTACTTACCTTCTTTAATGAGGAAAAAATAATAAATGCCTATAAGTTTGCACCAAGCAGAGGCCAGACACATCCACACTGGGAGTTGGCACATTATTTTGGATATTTATTAGTTTCCTAGCTAATTTATTACTTTTTATTAGTTTAGGAAAAGCTGTAAGGCATTTAAAGTCGCTTTTTAATGGTTGTGTTTTATAGGAGGGTATTGTTTGTGTTTATAAAACACTAGGCTGTAGAACACAGTAGTGAAAATTGTAGGTCAGTATTTAAAATCCTTGGGGTTGAAATTCGGTACTGTCGTTTTTGAGGCGGTATCACCGCCTGAGTGCTGATTTTACCGTCAGGTGTTAGGTGCAGGCTCAAACTGCCAAATTCAGTTTTTACGGCCAAAGCTGAGAGAGCAGCCCTAAAAAGTGGTGTTGCACACACATCCTCGGACAGGAGCTCAGGAGGCTTACTGAATATCACATCAGGAGGCTGCCGCCATGCTAGCTGAAAAACGGGAAGAAAAGGGAAGAAAAAAAAGCTCAAACTTCTCCGACCCACAAGCTTCCCCACCGTTACAACTAATGAAAACATGAAGAAATAAATGAAGAAAAAAATCTTATCTTGCTCTGTGGCCGATTCTGCCCGAGTTCCGCTGTTTACTCACCACTTTTTCCAGGCTGTGCGAATGTCTGCCGGGAAGGCCGATGTTCAAACTAAATATCGCGATACAGGTGCTAAGGAGACGTTACACGCTGGATGACGTCACCACGTGGATAGCGTTAGTCGGCGCATCGTTAGCTCTTGGCGCCTCTGCCAAAGAGTCGACTGAATTTCTGCGCAGGCATGGACGCCGCTTACCATTGAAGGTAAGCCTTTGCCACCCGTTAGCTGCCTCCCGAGCGCGGTAATGGGTGGCGGTAGAAACTGAATTTCGACGCCATAATATTTGGTGTATAAGATGTTTATAATAGGTTTAAATAAAGATGTCAACGTTTCAAATGATGGGATAAAAATTGAGTGGGAGATGTAAGTTCGATCATCCACTCTTGTTAATTCCCAATCTGAGTATCATCAAGCAGGGGATCCAGAGCAGTCGCCATGCAGATGAGAGAGCAAATTGGATGGGAATGACATCCTGCAAGCACCTTACACTTTGTATTGGCTGGCTAGGATAGTCGTCTTGAAGATTCAGAAACAGCATGAAGTGGGAGTCCAGGTGACTGAAGAAATGTGGTATAATTTATTTAGGGGGGAAACCGCACCAATAAAAATTGTAATAAAATAATTTCAGATTATGAGTACAGTATTGGATTTTTGAATTTTATTGGAAATGAAATATTTTCTAATTAAATGAGCTACAATCTTAAGTACTTTTGACTTTTAGTTCAATTGCTTTTCTGCAAACAGTTTTATTAAATCAGGCGGTGTTTATCCTACTGGAATGAATGGAAACATGAATACGATCATGAAAAAGGAAATTACCTGGATTTTGCTTTGCCTAAATTATTTTACTTCTGTCTACGTATTTGAAATGTTTTAGGGTGCATTTAAACTGCAGCTTTAGTGTCACAGTGAAGCAATTTCAGCACTTTGAAGAATCTTAAGTGTTGTAGATGACAAACTAGAGCCTAATACCAAACTTGTTATTGAACATTAAAGCTCAATAACTGTTTGTTCAACATAATGAAGGTGCAATCTTATTTATGAAATGTTGCCAGGAAATAATCAACCTAAAACAAATATATTACAAAGAGTTTAACTTATCACAACCAATAATAGTTCAGACTGCAATCAAGAAAATGACTGCCAATAATGGAAAGAGAAATATTTTAATTAACATCTTAGACTCTTTTGAGAAAAGAACTTACTTCGTCGAATATTTACTTTTTTCCCCCCAAAATTGTATTCTTCCTAAAAAGAAGAAAGACTTTAATTTTTAGAAAGGAGAAATTCCAGCTAGAGATTGGCTCGGAATTTGTGTTGGGTAATAATAGTGTTCACTGTTATTGCCCCTTTGAAACTGATCACAACTTCAGGATTTAGCACATGCGCATCTAAACATGGAAATCCTGAAGTTGCGGTCAGTCATTCACTGCTCCAACACTGGCTGCGCTGTGTCCCCATCACAATTGCTGGCATTCAGTGCAATAAGGGAGATCAGTAAGACTGACAAAAAACATTTTTTTTGCGATATCTCTGTAATACCCCATTAAAAGTTAGACCCTTTTGTATCTAAAGGTGTAACTGGGGTTTTAACAGCATCGTGACTGCTAAGCAAATATTATGGCCCTGAAAAACGAATTTTAATTTGTGTGGAATTTCAAATTTATCTACTTCAATAAAAATTACAATTTTTAAGACATTTTTTTAATATATTTTTTACAAGTTTGTTCATCTTTATTTCTGTTTTCCCTTTTTCTCATGCGAGAGCCCCAATCCTTGTTTTGCTCTCTATAACATTTTTCAAAAGTTAGAATAAAAGGAACTTATTCACTTCCTGGTTCCCAGTCTGTGAGTATTCTGCAATGTGATTGGCTGCTTAGACAGCTTGTTGACATCACAGCAGCTCATGCGATGGAATTCCCACTATACCGCACCGATCTCAACTGCACATTGAAAAAGCCAAACTTTTCGCCACAGAGATCGTGAGATCTTTGTGGGAATTTTAGTTCGGGGGCAGCAGCGAACACTTTTGCTTCGTCGCTGACCGCAAATTACAGGCCATTATTTCAGAGACCAGAGGAAATCCACACAAATGAATTGAGAACAGATATTAAAAAGAATTTCACCCTCGCACCTGAGTCAAGAGGTTGTGGGTTCAAGCCCCAGTGAGTGGGACATGGCTGAGGATGGGCACGATCTTCACAGCCTCCGGTGAGTATTTAGTTTATACAATTAGTCCAAAATATGTAAATTAGCCAGAATATGTATAAATAGGAAAAAAGTTAACGTTTTTGCTGTGTATGATTACATCCTTTGCTATGTTGTATCTTCACATGAGAACTGAGTATATCAGCACGGCAGCAAAATAAATCATTTGAGGATCCGCACTTCAGCCATAGAAGAGTCACGTTGTTTGCAAGAGACTAGTTTGTTGTAGCTGGTCTAGACAATGTGGAGAAACAATTAAAGAAGCTTACAGAATGGTAAGATATATAACCAGAACAACACACCATCGTAAATATTTATAGCACTTCTCCCATAGACAAATGTCTCATAGTGCTTCACTAGAGGGAGAGTGAAGGAATTTGGAGGTGGGCTGGAAGTTAGGCTGGGACCCAGATATGCTGGGAGCCCTTGTCCACCCCTTTCAAGGCTAGTGGCCTAAGAGCATGTAGGAGGGACAGTAGCTTCTTACACTGGAAAATCTCCTGTGCCCAACCTGGGAAGTACTGATTTCCTGCATTACAACAGTGACTACACTTCAAAAATACTTAATTGGCTGTCAAGCGGTTTGAGATGTCCTGAGGTCATGAAAGGCGCGATATAAATGCAAGTGTTTCTTTCCTTCTGTCTTCCCGATGAAGTGATTAGTAACCAGAAACACAGAAGAGTGAGGAATAAAACTGGTCTTAGGAATGATGATTGTGAGGCCCACTTTGGTGATCTAGGCCTAAGTCACAATTTTCAGATACCAATGAAGATTCTTTTAGCCCTTTGGAAAGATGGTTAATGGGCACATTAATAAAATATTGCTGGATGGGGATTTCCAGCATCTGACATTGGCATTTAAATCAAGGGACCTCCGTCTGACGTCGCATACACCTGCGGGGTCGGAAACAAATGCATCACCTTCCCCCATAGATTTTTAGGCCCCAAAGACATTAAAGGCTTTCAAAATTAAATGCTAATCGGGAAGAATTGGAGTAGCTGAGCGATACATTTCAAAAGCTGAATGGCTTTTCTATGTCTTTGACTGAAATGATATTCTTATAACTTTGCCCTTAGTTCAAAGTATTATAAGTCCCAATCTACTCAGCTCAATAAATATCCCTGCAATGAAGACAGAATGAAGACACTTTGAAGGATACTCTTTATTCTTCAATTTTCTTTAAATTTTAATGTGTTTAAAGCACCCCCTGTTGATACAACTTCAATCTGTTGAATCTCATTTGCCTTTGTGGAACTCAATTGTGTTTTCAGTTACTGATAAAATATTGTAAATTAATGTAATAGATAAACTTCATCAAGAAAGCAAAGAAAAAAAATAATCTGCACAACATGAATAATTGCTCATTTTACATATCATTTCCTAAAAGGACTTCCCCTGTCTAAACTTGTTATACTTTAGAAATTAGGCAGATTTCGAACAGGCTTCTAGCATTACCTGTTCAGACAACCTTTGGCTGTGAGTTTTGAGGAACAAAGGGAGCATTGTAACATTTTTAGGCCTCCCTTGCAGGCCTTTCCACGGTCCTATAAATCTGGTTTTGCTGCTCATTAACTTTAGATGTTTAATTCAAATCCCCGGAGTGTCATTCAAGCAGGATCCTTCCCTGATCCATGGCATTAACGTGAAGCATGCTCGTATACTGTAGCCAGAATAGGTACACCAGGGGGGTTTGGATTTCTTATTGGAATTGAGTTCAAGCATCTCTCTGGAGATTTGGTCTGAAGCCATGCACCAAGATAACCTGTCTCTCTTTCAACATTGTTCAGCTGTAGATTATTCAGTCTTGCAGCAGGTGGTGTGGTTGCTTCATTTTCTTTAACTAACGAGAAACTTGGCAGACAATGCCAGTTTCTGATATAACTATATAAGTTGGGGGACTACTTACTCCTCTGCCTTTGTTTACTGATCTTTCTGGGGAAACCAGTTCAGTAGTGTTTTTATTGTTTTCTTTTTCAATTACCTGCCTATTTCTTCAGGAAGGTGCCGAATTTCTCAGGGTACAGTTCTGCAAGTGCCAGCAGTTCCTCGCCTATGAAGCTATTCACCATGCATGAGTCTAGACAGTGAGGATAGGGTCTTTCACTTCTGCATTGCCAGCACTTGAATTTCCACCCATTCACTTTAATGGATAAAAAATTGCAGGCTGGCAAACTCAGAAGCAGAAAAGCCCAATGAGTGTTGGCAGACTATTCGCCATGTAGGGTATTATCGACAATCCAGTCCAGTCCATGTATAACACCCAAGCATCCATTTTCCAGCACACATCACTGGACAGCTATCAGGAACAGCAGCCCAGGATGATTTTTGTTCTCCCTACTGATGCCACTTGTAATAACTTATGTCATCTCATTTAAGATTAGCTAACACAACATAGACCAGGTATTAAGTTTGGAGCATTCTGGTTTGAATGACAAATCCTGAGTTCAGTAGCTAATAAAGAGAGTTATGTTGTCTCTTATGTAATGCTTCTTATTGCATTATCAAATTGATTAAAGGTTTGGAAGGTTCTCAAGCAGGCTTAATTCCAGCATTGACCTGAAAGAGAGAAAGACTTGTATCTGTACAGCACCTTATAATATTTCTCAGAAACATCACAAGATTCTTCACACAAGGTTAATTACTTCTTGTAGGGTAGTCGCTTTTGTTATGCAGCCATTTTGCATACAGCAAGATCTCGAAAGGCCGAATGGCCTATTCCTGCACCTATTTTCTATGTTTCTATGTTTCTATCTCACAACAGCAATGAGATAAATGTCCAGGTACTCTGTTTTCGGTGGTGTTGGTTGAAATGTTGTCCAGGATACTAGGATACCTCCCTGTCCTTCTTTGAATAGTGCCATGGAATCTTTAATACACAACTAAATCAGTGGAACAGGTAGACAAGGCCTTAATGTAATGCCTGATGATGCAACACTTCCCCAATACTGCACTGACAGCACTGACATGTCAGCCTAGATTATTTGCTCAGATCCTGAATTGCAGATTGAAGCCACAAACTTCTTGCTCAGATGAATTCAGCAGCAGTTTCCCCATTCGGGCCCAAGTTAAAATTGCAGTCAGGTCCTGATGACATCATCAGGATCAGACATGAATATGTAAAGAAGGACTTTGCTGGCTTTGGACTAGTGTCCTTGCCACCTGCTCAGGGGACGGTGAGAAACTGGTGACTCCAGGGTAGGTAAGTAACTCTGGGTTCCACCAGAATGATAAAATTGGCCCCCATGGTAAAAATTCACAAAATAGTACTATTCAAAAAAAGTGTTAAATGTAGATAACTGGATATAGAATAGGAGGTGACCAATCTTGCCTGTGTTGAATTTAGGCCCCTTTTGGGAGTTAATTTTACTCAGTCCCATTTTCCTTTTTTGTCCTAAAATCAATCCCATCTTCCTGCTTTCTCCTCATGCTATTTGTATATGCTTCTATAAGCAATTATCCAATTCATCTACATCCAAACCAAATCCAGTCTACACAAAATATTATGCAATGACTAACAGGCTAAATACAATTTAGGAAAATCTGTTAAGACTACATTAAACTAAAACTGACACTGGCTGCCAAATTCGAGGTCTAAGGCCCCGATATTTACTGGCTGGGTTTTGTGAACGGGGTGGGAGGAGTTTTGCACATTGTACAGTTTTAATGTCACGGCGTGCGTCTATTATTCCAAGCAGGTTTCCCGCCTGGAATCCAGCCTGATTGACAGGCTTGGCTCCCTTTTGGGCGGGGAAAGCTCAGGAGGAGGTAGGCAGCCTGCAGCTGGGTTAGTGGTAGCATTGGGGGGGGTGGGGGTGAGGGCTCCGGATCTTGCAGGGGATTGTAGGGGGTTTTGGATCATGGAGAGGGGGGACTTTGGATCCTGGGGGTGGTTCGATGGCAGGCAGGGAAGAAGGTAAGTTTGGTGGGCTTGGGAGGAAGCACCCCTGCTCCTCTTGGGCCACAAGCAGTCGTGGAAAGGCGCTTAGCTTTTCCACAAAGCAGTCCTCGCCTCCTGGAAATCCGTCCGGCCAGGGTTAAGCCTGGAAGATAGGTTAAATCTGAGGCATGCAGCCTCACTATAATACTTACATGACCAACTCGCCTCCTGTCGCGCCTCCATTAAAATCAGAAGTGGCCAGGTTGGAGTCAAGTTTGAGATTTTTTTAATTTTCACATCTCACCAACGCAAACCCACACATTTTTGAGGGTTAAAATTCCCCCTATGTTTCACGGGAGAGACACATTTTCAGTTTCTAGAAGTTCTAGAACCTCACTTTAGTCCAGATTTTATGCATATATTCCTGAAATAACACTTTTCTACCGCAGTCACCCTCAAGCTGTTTTACAGAGCTTCCATGCGAATATTGGTTTCTTCATCTCCAATTTCAATATTAAGAAAATGAGGAGAAATAAAGTCAAATTTACCTGTTCAGATGATAAATCAAATATATCTAGTTTGTGTGTCCCTAGAGGAAAATCTTGAAAGCTAAGATTCATGAGAACTTACCGCATCACTGATTGTAATTGCTGTCAGAGATAGTGGAGGGGATGAATGAATGCCCTCCTATTGATTTCTGTTGAGTGGAGTTTACTGATGCCTGATCTGATCAGGGCAGTCTGGTTATCAGAATTATTTCATGTCACAGTAAATGAAGAAAAGGTAACACACTTCAGTGAGCTACCCACAGGCACGTGCGGGCAAATGTTAAACAAAAAATATTCACCAAAGGAAAATCTTTAAAGAGTGCAAATTCTTACCCAAAAATCAAGGAGGTTCATGTCAATTGGTGGAATGCAAGCCATTATAACACTTTTTCTGGAACCAAGTTCTTCCCCTGTTCTAATAAATCACTCTCGTGCCCTCCAAAGCTTGAGCACATATGGGTAAAAGCTGATAGCTGTGCTGGAAGATCCCAGGTTCCATCTTCAATCTCGACTGTGCTGATCTCAGCCAGGGTGTCAGCTGAAGATTTATATTTGTTTTTAGTGTCCCTAGACTAAGCAGAGGGAAATAAGCCCTGGTTCCCATTCCTGATCTCTATCTAACTGTTTCTAGAAAGTGCACGTGTGGCTATCAGGCAAAGAAAGGTGATATCTGCCAACCTCCCCCAGTACTTGAATGGCCTCCAAGAATCAGTGTTGAAGATAACATATGAAGAGTGGCCACTTGGGTGAGACAGCAGAGGGCAGCTGCACACGTTGAATCCTAACCTGACATGGTCATCTCCTTAAGGAAAATAAATGGAGAGATATAATTAAAAGGGAGCTTATGACAATATTATGCAATGGGAAACGACAGACCTTTACAGAATAAATTAATGAATTAACTGAAATATAACCGTTCAAGATACACTTATGGTTTTAAATCTTACCTATGCAACCACAGAATAGAAATGGCCCCTGGCCTTGTATGACAAAAGGTCCTCCTACTTACATATCTGTCAATCATAGAATGGTTACAGCATGGATGAAGGCCCTTCAGCCCATCGAGCCCATGCCAGCTCTCTGCAAGAGCACTTCAGCTAGTCCCATTCCCCTGCCTTTACGCCGTAGCCGTGCAATTTATTTTTCCTTCAGATACTTATCCAACTCCTTTTTAAAAGATAAAATTGAGTCTGCCTCCACTACCCTTTCAGGCAGTGCATTCCAGATCTTAACCATTCGCTGTTTAAAAAAAGTTTTTTCTTATGTCGCTTTTGCTTCTTTTGTCAATCACCTTCAATCTATGTCTTCTGGTTCTCGACCCTTCCGCCAATGGGAACAGTTTCCCTATTTACTCTGTACAGACCCCTTATGATTTTGGACACCTCTAACAAATCTCCTCTCAATCTTCTCTGCTCTAAGGAGAACAATCTCAGCTTCTCCAGTCTATCCACGTAACTGAAGTCCCCCATTTTCGGAAATCTTTTCTGCACCCTCTCTGAGGCCTTCACATCTTTCCTAAAGTGCGGTGCCCAGAATTGTACACAATACTCCAGTTGAGGCCGAACCAGTGTTTTATTACAGGTTCATCATCATTTCTACGCTTTTGTACTCTATACCTTTATTTTTGAAGCCCCTGATCCTGTAAGTTTTTTTTAACCACTTTCTCAACCTGCCCTGGCATCTTCAACAATTTGTGCATATATACCCCTAGGCCTCTCTGTTCATGCACAACCTTTAGGATTGTACACTTTATTTTATATTTCCTCTCCTCATTCTTTCTACCAAAATGTATCACTTCACACTTTTCTGCGTTAAATTTCATCTACCACATGTCCACTCATTCTACCAGCCTATTTATGTCATCTTGAAGTCTATCGCTATCCTCCTCGCTGTTCACTATACTTCCAACTTTTGTGTCATCTGTAAATTTTGAAATTGTGTCCTGTACACCCAAGTCCAAGTCATTAATATATATCAAGAAAAGTTGTGGTTTTAGTACCGACTCCGAGGCAACACCACTGTCCTGTTATCGAACTGAATAGCCTAATTTTTCTTTACCTAAAATGCTAGTTCTTAACTCTGCGATATGCACAGCAGGATCAAATAAATAAGGTTTCTGTTAAGCCCCATAGCTTAGTTCATCACCACTAATAAATAAGATGGTGGTGTATTAAAGCATACATATCAAAGACAGCAGCATAAAGTATATCATTTACACTACAATAAGTATACAGGAGCAACATCCCAAATCCGGAATTCCAAAAACCGGAATCGTCCAGAAACCGAACATTTCGGCGAGCGGAGGATTGGCAGATGTCGAGGTCCGAAATCCGACAAAACCGAAAATCTGGAATGGATTTGGTCCGCGGTGAGGTCCGAAATCCGGCAAAACCTGAAATCCGGCAAAACCTGAAATCCAGCACGGATTAAGTCCCAAGGATTCAGGATTTCAGACTATTGACTTTCTTGTCTGAAATCTGGCAAAACCCAAAAAACGGCACGGACTCTGTCCTGAGGATTCCAGATTTCAGACATTGTACCTGGACCATATACACTGGTTGTCGGCTTACCTGTGATGCTACCTTACATATTGGCCTGGAATTTGCGATCGAGAGGACGGCAAACAGGCAGCGTCTGCCGTCATTTTGCCTTTGAAGATGACCGCAGCTTTGGGACTTGGCAAATGCCTTTACGGGCCTATATGAATTATACAGCATGGCTCATATTTCCAACTCAGTGGCAGTTTTTGAAATTGTTTCTTAAATATCACACATCTTTGAAAGTGATGCACTTTAAATTGATTACAGATTTCAAAAACAACTTGGCTCAGGGCAGTGAACATTTCGCTAGTTTGGATAGACTACTGATTTATATTAACACTAGAGCAGTATCACTTCATCGCACAATTCAAGGCCTGGATTTTCCGCTCGATTGCGTTGTTTTTTCCAGTGCAATTCCCCCAAAATTTAAGCGCAAATTGCATTAATCGCAACTCAAGTTTCTACGATCTTTTGCTCTTGTTTTAAAAGCTTTGCGCAAGAAGTAGGCGCCGCCTACTTCTGTCCACACCCCCAGGGTGAATTAGTCACCATTGCGAGTGTCTGCTAATTTTGCTCATTTACAGGCCTTCAAGTAGACTCCATAAATTAAGCTGGAACTTTTGGGCCTAAGGACACTAATAGGTACATTTTGAAAAGTATTGAATGATTTTAAAAAATTTACTAAGGAACTCACAACTGTATCCCAATCTAACTAGAAAAAGAGTTTTGAATTTTTTTAAATCATTTTTAGTCATTTAAAATTTGGTTACTCACAGGTGGGGGATTGACACTTTGATTTAAAATGCTTATTTTTTCATGATAAATCCATTTTCAGCTGTATTAATCAAACTTTACAAAGTTACCACTCTTAAATATATCAAGAAATATCTTCTCAAGCAAAATTTTCTTTTAAAAAATTACGTTTGAAAACGCTGCCCGATTGCACAGGTTCGTGGCAGATTTTGCGTAAGGAAACACTTTTCAAAACAGGTAAGGGACATCACCGAGAGGTTGCAGAACATTCTGCGGGGGACAGGGGAAGAGCCAGAAGTCATGGTCCATGTCTGAACCAACGACATAGGGAGGAAGAGGGTTGAGGTCCTGCAGTCAGAGTTTAAGGAGACAGGGAATTTAAAAGCAGGACGTCTGGATTTCTCCCAGTGCCACGCGCTGGTGAGAGTGGAAATAGGAAGATATGGCAGGTTAATGCGTGGCTAGAGACATGGCGCAGGAGGGAGGGCTTCAGACTCCTGGGACATTGGGACCAGTTCTGTGGTTGAAGGGAACTGTTCAAGATGGATGGGTTGCACCTGAACAGAGCTGGGGCCAGTATCCTTGAGGACAGGTTAACTAGTGCTGTGGGGGTGCATTTAAACTAATTTACCAGTAGGTTGGACACCAGGATGCAGTATTAAAAAATAGAAATAAGTTACTTAGAGGACTGGCAGAGACTGTTAGCGTTAGAAATAATACAAAATTAGGTGGAGTTATAGAAAATACAAAGAGGTCTGTTAGGCTTGGAGTGCATGGTCACAATTATCCCAGCCCTGTGAGAGCGGATCTGGAGGTGGGCCCGCTGTCAAAATGGCTTTGATTTAAAGCGGGTCGGGATACCGCTCTGAACCTGTCTCCGTGTCAGTTTCTCAACTGCCACATCTGCGTTCGGATAGCAGACCCGACTGTTGTGTATCGGTAAAGCATGCACTCCCATGTTCCACCACCAGGGAGCTCATCCGCTGAAGTCCCAAGAGATGCCAGCGTCCCTTGGGAGCACTGTATATAAGCCAGCCCCTAAGGCCTGTTCCTCACTCTGGAGTGTCTTATTAAAGACTGAGGTCACTGTTACTTTAACCTCCCTGTGTGCAGTCTCATCTGTGTTAGGAACATAATAACTGGCAACGAGAATACGAATCCAACGCAAAGATGCAGCAAACTGTGGGCATCCTGGAGAAGTTCTCGGAGGGTGAGGACTGGGAAGCCTATGTCGAACGGCTAGACCAGTACTTTGTAGCCAACGAGCTGGACGGAGAAGGAAGCGCTGCAAAAAGGAGAGCGGCCCTCCTCACAGTCTGTGGGGCACCGACCTACAGCCTCATGAAGAATCTTCTGACTCCGGTGAAACCCACAGATAAGTCGTATGAGGAGCTGTGTACACTGGTTCGGGAGCATCTTAACCCGAGGGAGAGCGTGCTGATGGCGAGGTATCGGTTCTACACGTGCCAGCGATCTGAAGGTCAGGAAGTGGCGAGCTACGTTGCCGAGCTAAGGTGACCTGCAGGACAATGTGAGTTTGATGGCTACCTGGAGCAAATGCTCAGAGACTTTTTTGTACTGGGCATTGGCCACGAGACCATCCTACGAAAACGTTTGAATGTAGAGACACTGACCCTCAGTAAGGCCATTGCGATAGCACAGGCGTTTATGTCCACCAGTGATAACACCAAACAAATCTCTCAGCACACAAGTGATAGCAATGTTCATAAATTAACTGGAACTGTGTTTGCGAGCAGAAATGTACAGGGCAGAACCTACGAGTCTGCAACTGCCAGCAGGCCTCAGGTGACCCAGATGACTTAGAGTCCCCAACAAAGGATGAATGCAAGGCAATGCACACCTTGTTGGCGTTGTGGAGGCTTCCATTCAGCCTATTCATGCCGCTTCAAAGGGTATGTTTGCAAGAGCTGTGGAACAATGGGGCACCTCCAACAAGCTTGCAAGTGAGTTGCAAGCTCTGCAAAACCTGCTAACCACCACGCGGCAGAGGAAGATCGGTCCATGGTGGATCAAAGCAATTTCGAGCCTCAGAGAGAGGAGGCAGATGCTGAAGTACACGGGGTGCACACATTTTCGACGAAATGTCCACTTATACTGCTAAACATAAAATTGAATGGCTTACCCATAGCCATGGAACTGGACATTGGCGCAAGCCAATCCATCATGAGTAAAAAGATGTTTGAGAGACTGCGGTGCAACAAGGCATTTCAGACCAGCCCTGAGCCCCATCCACACGAAACTGAGAACGTACACCAAAGAGCTTATCACTGTCCTGGGCAGTGCCATGGTCAAGGTCACCTACGAGGGCACGGTGCACGAACTGCCACTCTGGATTGTCCCGGGCGATGGCCCCACACTGCTTGGAAGGAGCTGGCTGGGCAAAATATGCTGGAACTGGGATGACATCTGATCTCTATCACATGTCGATGAGGCCTCATGTGCCCAGGTTCTTAATAAATTTCCTTCCCTTTTTGAGCCAGGCATTGGAAACTTTTCCGGGGCGAAGGGGCGGATCCACTTGGTTCCAGAGGCACGACCCATTCACCACAAGGCGCGAGCAGTACCTCACATGATGAGGGAGAGAGTGGAAATTGAGCTGGACAGGCTGCAATGCGAGGGCATCATCTTCCCAATGGAATTCAGCGAGTGGGCCAGCCCGATTGTTCCAGTACTCAAAAATGATGGCACGGTTAGGATTTGTGGCGATTATAAAGTAACTATTGATCGTTTCTCGCTACAGGACCAATACCCACTACCTAAGGCAGACGACCTATTTGCAGACTGCCTGTTGTGGGGTAACCGCGTAGTGCTACCAAAACAGTGCAGGGAGACGATTCATCTCGGATCTCCACAGCACACCTCCGGATATAGTAATGCTGAAAGCGATGGCCAGATCCCACGTGTGGTGGCCCGTTATCGACTGACTTACAATCCTGTGTATGGTAATGCAGCGTATGTGCTCAGTTAAGCAACGCGTCCAGAGAGGCACCACTAAGTTTGAGGATCCATGTCCACTATGCGGGCCCGTTTCTTGGTAAAATGTTCCTGGTGGTGGTGGATGCTTTTTCTGAATGGATTGAATGTGAAATAATGTCGGGAAGCACCGCCACCACCACCATTGAAAGCCTGAGGGCCATGTTTGCCACCCACGGCCTGTCTCACATACTTGTCAGTGACAACGGGCCATGTTTTACCAATGTAATATTTAAAGAATTCATGACCTGCAATGGGATCAAACATGTCACCTTGGCTCCATTTAAACCAGCCTCCAATGGGCAGGCAGAGCGGGCAGTACAAACCATCAAACAGAGCCTTAAATGAGTCACAGAAGGCTCAATTCAAACCCTCCTGTCCCGAGTACTGCTCAGCTATTGCACGAGACACCACTCGCTCACAGGGATGCCCCCGGCTGAGCTACTCATGAAAAGGACACTTAAAACCAGACTCTCACTGGTTCACCCCAACCTGCATGATCAGGTAGAGAGCAGGCGGCAGCAACAAAATGTAAACGATGGTCGCGCCACTATGTCACGGGAAATTGATCTGAATGACCCTGTGTATGTGCTAAACTATGGACATGGTCCCAAGTGGATTACGGGCACGGTGATAGCTAAAGAAGGGAATAGGGTATTTGTAGTCAAACTAGACAATGGACAAATTTGCAGAAAGCACCGGGACCAAACGAGGCTGCAGTTCACAGACTGCCCTGAACAACCCACAGCAGACACCACCTTTTTCGAGCCCACAACACACGCCCAAAGGATCAACAACACCACCCCGGACCAGAAAATCTAACCCATCACGCCCAACAGCCCAGCAAGGCCAGGCTCACCCTGCAGGACCAACAAATTGCCAGCCCAGCGAGGGCACAGCCAACACATCAGAACAGACATTTGTACCGAGGCGGTCCACCAGGGAAAGAAAAGCTCCCGACCGCCTCACCTTGTAAATAGTTTTCACTTTGACTTTGCGGGGGGAGTGATGTTGTGTATCTGTAAAGCATGCACTCCTATGTTCCACCACCAGGGAGCTCATTCTTGAAGTCCCAAGGGACCCCAGCATCCCTTGGGAGCATTGTATATAAGCCGGCCCCTAAGGCCTGTTCCTCACTCTGGAGTGTCTTATTAAAGACTGAGGTTACTGTTACTTTAACCTCCCTGTGTGCAGCCTCATCTGTGTTCGGAACACAATACCGACAGCAAGCGGCGGGACAGGTAATTAACATCATTAAAAAGTACTTAAATGCTAGTTAAGAGGCTTAAAAGCAGGCACTTACAATTTTACCAACCTTTTGTTGGGTTTGCCATCCCTCGGGTTTCACGGCAGGTAAGCGGAGTCGGGTTCTCAGTGACTCTCTATTTCTTTGGCTTGTTGACAGTTGCAGAAGTGATATAAAGGCTACCATTTCACAGCTGTTCACTTTCCAATGTCAGATGCTGAAGCCTTCAGGGTTGTGAAGAGACTTTTGAGCTGTATGCACTTTGGAAGTGTTTGCAGTTAACTCTCTATTCACTGTCACCTCCTTGGAGCAACCTCTCTCACCATTGACAGGGCGCTTCTGTCATCTCCATCTATTTCAGCAGCATCGGTGCCCTTGAAAAAATCTCACCTTGGTCCTCAGAATCCCACCACAATCAGCTCCAACACCAACATCACTAAACACACCCGCATCACTACCAACAACAGCAACCTTCTCCACAATCACCTGATGCTGCACAGTACACAGGGCATCAGCACCCGACCACATTTCTGCCTGGGAGGCCAGTGATGGCCTCACCATGGCCACATTTACTTCACTTCACGCTGTACACACTGACTGCCACATGATGTGCCAGGTTGGCACCATCCCACACCAACTCCATAAAGCATCCCTGCAATCTCCAACCCATTTCTTTCACACTCATCACCATTGTGAAGGGTACCGTTATGTCTCACCATTCACTGCAACTCATTAAGACACTTTCAAAGGTGCTCACTAATCTGTCCAAGAAGGCAAAGTCCTGAAAATAAAGATTTTAATTTTTGACAACACATCAACATTAATTATCTATACATGAACATTGGCTAAAGGACCCAAGTGCTTACCCTTGTGTGTTGTTAGTTGGTATGATGAGGATGAGTGTGAGGGGTGGCTAGTGAAATGGGGAACTGATAACGAAGATAGAGAGAGAGAGAGAGAGAGAGAGAGAGAGAGAGGGGGATGGGTGGAGGTGCAAGGTAAGTTGGTGTGAGTTAGTTGGAGCAGGGCGGGCTTAACAAGCCCAATCATAGGAAGATTCCGGAGCGAGAGCGGGTTGGAGTCGGGAGCGGGCTTTCAACACGTCACCTACCCCAGCCGCATCGATCCCGTCGCATTTGAAGAAAGCGCGGCCCATGTGTGTAAATGCACAAAGTGTGGTTAATAAGGTTGGTGAGCTGCAGGCGCAAATAGCTACATGGGAATATGATATAGTGGCAATAACTGAGATCTGGCTCAAAAAAGGAGAGGATTGAATGTTTAATATTCCTGGGTACAAGGAATTCAGAAAAGATAGGGCAGGGAACAAAGGTGGAGGGGTAGCAGTTTTGATTAAGGAAAATATTACAATGCTAGAAAGAGAGCACGTCCTTGACGAATCAAAGACAAATCTATTTGGTTGGAGTTGAGAGACAATAAAGGAGTTATTATACTACTTGGTGTGTTTTATAGGTCATCAAATAATAAGAAAGAGATAGAGGAGCAGATTTGCAAAGGAATTACTGAGAGGTGCAAGAACTATATTGAATAGGGCAGTGATTGTGTTAAGGGCAGAGAAGGGGAGGAAGTTCTGAAGTGTGTTCAGGAAAATTTTCTTGATCAGTATGTTTCCTGCCCAATGAGGAAGGAGGCATTGCTGAATCTCGTCATGGGGAATGTAGTGGGTCAAGTGGAGAATGTCACAGTTGGAAAGCATTTCAGGAATAGTGATCATAGTATTGTAATGTTTAGATTAGTTACGGAGAAGGACAAGGAGCAATCTCGAATAAAAATACTGAACTGGAGGAGGGCTAATTTCAGTGAATTGAGGAGGGATTGGCCAGGATAAATTGGAGTCAAAGACTGGCAGGCAGAAATGTAATGGAGCAATGGGCGGCCTTTAAAAAGGAGATGGTTCAGGTGCAATCTAAGTACATTCATACGGGGGAAAGGGAGGGCAACCAAAGCCAGAGCTCCCTGGATGATGCAGGAGTTGGAGAGTAGGATGAAGCAGGAAAAGGGGACATATGACAGATGTCAGTTTGATAATACAGGGGAGAATCAGGCTGAATATAAAAAGTACAGAGGAGAAATGATAAAGGAAATAAGAGGGGTAAGGAGACAACACGAGACTAGATTGGCGACTAACATAAAGGGGAATCCAAAGGTCTTCTCATCATCATCATCATCATCATCGACAGCCCCTCGAAATCGAGGAAGACTTGCTTCCACTCTAAAGGTGAGTTTTTAGGTGACTGAACAGTCCAATACAGGAATTACAGTCTCAGTCACAGGTGGGACAGACAGTCATTGAAGGAAAGGGTGGGTGGGACTGGTTTGCCGCACGCTCCTTCCGCTGCCTGCGCTTGGTTTCTGCATGCTCTCGGCGATGAGACTCAAGGTGCTCAGCGCCCTCCTGGATGCACTTCCTCCACTTAGGATGGTCTTTGGCCAGAGACTCCCAGGTGCCGGTGGGGATGTTGCATTTTATCAAGGAGGCTTTGAGGGTTCCGTGAAACATTTCATCTGCCCACCTTTGGTTCGCTTCCCGTGTAGGAGTTCCGAGTAGACCGCTTGCTTTGGGAGTAAAGAAGACATAGACAGGCTGGTGGAATCGGCAGACACACGGCAGATGAAATTCAACGCAAAGAAGTGTGAGGTGATACATTTTGGTCGGAAGATACAATTTCAAAGGGAGTGCAAAAACAGAGAGACCTGGGGGTATTTGTGCACAAATCTTTGAAGGTGGCAGGACAAGTTAAAAAAGCAGTTAATAAAACATATGGGATCCTGGGCTTTATAAATAGAGGCATAGAGTACAAAAGCCAGGAAGTTATGCTAAACCTATATAAAACACTGGTTCGATCCCAGCTGGAGTACTGTGTCCAATTCTGGGCACCACACTTTAGGAAGGACATGAAAGCTTTAGAGAGGGTACAGAAGAGATTTACTAGAATGGTTCCAGGGATGTGGGAATACAGTTATGTGGATAAATTAGAAAAGCTGGGAATATTTTCCTTGGAGCAGAAAAGGCTAAGATGAGTTTTGATAAAGGTATTTAAAATCATGAAGGATTTTAGAATAATAAAGAGAAACTGTTTCCAATGGCTGAAGGATCAATACGAGAGGGCACAGATTTAAGGTGATTGGCAAAAGAACCAGAAGTGACATGAGAAAAAACATTTTTACATAACAAGTGGTTAGGATTTGGAATGCACTGCCTGATAGGGTGGTGGATACAGATTCAACAGTAGCCTTCAAAAGGAATTGGATAAATACTTGAAGGAGAAAAAATTCCAGGGATCTGGGGAAAGAGCGGGAGTGGGACTAACTGGATTGCTCTTTGAAATAGCCGGCACAGACTCAATGGACCAAATGGCCTACTTCTGTGCTGTACTATCTATAATTCTATGATTCTTTCATGACCTCAGGATGTCCCAAAGCAATTTACAGCTAATGAAGTACTTTTCGAAGTATAGTCACTGTTGTAATGTAGGATGTTGTAATGAGCATGAGGGCCTGGGAGTAGAAGGAAAAGAGCTTGAGCGAGTGAGGGTAGATATGGTGGTAATTATAGATATAGTATATGAATTTATTGGTATCTTTTGATTAATTTTGTTCTGGAAAGTAAACATGGTTTAACCTTATAGACATTAGAGTTAATTTCTGGATTTTCTTCCAATTTTTGGGAGTTGGATGTTGGCAGCAGAAAGTAAGACTTCTGTCTTATGAAGGAAATAGGCAGAAGTCTTTGACAGTACAGGGCTTTGTGAAGGTAAGCAAAGGAAAGAACAGTCAGGCGTGAAGTGATTTTAATAGGTGTGCTAATTTTTATTCATTGGAAGTTGTCTCTTTTTCTCCATGGATGCTGGCTGATGGTTTTTCTTCCTATGCACTCTCCTCAGCCGATAGGGATGGAGATCTGTTCCCGCTCTCTTCATTATCATTATTTTCTGCTTCCAGAAGCCAGCAGACCTTTGCTCATTGCAATGTGACATGCAGCAATCTACAGTGATTCTTGAGACTCTCATTGGGGTGTATTGCAGGGCACTACCACATTAGCCAAGTAACTTTGACTGGTACAGACAATGCAATTCTCCTGGTAAAACTGGGCTGTAGGTCTTCAGCCAGCAGCTGACATGTCTCCCCAATCAACCTAAGAGCAAGGGAGGGTGCAGCAACCTTCTGAGGGATATATAGCACAGAAATTTAAGACATTCTAGGTCTGTAAAACTTATAGAATAGGTAGTTACATGTAAAAAACAAATATCTTTTGCACTGCCTGCCTTTTCCATATATTCATCTTCCTACCTCTTCAAAACATAGGAATGAGGGATTCCCTTTGAAAAATTCACATCCCAGTCCAAAATTGTACTTTTGCAAAGTTGGCTAAGTATGGCAAGAAAAGAACTGACAGATCCTCCAGAGCATCAAACAACTAAAATGAATATTCAAGAGAAAGTAACCATTCTTCAACTCCAGCAGCCAATTTGCCTTCTCAATGCCTCGGGGTTGCTTGAATTCGGATTAGCTTTGGGATGGAAGTTGGCGACGATGCAGCAAGAATGTTGCCATGCCCACCTGACCGTATTGAATATGGTAGAGTGGGCTTTGGTGGGCATTAAATGGCTGAGTTGAGACGGAAAACGCTGGTGCAATTTTTTAGGTAGATTGAGACACTACTGCCCTATTTTCCTACGTTTATTGCTTCAGCCGTATCCAAAAGCAGGCTGGAAATCAAAGGAAAATTCAGGCAAATATTTCTCGGTGCAAATGCACTTACACGTGCCTGAGTGCCTCTGAGCCATTTTAACACCTTTAAGCATACTGTAATCCTGCTGCTGAAAAGAGCAATTTGTCCTTGAAAATAAATATAAACACAGCTCTGTAGCTCAGCTGCCTGTTTGATAAATTGATCTCCCAAAGTTTTTCACATCTTTTACTGTCTCATTGAAAAGGAAAAAAAATACTTGCAAATTAAATTAATATTGCTTGTGGATTGTTTAAAGATAATATGCAGCCACTGTACACACATCTGAACTCTCAATATATCTCTCTTTGGGACCTCATTTCATTTTCTGTCCAATATCTCACTATTCAAGCAGCTAATTACTGATTTTTAGAGGCTCTGTTGTTACAGGCTGAAATCCTATCGCATAGCCTTTGCAACATGCTGCTTGTGAAGGACTGCTGAGACAGCAGTCAGAGGGAGGCCACAAAGAAACCCAGCACCTCCCTTGGCTCTCTGCAACAGCAACAAACCCATGGGGAGAGCGCCAACAGAGAGGGAGGCATGGCATTGTGGTAGCAACAGCGACACTTCTGAGAAGACTGCCAGTCCCACAGCATAAGCATTGCAGTAGACCCTGCCTAGCCCAAGAGCCGCAATCCATCTGCTATAAACGGTTAATAAGAAAGAAATGCCTGTGGAGCAGGACATTGCCTGAGAAAAAATAGGCTCATCCAGCAATAACATTAATTTATGTATTGTATTCATCAGGAGGGGAGAGCTCCACTCCGTTTATGTAGATCACACTGAAATGTTAAAAACAAACATATATTTAAACCAGGATGTCTGCACATTGTTCCTCATGTGGATGAGGTTTTGTGCTAATTGTTACCATGTGTTTATTAATGTTCCACTTTCTCAATGTGAACTTGCATTATACTGTGGGAAGAGTTATTTTTTTCACGGTTTTGCTGTAAATAGCGTGACTTGTTTTCTTCATACCATGCATAACTACTGACAAAATCAATCATTCAAGTACAATTCATTCCATATGCATACTGGATACAACGGCTAAATAACTGTCAAAGCTCGTAGTGCACTCCATGCTTCATATTTTTTATGGCTTAAAGGTCGGCAAGCACCACTTCCTCAGCTGGCACAGCTCCACCTAGTTAATAAACTTAATGAACCTTTTTAATGAATGATGGCAAAAAAGCCTTATTTATTTAAAATTTAAAAGACTTCTTATTTTATCCAATGACTCTCACAATGGTCTGACACTGATCTCGGGCTAATATTACATTCCATATACTAATCCTTAATTACTCTCAGCAATGAGAATAAGTTTGCTCACTGAAACGTTTTTAAGTACCAATGCTGTGTTTTTAAAGTTGGAGGTCCTGAAATTCCTGGGACCATCGCCCCCACCATAATTTGTGGCATTCCTGCCATGGGTACATTATGGGGGAGGAGAGGAAATTCGGAGCGGCACCTGTTTCAGCATTGAGGGCGAGCTATTCTGGGCGCAGATGGCCAATATCTATAAACATTTCAAGAATTCAAGGTTGCCATTGAGAACCTGATTTTTGAAGTCGCTCTGAGTCCCACTGTCTGTCTTGGCTCAGTGGTAGCACTCTCGCCTCTGAATTCAAGCAGTTGGAGGTTCAAGTCCTACTTCAGAGATTTGAGTACAGAATCAAGGCTGATACTTCAGTGAAGTACTGAGGGAGTTCTACATTGACAGATATGCCAACTTTCATATGAGATGTTAAACCACCTGTCCTCTCAGGTGGACATAACAGATGAAGAATTTGAAGAACAGCAGGGGAGTTCCAGTGCCCTGGCTATTATTTATCCCTCAACCAACATCTAAAAACAGATTATCTGTTCATTTATTTCATTGCTTTTTGAGGAACTTTGCTGTGCGCAAACTGGCTGCCGCAGTTCCGACATTACAACAGTGACTACGCTTCAAAAGTACACCATTGGCCGTAAAGCACTTTGGGACATCCTGAGGTTTTGAAAGGCGCTATATATTTCGCCATGGAATAGTGTTTTTGTTAGACTGCAGTGTAACTACTAATCAGCAAGTCATTGCTGAAATGGGACCCCATTTTTTCTTTCTTTCTTTCCTACCTTTTTTCTTCTTTTTCTCTTACGTCAGGAGTGTCGGAGTGCTGAAATGTCTCTGCATGCTGCAGTGTTTCGGAGTGCTGCGATGTTTAGGTATGTCAGAGTGCTGGAGAGCATCATCGAGCTGTTAGTGTATTGCACTGTATCAGTACACTGCAGTGTATCAGAGTGCACCAGAGGCTGTGGTGTGTCAAAGTACTGCAGAGGCTGTAATGAGAGTTTGCTGCATTTTAAAATTGCAGCACACAAATTTGAGCTCAGTTGTCATGGTAGCATAGGATTCTGAGTATGGAATTCTTGTAAAACATAATGAAATCTGGCAAATGAAAAGAATGAGCACAGTGATTTATTTTATAACTTTATATAAATAGTGTCATTCCCTGTCGGGTAGTGCAATGATGGAATCCTCCAATCATCACTCACAGCTATAATGACAAGCAGCCAGAACTTTTAAAAATAAAATTACTGTATCTTTAACATTGCAGATTTCCTTGCTGATTTGTGAGAACTCACTCATTTCTTTAGGATCAGTTAAACAAAACATTGCAGGGATGAAATTGGATAACGCAAAAAAACAGACCGCGATGCGAGCTATGCCCACGCCTGTTCAAGGAGTGGAGGCAGCACGTCAACTTCGTGCTGCCTGCTAATTATAATGATTGCAGTGCAAAGCCTAGCACTGAATGCACTGCTGACAGACTGTGCACTTTTACTTAAAGCTAGCCTGCACCTATTGTAGGCAGTCTGCATCTCTTAAACCTTCTGCAGACAAAAATTATTTTAAGTGCTTAAGCACTAACCCAAATGGCACAATAGGCCTGGGAAAGGGCACCCAGGATATCAGACACAGTATTCAAGCTTTGGGCAGAGGATCAACACTGGAAGAGAGGTCCACTACCCACAGTGGGCCTGGAAGCCAACCAGAAAGAAGGATGTGAGACCAGATCGCCAAGGCCATCACTACCAGCAATATTACCCCCAGAACCTGGCTCCAGTGCCCAAAGAAATTTCATGATTCTTAATCAATACATTGCATCTGTTTTCACAAAAGAGAGGTGCTATGCAGACTTTGCAATGAGGGACGAGGAATGTGAAATATTGGACAAGATTAGTGTTGTGTAGCTGTAAAGCATGCACACCCATGTTCCGCCACCAGGGAGTGCATCCCCTGAAGTCCCAAGTGATCCCAGCATCCCTTGAGAGCACTGTATATAAGCCAGCCCCTAAGGCCTGTTCCTCACTCCGGAGTGTCTTAATAAAGACTGAGGTCACTGTTACTTTAATCTCCCTGTGTGCAGTCTTATCTGTGTTAGGAACACAATAACTGGCAACGAGTATACGAATCCAACGCAAAAATGCAGCAAACTGTGGACATCCTGGAGAAGTTCTCGGAGGGTGAGGACTGGGAAGCCTATGTCGAACAGCTAGACCAGTACTTTGTAGCCAATGAGCTGGATGGAGAAGGAAGCGCTGTAAAAAGGAGAGCGGTCCTCCTCACAGTCTGTGGGGCACCAACCTACAGCCTCATGAAAAGTTTTCTGGCTCCGGTGAAACCCACAGATAAGTCGTATGAGGAGTTGTGTACACTGTGTACACTGGTTTGGAAGCATCTTAACCCAAGGGAGAGCATGCTGATGGCGAGGTATCGGTTCTACACGTGCCAGCGATCTGAAGGTCAGGAAGTGGCGAGCTATGTCGCCGAGCTAAGGCGACTTGCAGGACAATGTGAGTTTGATGGCTACCTGGAGCACATGCTCAGAGAACTTTTTGTACTGGGCATTGGCCATGAGACCATCCTACGAAAACGTTTGAATGTAGAGACACTGACCCTCAGTAAGGCCATTGCGATAGCACAGGCGTTTATGTCCACCAGTGATAACACCAAACAAATCTCTCAGCACACAAGTGCTAGCAATGTTCATAAATTAACTGCAACTGTGTTTGCCAGCTGAAATGTACAGGCCAGAACCCATGAGTCTGCAACTGCCAGCAGGTCTCAGGTGACCCAGATGACTCAGAGTCCCCAACAAAGGATGAATGCAAGGTAATTCACACCTTGTTGGCGTTGTGGAGGTTTCCATTCAGTCTATTCATGCCGCTTCAAAAGGTATGTCTGCAAGAGCTGTGGAACAATGGAGCACCTCCAACGAGCTTTCAGACGAGTTGCAAGCTCTGCAAAACCTGCTAAACACCACGTGGCAGAGGAAGATCGGTCCATGGTGGATCAAAGCAATTTCGAGCCTCGGAGAGAGGAGGTAGATGCTGAAGTACACGGGGTGCACACATTTTCGACGAAATGTCCACCTATAATGCTAAATGTAAAATTGAATGGCTTACCCGTAGCCATGGAACTGGAAACTGGCGCTAGCCAATCCATCATGAGTAAAAAGATGTTTGCGAGACTGTGGTGCAACAAGGCACTCAGACGAGCCCTGAGCCCCATCCAATGAAACTGAGAACATACACCAAAGAGCTTATCACTGTCCTGGGCAGCGCCATGGTCAAGGTCACCTACGAGGGCACGGTGCATGAACTGCCACTCTGAATTGTTCAGGGCGATGGCCCCACACTGCTTGGAAGGAGCTGGCTGGGCAAAATCCGTTGGAACTGGGATGATATCCGAGCGCTATCACATGTCAATGAGACCTCATGTACCCAGGTTCTTAACTTCCTTCCCTTTTTGAGCCAGGCATTGGAAACTTTTCCGGGGTGAAGGTGCAGATCCACTTGGTCCGAGAGGCATGACCCATTCACCACAAGGCGCGACGGGTACCTCACATGATGAGGGAGAGAGTGGAAATCGAGCTGGACAGGCTGCAACGCAAGGGCATCATCTCCCCAGTGGAATTCAGCGAGTGGGCCAGCCCGATTGTTCCAGTACTCGAAGGTGATGGCACGATCAGGATTTGCGGCGATTATAAAATAACTATTAATCGTTTCTCGCTACAGGACCAATACCCACTACCTAAGGCAGACGACCTATTTGCGACGCTGGCAGGAGGCAAGATGTTCACCAAGCTCGACCTGACTTCGGCCTACATGACGCAGGAGCTGGAGGAGACTTCGAAGGGCCTCACCTGCATCAACACGCACAAGGGACTGTTCATCTACAACAGATGCCCGTTTGGAATTTGGTTGGCTGCAGCGATCTTCCAGAGAAACATGGAGAGCCTACTAAAGTCGGTACCATGCACGGTGACTTTTCAGGACGAAATGTTAGTCATGGGTCGGGACACCGTCGAGCACCTACAAAACCTGGAAGAGGTCCTCCAGTGACTGGGCCGCGTAGGGCTGCAGCTGAAGAGGTCGAAATGCGTCTTCATGGCAACAGAAGTGGAGTTTTTGGGGAGAAAGATCGTGGCGGACGGCATTCGGCCCACAGACGCCAAGACAGAGGCTATCAGGAATGCGCCCAGGTCACAGAACGTCACGGAGCTGCAGTCGTTCCTGGGACTCCTCAACTATTTTGGTAACTTCCTACCGGGGTTAAGCACCCTCTTAGAGCCGCTACATGTGTTATTACATAAAGGTGAGAACTGGGTATGGGGAAAAAAAGCAAGTAATTGCTTTTGAGAAAGCCAGAAACATTTTATGCTCCAACAAGCTGCTTGTATTGTATAACCCGTGTAAAAGACTTGTGCTAGCATGTGATGCGTTGTCATACGGAGTCGGGTGTGTGTATTACAAGCTAACGTTGCGGGGAAGTTGCAACCTGTCGCCTATGCCTCCAGGAGCTTGTCTAAGGCCGAAAGGGCCGACAGCATGATTGAGAAAGAGGCATTAGCGTGTGTGTTCTGAGTAAAGAAAATGCATCAGTACCTGTTTGGCCTCAAATTTGACCTGGAAACCGATCACAAGCCCCTCACATCTCTGTTCGCTGAAAACAAAGGGATAAATACTAATGCCTCAGCCCGCATACAAAGGTGGGCACTCGCGCTATCAGCGTATAACTATACCATCCGCCACAGGCCAGGCACCAAGAACTGTGCGGATGCTCTCAGTCGGCTACCATTGCCCACCACGGGGGTGGAAATGGCGCAGCCTGCAAACTTGTTGATCGTGGCGCAGCCCGCAGACTTGTTGATGGTCATGGAAGCATTTGAAAATGATAAATCACCTGTCATGGTCTGCCAGATTAGGACTTGGACCAGCCAAGATCCTCTGCTGTCCCTAGTAAAAATCTGTGTGCTGCATGGGAGCTGGGCCAGCATCCCCGTTGAAATGCAAGAGCCAATCAAGCCGTTCCAGCGACGAAAGGACGAGCTGTCCATTCAGGTAGACTGCCTGTTGTGGGGTAACTGCTTAGTGCTAGCCAAAAAAGGGCAGGGAGACGTTCATCTCAGATCTCTACAGCACACCCCCGGGTATAGTAATGATGAAAGCGATAGCCAGATCCCACGTGTGGTGGCCTGGTATCGACTCTGATTTAGAGCCCTGTGTACGGCAATGCAGCGTATGTGCTCAGTTGAGCAACGCGCCCAGAGAGGCACCACTAAGTTTGTGGTCCTGGCCCTCCAGACCATGGTCAAGGATCCATGTCGACTATGCGGGCCCGTTTCTCGGTAAAATGTTCCTGGTGGTGGTGGATGCTTTTTCTAAATGGATTGAATGTGAAATAATGTCGGGAAGCACCGCCACCGCCACCATTGAAAGCCTGAGGGCCATGTTTGCCACCCACGGCCTGCCTGACATACTGGTCAGTGACAACGGGCCATGTTTCACCAGTGCCAAATTTAAAGAATTCATGACCTGCAATGGGAACAAACATGTCACCTCAGCCCCATTTAAACCAGCCTCCAGTGGGCAGGCAGAGCGGACAGTACAAACCATCAAACAGAGCCTCAAACGAGTCACAGAAGGTTCACTCCAAACCCGCCTGTCCCGAGTACTGCTCAGCTACCGCACGAGACCCCACTCGCTCACAGGAGTGCCCCCGGCTGAGCTACTCATGAAAAGGACACTTAAAACCAGACTCTCGCTGGTTCACCCCAACCAGCATGATCAGGTGGAGAGCAGGCGGCAGCAACAAAATGTGTCACGGGAAATTGATCTGAATGACCCTGTTTATGTGCTAAACTATGGACATGGTCCCAAGTGGATCGCGGGCATGGTGATAGCTAAAGAAGGGAGTAGGGTGTTTGTAGTCAAACTAGACAATGGACAAATTTGCAGAAAGCACCTGGACCAAACGAGGCTGCGGTTCACAGACTGCCCTGAACAACCCACAGCAGACACCACCTTTTCCAAGCCCGCAACACACACCCAAAGGATCAATGACATCACCCCGGACCGGGAAATCGAACCATCACGCTCAACAGCCCAGCAAGGCCAGGTTCACCCAGCAGTCCTCAGGGCCAACAACACGCCAGCCCAACGAGGGCACAGCCAACACACCAGAACAGACATTTGTACCAAGGTGGTCCACCAGGGAAAGAAAGGCTCCCGACCGCCTCACCTTGTAAATAGTTTTCACTTTGACTTTGGCGGGGGGAGTGATGTTGTGCATCTGTAAAGCATGCACTCCCATGTTCCGCCACCAGGGAGTGCATCCTGTGAAGTCCCAAGGGATCCCAGCATCCCTTCGGAGCACTGTATATAAGCCGGCCGCAAAGGCCTGTTCCTCACTCTGGAGTGTCTTAATAAAGACTGAGGTCACTGTTGCTTTAACCTCCTGTGCAATCTCATCTGTGTTAGGAACACAATAATTAACATCGTGAGAGAGGATGTATTAAGGGGCTTCGGAGCTTTGAAAGTGGATAAATCTCCAGGCCCAAATGAAATGTATCCCATGCTGTTAAGAGAAGCAAACGAGGAAATAGCAGAGGCTCTGACCATCATTTTCCAATCCTCTCTGGCTACAGGTGTGGTGCCAGAGGACTGGAGGACTGCTAATGTTGTACCTTTGTTTAAAAAGGGCTAGACCGAGTAATTACAGACCAGTCAGCCTAACCTCAATGGTGGGAAAATTATTGGAAAAAGTCCTGAGGGACAGGATAAATCTTAATTTGGAAAGACATGGATTAATCAAGGACAGTCAGCATGGATTAGTTAAGGGATGGTCGTGTCTGACTAACTTGATTGAATTTTTCAAAGAGGTAACCAGGAGGATTGATGAGGGCAGAGCATATGAAGTAATGTATATGGATTTTAGCAAAGCTTTTGATAAGGTCCCATTTGGCAAACTGGTCACGAAAGTAAAATCCCATGGGATCCAGGTCAAAGTGGCAAGTTGGATCCAAAATTGGCTCAGGCAGGAAACAAAGGGTAATGGTTGATGGGTGTTTTTGTGACTGGAAGGCGGTATCCAGCAGGGTTCTGCAGGGCTCAGTATTGGGTTCCTTGCTTTTTATGGTATATATCAATGACCTGGACTTAAATATTGCGGGTGTGATTAAGAATTTTGCAGATGACACTAAAACAGGCTGTGTGGTTGATAATGAAGAAGAAAGCTGTGGACTGCAGGACGATATCAATGTACTGGTAAGGTGGGCAGAACAGTGGCAAATGAAATTCAATCTGGATAAATGTGAGGTAATGCATTTGGGTAGGTCTAACAAGGCAAGGGAATACACATTAAATGGTACGACACTGAAAAGTGTAGAGGAACAAAGGGACCTTGGGGTGCAGGTCCACAGATCCCTGAAGGTAGCAGGCCAGGTGGATAAGGTGGTTAAGAAGGCATATGGAATACTTTTCTTTATTAGTCGAGGTATGGAATACAAGAGCAAGGAGGTTATGCTTGAACTGTATAGAACATTGGTTAGGCCACAGTTGGAGTATTGCGTGCAGTTCTGGTCACCACATTACAGGAAAGATGTGATTGCACTGGAAAGGGTGCAGAGGAGATTTACAAGAATGTTGCCTGGACTGGAGAATTTTGACTATGAGGAAAGATTGGAGATTATGGGTCTGTTTTCTTTGGAACAGAGGAGGCTGAGGGTAGACCTGATTGAGGTGTATAAAATCATGAGGCGCCTGCACAGAGTGGTTCGGAAGGACCTGTTTTTCTTGGCAGGTGGGTCAACAACCAGGGGGCATAGATTTAAAGTAATTGGCGGGAGGTGTAGAGGAGATATGAGGGGAAATTTCTTCACCCAGAGGGTGGTGGGGGTCTGGAATTCACTGCCTGAAAGGGTGGTAGAGTCAGGAATCCTCACCACATTTAAAAAATACTTGGATGTGCACTTAAAGTGCTGTAACCAAAGGGCTAAGGACCAAGAGTTGGAAAGTGGGATTAGGCTCGATAGCTCTTGGTCAGCCAATGCGGACACGATGGGCCGAAATGGCCTCCTTTCATGCTGTAAATTTCTATGACCCTATGATTTTATGACCTCAGACAAGTGATCAAGGTCAGTGAATGCATCTTCAAAAGTTGTCTCCTACCAACTGCGTCACTAGCCTCAAACACTTCTCAATGCATGACTGCCACCCTACTCCCATTACTCTTCTACCAACATTCTGTACCAAACACGAGGCTTTCCTAGTTTCATCTCACCTCCTTGGAGGAGACGGTGCAGGGCATTCTTGGCAGGGGCATGGCTGAGCGCTTGGCCAGCGGCGGAGCTGAAGGAATACAAGTTGCTGGAATCCTTATACGTTATCCTTCTTCTCACATTCCACTTCCCCGTCATCACACAATATCATTTCCGTCATCACACAATATCATTTGATGTACAAACCGCACATGGTGTAAGCATGCACCTCTTGCTTTACCCTCCTCCCCTCACTACAACCCTACCCTTGTGCCTTGTTCATCTCAGACACCCAGGAAATCCTGAGTCTGTCCTGCCAGTGGTTGACCAAGAAGATGGAGAGGAGAGTGAATAAGAACAACAAACACCATCACTCAATTTCACACTCTCAGCCACCAGCTCCTCAAGGTCATCCTGAGAGGCCATCTGCAGTGTCCCCCACTGAACGTCAGCAGCCTTCCACCAACCATGCGGCAACCACTGGCATAGCACTGCGTAAGAGCACTAGGATAGGCAAAGGCAGTCACTAAGGGAATGCACAAGGGTAATTAGTTGATTTTTTAATGTAATATTAGATGCATATATGGATAAAGTTAGATTGGAACGTTTGCTTTGTGGTGGCTTTTATTTCAGCATTGTGGCCAAGAGAACGCTGTAATGGTCAGTGACAGAGGGAAGGTAAGGTATGGGACAAATGTTGAAAGGGGAATTGGGGTTGCGTTCACTGATACCGGAGGAGGATGATTCAATCCCGGATATCCCGACCTCCTTCCTTCCACTTCCTCCTCTTCTGCTTTTTCCTCATCTTCCTCCTATTCTTCCTGCGCCTCCTCCTTTTGTGAGCAGTTTCTCCCCTTTGCTGCCTCTGCTCCATTTCCACGTCATGCTGAAGCCCAAGGGGGACTGCAATGAGAGCCCCCAGGACTGGGAGCAAGCGGTCTTCTCAGAAGCGGTCCTTTAAGAGCCAAAGCCTTGCAAATGTCGAACAGCACTCCTTGCACTCCCTTCACAGTTTAACAATGTTTTAAATATATTACACCAAGCCACTATTCGAATAAAATGTAAAGAAACCAGTCCAAAAGTATAAATCTAAACTTACTTGAACGTTGCATGTGTCCCTTTAAGTGCGTGCTTTGGAGAGGGTGTTAAAAGGAGCAGCAACATCCAAAATGCAAAATTGTGCGTCAATTCAGCGTTGCACGCTGATTGACCTCCCGATCTGACTCATTTAAATATCTCGAGCACGCGCAGTCAACAGCAGCTCTGCCAACCTGTCCAAAATGATGGCCGCTGTGCTCCGCGCCAATAGTGGGTGGAAGTGAGGCGGCTGCCAAACCAGCTTTAATGGCCAGTGCCAGTGTAAACAGGCCAATTTTCATGGCTTGTGTCTAATGATCAAAGAGTCAATTGTTTAAATAAGCCTGTACTGCTCGGGGGAGTGAGGAGCCGTAGAGAGATACTCTTCCCCAGTAATGGGAGTAAGAAACCTGCTGCTGTTACAAAGAAGGCATAGCTGGAGGTGGCCCATGATGTCAGCAGCAGGAGCATTGTGCCACCATCAGAGCAGTAAGCAGTTTAATGTCCTAACCAGGTCAGGAAAGCTGAATACAGTTGCACATTCACCTACATCATGTTGTGTGCATCACCCCACCCCCTCACTCTGACTTGTCAAGTCTACTCCATCACATCACGCCTCACACCCATTCACCCTGCAAGCGCAACCATCTTTCTCTTTCACTGTACTTACTCATATCCCCATCTATCTATCCAACTCTGGCACTCACCCTCATCCTTATGCAATTTCCTGCCTCTCACTGATAGTCACCCTCACCAAATGCATTCCATCCATTGGATGAACACATGGTATTACAGTAACTCATAGGTCTGTTTTTTCCCCTGCTATGGGAGAATAGAGCACAGAACACTAGGGAGAGGGAGAGAACCAGAGGTGGTCCTCCACAGATCTCACAGTTAACAACTACAGGGGAAGAAGCACTGGTGATAAGTGGCGTTTCAGCATCCCTAGCCATTGGAGATGGGGAGATGGTGACTCCCCAGCTACCTGGTGACGCAATTAAATATCAGCGACCCACATGTCATACAGCGAGTGACATATAATCATCTTCATAATGATAAATTGCAACATTCTTATCTTGCCAATACTAATTCATATCTTTTAGCTTTGCCAGCACCTTCAAGTGTGCATAGTTCATGGACCTCACAGATGATGAATCCTCAGCGGAGCTGATTTCTTCTGAGGGTAAACCATCACAGGATTCATGCACCAGCTCAGATACTTGCACTTCGATGCAACCAGTTAGCCAGACAGTAGGGATTTCACCTGGTGACTCTTCACAAATGAGCAAGAGCAGATGATAGTGGCTGGGTACAGCTGTGGAGAGTCCATGCCTGAGGGTGCAGCCCACTCCAAGCTCTGTTTAGCTGGAAACAGATGCTGTACCCTGGAGGCAATTGATGAAAAGGATAATCATTGAAGGGCAGCAGAGAATCTGCGATGCACTGACAGGCCTTCCAAGCACACTGACCACAATTGCAGAGAGAATGGAGGAGTCTGCCTCAAGCATGAGTGGGTTGATGTTGGAGGACATTGTGATGCTGTTTTATTGCATGGATAGAATGGCCAACTCCATGGAAGATCAATCACAGCAATCAAATGAGTCCATGCATGCCTTGGCCACAACCATACAGACTCTCGATGCCAACATCCTGCTGCCTGAAATAGGATAACAGATGCCTTAGTCTTACAGTGCCGCACAAAAGTGCTCTCCAGCAGAGTAGTAGCAGTGATGTGGCTGGCCCACGAGAGGGGTGATACCGAAAGGAGACATGGAAGTGGGGATTCCACTCAAAGCTTTTACATTTCTCACCGTTGACCCACCACCCCCCGCCCCGCCTCAGTCAGTACACGACACGCTGCCTCGTGTCCCGATGGCCAAGTCTGCCTCTGCACAGGTGCAGGTGGAGCAGTCTTTGGCGGGGCCCTCACAGGCTCCAAAACTCAGAGGTCGTCGGCCAAGAGCATCTCAACAGTCAGAGTAGGGATCTGAGCAGCCTTGCTCTACCTCAGCTCAAGTTACAGGGGCGCACCACGTAGAAGCGGTAGGAAAAGGAAGAGTAACGCTTTGTAGTTGCGCAAGGATATGCACATGGGTGTATGAAAAAAAGTAATGTTAAGTTTCTGTTATTTAGCTAAAGCATGTAAATGTTATTATTTTGCACCACTTTCCCACTTTGCCCATTCTTGGTTGCTGATTGGAAAGTCGTCTTTTAACTTGCTTGATGATTAATGGGAAGACATGAATTGACGTGACCAATGGGGGAATGTGCAAGAGGGAGGGTTGGCTGCTTTCAGGATTGCTGTGTCAGTGGCATTGTGGGGGGTGGGAAGAGTGGTGCCACTGTTGAAAACTAAGTGAAGATTGCATTAATAAGGGCATCCTGGCATCCCTTGCAGCAATGTGAGCAGCTGGTGCTGCATTTTCCTCATCAACTCCTTCCTCCTCGTCTTCCTCCTCCTCCTCCGCGGGATCCTCCACAGATGATGGATGTTCAACACTTTGTTCCTCCTGCAGGTCGAAACCTCGCTGCTGCACAATGTTGTACAGAGCGCAGCACACCACAGCAATTCTGGAGACCCTGCCTGGTGCGTATCTTAGGGCGTCTCCAGAACTGTCTAGGCACCTGAAGTGCATCTTCAGCATGCTGATGGCTTGATCGATCACATATCTGGTGGTCATATGGCATTCATTGCACTGTTGGACATCATTGTTTCGGTTTCTGATGGATGTTATGAGCCAAGTTTGAAGTGAGTATCTCTTGTCTCCTTGCAGCCACCCATTAAGACTGCTGGCGTCAAAGACATCAGGGAACTTGGACTGTCGCAGGATGAAAGCATCATGGTAGCTCTTCAGGAATTTTGCACACACCTGCAGAAATATCTTTTTGTGGTTACACATCAACTGCATACACATCAACTCAACTTGCAGTTCCCGAATACACTTGGTTGATCTGGGGGCTTGCCACATGTGTGTACTCGATGATGCTCTGCCTCTGTGAGAAGCCAGCTGAAGATGCAAACTTAAGCGCCAGCTCATTCTGACTGGCGTCATCACAAATGATGTTCACATAATTGTTGGCCCGGTCTTATGCATTTGTGGGCCGTCGCCTGGGAGATCCTGGATAGTTCTCCGACAGAGCCATGGAAAGATTCGGAGGCAAAAATGTTCAGGGCGGTGGTCACTTTGACAGCCACTGTTAATAGGTGGCCACCATATCCAGCAGGGAGCAGGTCTTCTTCTAGGAGGCTGCAGATGTCTGCCACCACCTTATGCTGTTATGTCTTTAGATGCTCTGATAATGACTCCACGAGGCAAAGTATTGTACTTGAACTGTAGTGAACTTAGTCCATTTAATATAATTCCAGAGTGAGGATACCACATGGTGAACTCCCTTTTATACCTGGATACCTGTGGTGTACAGGTGACCCCTGGGCCTCCACCAGTTGCACCCTCTGGTGATGCCAGCATAGTGTATACAGTGTGAATCTTGTTGATGGTACCTCCGGTAAACAAGTCTCCATCTTATGCAACTATACAGTGACTACACAAAAAGTATATCTATGGTATACACATATAACAGCACTCTCCCCCAAATCTTTTGTGCCAATACCTTCGCACTATGTGCTCTGGTTTAGCTCTTCGCAGACTTCAGTGCCAATAGCCCTTGCACCTTGGCTGTGCTTTGGTTTGGCTCTCTCCCTGTTAACCCCCAAGTCCTTATTGCCACAACATTGGGTAGTGGTTACCAGTTGGGATGGTTTGATGATGCAGTGGGGCTTCAGTGGGTTCTGGGTGTGATCCATGTGTGTGTCCATGACTACATACATCCATTTTTCCCCCCACATGTAGATCATGCCGGTGGCTCATCACATTCATATACAGTCAAGTCCAGAAAAGGAAATTTACATTTACATCATTGTAGTACAGTTGTGAGGCAACTACATTTGACTGGTGAGATTCATTGATGGCACATCTTTGGGATCAGTACTGGGGTCAGCACCGATGCGTGAGGACAAGCTAGTTCCAGAGCTGCTGGATGGTGTCCAGGTAGCCTGGTGGTGGCGCGTTGCCCGGTGCTGGCAGTAGGAACCCGGTTGGCCCGAGTTCCCTGCTCTTGGGGCCTTTGCTGTTGCTTCTAGTGTCGGCCAGGTTCACAGATGCCTGTGACCTCCCTGTCCTCTCCTTGCGCCCCGGATTGCTGCTGCTCCCAGAGGAACAGTGGTCTAGCGGTGCACAGGGAACTGCTAACTCGCTTGCCTGGCCGTTATTTGGTTTGGGATCCTGGCTGGTCCCGGCCCCAATTGGGAGAACCGTTGCGGGTGACCCTTCATTCCCAGGTGTAGCCTTGGTGACAATGGGGTCTGGGGGCTGCGCCTTAGCACAGTTTGCTCTTTCAGGCTCATGATGGTTGGTGCCATCGGGTGCCTGAGAGGTGGAGCCGATCAGGAGAAGGGTTTCGATACCGTTGCTGTTGCCCACCTGAGATCGCTTGCTCTGCAGCTTGTCTATTTTAGCTGCTTGTGGCCACACTCCGTGGTGCATCACTCTGGTTCCAGGAGCGCAGGCTACAGCATCGGGTAGCCTGCTGGACCTGTGTGCTTCCGATGGGTGTTTGCCCGCTACATTATCAGAATACAGTTGAAATCCTGCATCGCACAACATGTCATTGCTTATTGTAGATAAACTGTAGCTCTGATTGTAATCACCCGATTTTTCTTTGCTTATTACATGTATAAAACTCTGATCATTAATTACAAGCTTTACATTTAGCTCACAGTTGTTATTACATTGAATGAGAATGTGGTACTGTCCCTTTAAGTGTGGTGGGTTGCTGGCCTCCTTTAAGAGAGCCTTGCTATCTTTACCCCAATCCTCTTTTTAGCTTGGTACAACGTGTTGCTCCATCAGCGCTGCACCTCGTGGTCTGGCCGCCGCCATCTTTTCCTTCAGCGCCTCACCTCGTGGTTTGGGTGCCATCTTCCTTCCATCTATGATGTCGGCTGCTGTGATCTTCTTCTCCTCGGGTTTTGCCACCTGTAATGTCTGTAAGCTTGTAATGTTTGTAGCTCCACACTGTGGATGTGGACGTATTGTGTACTGCAAGTGCAGGGTTAATAATAAACAGCCCAGGCAGATTTCCGGAGACTTCTGAGAGAACTGCCTGCCATCTTAGGAAGCTGTGTGTGCTATGCTCTATGAATATATCACATTTGGCGATGAGGATGGGATTTTTTGGATGATTTAAAGCTGAAATTTTGTTGGTGAAGGATTCAACCAGCCGACAGAGAGACTTTGGAAGTTTCTGTCTTTGAAAAAAGCTACAAAAATCCGAGGTAAAATACAGCACACGGTGTGAACAGCTAGAGATTAAAATGGCAGGTGTAATCGGATATTTGGCAGAATATAGACACGACCAGGAACGTTTTAAAGCGTATGTGGATCGGCGAGAATTGTATTTCATTGCAAATAACATAATCGAAGTTCCAGACAATGCAGTCCAGAACCGGGCTGTGTTGGAATGTATGAAAGCGATCTTCTTATCGGAGGCAGGTCCGGCATTATACAAAACCCTTGTAAATCTGCTTGTGCCTGATGAGCCAAAGGACACAACGCTTAAAGAGATTTTAACGAAGCTGGAGCAGCACTATAACCCCAAACCATTAGAAATTGCTGAAAGCTATTGTTTCGGGATTCGGAATCAAAAGGCTGATTGAAATATCAGTGATTACATCGTAGCATTAAAAATTGTAATTTTGGAAACTTTCAAAACCGAGCATTGCGGGATAGTTTTGTTTGTGGGGTGAAAAATGATGCGATCAGAAGGAAGTTATTGATGACGGATGACTTGACTTTTGAGATTGCTTGTCAGACAGCGAGGTCGATGGGCATGGCCGAACAATATTCCCGAGAATTAAATAATGATTACGGTCGTCAGTCAACCGAGGTAAATCACCTGCAGGTTCAAAGTAAAAGACGATGGGGACCCAAAGTCTCAGAAATTCTAACAGAGCATCGAAGTCGTGCTATAGGTGCCTGGGACAATGCATTGCTCAAAGTTGTCCATACGTGAAGGCAGAGTGTTTCTTCTGCAGGAAGACTGGGCATCTTGCGAAGGCATGCCGACTGAAGGGTAAACCAGTTTTTTAAGCTATGAGTCCAGCGTTCAAAGCTATGAGTAGAAATCCCAAGAGACTACATAGCATGGAAGAACAACAACAGGACGAGGAGATGTTAGAGTTACATGTCATTAGGAGCACGAGGTTAACGGACAGCGATTCAGAAAGCATCAAAATCCACATAGATCTTGCGGGAATTCAAGATACCAATGGAAATTGACACGGGTCCATCCTTGAGTGTCGTACCGGAGTCACTGTACCTCGACAAATTGCGTGATTTTCAACTGGAGAAATCCAAGATAGAGCTGCGAGGCTACTCGGGAGAGAAAATTCCTGTGGTAGGTCGTATCACCGTAACGGTGAAATATAAAGATCAATTTCAGAACTTGCCTCTAATAGAAGTGAAAGGAGACAAGCCTGCCTTACTTGGAAGAAATTGGTTGAGATCACTGAAGCTGGATTGGAGTAAGATTTTTTGTGTGGAAGCAAGATTTTCATCAATGGATGAGGTTATCAAGCAGTATCCGAAGGTGTTCTGCGAATCGGACAGTCCGATCCAAGGCTTCAAGGCGAGTGTCAGGGTACAGAAGGACGCTAGATCGGTTTACTGCAAGCCATGTTCCGTACCATATCCACTCAAGGAGAAAGTTGAGCAAGAACTAAAAAGACAAGAGACTGAGAACATTATTTGTCAGATAGATCGATGTAATTGGGCTATACCCATTGTTGTTGTACCTAAGTCTGATGGTAAGGTAAGATTGTGTGGTGATTATAAATTAACCGTGAACCAGGTTCTAGAGGGTAATGGCCCCAATACATTGCCAAATATAGAAGATTTGTTCACAACACTGACAGGTGGTCAGATCTTCTCAAAACTGGATCTTACAAATGCCTACTTACAGCTTGAACTAGATGAGAAGTCCAAGTCATATTTGACTATAAATACTCATCTAGGCCTTTATCAATTTAATAGGCTACCGTTTGGAGTATCTTCCGCCCCTGCCATATTCCAAGGGGTGATAAACCAGATTTTGCAAGGTATTGAAGGGGTAGTATGTTATTTGGATGACATACTAATTTCAGCACCAAATAGGCAAATTCATAATAATATATTGAATGAAGTCCTCAAACGGCTAGAAAAACACAGAGTACGAGTGTCTGCTCGTAAGTGTGAGTTATTTAAAAACTCAGTGGATACAGAGTAGACAAAGATGGTTCACATCCAACCATGGAAAAATTGGATGCAATTAGAAATGCACCCACTCCCAGGAATGTCACTGAACTTCGTTCATTCTTGGGTCTTTTGAACTATTATGGGAAGTTCCTACCAAATTTGGCTACAGTATTACATCCACTGAATGAACTTTGAAAAAAAAGAGCCATTGGAAGTGGTCAAAAGAATGCGCTACAGCATTCAAGGAGTGTAAAAGCAAATTGGTAGAGAGCACCCATGTTAGTTCACTATGACATATCTAAGGAGATTAAGCTAGCATGTGATGCCTTTCCATATGGATTTGGGGCAGTAATCTCTCATGAATTAAGTAGGAGGGAGGAGAGACCAATTGCTTTTGCTTCACGCACTCTCAGTGCCAGTGAGAGTAATTATGCGCAAATTGAAAGGGAAGCTTTGGCATAAATTTTTGGGGTCAAGAAGTTTCACAAATACTTGTATGGTCGGAAGTTTACCATCCTTATGGACCATAAGCCCCTAACAGCAATCCTCCATCCAAAGTCCCCAGTTCCAACATTAGCTGCAGTCCGAATGCTGAGATGGGCTTTGATTTTTCAGCATATACATATGATATTGAATACAGACGATCAGCTGATCACAGTAATGCTGATGCAATGTCTAGATTGCCTTCCCCATCACAAGTTACACCCGATAGGGAAGAAGTGTTTTATTTTTCATACATTGATGAACTGCCAGTCACAGCTGAAGAGATTGGTAGAGCAACCAAACGTGACCCAGTGAGGTCAAAGGTGTATGAGTATATTGCAAATGGATGGCCAAACCAGGTAACAGACAAAGATACACATCCATTCTTCATTCATAGGAATGAATTATCAGTAGATTAAAATTGTATCATGTGGGGTGCAAGAGTGGTTATACCAAATAAATTCAGGTCCAAATTATTAGGAGACCTCCATGATCAGCACCTGGGAATGTGTTTGACCAAGAGTTTTGCACGCAGTTATTTATGGTGGCCAGGTCTTGATAAAGATATAGAGTACATCGTGAGTCAGTGTACGACATGTCAATCGGTAAGCAAGCAACCACCATCAATACCATTACAGCCACGGAAATGGCCTCCCAGGGGGTGGCAAAGGCTACATATTGATTTTGCTGAGTTACAAGGACAACAATTGTTCATTGTGATTGATAACCATTCGAAGTGGGTTGCGGTGTTTCCAATGTGAAAAACATTGGACATTTTCCGAAAATTATTTTCCTCATTTGGTCTCCCTGAAGAAATTGTTTCGGATAATGGACCACAATTTCATTCAGAAGAATTTGCACAATTCACGAGCAAAAATAGTGTGAAACATACTAAGGTTCCACCATACCATCCTTCTTCGAATGGTGCAGCAGAGTGCAATGTACAAATTGTAAAACGTGCCCTCATAAAACAAATGTTAGATCCAAATCCAAGGAAAGGACAGTTGTCATTGGATCACAAATTGGCTAATTTTTTGATTACATATTGAAATACTCCTCATACAACTACTGGTAGAACACCAGCAGAGTTGTTTCTCAAATGACAGCCACGAACCAGATTCTCGTTGTTAAAGCCAAATTTGGCACAGTCCGTAGAAGAGACACAATTAAGACAGAAAGAGAATCATGATAGAGGTAGAGTAAAAGAGAGAAATGTGAAATTAAACCAGAAGATGAGAGTGAAGAACCATCACCATAAATGGTTAAAGTGGTTACCAGGAAGAGTGGTGAAGATATGTGGTCCTCGCACATATTTGGTAAAGATGTTTGATAATGGTCAGGTTAGGTTTGTTCATCTTGATCATATTTTACCTGCAGACATGGAAGGAGTTGAAGGTGGGAATGATTCAATTATTTCTGACTCAACAGATAGTTTTGATACACCAGTAGCAAATCCTAAATCCAAAGTACTGGAAACAAATCCAGGAGAGAATTAGAATGAAAGTCTGAGTCCGAGTCAGGAAAACAAAGAGCCTGAAGTTAGAGTGAGTTCAAATGAAAATCAAGGAAATTCCGTGGAGGAAAACGTTCCTCAGGATGAGCCTCAAATGAGCGTGAAATCGACACCATGTTTGGAAGGTTCTGTTCGAGAGTGACGATATCCTCTTCGAAACAGAAAACAAGTGGTAAAGTTAAATTGGTAAATATGGAAAAAAAATAAGTTTATATCCTGTATTATGTATAAACAGGAAAGTTATGTATGGTGTTTGTTATGATGGCTTCTTCATTAAGGAGGGAGAAGTGTGATGTCTGTCAGCTTGTAATGTTTGTAGCTCCACACTGTGGATGTGGACGTATTGTGTACTGCAAGTGCAGGGTTAATAATAAACAGCCCAGGCAGATTTCCGGAGACTTCCGAGAGAGCTGCCTGCCATGTTAGGAAGCTGTGTGTTCTGTGCTCTGTGAATATATCACATCACCAAAGCTGGGAAGTCGCCTTTGGATCCGATTTTCTTCCTCTGGAGTCCTGCCACTGGAGCCTGGAAGGTGCGTTCGGGTCGTCTCAGCTGGATCATCCCCACGCAGTGGTGCTGAGCGTTCTGTGCCTCGGGTGCCATGCTGGTCTGCTCTCTGGTATCGGATCCAACCTCAGGCGAGGGCTTGCTTTGCCTCTGAGCGCGGGGGACGTCGATCGCTGGAGGGATGAAATCTTCCCAGCTCCAATGGATCTTCTCCATCCACCTTCTTCCGAGTAGGGTTGGTCCATCACCTGCAACAATCCACAGTGGTAACTTGTGCACCATGCCATCATGGAGTACTTTAACATTCGCATTACCAACAACTGGGATAAGTTCATTGGTGAGGGTGAGCAGCTTTGCTTGAACCGGGACAAACTTGGGTCATTCAGTTTGCTCGTCCCATAGCCTCTCAAAGGCTTCTTGATTCATTACTGACTGGCTCGCCCCCGTGTCCACTTCCATGAAGACTGGAGCGTCATTTATCTCGATTTCCATTCTCAACAGGGAACATTCTGTGGTGCAGGTAAACATTCCATACACCTCATTGTGGGGCTAAGCTGCCTCTCTGACCACATCTTCATCATCCGCTCTGGATTCATGGCCCTCTGCAGACTCTTCATCGACACAGTGAGTCCTATTTCTTTTACACATTCGCTGGAAGTGGCCCTTTGTGCTGCACCCTTTGCACACATAGTCCTTAAAACGGCACTGGTGAGCCCGGTGATTTCCTCCGCAACGCCAGCACCGTGCTAACCAATTAGCCCCCCCTCGGCGGACTCAGAGTTAAAGGACTCGGGGGCCTATTCTCTCTCCCCTGAGGAGATTCACGTTCTACAGTCCTGCCTCTAAAAGGCGCCAGTCTGTGCACAGTACTTACCGGGTTTGAGTCCTGAGGATGAGTCATCCGCCAAGAGCCACAGGTCGAGGTCATGAATGCCTGGTTCATGGTGATGGCCTTCTGCAGTGTGACTGTGGTATCTGCAGATAGTAGCCTGTGAAGAAGGCCCTCATGGCCGATTCCGATGATAAAGATATCCCACAGCGCTTCGGTGAGGTGTTCACCGAAATAGAAACATAGAAACATGGAAAATAGGTGCAGGAGTCGGCCATTCGGCCCTTCGAGCCTGCACCGCCATTCAATCAGTTCATGGCTGAACATGCAACTTCAGTACCCCATTCCTGCTTTCTCGCCATACCCCTTGATCCCCCTAGTAGTAAGGACTACATTTATAGAAACATAGAAAATAGAAAATCACACGGTGCCGCCAGCCTCCTGAGATCTGCAGCATATTTCGCGATTTCCTGGTCTTCGGAACGTCGGTGGGTGTAAAACCGCTATCTGGCAGTGAGGATGCTCTCTTTTGGTTTGAGTTATTCTTGGATCAGCATTACAAGCTCCTCGTATGTCTTGGTCATTGTCTTCGCTGGTGCCAGCAAGTCCCTGACGAGGCCAAAGACGGTGGGCTCAGAAATGATGAGCAGGATAGCTCTGTGCTTATCAGCCAGCGTGGCCGGATCATCGCCTACCAAGTCGTTTGCTGTGAAGAAATGGTCAAGCCTCTCTGCAATGGCGTCCCAATCATCCCCATCAGTGAACTGCTGTAACGTACCAAGGGTGGCCATTTTCGCTGAAAGTCCATAATCCCGTCGCCAATTGTTATGTCTTTTGATGCTCTGATAATGACTCCACGAGGCAAAGTATTGTACTTGAACTGTAGTGCCCTTAGTCCATTTAATATAACTCCAGAGTGAGGATACCACATGGTGGACTCCCTTTTATACCTGGGTACCTGTGGTGTACAGGTGACCCCTGGGCCACCACCAGTTGCACTCTCTGGTGGTGCCAGCATAGTGTTTACAGTGAGAACCTTGTTGATGGTACCTCCAGTAAACAAGTCTCCATCTTTTGCAACTATACAGTGACTACACAGAGAGTATATCTATAGTATATATATATAACATACACAACAACCTGAGCCTCTTGAAGTACTGCTGTTCCAAAGGAAACTCAGCCTGTACACCTTGTGTCACAGGTAATGCCGCCTGTGAGCTGCACCCCTGTGCTGTTCCCCTCTCTGATGTCCAGCTGCAGGTTTCTCAACTGCAGGCTACTGCTGCTGCTGCTGCTGCTGCTGGTCATATTGGTCCTCGTCCGAGGTTCTATCTAAGGCAGCCAAGGCACCACCCATCCTGATGTGATTCAGAAATCTCCAGTGTAGAAAGTAAACTCTCAGCAAAAGTACTGTAAACAGACCTTTTCCACTCGTAGATAAATAACCGTGAGTACTGAGTAATTATTGCAGTATTTCCATGAGTTTTAATCAGCATGGTGATTGTGCCATTATGTTCTCACCTTGCTTTCAATGGTGAGTTTCAGGAAGTCCAGGAAACCCGTGAATGCAATGTTAAATTTAAAACTTGTTGAAATATTGCTCCAATTGAGCGATTACCATATGTGAACAGGCAATCTGCCTCTCCTGAACGGGTTGCGCACAACCAGCCAAAAGTGCTCAAGTTAAACGCACAGGGCACTGAAAGTATCTTTTGCTACATTTTGGAGAAGAGGAGACTTGAGATGACTTAGTTGACGTTTTCAATATAGCTAAGGGAGGTGCCAGAGCTGAACCAGGCAACAGTTGCACTGCGGCAAAGGGTTCAAATACCAGAGGTACGTTTAAAAACTTGTCAAATTCAACGCTCAGGCAGCTCTTTTTCACTTAAAGGGTCATAGACTTGTGAATTAAGTTACCAGTAAACACCATTGAAACAGAAAGTATAAGCATTTAGATGCATTACTATAAAGAGAAGGGATTGAGAGATAAGGTTTATTTAGCTCTGCTGCATTACCAACATGGAATCTCACTCAACTGAAGTGCGGGTCGTAGAATTGGTGTGACAATATTATAGTCCTGCTTCTAATCTTTCCTTTCTTCTGGCTAGGTTCCAAGCTGGGAGAGCAGGGTCATTGAGTTTGCCTTATGGTGAGGAGGGAGGTAGTTGGGTTTGAAATAACAACTTGCATTTATACAGTGCCTTTGATGTAGAAAAACATCCCAAGGCACTTTGCAGAGGAATACAGGTACCTAGCCAAGGAAGGAAAGATTAGAAGGGGTGATCAAAACTTTGCTTAACTGAGGTGAAGAATTTAGCAAATATGGGGAGTCACTTGGCGCAAAGGCTAAGGGAAGGAAAAGGGAGGATATCTAAGAAAGAAACTTGGGTAGAGCTTGTGGAGGGGGGCAGTAGATAATGACAATTTCAAAGGAAAGGTTAGATGGGTGGAACAATGTGAGGTCCTTAAAGAAAGATAAGGTACTGGAAGAGTAAAGGGAGAGACCAAGTTGTGACGGTGATAAGGGCTACTTGATTGCCACCACAGACCAGACAGAGTAGATGGTGGAAAGTATAACCAGGCCAAGGTGGGACAGGGAACTTTGTTCAGGATTGGGTGTCATCAACTGTGAATCAGGTTTTGGTCAACACTAATGCAGTGATGCACAATAAGATCATGGATTGCAAGGACCTTGTTCGTGAATAAGTGGATATTCTGGAGGAAAATGCAGAGCGTAGCCAACAGAGACCAGAAGCACTGGTGGGTGGCGAACAGGACAGGAATGTATTTGGTGATGTTAGCCCCGAACGAGTGTGCTGAACAGGAAGATCAACTACAGTGGACAATGGGGCAGTTCGGATTGCTGTTCTTAAAGGAAGCAGCATGGGTATCACAATGGGTCTGTTGGAGTTTGCTGAGAGAAGCACAAAGGGCAACCATGCTTCATTCAAGGGAGAGTTAATCCTGGGATAGTGGTAGGAAAGAAAGTCGGCAAATCAGTTGGAATAGGGATCCGCATGGGCTGGAGGTGAAAGTAGTCCTCACCACTCTGCTTATCCTGGACAGCCGCCTTTATCAGGCAAATGGTGCTAACCATTTGCCATTACCATTACTATAGGTGCCAATTACAAAGGTGCCATTTAAACCGTATTAAGCATGCCATCTATTTCTGGCAGTTCGGGTCATCTTCAGTCTATCCCATCCACTGTTGTCCGACCTGTAGCACCATTTTAATGTATTTGAATCACCTCCTTATTAAATGTTAATTTCTGACAGTTACAAATGTTGCATCAGCGGTTCAGGAACCTTGAAATTGACCAGGGCACTTCATAGGCTGTGCTGCAATCCATTCACGATCACATAAGTTGGGCTTATCAAGTAAAACAAGAATGCTTTAGCTTTATTCCCAAACAAGAATTTTTTAAATTATAATATAAAAGCGGCTGCTTTTTTATTGCTAGTTTGACAAGCACTTAACTGTGGCCTTTGAGTCAAAGGTGCTTACATGTGTCATGATGCTCTCTGCCAGCCCATAGAGCGTTACAATATTACTTACACTAACAATAACGTCTTGTTAAAGTGGTGGCACTCGCATTATTTTGGGTGCTCTAAAGTCTGTAGAGTATTATACCAGCCATCGAAAATAACAGGAAAATCGACACACCCACAGTGAGGACTGTATCTGAAAGGGGAGAGATGAAAGGTAGTGTGGCCAGGTGAGAAGAAGAGGAAAGAGAAGAACAGGGCTCCAGAAAGGGCAAAAAAGGGATAAGAACTCGTGAGCTCAGATCCAGAACGCCCAATGTTGATTTCTTGTTCGTAAAAATTCTCATGGTATTTTATTGAACAGCAAAAGCCATGTTAAGTGGTGTCAAAGGGAGATTTTGAAGATTAAGGCCAAAGAAAGACTTTTATATAGTATCAGGATGTCCCAAAGCGATTTACAGCCAATGAAGTTCTTTTGAAGAGTAATAACTGTTGTAATGTAGGAAACACAGCAGCCAATTTGCATTCAGCAAGATCCCACCAACAACAATGTGATAATGACCAAATAATCTGTTTTTGAGTTGTTGATTGAGGGATTAATATTGGCCGGGACTGCTGCTCTTTTTCGAGATAGTCCTATGGGATCTTTTATATCCACCTGAGAGAGCAGACATGGCCTCGGTTTAATATCTCATCCAAAAGACGGCAACATTCCCTCAGTACTGCACTGGAGCAGCAAACTACATTTTTTGTTCAAGTCTCGAGTGGGGTTCAAACCCACAACCTTCTGACTCAGAGGCAACAGTGCTTCCAACTGAGCCACAGCTGACACTTAAAATCAGCTGATCCACTTCATGTAAGTGGAGTTAAAAGGTGTGACTACCAGCTCTGACCTATTTCCCCCAATAGCCGCCCTAAACCTACCCAAAATGATTACCACCACTGGATAAGTAGAGCTAGGAGCTGCAGGCAGGTATCCGTTGGGATTCTTCAAAGCCATATCTCAGCATGGTCAGGGCCATGCCCTGTAGGTATGACTGATGACTCCAGTAAGACTTCCACAGACAGATACAATGAGGTCCATGCCTCATTAAGAAGCGCCATAGAGCAGACCTTAGGAATTCTCAAGTCTTGTTTTACATGTCTGAATTAATGTGGTGGAGTCCTGCAATATAGCCCAGCGAGAGTCTCAAGAATCACTGCAGATTGCTGTGTACTACTTAACATTGCGGTTGAGAAAGGCTTGTTGCCTCCAGAAGCTGAAATCAATGTCGATGATGACGGGGGTGAAAGAACCTCCATTGCCATAAACTAAGTGAGATGCAAGGGAAAGGAACGAGGTGGAGCAGGAGGGCTAATGGCCAGCAAAAGGAAGGCATAACTGGTAGCTCAGTGCATTCAATACATAAAAGTTGACTCACCAAATAAATCACACATGCCAGTTCTCCCTCACACCTTCGCATAATCCCTCACTGTCAAAGACTTTTGCCAAGTTCCTTTGTAAGACAGAACTTTACATTTTCCCTGCAATCAACCAATGCCCGCAAAATCGGATGCATATGCACAAGCCGTGTTTATTTTCATCAGCATTAATCATTGTTACTGTGCCATTGCCGCACATAAAGCAGTAACCAAATGACGCCATCCAATTTTGTCTTGGGCTTTTGCATTCAACTCCCCTTGCACTGCAGCAGCATCCATTGTTATTGTGTTGCATAGAGTTACTCTTATTCAAACTCTTGCTCTTTCCAATTGATGGCTTCCAATCCCATGTTTGTTTAGGGATCCTTGTGTCAAGCATTCTCAGAATGTGACCAATGTAGGTCCATCTTCCTTTCGGAACTGTTATAGTCAGTAGCGGCATCTGTGCCCGCTGAGGTACACTTTCATTTGCCATTTTGTTAAACAGTATAATGTTAAAGAGCCTTTGCAGGCATCTACACGTGTTTACTTTACAGAACAACATATTCTTCAAAAAGTATCAAAATTTCCAATCATCCAATCTACGACTATTTCTTAACATTGCGTCTACCCTTGTTCATGCTGCTAATCTACTGCTCATATGAGGTTCTCCCTCAGTTTGGTGATGTTAAGTGGTGAGTGGCTGGGAAGCTTTTTCTGCAGCCTCAGAGATCTGAGAAGACTCCCACCTTAGGGAAGCAGATTTCCCAGAGAGACCAGCTTCCGGCAGCCTTTCTCTGGCAGTGGCGAGGGATGCTGGGCCCATGTCTGAAGTACCCTCACTAGTAGGCATTGGAGAGTGGGCTTCAATGCATAATGCTCAAAGCCACTTTCTGTATGGACAATGATATCTGCACCCTTACAGCCCACTGGAGCTGGGCACAGATGCAGATCTGCTCCTGGTACAAACTGAATATTCCCAAACAGGTCTTTGATTATTGTAACCTGGAGTGGAACAATGAATAACCCTTGATATACAAACTAAGAAGCATGTTTTTCTTGTATGCCCTCACATATACTCCTTCAACCTTTCCAAAGGCAAACAGAGAAAATATGGATCTAAGAAAGATAGGTCAGAGTATTTTCTAAATGGTTAAAGGCTAGAGGCTAGATTTTACACTTTTGTGCAGATTGCCCAAAAATGAGCGTTATTTCCAGCGTGATCGGTAAAAATGGGTTTTCAGATCACCAGCCTGTCGCCCATTCTCAAAGCCCCTAGTCTCCATTTTTGAAATTGGGCGTTACCACGAGCGATATGAAATGGGCGGTAGCGTTAAATCTCTCTGACCATCTGCCGTAAAGTGTCGCTGTCCTTAGCAACGGCATGGCAAAGCTCGTTTCCCATGATTCAGGAAGTCAGGGGTCATCGTAACATGCACAGAAGAGGAGACAAAGAGAGAGAGGGAGCAGAGAGGGACTGAAAGCGTGTGTGGGTGTGGTGTGTGCTTGTTTGGCTGTTGTGGGAGGCACGAGGGAGATTCACCAGCAGCAAAAAGCCTATTAAGCGCCAATAACATAGTTGGCACTAGTTTTTGTCCAACAAATAATATATAACATGGAAGGGATGGAGGAGGCCCTGGAGCTGGTAGCCAGGAACACTGGTGGCAGAGGGCTCCCAGTGGTCCTGGAGCGCGGCACTGCACCTCAAGGTGCCGCACCCCCATTGCCAACAACGCGAGATCCAGGAGCAACATCTTGCTTCTGGCTCGGAGCACGTTCCCACCTTGGGACCGTCCTCTCCCGTATCCGTCCAAGCAGCGGTTCGGCCGTCATCCCCCCCCGAAGCATCGCCTGAGGAGCTCCTCAGCCAGGTGGCTTGGAGTCAGGAGGGGAAGGGGAAGGGGTAGAGGTGGGGAGGAGAAGTGGGGGAGGGGGGGGAAAGGGTTGGTTTTTACAGAAATACTTATGATTTCAGACAAATGTTCGGTTTAAATGTTTTTTATTTCACAAAACCTTGTTGCACATTGGCTCAGATAGCTGCACCATTACATGCTGGTGATTCCTTAACAGCAAAGGGTATAATTACACTTAACTTCAATCAACATAAACTTTAACTGTCATCAAGGTGATGCCCACCATTGATGTATGACCTGCACACCCAGCAGTGTGTCAGCCTTGTAAATACTACCAACGTTCTTTCAGGCAAAGCGCTCATTGATGAGCTTCTGACGTAAGAGTCTTGCAGCTATCATGCCACCATGGACCCTTTCATGTGGTCTACAGGGGGGTGGGGGCATGGCTTCAGCGTCAGTCTGATTGCCTGGGCCGATGTCAGCATCCGCCTCCTCGTCCTCCTCTTCCTCTCTCTGGTGAGGTGGACAGTCAGGCTCATCAGGCAATTCTTGTCCCCTCCTAATAGCCAAGTTGTGGAGCATGGAGCATACCACCACAAATTGAGCTACCTGCTCAGGGTGGTATTGGAGCTCACCTCCTGAGTGTTTAAGCACTCCAATGGATTTCTCCACGATATTGCGAGTGGCTCTGTGGCTCTCATTGTATCACCTTCGGTGTGGGTGTCACGAAGCGGGGGGGGTCATCAGCCAGGTGACGAGGCCATATCCTTTGTCACCAAGCATCCAGCATTGACCTTGTAGCTGATTGTTAAACAAGTCAGATACAGTGCTTTCACGCCGGATGTGAGCACCATGGATGCTGCCTGGAAATTTAGCATTCACTGCCATAATAATTTGCTGGTGGTCGACAACGAGTTGCACATTCAGGGAGTGGAATCCCTGTGGTTCCTGAAAATCTCTGCATCCTGAAAAGGTGCCCGCATAACGATGTGTGTACAGTCTATTGCTCCCTGCACCTTGGGGAAATTAGCAATTCGGTAGAATCCTAAAGCCCTCTCAGTCTGAGCCTCCCTGGTCATAGGGAAGCTGATAAAGTCCATCCTGCGTGTGTACAGGGCTTCAGTGACCTGTCGAATGCAACAATGTGTGGCATGCTGAGACAGACCACAAATGTCGCCAGCTGAGGCCTGAAAAGAATCCGACGCATAGAACGACAGTGCCACGTGACTTTGACCTCAACGGACAGTGCAGTACTGATGGTGCTGGCAGGCTGCAGATCTCCACTTATGAGCTGGCATACCTCAGTGAAAACCTCTTTGTGGAAGCACAGTCTCCAAAGGCAGGTATTATCGGACAAGTTGAGGTAAGACCGCTTCTCCCTGTACTTGTGGGGGGTGTAACGTCTGGTCCTCTTCATCAGTCTGGCACGTCTTACATTAGGCACATAATGCTGTGGAGCATACCTTCTGCCATCTCGAGTCTGCAACATGTAATTGGTCATCAAGAGAGGGTGAGAACGGACAGGTCCCATTCCAATAGCTATTTGTTTTCCACCGATTGGTCACAAAGAATGAATGCCCGACGAAGACAGCTATTAAATTCCAATCATTCACAGTATGATGAAGATGTTTGTTCAGATGTTCACATCACCTCCAAAGACCTCCAGAGTACATCTGAACTCCCTCGAGGTTGAAGCAGAGCAGCCTTTTAAATGATGGGACATGTGATTTAGAACATGGCGTTCATAACGCTGTGAGTAGTGCTGGTTAGTTCCACTTTTTCCCGGCGTTTTTTTAGGCGTGCGATATTGTGGGCGAGATGTGTGCGAGGTGGTGAAAGTGATGCTGGGTGATCTCCTGGGCGTTAGTTTCGGCAAATGTGATCTTTATGACAAAATAAAGTGGGCAGTCGGCATTATTGAATTTCGGCGTTAATTACGTGCGGAAAGTAACACTGGGTGACATTGTGGGCGTTAGTTTTGACCATTCTGATGATTCCGCCCCAAAAAAGTGGGCGGGCGGTAATATTTTTTTCCGGCGTTACACACATTGGGAAAGTAACGCTCGGTGATAAGTGTCCAAAAAATGGGCGTCAGTTTCCATTTTGTGGCTAAGTGGGCGATATCTGGGCGTTATACATCATTTCCGCGGTAAAATGGACATTAAGTGGGCGTTATGCATGCAAAGAAAGTGGAAAATCTAGCCCTAGGTACTTGCAGATACAACTATAGAAAAAGGGCAGAAAAGTTAAAAACATGAAAAGGGGGAATTGTTTCTTGAATCTAGCAATGTCACATACTTGAGAAACAGATGTGAGCTGAAGCTTTTCATTGTACATTGTGTATATTGGTTGTATCTGAAGCCTCATTTCTGATTGTTTTTTATGGCTCTGCTCTGGCATTGAATCAAATATGTTTTGTTTTGGATCAAAGTAATATTTAATATGTGACTCCAGTACATAATAAAAGGGTTAATTTTGATAGATATTTGTGTTTTAGTGCCAACACTTCAACCAGCAATCCCAATAGAAGGAGAAAAAACAAATCAGTAATTTAAACACCGGTGTCAACACATATCTGTCAAATGAACCCCTTAGGTGTGCTTTGGAGTTATGAATTTATTTATTGTGTTTGTTTCAAAATTTCTCGAAGGCCTGCATTATCTTGCAAAGGAATCAAGCAAGCCAGAAAATCCGTACCATTAATTGACAGATGTTATGTGGATTGTCACACAGTCTGATTCTTCTGAAAATACAGACTGAAGACTTTACTCAATGGGACAGAGGATAGGTGCTCCATCGGGTGTGGCACTGGGCTACACAGACCAGGAAGCCCCAGATTCCATCCTTAGTCTGTGCTGAATGAACCAGGGTTCCTACTCCTGATAGCTATCCAGTGACCCCTACTAGAAAGAACATGTGTGTGGCCACGATTGAGATTGTCTGTAATAGGCTACTAGTATCTCTGTCTGAGGCTGAACCAGTCTGTTCGCAACCTTGGTGTCATAGTTGACCCTGAAATTAGCTTTCATCCACATATCCACAGCATAACAAAGACCACCTATTTCCACCTCCATAATATTGCCCGTCTCCGCCCTTGCCTCAGTTCATCCGCTGCTGAAGCCCTAATCCATGCCTTTGTTACCACTAGACTTGACTATTCCAACACACTCCTGGCAGGCCTCCCACATTCTACCTTACATAAACTAGAGGTGATCCAAAACTCAGCTGCCTGTGTCCTAACTCGCACCAAGTTCCGCTCACCCATCACCCCTGTTCTCGCTGACCTACATTGGCTCCTGGTTAAGCAACACCTCATTTTCAAAATTCTCAACCTTGTTTTCACATCCTTCTATGGCCCTATCTCTGTAATCTCCTCCAGCCCCACAACCCCCTGAGATGTCTGCGCTCCTCTAATTCTGCCCGCTTGAGCATTCCTGGTTATAATCGCTCAACCATTGGCCGCCGTGACTTCTGTTGCCTAGACTCTAAGCTCTGGAATTGCCTATCTAAAATTCTCCGCCTCTCTACCTCTCTTTTCTCCTTCAAGACGCTCCTTGAAACCAACTCTTTACTGCCCTAATTTCTCCTTATGTGACTCAGTGTCCAATTTTTTTGTCTCATAATACTCCTGTGAAGCGCCATGGGACATCTCACAACATTAAAGGCTTTATAAAAATACAAGTTGTTGTTGTTGTTATAAGCTCACACATGAAGAATGGTCACTTGGGTGAGGAGCCAGAGGGATGCTGGGAGCAGAAGAATTATTCCACAGCATGAGGCAAATGAAAATGTAAAAAATAAATCACACAATATGGAGGGCATCCTTGAAACTGCTATATAAAAAACCACATCTATCAGGAAGCTGAATGTTACCATGTTGAATATTCCCAAACTAACCCTTTGGAGTCTTGCAGGATCCATTTCAAAAATAACACACCTCATTTAATATTGGAGTCAATCAAATGAACAGACTAAATCAAGGCTTAAAATATTTTTTATGGAAAATTGTTACTAATGAGCCAACATCACTAATTCATTTTATGAAGCACGTTGAGATGTTTCGCTATAAACATGTAGTATATAAATGCCAGTAGTATTGTTATTTAGTGAGTCAAGGAAACAAAGAAATATATCTCTAATGCAGAAGTAATATATATTAACACAATGAATTTAATATTTTCTCAGCGCGATAGGGGTCAGTTAGCTCTCTGAATCAAAACTATTCTGCCTGTTTAGCACATCATACAAAATAACAATCTTTCAAAGCATGCCCACTGACTGAGATATTCTGCAATTATTTATGATCAAGGTGCTTCAGGGAAAGTACACACACATCTATAGGTGAATTTATCCATTTTGTTTTAATGTAGGCACTGTCAGGACTGTTTGATGAGTTAGCATTCTCTGATTGCATCACCCTTTTGTTACATGGAAGTCATGTTCATTTTGCTTATATCCAGAAAGGTCACAGTTAAGGTCAGTGTAAAACACAAATGGTACTTTGTCGTCGATTATCACCTCATAAATCCTTGTCAGTTGGAGAGGACCAGTAGAGGCCTCCAGGAGGATTCTTTGGGCTAGAAATTCGGGTTTCAGCGAAAACGATATTTTTATGCCAAAATTACCGTTGTCGCTTCGCTATAGTTAGTAGGCTCGATTTTTGTCCTTTAATTTGCACAGCGGTAAAAATCGTCGTTGCACGAGGATTCGCGGCACAAACCACGAATTTCATCAACTTTAGTCCAGGGTTGATAGAACTGCGAGAGAGGCCTTGGGGAGGGGGGATAAACAACAACAAAAAAATTGCAAAAAAAACCATTCACAAAACATTTACAAAACCCTTACCTACTAAAATGCTGAAAGAGAATTAAAAAATAAAAACTTTAACTTACCCTTTTTGCAGGTCTTCATACTTACCGTTGCTGACAGGGCTGCATGACAGGTTTTTCCTTGTCGGTATTAATACGCGTGCGGAGAGAGCCAAATATCGGTCGAAAACGCTATTTCGGGTATCGCACAGCGGCGCTCCTCTCCCCAGCGGTACGTGGAAAACGCTGTCACTGAAAGGTCACCGAAGTTCCCGCCGACCAGGTTTTCGCCGCGGAGGGTGAAATAGCAGCAAAAATCCAGTCGCAAAGTCGGCAAATTTCTAGCCCATTAATGCTTTTTTGCCGGGAAAAATTTGTCCATTAACATTCTGCTTTTTGTCGTCTCCTTTCCTCGCTTTCTTTGCCAGTTGCCGTGGAGTCAGAAGCCATCAGTTTTTCCTCACATTCCTTCAAAACTGGTTTCTGCAACAGCAGGCAACTTTTCAAGAATATGGAAAACAATACAGATTTGTCTTTCTGGTCTTTCAGTCACAACGTTCATTTATCAGTTAATACAAAATCAAGATTCCGAGGATGCTAGAAATCTGAAATAAGAACAGAAAATGCGGGAGATACGCAGCAGGTCAGGCAGCATCTGTGGAGAGAGAAACGGTGCTAATGTTTCAGGTCGGTGATCTTTCATCAGAACTGGAAGATGTTTGCGCTGTAATAGATTTCAAACACGTACAGAGGCAGGGAAAAGGGGGAGGGGAGGAAAGAACAAAGGGAAGGTCTGTGATAGGGTGGAAGGCAGGAGAGATTAAATGACAAACGGGATGATGGTGTAAACAGATGGTAATGGAACAAGTAAAGAAACAAAAGATGGGTCTAGAGGAGGTTTAAATAGGAATATCAGAATCATGAGCAACAACTGCCATCTGAAAAAATGGGAGCAGATGTTATGATCTGAAATTGTTGAACTCGATGTTGAGTCCGGAAGGCTGTAAAGTGCTTAATCGAAAGATGAGATGCTGTTCCTCGAGCTTACAGTGAGCTTCATTGGAACAGTGTAAGAGGCCGAGGACAGAGAGGTCAGAGTGGCAGTGGGGCGGAGAATTAAAATGACAGTCGACCGGAAGCTCAGGGTCACGCTTGCAAACTGAACGGCGGTGTTCAGCAAAGCAGTCACCCAATCTGTGTTTGGTCTCCCCAGTGTAGAGGAGACCACATCATGAGCAGCGATTACAGTATACTAAATTGAAGAAAGTACAATTAATCTTTCGATTAGGCACTTTACAGCCTTCCGGATTCAACATTGAGTTCAACAAGTTCAGATCATAACCTCTGCCCCCATTTTTTCAGTCAAAAGCTATTGCTGCTGATTTTGATAGTCCCATTTACACCTCCTCCAGACCCATCTTTTTTTCTTTACTTGCCTCAATTAGCATCTCCTTTTGCGTTGCACTATCATTCCTTTTGTCGTTTAATCTCTTTTGCCTTCCACCCTATCACAGACCTTCCCTTTTGTTCTTTCCTATGCTCCCTCCTTTCCCTGCCTCTGTACTTGTTTAAAACCTGTTACATCTTTAACCTTTTCCAGTTCTGATGAAAGATCACTGACCTAAAATGTGACTTTGTTTTTCTATCCACAGATGTTTCCAGCATTTTCTGTTTTTATTTATCTGATGATGTCCGTTGGTTATATTTGTGATAATTGTGATGCAGAAGTGTTACAATATCTGTCAAAACGTTAGTTTAATTTACCACAGCCAGCAGAAATTTGTATAAGGAAAGTGATGTCTGTCCAATTTAATAGTGATCTTTGAGGAAATAATAAGAGGGTATTGATAAAGGAAATGCATTGGATGTTGTGTATATATATTGTCCAAAGATGTTTGTTGAGGTGCCTCAGAAGAGACTTGATGGTAGAATTGAAATGCTTGGTATTAAAGCAAATGTGACAGCATGACAACAAGTTGGCTAAAGGACAGAAAACAGGGTGCTCAATGAATATTTTTAAAACGGCAATGTTGTAGAAGTTAGTGTTGGGACATAAAATGATTTGGACTCTGCTATGGAGCACAATGTCAAAATTTGCAGATAACACAAGGATACGGACAGTTTTTTTTTTGTTCATGGTATGTGGGCATCGCTGGCAAGGTCAGCATTTATTGCTCATCACTTATTGCCCTTAAGAAGGTGGTGGTGAGCTGCCTTCTTGAACCGCTGCAGCCCATGTGGTGAAGGTACTGCCTCAGTTGTTAGGGAAGGAGATCCAGGATTTTGACCCAATGCCGATGAAGAAACAACGATATAGTTCCAAGTCAGGCTGGTGTGTGACTTGGAGGTGATGGTATTCCCATGCTTCTGCTGCCCTTGTCCTTCTAGGTGGTAGAGGTCACGAGTTTGGGAGGTGCTGTAGAAGAAGCCCTGCAGTGCATCTTGTAGATGGTACACACTGCAGCCACGGTGTGCCAGTGGTGGAGGGAGTGAATATTAAGGTGGTGGATGGGGTGCCAATGAAGTGGGCTGCTTTTTCCTGGATCGTGTCGAGCTTCTTGAGTGTTGTTGGAGCTACACTCATCCAGGCAAGTGGAGAGTATTCCATTACTCTCCTGACTTGTGCCTTGTAGATGGTGGAAAGACTTTGGGGAGTCAGGAGGTGAGACACTCGCCACAGAATACCCAGCCTCTGACCTGCTCTTGTAGCCACCGTATTTATGTGGTTTGTCCAGTTAAGTTTCTGGTCAATGGTGACCCCCAGGATATTGATGGTGGGGGATTCAGTGATGGTAATGCCATTGAAGGGACACTAGTTAGACTCTCTCTTGTTGGAGATAGTCATTGCCTGGCACTTGTGTGATGTGAATGTTACTTGCCACTTATCTGCCCAAGCCTGAATGTCATCCACGTCTCATTATCTGAGGAGTTACGAATCATCTCAGAAATTGACCGCAAGTTTGGGATTTCCGCATGCTCGTGTGCTAAATCCCAAATTTGTCAAGTTTCAACTGCACATCAGCCTCAGTGCATATTTCACCTCCTCATTCAAATCAACATGCTGGCGAAAAGATGGGCTAATTGCCCACCTACTATGCATTAATTACCCTGAAATGTTTACGTCTGCTGCAGAAAGATGCAGGGGCTTGTTGCACAGCATAAGCGGAGGGGGAATGAGATAAATTGTATTAATGTTGAGCTAGGTTTATGCTACACCCCATAACAATGAGGCACTAGTTCATGACTGAGCAGATACAAACTTATAAAAAAAACTTTAATTTGTTTGAGTTTGAAAACACAAGGGGCGAAATTGCCCAGTGCCTCGATTGGGGGTGGTAACCTTCCAGGGGCGGGACTTTTAATGCCCAGCATGGAAGTCCCACCCCCGCCACTGAATTGGGCTTATCGCCCCTGAAAGGAAGGGGAGCGCAATCTCCCGAACTTCACTTCCTGTAGGGGCGGTTCCCGGGGCACTATTGGGCCGAAATGTTCAGTGTTACACGGATGTTCCATGTAAGGGATCCCCTCGGAATGAGTGATCATAGCATGATTGAATTTCAAATTCAGATGGAGGGTGAGAAAGTTGGATCTCTAAACAGCTTACCAAGCTTAAATAAAGGAGACTATGAAGGTGTGGTGTATGTAGGCACCTTTAGTAATGACTCCACGAGGTAGGGTATGATACTAAAATTGTGTAGACCTGTAGTCCTTTATTTGCAGCACCTCGAGTGAGGACACCGAACTGTGAGCTCCTTTTTATACTGGGTTACCTGCAGCGTGCAGGTAACCTTTAGATCTCCAGCAGCAGCATCCTCTGGTGTACAGGTAAGATGTGTACTGTGTAAGGGTATCGACTCCATACTCTTCTTCCAGGGTTTGAGCAACTTCACCTTCATCTGTGTCGGAGCCCGGGTGATCAGCCAACTCATCAGAGACGTGGTAAGTAAAGCTTTTTCTGCACATTCTTTGAAGGTGCCCTTTCTCTTTGCAGCCTTTGCATGCATAGTCTTTGTAGTGGCACTGGTAGGCACTGTGGTTTCCTCCACAGCGCCAGCACGGGGCCATCCGGTTTGCCCCATGTGGCGGACTCAGGGTTGCTGGACTCGGGCCAGGCTTCCTGCCTTTTGAAGTATCCACGTGGTGCACTGCACTCGCCGGTTTAGAGTCTTGGATCAGTATTTGCCTGGAGTCGCCGGCCGAAACCATGTAGGCCTGGCTCACTTGAATTGCTTTCTGCAGGGTGACCGTGATGTTGGCAGAGAGCAACTTGTGCAGGAGGCCCTCGTGGCCAATTCAACTGATGAATATATACCTTAGTGCTTCATTAAGGTGGTCTCCAAGATCACATGGTGCAGCTAGACTTCTTAGGTATGCAGCATACTTAGCAATTTCTTGGCCCTCAGGTCGCCGTTAAGTGTAGAACCGGTACCTGGCTGTGAGGATGCTTTCTTTTGGTTTTAGTTGTTCCTGTATGAGTGTTACAAATTCCTCATAGCTTTTGGTGGTTGTCTTCGCTGGGGCTAGCAAGTCTCTGACGAGACCATAGATGGTGGGCCCACAACTGCTAAGCAGGATGGTCCTGCGCTTGTTCGGTCGTGTAGCCGGTGTGTTCCCATCCAGGTCATTGGCTATAAAGAAATGTTCCAATCTTTCTACATAAGCGTCCCAATCTTCCCCCTCTGTAAATTGCTGAAAGTTGCTGAGATTAGACATGCTGAGCGTGGAGTTCGTGACCTCGTATCCTCATCGCCAATTGTGGTGTATGTAGACACCTTTAGTAATGATTCCACAAGGTAGGGTATGATACTAAAACTGTGTAGACCTTTAGTCCTTTATTTGCAGCTCCTCAAGTGAGGACATCGAGTTGTGAGTTCCTTTTTATACTGGGCTACCAGCAGTGTGCAGGTAACCCTTAGGTCTCTAGCAGCAACATCCTCTGGTGTACAGGTAAGATGTGTACAGTGTAAGGGTGCATTCAGTGTTGCATAACAGTGTTACAGACATCACAAAATAAACAAGCATACATATATAACAGAAGGTATGAGGGCTGAGTTGGCTAAAGTGGACTGGGAAAATAGATTAAAGTGTAGGACGGTTGATGAACAGTGGTGTACATTTAAAGAGATATTTCACAACTCTCAATAAAAATATATTCCAGTAAGGAGGAAAGGGCGCAAGAGAAAAGATAGCCATCCGTGGCTAACTAAAGAAATAAAGGACGGTATCCAATTAAAAACAAGAGCATACAATGTGGCCAAAACTAGTGGGACAGAAGATTGGGAAGCGTTTAAAAGCCAACAAAGAATGACAAAAAAAATTATTAAGAAAGAGAAGATAGACTATGAAAGTAAACTAGCACAAAATATAAAAACAGATAGCAAGAGTTTCTATAGGTATATAAAAAGGAAAAGCGTGGCTAGAGTAAATGTTGGTCCCTTAGAGGACAAGACTGGGGAATTAGTAATGGGGAACATGGAGATGGCAGAAACTCTGAACAAATATTTTGTATCAGTCTTTATGGTAGAGGACATTAATAATATTCCAACAGTGGATAGTCAAGGGGTTATAGGGGGGAGGAACTTAACACAATAACAATCACTAAGGAGGTGGTACTTGTCATGTATGTACTTTTGGGATCACTAGCCACTAGATGGCGTCACTGTTGGAGGCCATTGGGCTACATGCATGTGTGTGCAGCCCAAGTATAAAAGGCCAGCCATTTTCTATATTATTCACTTTGGGCCTTAATAAAGCAGAGCCAAGGTCATACCTCTTGGAGTTAAACAGTACTCAGTCTAACAGTTATTGCATACACAACAGTACTCAGTAAGATAATGGGACTAAAGGCAGATAAATCCCCTGGACCTGATGGCTTGCATTCTAGGGTCTTAAAAGAAGTAGCGGCAGGGATAGTGGATGCATTGGTTGTAATTTACCAAAATTCCCTGAATTCTGGGGACGTCCCAGCAGATTGGAAAACCGCAAATGTAATGCCCCTATTTAAAAAAAGAGGCAGAAAAAAAGCAGGAAACTATAGACCAGTTAGCCGAACATCTGTGGTTGGGAAGATGTTGGAGTCCATTATTAAAGAAGCAGTAGCAGGACATTTGGAAAAGCAAAATTCGGTCAGGTAGAGTCAGCATGGATTTATGAAGGGGAAGTCATGTTTGATAAATTTGCTAGAATTCTTTGAGGATGTAACGAACAGGGTGGATAAAGGGGAACCAGTGGATGTGGTGTATTTGGACTTCTAGAAGGCATTTGACAAAAAAGTTGACATAAAAGTTTACTGCACAGGATAAAAATTCACGGGGTTGTGGATAATATATTAGCATGGATAGAGGATTGGCTAACAACAGAAAACAGAGAGTAGGGATAAATGGTTCATTCTTGGGTTGGCAATCAGTAACCAGTGGGGTGCCGCAGGGATCAGTGCTGGGACCCCAACTATTTACAATCTATATTAACGATTTGGAGGAAGGGACTGAGTGTAACGTAGCCAAGTTTGCCGACAATACAAAGATGAGAGGAAAAGCAATGTGTGAAGAGAACACAAAAAACCTGCAAAAGGACATAGACAGGCTAAGTGAGTGGGCAAAAATTTGGCAGATGGAGTATAATGTTGGAAAATGTGAGGTCATGCACTTTGGCAGGAAAAATCAAAGAGCAAGTTATTACTTAAATGGAGAAAGATTGCAAAATGCTAAAGTACAGCGGGATCTGGGGGTACTTGTGCATGAAACACAAAAGGTTAGTATGCAGATACAGCAAGTGCTCAGGGAGGCCAATGGAATCTTGGCCTTTATTGCAAAGGGGATGGAGTATAAAAGCAGAGAAGTCTTGCTACAGTTGTACGGGGTATTGGTGAGGCCACACCTGGAATACTGCGTGAAGTTTTGGTTTCCATATTTACGAAAGAATATATTTGCTTTGGAGGCAGTTCAGAGAAGGTACACAAGGTTGATTCCAGAGATGAGGGGGTTGACTTATGAGGAAAGGTTGAGTAGGTTGGGCCTCTACTCATTGGAGTTCAGAAGAATGTGAGATGATCTTATCGAAACATATAAGATTATGAGGGGGCTTGACAAGGTGGATGCAGAGAGCATGTTTCCACTGATAGGGGAGACTAGAACTAGAGGGCATAATCTTAGAATAAGGGGCTGCCCATTTAAAACTGAGATGAGGAGAAATTTCTTCTCTCGGAGGGTTGTGGATCTGTGGAATTCGCTGCCTTAGAGAGCTGTGGAAGCTGGGACATTGAATAAATTTAAGACAGAAATAGACAGTTTCTTAAACGATAAGGGAATAAGGGGTTATGGAGAGCAGTCAAGGAAGTGGACCTGAGTCAATGATCGGATCAGCCATGATCGTATTAAATGGCGGAGCAGGCTCGAGGGGCAGTATGGCTTACTCCTCTATTTCTTATGTTCTTATGTTCTTATGTAGTGTTGATGCACTTCAACACGCTTCCTGTTTGATTAAAGGGGAGGGCCACTGCGCACTCTGCATGGCCTCTGATGGCCTCCACTGGGCCACCAGGGCAGCATGTGACCGGGCCAGCAGCCCACCACCCAAGACAGAGTGCTGGGCTGCACGGGTCACACTAGGGCCGCCATCGTTAAGCCGACCCAAGAGTCGGACAAAAAAAAAGATGGCATTCATTCGCGCCAGACTCGCGGCCCACAGGGCTATTTCCACCGTGGGGTGGTAAGGGATCGGCGCGGGGCGGTGAAGGGTTGCCGCACACAACGATGACATCATCACCGGCTGCACTGTGGCCCGGGGTGCTAACCGCGGAGTGCAACGCTGCCATGGCAACGCCTCCGCAGACACCCAGGCAATTTCCCGAGAGACAGTAGCGCCCGCCCCTCACCCCGTTTCCCCCGGGCGAAAACTGCCTTGTACCCCATTAGCGCCCCCCGGAGGCTATAAAAGGGGGCAATTTCACCTCCAGGATAATTTTCTGTTAACGTCTTTGCTGCCCAAAAGCCTTTTGTAGTTTCAGTTTAATTATTTCCCAACTTTTATTAGACAGGATTTAATTCACTCATCAGCCATTTAAACTCTCAACTTTAGATTATTTAAATTCAACAAAAGTTAATCTAATAGAGGAGAAATAAATTTGATAGGACTATAAGACTGTAATTATAGGTTTGTGTTGTTATGCCCAGAATTAAAGGACCGATGTTATTTCAATTGCAGGCTTTGCATCAAAAGTGCCCTGATCGAGTTTTATGATTTTAAGGACACCTTCAGTCAAAAGTACCTCAAGACTTTTCAGTGTTTAATCAAATTTTATTAATCTTGAAATCTTAGTTTCTGTATTAAATACTATTGCAATTATCATAATTTATTAATAAAATAGCATTTCTGCTGCTAAATTATTTAAAATGAGTTGTGGGTAAATCAGCAATTTCCTCTGTTTCCTGATTGGCTAAGAGTCAGGAAGCCAAAGGAGCAGCGCTCCATGTGATCGCAGGTTTGCCTACCCACAACGGTGCGCCCTTGGGCTCTGTGGGCCACTATGCTGCGCACAATTCTGGAGCGTTTGACAGAAACTTCTCGAAGTTTGGTTCGCACAAGATAAGTGCAGATTTCGTTTGGATGTTGGCTGCGTACTCCTTAGTTACGAGCGCTGGCTGCAAATTCTGGGCCTTAATGTTCAGTTTTGAGCATCTTGCTTTAAGAAGGATGTCAAGACCATGGTGAGGGTACAGAAGAGATTCACTAGGATGATACCAGGGTTGGGAGACTTTGGCCATCATAAAACACATGGGTTTGGAGCATGGGGGCAGTTAAATTGTTAAAATTTGGATTCCCGACCGGCACCTGGGCAGGACCGGAACCAATGTCCTAGGGGGAGTGTTTGCTAGTGCTGTTGGGGAGGAGTTAAACAAATATGGCAGGGGGATGGGAACCAATGCAGGGAGACAGAGAGAAACAAAAAGGAGACAAAAGCAAAAGACAGAAAGGAGATGAGGAAAAGTGGAGGGCAGAGAAACCCAAGGCAAAGAACAAAAAGGGCCACTGTACAGCAAAATTCTAAAAGGACAAAGGGTGTTAAAAAAACAAGCCTGAAGGCTTTGTGTCTTAATGCAAGGAGTATCTGTAATAAGGTGGATGAATTAACTGTGCAAATAGATGTTAACAAATATGATGTGATTGGGATTACAGAGACGTGGCTCCAGGATGATCAGGGCTGGGAACTCAACATCCAGGGGTATTCAACATTCAGGAAGGATAGAATAAAAGGAAAAGGAGGTGGGGTAGCATTGCTAGTTAAGGAGGAGATTAATGCAATAGTTAGGAAGGACATTAGCTTGGATGATGTGGAATCTATATGGGTAGAGCTGCAGAACACCAAAGGGCAAAAATCGTTAGTGGGAGTTGTGTACAGACCTCCAAACAGTAGTAGTGATGTTGGGGAGGGCATCAAACAGGAAATTAGAGGTGCATGCAATAAAGGTGCAGCAGTTATAATGGGTGACTTTAATATGCACATAGATTGGGCTAACCAAACTGGAAGCAATACGGTGGAGGAGGATTTCCTGGAGTGCATAAGGGATGGTTTTCTGGACCAATATGTCGAGGAACCAACTAGGGGGGAGGCCATCTTAGACTGGGTGTTGTGTAATGAGAGAGGATTAATTAGCAATCTCGTTGTGCAAGGCCCCTTGGGGAAGAGTGACCATAATATGGTGGAATTCTACATTAGGATGGAGAATGAAACAGTTAATTCAGAGATCATGGTCCAGAACTTAAAGAAGGCTAACTTTGAAGGTATGGGGCATGAATTGGCTCAGATAGATTGGCGAATGATACTTAAGGGGTTGACTGTGGATGGGCAATGGCAGACATTTAGAGACCGCATGGATGAACTACAACAATTGTACATTCCTGTCTGGCGTAAAAATAAAAAAGGGAAGGTGGCTCAACCGTGGCTATCAAGGGAAATCAGGGATAGCATTAAAGCCAAGGAAGTGGCATACAAATTGGCCAGAAATAGCAGCGAACCCGGGGACTGGGAGAAATTTAGAACTCAGCAGAGGAGAACAAAGGGTTTGATTAGGGTAGGGAAAATGGAGTACGACAAGAAGCTTGCAGGGAACATTAAGACGGATTGCAAAAGTTTCTATTGATATGTAAAGAGAAAAAGGTTAGTAAAGACAAACGTAGGTCCCCTGCAGTCAGAATCAGGGGAAGTCATAACGGGGAACAAAGAAATGGCGGACCAATTGAACAAGTACTTTGGTTCGGTATTCACTAAGGAGGACACAAACAACCTTCCGGATATAAAAGGGGTCAGAGGGTCTAGTAAGGAGGAGGAACCGAGGGAAATCCTTATTAGTCGGGAAATTGTGTTGGGGAAATTGATGGGATTGAAGGCCGATAAATCCCCAGGGCCTGATGGACTGCATCCCAGAGTACTTAAGGAGGTGGCCTTGGAAATAGTGGATGCATTGACAGTCATTTTCCAACATTCCATTGACTCTGGATCAGTTCCTATCGAGTGGAGGGTAGCCAATGTAACCCCACTTTTTAAAAAAGGAGGGAGAGAGAAAACTGGGAATTATAGACCGGTCAGCCTGACATCGGTAGTGGGTAAAATGATGGAATCAATTATTAAGGATGTCATAGCAGTGTATTTGGAAAGAGGTGACATGATAGGTCCAAGTCAGCATGGATTTGTGAAAGGGAAATCATGCTTGACAAATCTTCTGGAATTTTTTGAGGATGTTTCCAGTAGAGTGGACAAGGGAGAACCAGTTGATGTGGTATATTTGGGCTTTCAGAAGGCTTTCGACAAGGTCCCACACAAGAGATTAATGTGCAAAGTTAAAGCACATGGGATTGGGGGTAGTGTGCTGACATGGATCGAGAACTGGTTGTCAGACAGGAAGCAAAGAGTAGGAGTAAATGGGGACTTTTCAGAATGGCAGGCTGTGACTAGTGGGGTACCGCAAGGTTCTGTGCTGGGGCCCCAGCTGTTTACACTGTACATTAATGATTTAGACGAGGAGATTAAATGTAGTATCTCCAAATTTGCGGATGACACTAAGTTGGGTGACAGTGTGAGCTGCGAGGAGGATACTATGAGGCTGCAGAGCGACTTGGATAGGTTAGGTGAGTGGGCAAATGCATGGCAGATGAAGTATAATGTGGATAAATGTGAGGTTATCCACTTTGGTGGTAAAAACAGAGAGACAGACTATTATCTGAATGGTGACAGATTAGGAAAAGGGGAGGTGCAACGAGACCTGGGTGTCATGGTACATCAGTCATTGAAGATTGGCATGCAGGTACAGCAGGCAGTAAAGAAAGCAAATGGCATGTTGGCCTTCATAGCGAGGGGATTTGAGTACAGGGGCAGGGAGGTGTTGCTACAGTTGTACAGGGCCTTGGTGAGGCCACACCTGGAGTATTGTGTGCAGTTTTGGTCTCCTAACCTGAGGAATGACATTCTTGCTATTGAGGGAGTGCAGCGAAGGTTCAGCAGACTGATTCCCGGGATGGCGGGACTGACATATCAAGAAACACTGGATCAACTGGGCTTGTATTCACTGGAGTTCAGAAGAATGAGAGGGGACCTCATAGAAACGTTTAAAATTCTGATGGGTTTAGACAGGTTAGATGCAGGAAGAATGTTCCCAATGTTGGGGAAGTCCAGAACCAGGGGTCACAGTCTAAGGATAAGGGGTAAGCCATTTAGGACCGAGATGAGGAGAAACTTCTTCACCCAGAGAGTGGTGAACCTGTGGAATTCTCTACCACAGAAAGTTGTTGAGGCCAATTCACTAAATATATTCAAAAGGGAGTTAGATGAAGTCCTTACTACTCGGGGGATCAAGGGGTATGGCGAGAAAGCAGGAATGGGGTACTGAAGTTGCATGTTCAGCCATGAACTCATTGAATGGCGGTGCAGACTAGAAGGGCCGAATGGCCTACTCCTGCACCTAGTTTCTATGTTTCTATGTTTCTATAATCCCGCCTCCAACCCACGTACTTCTGATTTTGTCGGAAGCGGGACAAGGGTGGGATGGGAGGCGGGCGATCAATCCACTCCCAGGGGTATTAGCTTAATTTAAATATCGTATTGAGGCTGGAAGCCTCTAACTTCCCCCGATTTAGAATTTAATTGCCTGGGGACGAGTTTCACACAATTCGTGAAACCTGGCAGTTAAACTGAGGCGGGGATTGCTGGATCCAGGAGTTAAGCGGCTTTATATCTACGACCTGGATCCAGGGTCCCTGCCGAAGATGCACCCCGTGAGCGAAGACCCCACCACGAGGTCTCCGATCGCATTCTCAGACCTGCCTCCTGCCGAATCTCTCCCCCCCTGCCTCCCCTCGCCACCCCCCACTGATTGCCGACCTGTTCTGATTGTCAAACCCCTGCCGATTCTGGACCTCCTCTGCCAATTCCCGACTGCCTCCTGCCAATACTCCCCACCAATTTACAGTCCTCCCTCCCGCCAATTGCTGACTTCCCTCCCCCCAATTCCTGAACCCCCTCCCACCAATTCCCAAAATCCCTCCCACCAATTGCTGACGCCCTCCCACCAATTCCTGACAGGCTCCCGCCAACTGCCGACGCTCCTCCCGCCAATTCTTGACCCCTCCCGCCGATCCCGACCCCCCCTCCCGCAATCGCTCCCCAGGACCGACCCCTTGCAACTGAGGCCTACCTGCCCAGTGCCAGACAGCCTCTCAAGCTGGCTGGCTGCAGGTGGAAAAACGAGGCCTCACATTCCAATTAGCTGGTAAAGTCGGCTGTGCCTGCGGGAGACCCCACCCCCCTGGTTTCCCTCGCCTTGGACACCGTCCCCAACCCGCCTCCCTGAAGAACATTCCAGCCTTTAATTAAGTGGCGAAACGAGAAAAACTGGGGCTTTTTTCACTCGATCAGAGAGGGTTAAAATGACACTTTATAGAGGTGTTCAAAATTATCAAGCAATTGTAAGGTAAAGAGGGAAAGATTATTTCCACTGGTCAGTGAGTCAGTAATTAAAGGTCATAAATTTAACGCCATCACCAAACGAACAAAAGCAGAGGTTAGGAAAATGTTCCTTATGTAAAGCAATGTTAGGACATGGAGCAGCACGCCAAAAATAGAATTAATGAGGGCGAAATTGCCTCTTTTTATGGACGCAGTTATTTGTACTGTCAAAATGGCCGCATTGTCTCTGGTTGGCTCTACATTATCACATGATCTGATTGCTGATTTAACCTCCAACAGGACCAGCCACACCCTGAAGTTTCTCTGGAATGTGTAATTGGAACCACCCAGCCCAAGTTCTGACTGACTTTGCAAAGTGTAATTCGATCCATTCTGACTTCAGAAGTCAGAGAGGATAGATCGCCACCAACCCAGAAAAAGCCTCCCAAGTTCCAGCCGAAGTCCCTTACCCCAGCGCAAGTGCATCCCTCCCCCAGCCAAAGTCCCTTACACCAGCACAAGCACAAAATCCCTTGCACCAGCACAAGTGCATGACCTTATACCCGCCCCCTGCCCCACCACCGCCATAGATGTGGCATTGTGTGTGGGTCACAGATTGTTAACAGGTTTATTGGGTATTAAGTGAATAGTGACCATGTTGTGATCCTGGATTGTATCCACTCCAATGATGTCCCTTGTAACACACAACTAAGCTTTCCGAGAAATCAGATGTGGGTGTAAAAGGGGTTGGAAGAACGTGATACACCTTTCCCACTGCCCCTGTCCCCCACCCCTCCACCGTCTTTTTCTCTCCATCCGCCCCCATGTCTCTCCCTCTTTCCCCCCCCCCGATCTTTATCTCTCTCTCCGTTCCTGTGTCTCTCTCCAACCCTCCATGTCTCTATCTCCCCCCATCCCCATCTCTCTCTCTCTCTCTCTCGCCCGCTGTCTCTCTCCTCCCCATCTCTCTCCTCCCCGCTGTCTCTCTCTCCCCCATCTCTCTCTCTCCCCATCTCTTTCTCTCGCTCCACCCCCTGTCTCTCTCTCTTTATTCCCCTGTCTCTCTCTCTGACCCCCGTGCCTCTCTCTCTCTGCCCTGTCTCTCTCTCGCTCTCTCTCTCTCCATCCTGTGTCTCGCTCTCTCTCTCTGCCCCCTGTCTCTCTCTCTCTCCCCCTGTCTCTCTCTCTCATGCCCCCCCCAAATCTCTCTCTCCCCTCCCCCCATCTCTCTCTCTCTCTCTCTCTCCCCACCTTATATCTCTCTCTCTCCACCCCCCTCTTTCTCTTTCTCCTCCCTGTCTCTATCTCTCTCTCCCCCGTCTCTCTCACCCCCATCCCTCCACCCCCTCTCTCTCTCCCCTCACCGCCTCTCTCTCTCTCTCCTCCTCCGTCTTCCCTTAGTTCCCTCTCTCCACTCTCCTGTATGTCTTTCTCTTTCCCCCCCCCCATGTCTCTCTCTCCCCCCGCCCCGCCATGTCTCTCTGCGCCCCCATGTCTCTCTCTCTCCCCATCATGTATCTCTCCACTCCCTCTGTATGTGTCTCTCTCTCCCCCCCCATGTCTCTCTCTTCCTCCCCCGTGTCTCTCTGTCTCCACCCCCTCCCCATCTCTCTCTCTCTCTCTCTCCCCCCCCCCACCATCTCTCTCTTCTCCTCCTGTCTCTCTCTCACCCTCTTTCCCCCCTTGTCTCTCTCTTCCCCCGCCCCCCCACCTGTCTCTCTCTCTCTCCATCCGCCGTCTCTTTCTCTCCATCCCCTGTCACTCTCACTCCACCCCCAACTCTCTCTCTGACCCCCGTGTCTCTCTATCCCTTCCCCCTGCCCCCCCTCCCCGCCGTGTCTCTATCTCTCTCCGTCCCCTGTCTCTCTCCTTCCCCCTGTTCTCTCTCTACATTCCCACTCTCTCTCTCTTTCCCACGCTGTCCCTCTCTTTCCCCGCACCCCCTGTCTCTCTCTCCCCCCCCCCCCCACCCGCACCAATCACTCTCTCTATTTCTGTCCCTCTCTCTCCCCCCCTTCCCCGCCACCGCCCCCCCCCCTCCCCCGCCACCCCCCGTCTCTCTCTCCCTCTCTCGCTCCCTGCCGCCTCTCTTCCCGCCGCCTGCAGGGTCGGAGGAACATGTTCAACTGCGGGGCCCCACTTCCGGTTCCGGTTTCGGGTGGGAGGCTTCGGGGGCAGAGTCCCGAGAACACAGGCACAGGACGGACAAAGGATCGTACAGGTAGTCACTCTGGCTTTTTATAGCCCCGTTTGCGCCTTCGGGGGGGCACAAGGCCGTTATCGGCCGGGAGCGGGGGTTCCTACCGCCTCCCGGGAAATTGGCCGGTGGCTTGGGACGCACATGCAACTCGCAATGACATCATCGCCGTGCATGCCGACCCCTCACTGCCCCGCAACGACATCATAATGCCCCGCATAGGTAAATTGCCCCGCAGGCCACGAGGCTGGCATGGGCAGTTGTCAACGCCTGCTTCGTGAGGCGTGAAGTTGGCAGATATCCACTCTGGGGTTTAAAGGGGAGGCCTGTAGCGCCCCGGGACGCCATCTTTTTTGGCGGCCACCAAAGGGCAATGCAGAATGCACAGCGGCCCTCCCCTTTAATTGAAGGTGAGGGACATTGTAGCACATCAGTGCTACGCGGAACACCCCTCAAAGGAAATGGTGCGCCGGAGACAGCGCTCCGCTTCCTTTGACGGGCGTAAGGACCGATTCCGCATGGGGGCGGGACTTCCGGGCCGGGCGATAAATGTCCTGGACCCGGAACGTTACTGCCCCCAATTGAGGCAAGAGATCATTTTGTCCCCCATATCTTTTAAAAGGGGAGAGGATAATATTTGAAAAATATATTTTTTTAATTTAAGATATGGGAAAAGGGCTGGGGAATGGTTTTACGTTGATAAGGGTTTCAAAGAGGCACAATGATCCGAATGGCCTTTTTCTGTTCTGTAAGATACGAAGGGCGGAACTTTCAACTATTTGAAAAGGAAAATTGGGTGGAATGTATAATGGGCGGTCGGTCCGATATCACCCGTTTTACACCCCGCTGAAGTCGAAAGGTGCGCCCGCTGTTTCGATGATTCCAGAATATATTTAAGTTTTACTTTAAACAGAAGTCTGCCGTATTCCCATTATTTACTAACTGAGACATTTATCACTGATATTTCAAATTCAATATCTTAAAATCGGTACTCGCCACAAGTATGAATGGGGGTCCCCCTACTTTCATTGGTTGGGTTGGCCCATGTGATCTTAGGGGCACTTGCGAAGCACCTGCACTCCTGGGATAGGTGGGCCTCTACACAGGCCTACGCGGAGAGGTCCAGACTGCAAGTCGCCAAACCTCCCGGACCATCGGGTAAGTTCGTAGATTTTTTTCAGGTCAGATGCATGCGCCCACGGAGCCTTTCACCCCTCTGCAGCAAGTGTCTGCAGCTCGAGAAACTTCGGCTCCGTGTTGATGAGCAGGAATACGAGCTGCAGACACTGCGACACATCAGGGAGGGGGAGAGTTACCTGGACACTAGGTTCCAGGAGGCAGTCACATCCCTTAGGTTAACTAATTCAAATTTGATTCATGGTCAGGGACAGAAGGGTGTGACTACGAGTGAGGCAGGTATGGGGACCCAGGAGATAATGATGGAGGAGCCTTAGCCTTGCAATTGTCCAACAGGTTCGAGGCTCTTACTCCCTGTGTGGACGAGAGCAGGGACTGTAGGGGAGATGAGCAAATTGACTACAGCACCATGGTACAGGGGGCCATTAAAGAAATGGGGGAGTAAAAAGAAATGTGGTAGTAGTAGAGGACAGTATAGTTAGGGGGATAGATACTGTTCTCTGCAGCCGAGAGCGTGAGTCCCGTGTTGTCTGCCCGGTGCCAGTGTTAAGGACATCCCCTCTGGGCTGGAGAGAAATTTGGAGAGAGAGGGGAAAGATCCAATTGTCGTGGTCCACGTGGGTACCAATGACATAGATAGGACAAAGAAAGAGGTTCTGCTGAGGGAGTATGAGCAGCTATGGGCTAAATTAAAAAGCAAAACCACAAAGATTCTGCAAATTTCTGTATTACTACCTGAGCTACGAGCAAATTTGCATAGGGTCAATAAGATCAGAGAGATGAACGCATGGCTTCATGGGGTACTGGCACCAGTACTGGGATAAGAGGGAGCTGTTCCGTCAGGTCAGGCTTCACTTGAACCATGCTGGGACCAATGTCCTGGTGAATCAAATAACTAGGCCTGTAGATAGGGTTTTAAACTAAATAGTGTGGGTGGTGGGAAGATCTAGTGAGTGTAAATTTAAAAAGTCAAAGAGAAAGGAGAAGGCAATAGTGCAGGGTAGCGATAGAGGTAATGATAACCAGAGTGTGACAGGAAGGGACAGAGCATATAGACATAGGAGTGCATCAGAAATTGGGGTCAGAGTAGGGAAAAATGGTAAAAAGACAAAATTAAAAGTTCTTTATCTGAATGCATGCAGCATTCGTAATAAGATAGATGAGTTGACGGCACAAATAGAAATAAATGGGTATGATCTGATAGCCATTACAGAGCTGTGGTCACATTGTGACCAAGGCTGGGAACTGACTATTCAGGGATATTTGCCTTTTCGGCAGGATAGGCTGAAAGGAAAAGGAGGTAGGTTGGCTCTGTTAATAAAGGATGAGATCAGTGCAGTAGTGAGAAATGATATTGGCTCAGACGATCAAGATGTAGAATCCGTTTGGGTGGAGATAAGAAATAATAAGGGAAAGCAGTTATTGATGGGAGTAGTATATAGGCCCCCAAACAGTAGCCACACTGTAGGACAGAGTATAAATCAAGAAATAATGGAGGCTTGTAAGAAAGGTACGGCAATAATTGTGGGTGATTTTAATCTTCACATTGATTGGACAAATCACATTGGTAAAGGTAGAGTTCATAGAGCGTATTCAGGATGGTTTCTTCAAACAATACGTTGTGGAACCAACCAGGGAGCAGACTATTTTAGATATGGTAATGTGTAATGAGTCTGGATTAATTAATGATTCCATAGTAAAGGATCCTCTTGGGAAGAGTAATCATAGCATGGTGGAATTTCCAATTCAGTTTGAGGGTGAGAAAGCTAGGTCTCAAACTAGTGTCCAGAATTTAAATAAAGGCAATTACAAAGATATGAAGGCAGAGTTGGCTAAACTGGACTTGGAAAATAGATTAAAGGGTAAGATGGCAGATAAGCAGTGGCAAACATTTAAGGAGATATTTCATAACTCTCAGCAAAGATATATTCCAGTGAGAAAGATTCTAAGAGAAGGATGAACCATCTGTGGCTAATTAAGGAAATAAAGGATGGTATCAATTTGAAAACAAGGGCATACAATGTTGTGAAGAATAGTGGAAGGTCAGAGGATTGGGAACTTTTTAGAAACCGGTAAAAAACAACTAAAAAACTGATAAAGAGAGAGAAAATAATTTATGAGAGTAAACTAGCAAGAAATATAAAAAGAGAGTGAGAGCTTCTACAGGTATATAAAAAGGAAGAGAGTAGCTAAATAAACATTGATCCCTTAGAGGATGATACTGGGGAATTAATAATGGGAAACAAGGAAATGGCAGTGATTTTGCACAAATATTTTGTATCGGTCTTCATGGTAGAAGACACTAAAAGCATCCCAATAATTGATAATCAAGGGGCTATTGGAAGGGGAGAATTTAAAACAATCACTGTCACTGGAGAAAAAGTACTAGGCAAACTAATGGGACTAAAGATGGACAAGTCCCATGGATCTGATGGCCTGCATCCTAGGGTCTTAAAAGAAGTGGCTGCAGAGATAGTGGATGCATTGGTTGTAATCTACCAAAATTCCCTGGATTCTGGAGAGGTCCCAACAGATTGGAAAACGGCAAATGTAACGCCCCTATTTAAGAAAGGAGGGAGACATAAAGCAGGAAACTATAGACCAGTTATCCTAATATCTGTCATTGGGAAATTGCTGGAATCCATTATTAAGGAAGTAGTAGCAGGACATTTAGAAAATCATAATGCAGTCAAGCAGAGTCAGCATGGTTTTATGAAAGGGAAATCATGTTTGACAAATTTGCTGGAGTTCTTTGAGGATGTAACAAGCAGGATGGATAAAGGGGAACCAGTAGATGTTGTGTTTTTGGATTTTCAGAAGGCATTCGATAAGGTGCCACATAAAAGGTTACTGCACAAGATAAGAGCTCACAGGGTTGGGGGTAATATATTAGCAGGGATAGAGGATTGGCTAATTAATAGAAAACAGAGTCAGGATAAATGGATCATTTTCAGGTTGGGAAACTGTAACTAGTGGGGTGCCACAGAGATCAGTGCTGGGCCCTTAACTATTTACAATCTATATTGATGACTTGGATGAAGGGACCGAGTGTAATGTAGCCAAATTTGCTGATGATACAAAGATAGGTGGGAAAGCAAGTTGTGAGGAGGATGCAAAAAATCTGCAAAGGGATATAAATAGGCTAAGTGAGTGGGCAAAAATTGGCAGATGGAGTATAATGTGGGAAAATGTGAGGTTATCCACTTTGGTAGGAAAAATAAAAAAGCAAATTATTATTTAAATGGGGAGCAATTACAAAATGCTGCGGTACGGGGGTTCCTTGTACATGAAACACAAAAAGTTAGTTTGCAGGTACAACAAGTAATTAGGAAGGCAAATGGAATGTTGGCATTTATTGCAAGGGGGGTGGTGTATAAAAGTAGGGAAGTCCTGCTACAACTGTACAGGGCATTGGTGAAACCACACCTGGAGTACTGCATACAGTTTTAGTCTCCTTATTTAAGGAGGGATATACTTGCATTGGAGGCAGTTCAGAGATGGTTGGCAAGGTTGATTCCTGAGACGAAGGGGTTGACTTATGAAGAAAGGTTGAGCAGATTGGGCCTATACTTATTGGAGCTTAGAAGAATGAGAGGTGATCTTATTGAAACGTATAAGGTTCTGAGGGGGCTTGACAGAGTAGATGCAGAGCGGATGTATCCCCTCGTGGGGGAATCTGGAACTAAGGGGCATAGTTTCAAAATAAGGGGTCACCCATTTAAAACAGAAATGAGGAGGAATTTCTTCTTTCAGAGGGTCGAGAATCTTTGGAATTCTCTACCCCAAAGAGCTGTGGAGGATGGGTCATTGAATATATTTAAGGTGGAGATAGACAGATGTTTGAACGATGAAGGAGGCAAGGGTTATGGGGAGCAGGCAGGAAAGTGGAGTTGAGGCCAAGATCATTTCAGCCGTGATCTTATTGAATGACGGAGTAGACTCGAGGGGAGAAAAATAGCCTACTCCTGCTCCTAATTTTTATATTCTTATGAAGTCTCCCACAGCAAGGGAGCACCTTACGGTGCCGCTTGGCTCAGCCTTTACCCAGTCCTTTGCCTCCTTTACCTCGGCCAGACATGATGATGATTCTTCACTCAAACTGTCGTCATAGACCCACAGTTGTCTATACAACTGTCATAAACAACAGAAAATCCCTGGCCTAGAAATGTGATTGCACTGCAGGCGTAAAACAGGTGCCTAAGGGCGCGTGTGATGGACAGTGTTCATGCGCTCATCCTATTTGAATGTATGCTGTCTGCCATATTGGATCAGGCTTCGCTGTTGGAGTGCAGGGCACGCACCGGAAGTATTAAAAATGCTCATTATAATATTTAAATAAGGTGCTTACACTTGTAGTAGGACCCTTTTGTGAAAGTGGGCTTCCCCAGTGCCTGCCTTGCCACGTGATAAACTGGCCCAGCAGATCATGGTGCTAAAAGGGAGCAATGACCCTTCAGTAGGGCTGTTTAAAGGGCCCATCCACTCCATACAGGTTAGCTGCTGCTTTGTCCTTTAAGGCTGCTGGTTAACTACTCGGCCTTTTTTTTGGCCTATTTTCTGCAGCTGACTTGTGACTTCTGTTAGCAAGTTTCCGTTGATGCTGGACTGCTTTGGTCAGCCTTGAACAGTTTTATTGCAGTTGTGGGTGGCGTGGTAGATTTGCCTTTAGACTGGAGGATGATGTGGAGCAGCAATGACGACAGAAGAGAGCAGAAGCAGCTGGGTGAAGAGGGATTAGGAGGATACTGCACAGGCGGCCATACCCACAGTGGGCTTCAAGGAGCACTTTTCCTATGTCATCTTTACTAAGGACATGACAGCATTGTCTATGGCTGTCAAGGTCACTGTGGCCCTTAGCCTTGATGCAAAAGGTTCCTTCCAGCCTCCTGTCAGAAACCCAGGCATAGATTCAGAGGTAGCCTCCACAGACAGCCATGGTGCTACCAGAAATATAATTGAACAGATTGTCAGCATGCTCAAACAATGCTCTGCTGCCTGAACAGTTCAGGAGGAGCCTTGCAGTGCAGCCCTGACTGTGTATCCAGATTTGTAGTTGTGTATTGCATGCTCTATAACTTCACGATAATGATGGACCAGCCCTTTCCACCACCTGGGCAAAAAATGCAGGATGAGGAGCATGAAGAGTAACATAAAAAGGAGGAAAAGCTTGAGCAGCAATGACCACCAAAGACCCTAGCTGCCAGAGATCTTAGAGAGAAACTCATCCGAGAACGTTTCAGATGAAGCATTCCTCCCATCCCTAATACATAGAAACATAGAAATATAGAAAATAGGTGCAGGAATAGGCCATTCGACCCTTCGAGCCTGCACCACCATTCAATAAGATCATGGCTGATCATTCCTTCAGTACCCCTTTCCTGCTTTCTCTCCACACCCCTTGATCCCTTTAGCCGTAAGGGCCCTATCTAACTCCCTCTTGAATATATCCAATGAACTGGCATCAACAACTCTCTGCGGCAGGGAATTCCACAGGTTAACAACTCTTTGAATGAAGAAGGTTCTCCTCATCTCAGTCCTAAATGGCCTGCCCCTTATCCTAAGACTGTGTCCCCTGGTTCTGGACTTCCCCAACATCAGGAACATTCTTCCCGCATCTAGCCTGTCCAGTCCAGTCAGAATCTTATATGTTTCTATGAGATCCCCTCTCATCCTTCTAAACTCCAGTGTATAAAGGCCCAGTTGATCCAGTACCTCCTCATATGTCAGTCCTGCCATCCCGGGAATCTGGTGAACCTTCACTGCACTCCCTCAATAGCAAGAACGTCCTTCCTCAGATTAGGAGACCAAAACTGAACACAATATTCCAGGTGGGGCCTCACCAAGGCCCTGTACAACTGCAGCAAGACTTCCCTGCTCCTATACTCAAATCCCCTTGCTATGAAGGCCAACATACCATTTGCCTTCTTCACCGCCTGCTGTACCTGCATGCCAACTTTCAATGACTGATGAACCATGACACCCAGGTCTCGTTGCACCTCCCCTTTTCCTAATCTGCCGCCATTCAGATAATATTCTGCCTTCGTGTTTTTGCCCCCAAAGTGGATAACCTCACATTTATCCACATTACACTGCATCTGCCATGTATTTGCCCACTCGCCTAACCTGTCCAAGTCACCCTGCAGCCTCTTAGCGTCCTCCTCACAGCTCACACCGCCACCCAGTTTACTGTCATCTGCAAACTTGGAGATATTACACTCAATTCCTTCATCTAAATCATTAATATATATTGTAAAGAGCTGGGGTCCCAGCACGGAGCCCTGCGGCACTCCACTAGTCACTGCCTGCCATTCTGAAAAGGACCGTTAATCCCGACTCTCTGCTTCCTGTCTGCCAACCAGTTCTCTATCCACGTCAGTACATTACCCCTAATACCATGTGCTTTGATTTTGCACACCAATCTCCTTTGTGGGACCTTGTCAAAAGCCTTTTGAAAGTCCAAATACACCACACCCACTGGTTCTCCCTTCTCCACTCTACAAGTTACATCCTCAAAAAATTCCAGAAGATTTGTCAAGCATGATTTCCCTTTCATAAATCCATGCTGACTTGGACCTATCCTATCACTGCTCTCCAAATGCGTTGCTATTTCATCCTTAATGATTGATTGCAACATTTTCCCCACCACTGATGTCAGGCTAACCGGTCTATAATTACCCTTTTTCTCTCTCCCTCCTTTTTAAAAAAGTGGTGTTACATTAGCAACCCAGTCTATAGAAACTGATCCAGAGTCGATAGACTGTTGGAAAATTATCACCAATGCATCCACTATTTCTAGGGCCACTTCCTTAAGTACTCTGGGATGTAAACTATCAGGCCCTGGGGATTTATCGGCCTTCAATCCCGTCACTCTTCCCCAAGGGGCCTCGCACAACAAGATTGCTAATTAGTCCTTTTTCATTACACATCACCCAGTCTAGGATGACCAGCTCTCTGGTTGGTTCCTCGACATATTGGTCTAGAAAACCATCCCTAATACATTCCAGGAAATCCTCCTCCACTACCATTGCTACCAGTTTGGTTAGCCCAATCAATATGTAGATTAAAGTCGCCCATGATTACTACTGTACCTTTATTGCACACATCCCTTATTTCTTGTTTGATGCTGTCCCCAACTTCACGACTACTATTTGGTGGCCTGTACACAACTCCCACTAGCGTTTTCTGCCCTTTGGTATTCCGTAGCTCCACCCATACTGATTCCACATCATCCAAGCTAATGTCCTTCCTTACAATTGCATTAATTTCCTCTTTAACCAGCGCCACCCCGCCTCCTTTTCCTTTCTGTCTGTCCTTCCTAAATGCTGAATACCCTTGTATGTTGAGTTCCCAGCCTTGGTCACCCTGGAGCCATGTCTCCGTGATGCCAATAGTGCCTCAATTCTTACCACCGTCCCTATTACCATCATCTGACTGCCTACCTTCAGTCCAGCCTTATGGGTCTTGCCCTCACTTCACTACAAATATTAACACCAACACCAAACCTAACACGGGAAAATCCCACGACACTATTCAAAGAAGAGCAGGGGAGTTATCCCCGGTGTCCTGGCCAAAATTTTCCCTCAACCATCATCACTACAAACCAGGTTATATGGTCATTATCACATTGCTGTTTGTGGGACCCTGCTGTGTACAAATTAGCTGCTGCATTTCCTACTTTACATCAGTGACATTTCAAAAGGACTTCATTTGCTGTAAAGTGATTTGGCACAAGAAAGTCTTTCTTTTTTCTTTTAATCATAGAATCCTACAGCACAGAAGAGGCCATTCTACCCATTGTGCCAGCGCTGGCTCTTTGAAAGAGCTGTCCAATCAGTGCCACTCTCCTGCTCCTTCCCCATAGCCCTGCAATTTTCTCCCCTTTAAGTATTTGATTCTGTGCTTTTCTGATTATTGAATTTCCATGGCAGTTCTGAGCTTGGAATTTGCTTATTTTCATTTGTTGGCCTTCCTCGTCCTGACTAAGCACTTTCAGCTTATCATGGGTGACATTTTTGATTCTTTATTCTGACTGGATGAAGAGTTGGTGAAAGAGCAGCAGCCTCCGTATCTTGGACAAGCCGCAGCTGGGCCTGTTAGAGCACAGCAGGTGAGGAGGGGGGGGTGCTGCTCGTAGAAGGTCTTACCCATTCCACAGGGTCTGTAGGGTCAGCCACCTTCCTGAATATATCTTAGAGGAGCATTACACCAGGAGGCTGTGCTTCACCAGGCAGGCTGTTACAGATCTGTGCAGCATTCAAAGGCAGGATTTGCAACCTGCTGGACTGGGGGCCATTCTTTGTCCGTGGCTGTGAGAGTCACCACCTCCCTGAACTTTTTGGCCTTTGGCTCTTTCCAGTTTACTACAGGAGACATCAGCTACATCTCCCAGTCTGCAGTGCACAACTCCATTACGCAGTTCACCAGTGCCCTCTTGATCAGAGCCAATGAGTACATTACTTTCCAGAGTGAGAGAGCTCTGGGATTTATCGAAGATGCTGGCTTATTTTATGTACTGGGCATCAGTGACTTCACGTGTGTAGCTATCAGGTCACTAGAGGACAAGCCAGGAGCTTTTCTCAAATCATTCCATCAAAGTCCAACTGGTATGTGATCACTACCAAAGGATCATCTAAGTTTGTGCCAATTTCGCTGACAGTTGCCATGATGTTTTCATCCTGAAACACTCATCCATCCCCCCGCTATTCTTCCTTTCCAGGAATGTCAGAGGATAGCTGCTAAGGGACAAGATACCCTAAGATACCCCCTCCACAGCTGGATGATGACAACCTTCCACAACTCTAACATGGCTGAGTAGCCCAGGTACAATAATAGCCATTGGAATACCAGGAGCATCACTGAACACACCATTGGCATCTTGACGTTAAGACTCACTGCAAAATGCTGCAGATAAAGTGGGTCATATCATTGTAGTGTGCTGCATCCTGCATAACATGGCTATGGAATTAAAAATTGAGTTTTAGGAGGCACAGCAACAGCAAGAGGCATCATCCAACATGGAAGAATTGGGTAACGATGAGGGAGAATTGGAAGAAGGAGGAGCAGCACAACTCTCTTATTAAGGGAATCAAGGGATATGGGGATAGGGCAGGAAAGTGGAGTTGAGGTAGAAGATCAGCCATGATCTTATTGAATGGCGCAGCAGGCTCAAGGGGTCAAATGGTCGATTCCTGCTCCTATTTCTTATGTTCTTATGTTCTCCTGGCAGCCAGAGAGGCCAGGGAGCAGTTGATCTCTCAGCGCTTACATTGATCTGCTCAGTCTACTCACCTGAAAAGTGACAAAAGCACCTCTGCATAAACAGTCCTTGTTGCCCGCTCACGACTCCCTTGATTTTGCATTAAAGAGCAGTCAAACCATTCAGCCAACCTCTATATCAGAGTCATTCTTACAAAGCAGACTTACTAGCTGCAACAAAAACAGACCAGACTCTTAAAGGTGAAAAAGGTTTACTCGAATCTGAATTTATTTGCAAACCGTAGATGGAACTAAAATCTTTTGACATCCAAGTCTCAACCCGTAGTGCTTTTCATAACAGAAAGTTTCCTCACTCTCCTACTGTCATGTATCCTACATGGTTACTGCTTGCACTATTACAAGGTGTGCCACCAGAGGGCACCGCAGTGGGAGACTGGCAGGTTACATGTACAGGTGTGTCTGGCCTAGTATAAAAGGCAGGCCAACATGTGTGATCCTCACTCTGGAGTTATCAATAAAGGACAAAGGTCACTACAGTTCAAGTACAACACATTGCCTCGTGGAGTAATTATCAGAGCACCTAAAGACATAACAATTGGCGACAAGATTACGGACCTTCACGCGAAAATGACTACCCTTGGTACGTTGCAGCAGTTCGCCGATGGTGATGATTGGGACGCCTTTGTGGAGAGGCTCGACCATTTCTTTACAGCAAACGATCTGGCAGGCGACAACTCGGCCACACTGGCTGATAGGCGCAGAGCTATCCTGCTAACCAGTTGTGGGCCCACCGTCTATGGCCTCGTCAGGGACTTGCTGACACCAGCGAAGACAATGACCAAGACGTAAGAGGAGCTCATAACGCTGATCCAAGAGCAACTCAAGTCCAAGGAGAGCATCCTCACAGTCAGACACCGTTTCTACACCCAGCGACGACCCGAAGGCCAGGAAATCGTGAAATATGCTGCAGACCTCAGGAGGCTGGCGGCACCGTGTGATTTCGGCAACCACCTCATCGAAGCGCTGCGGGACATTTTTGTCATTGGAATCGGCCATGAGGGTCTTCTTCATAAGCTACTGTCTGCGGACACCACAGTCACACTGCAGAAGGCCATCTCTGTGAGCCAGGCATTCGTGACCTCGACCTGCGGCTCTAGGCAGATGACTCATCCTCAGGACTCAAACCCGGCAAGTACTGTGCACAGAGTGGCGCCTTTTAGAGGCTGGACTGTAGAACGCGAACCTTCTCAGGGAAGAGAGAACAAGCCCCCGAGTCCCTTAACTCAGATTCCGCCGAGGGGGGCTAGTCGAGTAGCTCCATGCTGGCGTTGTGGAGGGAATCACAAGGCTCACCAGTGCCGTTTTAAAGTTTATGTGTGTAAAGGCTCAAAGGGCCACCTCCAGCAAACGTGTAAAAGAAATATGACTCACTGTGTTGATGAAGAGTCTGCAAATGGCCATGAATGCAGCGTGGATTATGAAATGATAGGCAGAGAGGCAGCTCAGCCCCACGATGAAGTTTATAGCATGTTTACCTGCACCACCAAGTGCTCCCTGTTGAGGATGGAAGTCGAGATAGAGGGCGTTCCAGTCTTCATGGAAGTGGACATGGGGGCAAGCCAGTCAGCACTGAATCAAGAAGCCTTTGAGAGGCTATGGGACAATCAAGCTGAACGACCCAAGTTGGTCCCAGTTCAGACAAAGCTGTGCACCTACACCGATGAACTTATTCCAGTCGTTGGTAGTGCGGATGTAAAGGTACTCCATGATGGCACAGTGCACAAGTTACCTCTGTGGGTTGTTGCAGGTGATGGACCAATGCTACTCGGAAGAAGGTGGATGGAGAAGATCCATTGAAAGTGGAAAGACTTCATCCCTCCAGCGATCGACGTCCTCCGCGCTCGGAGGCAAAGCAAGCCCTCACTTGAGGGTGGACCCGGCACCAGAGAGCAGACCAGCACAGCACCCAAGACACAGACCACCCAGCACGACCGCGTGGAGATGATCCAGCTGAGACAACCCAAACGCACCTTCCAGGCTCCAGTGGCAGGACTCTGGAGGAAGAAAATCGGATCCAAAGGCAACTTCCCAGCTTCAGTGGCAGAACCCGGGGAGAAGAAGATCACCGCAGTCGACATCGTGGATGGAGGAAAGATGGCACCCAAACCACGAGGTGATGTGCTGAAGAAAAAGATGGTGGTGGCCAGACCACGAGGTGCAGCGCTGATGGAGCAACATGTGGCACCGAACGGAGAAGAGGATTGGGGTAAAGAAAGCAAGGCTCTCTTAAAGGAGGCCTGCACCCCACCACACTTAAAGGGACAGTTCCACATTTTCAAACAATGTAAGAGCAACTGTGAGTTAGATGTAAAATGTGAAATTGATGATCAACGTTATGTACATGCAATAAACAAAGAAAAGGCGGCGATCGCAATCGGAGCCACAGGTTATTTACAATGAGTAATGTAACGTTGCGCGATGTAGGATTTCAACTGCACTAAGACAATGCAGTGGGCAGACACCCATTGGGAGCATACAGGGTCCAGCGAGCTACCCAATGTAGTAGCCTGAGTCCCTGGGACCAGAGTGATGCACCATGGAGTGTGGCCACAAGCAGCCAATACAAACGAGCTGCAGAGCAAGCAATCTCAGGAGGGCATCGGCACCAGTATCGATACCCTGCCCCTGATCAGCTCCACCTTTCAGGCACCCGATGGCACCAACCGCCACGAGCCTGAAAGAACAAACTGTGCTACAGCGCAGCCCCCAGAACCCATCGCCACCAAGGCCATACCTGCAACAGTTCTCCCAAATGGGACCAGGACCAACCAGGATCCCAAACCAAACAACACCCAAGCAAACAAGTCAGCAGCTCCCTGTGCACTGCTAGACGACAGCTCCTCAGGGAGCAACAACGACCCAGGGCGCAAAGAAAGGACAGGGAGGCCACAGGCATCTGTGAACCTGCCCGACGCTAGGAGCAACGGCAACAGCCCCGAGGGCAGGCAACTTGAGCCAACCGGGTTCCCACTGCCAGCACTGAGCACCACACTGCCACCAGACTGCCTGGACACCATCCAGCAGTTCTGGAACTAGCTTGTCCTTACGCACCAGTTACCGATCCCCAGTACGTATCGATAATGTATCTCACCAGTCGAATGTACTTGCCTCACAACTGAACCACAAATGTAATGCAAACTTTTTTTCTGGACTTGAATGTGTTTGAATGTAATGAGCCTCCGGCATAATCTATATGTGGGGGGGAGGGGCGGTGGGGGTGAGAATGGAGTGGTCATGGACACACACAAACAGAAACCACCAGCACTCTACTGCCAACGAAACACCAACCGCTCACCCAAGATAGAAACGACCTGCCATGGGTCAACCAGATAGAGCTAAGCCCAGAGCACAGTCAATGCAGAGGCGATTTGCACTAAAGGCTTGGGGGAGAGTGATGTCATGTATCCTATATGGTTACTGCTTGCACTATTACAAGGTGTGCCCCCCAGAGGGCACTACAGTGGGAGACTTGTAGGTTACCTGTACAGCTGTGCCTGGCCTAGTATAAAAGGCAGGCCACGATGTATGATGCTCACTCTGGAGTTAACAATAAAGGACTAAGGTCATTACAGTTCAAGTACAACACATTGCCTCGTGGAGTCATTATCAGAGCATCTAAAGACATAACACCTACCCCCACGGATTGCTCTCCTAGTACCATGAGCAGAGCTGGTGGAAGTCCACTGTTGCTCATGTAGGGGCCCTTGAGCTGATTGTGGCCAACAACTCCTGGGTGCTCGAGCCTGAGAGGGCCCGGCTGCAGATTGCTGCACATCGGCTTCTGCCAGGACAATCTGGCCCAGCTGGCTTTTCTGGCACCGTGTTGCGCATTGGTTGTACGGGTGGTGAGGGAACAAATGTGCTGACATCCTGAGAGAGGGAAACATGTGCTGCACCATTCCCACTCCCAATGAGCTGGGGCCCATCATTCCCACTCAGCTGTGGGAAGGACAGACTGCAGAAGATGTGACTCCTTGAAAGCCCCTGTCCAGTTAGTCCACCAATATCTTCAAGGTGGAGGTCTGTCTATCCAAGGCAGAGCACAGTTATGAGCCCAGAGTACTCATGGCAGTCATTTGAACTTCCACCAAAGTTGCAAAGGATGCAAACATTGACTTCTGTTTTAAGAAACCGACTGCAGTTTCCCTGGAGGTAGTCATATCCTCAAAGGTAGACTGTAAAAATGTTGGTGCTCTGGTAATTGACACTGCAAAGGCTTCCAAAGAAGTGGACTCCTCCATATGTTCAGCTATGGTAAAGTCTGAAAATTAGACTTGACCTTCCTGATCTGTATAGCTGGACACAATTCCTTTCATCAGCAATGTCAATAAATTACTGATAATGCATTAGGTGGGGTCTTTTTCCAATGGCTAGGCATAAATATTTCTCTTTGCTATATATTTCACCTTTCTATTATCTTAACTTCAGTGCCTCAGCACGGATTCCATCCGCTCCCGTAGCCTTGTTGTTCTTAAGCTGTCTTATGGCTTTTTCTACCTCATGCAGTGTTGGGGTTTTACTGAGGTGGTGGCGGGTAGCATGCTGCGGGATGGAGTCGAGAACACTTGGATCAAAGGCAGGGTCTCAATTGAGGAGATCTTCAATGTGCTCCTTCCAGCAGGCCCTGACTGCCTCGGTGTCCTTGATGAGTGTTTCCCTGTTCTTCGCCAACAGTGGGGTGGGGCCTTGAGTGTTTGGACCGTAGGTGGCCTTGACTGCGATGAAGAATCCTCGCATATCATGGCTGTCAGCCAGCTGCTGTATCTCCTGTGCTTTCTCCATCCACCACCTGTTCTTTAGGTCCCGGGTTTTTTGTTGGACCTCAGCCTTGAGCCATCTGTAATGTTGTTTTGCTGCTCCTGAGTTGGGTTGTTGTTTAAGGCTCAGAAATGCTCTGCGCTTGCGATCTATTAGCTCTCGGGTCTCCTGATCATTCTCATCAAACCAATCCTGGTGTTTCCTGGTTGAGTGACCAAGCGTCTCTTTGCAGGCACTGGTTATGGAGGCCTGGAGGGCAGACCAAGTGCTGTGGGCATTCTGCGTCTCGGGGTCATCAAGGCACGCCAGGTTAGCTGTGAGGCGCTGACTGTATAGGGCTCTCTTAGCTGGGTTTTTAAGTGCCCCGGCATTGACTTTTTTGCGGCACTGCTTCTGCTGCCCCCTCCGCTTTGGAGCTCCTCGGGAGCCTCTTATCAACAAGAGCAGACATTGATGATGAGATTCAACACCGCCTGCAGTGCATCAGTGCAGCTTCAGCTGCCTGAGGAAAAGAGTCTTTGAAGATCAGGCCCTCAAAACTGCCACCAAGCTCATGGTCTACAGGGCTGTAGTAATACCTGCCCTCCTGTATGGCTCAGAGACATGGACCATGTACAGTAGACACCTCAAGTCACCAACGATACCTCCGCAAGATCCTACAAAAGCCCCTGGGAGAACAGACGCACCAACATTAGCGTCCTCGACCAGGCTAATATCCCCAGCATTGAAGCGCTGACCACACTTGATCAGCTCCGCTGGGCAGGCCACATCGTTCGCATGCCAGACATGAGACTCCCAAAGCAAGCGCTCTACTCGGAACTCCTTCACGGCAAATGAGCCAAAGGTGGGCAGAGAAAACGTTACAGGGACACCTTCAAAACCTCCCTGAAGAAGTGCAACAACCCCACTGACACCTGGGAGTCCCTGGCCAAAGATCACCCTAAATGGAGGAAGTGCATCCGGGAGGGCGCTGAGCACCTCGAGTCTCATCGCCAAGAGCATGCAGAAATCAGGCAGCGGAAAGAGCGTGTGGCAAAACTGTCCCATCCACCCTTTCCCTCAACGACTATCTGTCCCACCTGTGACAGAGACTGGTTCTCGTATTGGACTGTTCAGCCACCTAAGGACTCATTTTAAGAGTGGAAGCAAGTCTTCCTCGATTCCGAGGGACTGCCTATGATGATGATGATTATCTTAACACAGTCCCTTCCTAATATTTATGTTTGGATCTCTTGCTTTTTAAAATTCTAATGTGCTAAGTTCTTTTGCTGAACCATCAAAGCAGATGGGCAACCTGCACCCAAGCCTTTGCCAGAGCCTCAAGCTACTAGCAAGCACATCTGGTTGAGACCTAATCAATGTTTCTTCTCATCCTGTGTGTAAGTACTGCACTTTGTTGCCTCTTCCCTTGTGCCTGGTCCAAAGAAACCTTCTTTGTTTATTGCAGCCAAATAATCAGATGCTATGTGTAAATATATATGGGCCAGAATTAGCAGTGGGTATTAACGGTAAACTAACAGTGTTCGCCACTATTACCCCTTGGAAACTGACCACAACCTCAGGATGTAGCGCATGCGCATCTAAACACGGAAATCCTGAAGTTGTGGTCAGTCATTCACTGCTCTGACGCTGGTTGTGCTGCGTCCCCCTCATAACTGGCAATCAGTGTAATCAGTGAAACTTGTTTTTCTCCATGTAACATTTTTTTTAAGTCCGGATAAAAGCAGCTTCTCATTTCCTGGTTCCCTTTCTGTGAAAATTCTGCCATGTTCTTGGCTTCTTAGATAGCTTGTTGACGTCACAGCAGATCGCACTAGGGAATTCCCACTATAGAGCACTGAAATCAAATACCCGTCAATAAAAGGCAAACTTCTCGCCACAGAGATTGCGAGATCTTTGTGGGCAGCTTTCTTCAGGGCCAGCGGCGAACACCTTTGCTTCACCGCTGACCACAAATTCCGGGCCATAGACATTTCCTTAAAAAATTAAGACAACTTTGAATAAAATGTCAACCTTTGATGAAGGTTTCCCTTTAAAATTGATATCCCAGTAAATTCACCACCCAATGTGGTACGGAGCCATAAAGGCTAGGAAGATCTCAGATTTAGTCCCCATTCTGTGCAGAGTTGATGTTCACAGTCAGAGCAGTAGTAGAGGTGCCACAATTGGCCTCAGCACCCCTTACTGCCATCCCCAGGTGAGGGAGGGGGAAATCCGTCTCGGCTTGTGTTCGTTCACTGTCCTGCGACCCTCTGCTAGAAAGTGTATGTTTGTGAGCATTGGCTAAAGACAGGATTGGGCTCAGCTGTGCTATCTACTACTGATGAATAGATTGCCAGCATTTACTGTTTAGGCTTACATGTGAAGAATGGTCACCTGGACAAAATAATGGAGGGCTGCCAGTACTTCTTGGAACTCTACCCAAGAATGAACCATTGCCTTCAGGATAGAAAAGACATTTTGAAAAAAAAGTTATATGAATAAAAAATTGTGATATTAAAATCTTTGTTTTGATTTGCTGGGTTTGAGAATGTGTATGTTATTCATTCTAGAGATAGCACAAGGCCCCTTTACCCTGACTCAGTTAGGGATGCTTCTGTTGCAACAGGGCTCTTAAAATAAGATGCTGATGCTGTTCCAACTACTCCCTCCTCCAAATAAAATAAACAATATTAAAAAGCTGGTGGTATAATTATCAGAACAAAACAATAAAATGGAGGTCATAGATTTTAAATATTTGTACCTATTTTGGGAGATTTGCTTTAGATGTTGGCTTGTACCATAAATAAATCTCTCTTAAAAAGACATCTTATAAAATTTATAAGCTGAATCATCAGAATCAAAGATCTTTTAGAAGATCCTATAAAAATATGCAGATTGAATATTCAGATTTTTATTTTCTATATGACCCTACAAAAAAAGTTGGAGTTGTGACAGGATTTTTGCTCTGCACTGTAGTATGTAATTGGATCCTGTAGGACATACCAAGCCCCTAGAGAACTTTTAGTAAGAAACGTTAATCCTCTAACTCAACGATTTCTACTTGCCAAAGGAATAGGGGATAATGGAGTCATTTGGTTAAACTTTCTGTGCGCAGAGTTCTGCTTTCAGATGGCAATGAGACAAAAAATAAATACAGGAACAGCAGTTGTAGTGTGAAATCTGTTTATGTGGAACAGATGGAAGAGAATAAGGAAATGCAGAAATGTGAGAAACGCTTGGAGCGATCTCCACATGAGGGCTACAGTGAGATACAGAGTCAGAACAAATCCTGGAAAATAAATCTGAGAGCTGACAGTGGCAGGGCAGTAAATCAAAACAGGAATGAAAACTGAAGTGCATTTTGCTCAGTGGGAGATGAGGACTGCAGTGTTTCATTTATTTCAGAATAAAGTACTACTAAAATACAGTGAATACAAGATACCTATCATTTACCATTATTGCAATGTCACACACCTACAAATTTCAGTCATGTGTGAAATACATATAAGTACATATATACACATACACGTATGAGAAATATACATGCAGTACACACACACTGCACACACAGACAACACCACACACATATACATAACCCACAACACAGTCATACTCATGCCAGTTACACACTCAGTTACGCACTCTACACATATGACACATATATCAAACATATACAAATGCACCCACATACTCTGACATACATTTATATGCATACACACTTGCCATCTGCTCACACGCACTAATAATCATATTTGCATTGACAAATCACACATGTGCATACATGTGCATGCAAATCTCATGTAAACACATTACACTTTTAACAAAACAAACATATGCACATTTATTTATATATGTCTCTCACAAGCCAAATACCACATGTATACAATCACACAGATGCACACCAATCACACGCATGTACACAACACATACTCGAGTCGGGCTACCAGTTCTGCACTTGTGGGAGAAAATGGGTTAAATTTGTCGGAGGATTGTCAGTATTCTCTCAAACAAAAATGGCTTCTTTTTTCCTGTTTTAATAATGTTCTTGCTTTTCCATTCTCTCTTCCCACTGTGCCATGTATTGTGCCTGGCAAGGAGTTTGGGGAGGCCTGTGCCAATGTTGTTCTGTAATTGACTACTAGTAGGCCCATAAGAGTAGTACAGGATGGCTCTCCCTTTGATTGTCCCTGTGCAAATGTGCCTGCCTTCTATTCAATAGCTGTCTAGGATGAAATGGTTGAGAGCAGGAACGGATGGTGTGATCAATCACAGTCTTCTATCACTACATGACATACTGCATTACAGCACAGTCGTATTAAGCTTTCTGTGCTTAAATCTATTCCCAGAAAGTATAAAATGGAAACTGAAAAATTATATATTATTTGATAATGGTTTCAGTTCATTACATTGTTTAATTACAACAAAGAAAATGATAACTACTTACCATGGAAACACCTGTAAGGGGGTCCAGTGGTGAAGTTCCCTAATGCACTACCTTGCTGGCATGGGGGCTTGGATTCAGGCAATTGCTGGCCAGGTGTTTCCAGATCTTAGACTGAGTAATCAGTGATTCAACTGAGGGACTGCATAGGGACAAGTTGAGGACATAGGAGTCAGTGGTTGGGAGCAGAGATGAGTTGTTGAGAACAGATGAAGCAGCAAAAACAGACAAGACAATGAGGAAAAGTGAAGCGGCTAGCACAGATAGGGATGAGCTTTAATCAGGGGAGAGAAAAGCAGAGGTAGTAATAATTAGCATGGCACTAAGCATATAGCCAAGGTAATACAGGGACAGTGTAACCAATTTTCAGGAGGAGCGCTAGTTTGGACACACAGTGCTCAGTTCCACTGCGTGGAGTGAGCGGAACCTGCGCGGAATAAGCGGACTGTGCATGAAGTGAGATAACTATGCGAGGAGTGAGCTGACCCTGTGAGGAGTGAGCGGACCGTGCATGGACTGAGCTGACCCTGTGAGGAGTGAGCTGACCCTGTGAGGAGTGAGCTGACCCTGTGAGGAGTGAGCGGACCGTGCATGGAGTGAGCTGACCCTGTGAGGAGTGAGCTGACCCTGTGAGGAGTGAGTGGACCGTGCATGGACTGAGCTGACCCTGTGAGGAGTGAGCTGACCCTGTGAGGAGTGAGCTGACCCTGTGAGGAGTGAGCTGACCATGCGAGGAGTGAGCGGACTGTGCATGGACTGAGCTGTCCCTGTGAGGAGTGAGCTGATCCTGTGAGGAGTGAGCTGACCATGCGAGGAGTGAGCGGACTGTGCATGGAGTGAGCAGACCATGCGAGGAGTGAGCGGACCATGCATGGAGTGAGCAGACCATGCGAGGAGTGAGCGGACTGTGCATGGAATGAGCTGACCATGTGAGGAGTGAGCTGACCATGTGAGGAGTGAGCGGACTGTGCATGGAGTGAGCTGACCATGTGAGGAGTGAGCTGACCCTGTGAGGAGTGAGTGGACCGTGCATGGACTGAGCTGACCCTGTGAGGAGTGAGCTGACCCTGTGAGGAGTGAGCTGACCATGCGAGGAGTGAGCGGACTGTGCATGGACTGAGCTGTCCCTGTGAGGAGTGAGCTGATCCTGTGAGGAGTGAGCTGACCATGCGAGGAATGAGCGGACTGTGCATGAACTGAGCTGTCCCTGTGAGGAGTGAGCTGACCCTGTGAGGAGTGAGCTGACCCTGTGAGGAGTGAGCTGACCATGCGAGGAGTGAGCGGACTGTGCATGGAGTGAGCAGACCATGCGAGGAGTGAGCGGACTGTGCATGGAGTGAGCTGACCATGTGAGGAGTGAGCTGACCATGCGAGGAGTGAGCGGACTGTGCATGGAGTGAGCTGACCATGTGAGGAGTGAGCTGACCCTGTGAGGAGTGAGCGGACCGTGCATGGACTGAGCTGACCCTGTGAGGAGTGAGCTGACCCTGTGAGGAGTGAGCGGACCGTGCATGGAGTGAGCTGACCCTGTGAGGAGTGAGCTGACCCTGTGAGGAGTGAGTGGACCGTGCATGGACTGAGCTGACCCTGTGAGGAGTGAGCTGACCCTGTGAGGAGTGAGCTGACCCTGTGAGGAGTGAGCTGATCATGCGAGGAGTGAGCGGACTGTGCATGGACTGAGCTGTCCCTGTGAGGAGTGAGCTGACCCTGTGAGGAGTGAGCTGACCCTGTGAGGAGTGAGCTGACCATGCGAGGAGTGAGCGGACTGTGCATGGACTGAGCTGTCCCTGTGAGGAGTGAGCTGATCCTGTGAGGAGTGAGCTGACCATGCGAGGAGTGAGCTGACCATGCGAGAAGTGAGTTGACCATGCGAGTAGTGAGCTGACCATGTGAGGAGTGAGCTGACCATGCGAGGAGTGAGCTGACCATGCGAGAAGTGAGCTGACCATGCGAGGAGTGAGCTGACCATGTGAGGAGTGAGCTGACCATGCGAGGAGTGAGCTGACCATGTGAGGAGTGAGCTGACCATGCGAGGAGTGAGCGAACCATGCATGGAGTGAGCAGACCGTGCATGGAGTGAGCGGAGCATGTGAGGAGTGAGCTGACCATGCGAGGAGTGAGCTGACCATGCGAGGAGTGAGCTGACCATGCGAGGAGTGAGCTGACCATGTGAGGAGTGAGCTGACCATGCGAGGAGTGAGCGAACCATGCATGGAGTGAGCGGACTGTGCATGGAGTGAGCTGACCATGTGAGGAGTGAGCTGACCATGCGAGGAGTGAGCAAACCATGCATGGAGTGAGCGGACCGTGCATGGAGTGAGCGGAGCATCTACAGCATGAGCCGAAGATCAAAATTGCTCCAACGTTCTACAGTGTAGAACTCCATTTTAAGCATCGCAATGAGTCTCCCACCTATTTCGGGTAGGAGCGCTGGCTCCCTATTTTCAGGCCATCCGAAAATTGCCCCCAGTGAGTTCAGATGTGACATTAACATCAAAATAGAGACAGAGGAGCGAGGAAGGAAGAGTACACAGAGAGGATCAACTCAGATTTGTGGCTTTTGCACACATCCTTATAGCCAGCTTCCCATTCACATTGGCACAGTTCTGAGAATAGTGTCCCTCTGTCTGCCCTCTAGTCCAGGGACTGCAGCATGAATGATGATTTGAAGAGTTGTAGAAAACAACATATAAAATGGGGTAGAAAGGAAGTGCTTCCTGTTGTGGCGTTCCCAGTCTGGGCACAGCTTGAAGCCCAGTTCCACTCCTGATATGAATCCCACTTTACCATAATAACAACTTTAATTTACCAGCTGTGTAAATCACATCAGTCTTTCTCTTCGCAGTCTGTTCAGTTCCAGACTCCAGAGGGAAGATCGTTTTGAAGACAGTTTTGAAAGCCAGACCTGACCACATTCAAGCATAAAATTACAAAAAAATCCTATTCCCATTGACTCCCGTTATGTGGCATTCCTGATGCTGACAGAAACTTTCTTGGCAAAATAATTATGCATTTATCAGGATGCAATTTTGACATCTCAAGCCCCTGTGGTGGCTGCAAAGATTGCACAGGGTGATTACACCATTTTTTTTTTCTTCTCACACATGTAAAAAGTTCACAATGTTTTATATTGCAAAGAGGCCTCCTGGTGGGCCCCAAAACTAGGTGAAAATTGCACACTTTTTTACACACTTTTTATTAATTGTGGTGTTGAATTTGTGTCATTTAAAGAATGTTAAAAATGAGAGAGAGATTGGTAATCTTTAGATAAATAATATATTATAAAGAACTGCAGGATCTGGAAAGAAAATAGCAAGTCAAAAAAAATGGAAGAAATGAGCCAAAAAAAATTGTCCATTAATTTTCTTTACAATCTTTATGGCCCTACACATCATTCAGCATTCCCAGACCATGGGGATGGGTGGGGGTGTAGGAGACTTGCTCACAGGCCTCTGCCAACACTGCACTTGCTGGGAGCTTTTGACAGCAGCATGGATTGTCACGTGCTCCGATTATCTTCTCCCTCTGGGGAGGCATCAGTCCTACGTAATCTACCGACATTACAACACAGACTTCACTTCAAAAGTACTTCTTTGGTTGTAAAGCACTTTGGGACATCTTGAGATTGCTATATAAATGCAAGTCTTTCTTTCTATTAGACATTCACCATGTCAGGAGTGCATGGGCTGATCCATTACAATCTTTCTCTCATTCTCTAATACAATGGCCACCGCCTCTCTGAACTTTAAGATTATAAAGAATGTTTAGGAATTGGAAACAGTTATTTGGCCAAAGTGTAGAGGAACCCCAACTATCTACCTTATCACTCAATGAGGTAGATTTGATTTTTGTTAGGTTGCCTATTCCAGCGGCAAAATGGCTCTGATCATTTAGAGGCTGCGGCGTCATTTAAGTTCGTCAGGTGAGCTGCAGGGAGCCAATCAGGCAGCTCACCAGATTGAACACTGGAAATCGGGCCAGAGCTGCCACCAGCAATATAAGCTGCGCAAGGAGTCACGCTCACAGTGGATGGGAGGCTCGGGGTTTCAGCAGGCCAGACTATTTTTGTGGGCTCCTCTCAGGCCCACAACAATAATTGAAAACTTAACCTTATTTGGGCCTCTTCGCTTTCTTCACCCATGCACTGTGCAGGCTCTGACTAGTTCCTACCTAAAAAGCTAATCGGGGTCCGATTTCCAGGTTAAAAGAGGCCTATCCTTTGAATTATGCAGGCAATTTTGGACACCCATCAGTAAATGGAGCCGCATTGCCGGTGTTAACGGGACCCAACATGCATGTGGTAAAAAGGACCCTACTGACTTTGGGTAGGTGCCCTTTCTGCCTGCTCAGTTGGGCAGGTGAAATTCGCTGAAGGTCAGCTCCAGGGTAGGTAAGTGACATGGGGATTTTAACTGCCCATCCACCCCCTTTCAGTTGACCAGGTAGGATTAAAATCATCCCTATGTCACACACTGCAGAGAGTCAGAGGAGATAGTGTACTGTCGTCACAGTTACAATTGTTAGTAACTTTAAAGAAAGCAAACTGGATGATGGAAACATTTGAAGAGTTTAAAAAGGAAGGGGGTTTCAGCTTCACTCGCAGAAATCATGACCCAGCTTAATATAATATATTGTTGGCACTACTAGTAAATTGGTTGCAGGACAGTTACTTGTGGGAACAACCAAATTACTTAATTCAAATACAAACATGCTGTCTGAATTTTTCAGAATGTCCAGTGATTTGCGGCTCTTTCAATTTCTCAAAATTCACAAAACTCGGTAACTGTTGTGAAGATATTTACCAGCTCACCTTCTTCAAATTAAACAGGTAATCTAAGCTTTCAAGAAGAAAAAATGGATATGTGCAATCTTCAGAGTAAATCTGACAAACTTGTGACAAATTGTAGATAAGCAATTTCTTTATGGAGTTGGTGACCAAAAAAAAGTAAAAGAACAACTATGAACAAAAATTATTTCTTGTATAGCAACCTTTTATGTGGCACCTTATCAAATGCCCTTTGGAAATCCAAATATACTACTTCCACAAGTTCCCCTTTATCTACCCTGCTAGTTACATCCTCAAAAAACTCTAATGAATTTGTTAAATATGATTTCCCTTTCATAAAACCATGTTGACTCTGCCTAATCATATTTTGATTTTCTAAGTGCCCCACTACCACATCCTTAATAATAGATTCCAGCAATTTCCCGATGACTGATGTCAGGCTAACTGGCCTGTAGTTTCCTGTTTTTCTCTCCTTCCTTTTTTGAATAGCGGGGTTAAATTTGCTACGTTCCAATCCTCTGGGACCATTGTAGAATCTGGGAAATTTTGGAAGATCACAACAATGCATCCACTATCTCTGCAGCCACCTCTTTTAGAACTGTAGGATGTACATCATCGGGTCCAGGGGCTTTTAGTCCCATTAATTTCTCAAGGACTTTTTCTCTACTGATTTTAAATACTTTAAGTTCCTCACTTTTATTAGCTTCTTGGCCCTTCACTATTTTTGGTATGCTTTTTGTGTCTTTTACTGTGAAGACAGATACAAAATATTTGTTTAAAGCCTCTGCCATTATAATTTCACCTGTCTCAACCTCTAAGGGACCAATATTTACTTTTTCTACTCTCTTTCTTTTTACATACTTGTAGAAGCTCTTATAATTTGTTTTTATATGTCTTGTTCGTTTATTCTCATTTTTTATTTTCTCCCTTTTTATAAATTTTTTGGTCATCCTTTGCCGGTTTCTAAAGCTTTCCCAATCCTCAGGCTTATTACTATTCTTCGCAACATTATAAGCATCTTCTTTTAATGTAATACTATCCTTAACTTCTTTAGTTAGCCACGGATGAATCACTTTTCCCGTGGAGTTTTTATTTCTTAATGGAATGTATATTTGTTAAGAATTTGGGAATATTTCTTTGAATGTTTGCCACTGCTTATCTACCATCATACCTTTTAATCTAATTTCCCAATCTAACTGAGCCAACTTGCCCTTCATAACTATGTAATTGGTTTTATTTAAGAGAGGCCAGAGTTATAAAAACAGGGAGTTTGAGGGAATAGGACTGGAGGAGATTATACAAGAAGAGAGGATTGAAGTCATGAAAAGAATAATACAGAGGGATAAGAATTTTAGATTCGGGGGACGAAGAGCCAATGTAGGTCAATGTAGGAATGAGTGAAACTAGAGCATCGACAATTCTACTGAGTTGGACAACAGAGAAGAGGTGTTGGAGGAGGATGGCATTGGGTGACCATGTCAAAAGCTGTAATGGGATCAAGGATGATGAAGAGGGATAAAGCATCACAGTCACAAGGGATGTCATTTTTGACTTTGGTGAGGGACATTTTGGTTCTTGGCAGGGCAGAAACTTTAATTTTGTAGAAAGGATCAGCATTGGAATGGGGTCAAGGGGAGAGGAGGTGGGTATCATGGATAAGATGAGGTAGGGGAAGATGGGAGAGAAATTAGAGAGAGAGATGGATTCAGGTGAAGCCAGGGATGTTTTGCTTAATGGTCAAAGACAAGAGGTGGGGGAACAATAGAGGCAGCTGAACAGATAGTCTTAATCTTAGTGACTAAGAATGGGCTACTACATTTATTAAAATAAGACACAAAAGAAGTCTAGTGAATTTGAAAATAACATCATTTTACCATCACAGCAAATGTTCAATTTTAAATATCTAAAAAGAAACTGGTATCAGAAAATGTGACCATGAAGCTGCGGGATTGTTGTAAAAACCCAATTGGTTCAGTAATGTACTTTCGGGAAGCGAACCTGCTGTCCTTACCTGTTCTAACCTATATGTAACTCCAGTCCCACAGCAAATAGTTGACTCTTTACTACCCTAATGAAGTGGCCTTACTGTGCCATACGGTTAGCAACTAGGAGTGGGCAATAAATACCAGCCTTGCCTGAGACGGCCACATTCTGAGAATGAATTTTTTAAAAGCCTCACTCCAGGACTTGTGTACGTAACCGAGGCTAACACTTTAGTGCAGGGCTGAGGGAATACTAAATTGTCAGAGGTCCCATCTTTTGGATGAGACATTGGCCCAGAATTTGCGGTTGTAATGATGGTAACATTTTCAGTGCTCGCCGTTATTACTGTGTAAAACTGATATCAACTTCCGGCATCCGCACATGCAGTTAAATGCGGAAATCCGGAAGTTGCTGTCAGTGATACCCTGCTCCTCCACAGGGTGCACTGTTGCAGTCTTTGCAGATGCAATCAACACATAATCATACGATTTGATGTGAACTTCAACTTTTTATGCACTATTCTCGCAGTAAAAACCACTGAAAATGTTAAGCCTTGTTGAATGTGGTGTAACTGAGTTTTTAAACGGCGTACTAAGTCATAATTACTGCTGAACAACTCCCATGACCCTGAAAAGCTAATTTTATGTGCAGATTGTCATTCCTTCAGAACAACATTTAAAAATGTCATGATTTTTAAAATAAAAATTATTTTTAATTTTATTTTGTTAAAGTTTTTTTATGGCATTCTAGCTTCTACCTTAATCCCAGGTGTATGTCCAAATCTTTATTTTACTTCCTGCAAAATTACTAAAAAGTGAATTATAAGCCTTGATTTTTACTTCCTGGTTTGCTATCTGTGCGAATGTGATTGGTTGATCAGCCTACTTGATGACTTCACTGTTGCTGGATGTCAGAAATCCCCTATAGATGGCGCCAGAGTTAAAGTCATGTCGGAATAGAGGAAATCGATATTCTAGAGCCCACTAAATCTTTGTGGGCAGCTTTTTTCGAGATCAGTGGCGAGTGCAGTCCCTTCATCGCTGACCGCAAAATCTGGGCCATGAAATCGAGCTCGCATTTGCCTGCTCAGGTGGATGTGAAAGAATCTATGGCACTATTTGAAAAGAGCAAGTGAGTTCTCTCCGTGTCCTGGCCTACATTTCTCCCACAATCAAAACCACCAAAAACATTAACTGGTCATTCACCTGATTGCTGTTTTTGCGACCTTACTATGCTTAAATTGGCTACTGTGTTTGCCTACAAAACAACAATGATTATATTTCAAAAGTAATTAATTGGCTGTAAAGCATTTTGAGACATCTTGAAGACATGAAAGGCATGACATAAATGCAAGTCCTTTCATCCTTTATTGCCCAAGCATCCACTGTTCAGCCGAGATTTTTCCTATTGGGTTGGGAGCGAGGCGTGCGACTTCGGGTGTGAGCTGGAACCCTGCACCTATCTTCATCAGGCTCTCTCCAAGAGATTTTACATTGATGGGGCTTGTTAGCCCCGCCCTGTGAGGTTTCCAGCCAATTAAAAGGAAGCGGGTCATTTGATGACATGTCATCAACCGGTTTCCTTAAAGTGACCATGCCTACATTCATTTTGACAGTTGTGTTGCCAGTATTCTGCAGCATTGAGCTGCTGCAAACACTGACCAGCATCGCACAGGGGTGCACGGTTGCACCCAGGCTCTCCCTCCAGATGCTTATGGAGGGAGTCACAACACGCAGAGAGGTTCTCTTCCCTTCCAAAGGGCAGAAGAGACCTCCCCAGGAGACCAACACTGGTTAACACATTGCACAGGAGGGCACAAGCAAGGATGTAGTCAGGAGGACCTGGTTGCAATGGCACAAACCCTTCAATGATCTAAGTATATCACAAAACGCGAAAGCAAAGCCACACTCAACCTTATCCTGCTGTGCCACTCATCACATCCCCATCACTCTGCCTTCCCTACCCAACTCCTGCACATCTTTACTCAAACCAACTTACCTTGCACCCCCACCCATCCCTCTCTATCTACATTATCACATCCTCATCTTACTAGCCATTCCTCACACTCATCTTCATCCTTGTCCAACTGCAAGGGTAGGCACTTAGGTCTTTTAGTCACTGTTCATGTAAAGTTTCTGCTACTGTGTTGTCAAACATTGAAATATTGATTTTGAACACTTTGCATTCTTGGACAGATTTGTGTGCGCCTTTGGAAGTGGCTTACTAAGTTGTAGTGAATGGTGAGTCATAAAGGTACTCCCCATACTGGTGATGAATCGTGTAAAAGGAATGGCTTGGGCATTGCAGGAGTGCTTTATGGTGTCGCTGTGGGGTGGTACCAACCTGCACATCATGTGGCAGCCAGAGTGTACCACGTCAAGTGAAGTAAATCTGGCCATGGTGAGACCTTACCTGGTGTCCTGGGCAGCAATGTGATCAGGTGGTGATGACATGTGTCCTGTGCAGCATCAGGTGATTGCAGAGAAGATTGGTGTTGTTGTTGGTGATGCTGGTGTGTTTAGTGATGTTGGTGTTGGGGTTGATCGTGGTGGGATTCTGAGGACCAAGGTGAGATTTTTCAAGGGCATCGGTGCTGATAGAGTAGAAGGCAGCTGATGTTGAGGTGACAGAAGCGATCTGTCAATGGTAAGAGAGGTTGCTCCAAGGAGGTGCACTGTATAGAGAGTTTACTGCAAATACTTCAAACCTCCAGAAAGCTCAAAAATGTCTTCCAAATCCTGAAGGCTCCAGCTTCTGATTGTAAATTGAACAGCTGTGAAATAGAAACATAGAAACATAGGGCCCAAGTTTCCACACGATAAAAAACGGGCGCCCCTCCGAGCTGGGCGCCCGTTTTTCGTGCCACAAAGTGCGCCTAAAAAAACCCTCCATATTTTCCACCTCCCTGCAGGTCCTCTGGCCCTCGGCGCGGCGCAGCAGGAGCTGTAGGGGGCGGAGCTAGGACCCTGCGCCGAAAACAGTGCCGGGAGCTCTGCACATGCGGGCTACAGTGGGAGGGGCCAGAAACTGTGTGGGAGGGGCCCGAAGCACACAGCCCCTAGCCCTGGCTGAAAGGCCTCACTGGGGCTGCGTGAATAAGGCTCCTCCCACGGGCAGCTCCTGCTTCCTGCCGACTCCCGCTCCTGCTTTCCGCCGCCCCCCCCACCCCCGACCGGACCGGACCCGACTCGACCCGCCTGTCGCTGCTGCTCCTGCTTCCCCGCCGCTCCTGCTTCTGCCCGCCCCCACGCCCCCACCCCCGACCAGACCGGACCCGACTCGACCCGTCTGCGTCTGCCGCTGCCGCTCCCGCTCCCACCCGACTCGACCCGACTCTACTCTCGCCCCCGGACTGGATCCGACCTGACCTCCCCCTCCCCGACCTGACCTCCCTCCCCGACCTGACCTCCCTCCCTCCTTCTCTCCCTCCCTCCCCCTCCCTCTCTCCCTCCTTCCCTCCCCCTCCCTCTCCCTCTCTCCCTCCCTCCCACTCCCTCTCTCCCTCCCTCCCCCTCTCTCCCTCCCTCCCCCGCCGACCCGAACTGAACCTCTCTCCCCGACCTGACCCAACGCCACCTACCTCTGGTGCTGGGGACAGGCCCTGCCCGAAATCTCGGGCCCGGCCCTTTCAGCCTTCGGTCCCGACGGCAAACCACTTCCTAAAGGCCTGCCTGAAGAACTTTCACACAGGTAGGAACATGGTTTATTTAATCTTTTCTTTGCTTATAAATGTTTATTCAGGTTGGATTTATTTGTATAATATTTGTATAAGTATAAATAAGGATTTATTGTAGAATTTAATGACTTCCCTTCCCCCCCCCCCTCCCCCCCTCGTTCCCTATGCTTAATTTGAAACCTGCGCCTGATTTTTAATGTGTAGAACAGGTTTTTTCAGTTCTAGAAAAATCTTCACTTGCTCCATTCTAAGTTAGTTTGGAGTACGTTTTCACTGTGGAAACTTTGAAATCAGGCGTCAGTGGCCGGACACGCCCCCTTTTGAAGAAAAAATTCTGTTCCAAAGTAGAACTGTTCTACCTGACTAGAACTGCAGAAAAAAAAATGTGGAGAATTGCGATTTCTAAGATAGTCCGTTCTCCACCAGTTGCTCCTAAAAATCAGGCACAAATCATGTGGAAACTTGGGCCCATAGAAACATAGAAGATAGATGCAGGAGTAGGCCATTCAGCCCTTCTAGTCTGCACCGCCATTCAATGAGTTCATGGCTGAACATGCAACTTCAGTACACCATTCCTGCTTTCTCGCCATACCCCTTGATCCCCCTAGTAGTAAGGACTTCATCTAACTCCTTTTTGAATATATTTAGTGAATTGGCCTCAACAACTTTCTGTGGTAGAGAATTCCACAGGTTCACCACTCTCTGGGTGAAGAAGTTTCTCCTCATCTCGGTCCTAAATGGCTTACCCCTTATCCTTAGACTGTGACCCCTGGTTCTGGACTTCCCCAACATTGGGAACATTCTTCCTGCATCTAACCTGTCTAACCCCGTCAGAATTTTAAATGTTTCTATGAGGTCCCCTCTCATTCTTCTGAACTCCAGTGAATACAAGCCCAGTTGATCCAGTCTTTCTTGATAGGTCAGTCCCGCCATCCCGGGAATCAGTCTGGTGAACCTTCGCTGCACTCCCTCAATAGCAAGAATGTCCTTCCTCAGGTTAGGAGACCAAAACTGTACACAATACTCCAGGTGTGGCCTCACCAAGGCCCTGTACAACTGTAGCAACACCTCCCTGCCTCTGTACTCAAATCCCCTCGCTATGAAGGCCAACATGCCATTTGCTTTCTTAACCGCCTGCTGTACCTGCATGCCAACCTTCAATGACTGATGTACCATGACACCCAGGTCTCGTTGCACCTTCCCTTTTCCTAATCTGTCACCATTCAGATAATAGTCTGTCTCTCTGTTTTTACCACCAAAGTGGATAACCTCACATTTATCCACATTATACTTCATCTGCCATGCATTTGCCCACTCACCTAACCTATCCAAGTCGCTCTGCAGCCTCATAGCATCCTCCTCGCAGCTCACACTGCCACCCAACTTAGTGTCATCCGCAAATTTGGAGATACTACATTTAATCCCCTCGTCTAAATCATTAATGTACAATATAAACAGCTGGGGCGTCAGCACAGAACCTTGCGGTACCCCACTAGTCACTGCCTGCCATTCTGAAAAGTACCCATTTACTCCTACTCTTTGCTTCCTGTCTGACAACCAGTTCTCAATCCATGTCAGCACACTACCCCCAATCCCATGTGCTTTAACTTTGCACATTATCTCTTGTGTCGAAAGCCTTCTGAAAGTCCAAATATACCACAAATGGTAGCTTTTATACAACTTTTGCAGCTGTCAACTATTCACAGCAATGGAGAGTGATTGAGAACCTTACAAACTTATCTGACATGATCCCTGAGTACCGGGAACCTCTTAAAAACTTGGAAAAATCAATAGCACCTGGTAAAATGCTGCTTAAATAAGTATCTCAATTGCCTGACTCGCAGTTTAGTGCCGGGTCTGTAAAGCGCAGGCAGACGCGGGACTTGGGAAATTTACACGGAGGTAGGTTCAGAGTGGGAAACCGCCCTGCTGTCAATCATTTCAATTTTGACAGTGGACCCTCCTCCAAACCCACCCACTGAGTGCCTGCAAGATTCCGGCCTTCATGTGTGAACATGGATGTCAAATGTCAGCAGATTATCGAGAAAGTATCAGTACATTATTCAACGCATGGCAATATTATGTGGAAAAAACATCACACTTTTGGCATCTTAGAAATGTAAATAAGTTACAGAAAGATGGTGGCAAAGCAAATTATACATAGTCCATTGGAGGGAATAGACTTGATTCAATGAATGGCCTTTTCCCAGTCCACACTTACTTATGTTCTTATATTGTTTGACCATGAGGGATATCACAGGCAACCCTGAACCTTTTCTCACCAGATATCTACACTCATGTATTTAAGAACATAAGAACATAAGATATAGGAGCAGTAGTAGGCCCTACGGCCCCTCAAGCCTGCTCCGCCATTCAATAAGATCATAGCTGATCATTGTCCTCAATTCCACCTTCCCGCCCGATCTCCACATCATAGAAACATAGAAACATAGAAAATAGGAGCAGGAGATGCCATTCTGCTCTTCGAGTCTGCACCGCCATTCAATAAGATCATGGCTGACCATTCCTTCAGTACCCCTTTCCTGCTTTCTCTCCATACCCCTTGATATCTTTAGTCATAAGGGCCATATCTAACTCCCTCTTGAATATATCCAATGAACTGGCATCAACAACTCTCTGCAGCAAGGAATTCCACAGGTTAACAACTCTCTGAGTGAAGAAGTTTCTCCTCATCTCAGTCCTAAATGGCCAATACCTTATCCTAAGACTATGTCCCCTGGTTCTGGACTTCCCCAACATCGGGAACATTCTTCCGGCATCTAACCTATCCAGTCCCATCAGAATCTTATACGTTTCTATGAGATCCCCTCTCATCCTTCTAAACTCCAGTGAATAAAGGACAAGTTGATCCAGTCTCTCCACATATGTTAGTCCAGTCATCCCTGGAATCAGTCTGGTGAACCTTCGCTGCAATCCCTCAATAGCAAGAACGTCCTTCCTCAGATTAGGAGACCAAAACTGAACACAATATTCCAGGTGAGGCCTCACCAAGGCCCTGTACAACTGCAGTAAGACCTCCCTGCTCCTATACTCAAATCCCCTAGCTATGAAGGCCAACATACCATTTTCCTTCTTCAACACCTACTGTACCTGCATGCCAACTTTCAATGACTGATGAACCATGACACCCAGGTCTCGTTGCACCTCCCCTTTTCCTAATCTGCCGCCATTCAGATAATATTCTGCCTTTGTGTTTTTGCCCCCAAAATGGATAACCTCACATTTATCCACATTATACTGCATCTGCCATGCATTTGCCCATTCACCTAACCTGTCCAAGTCACCCTGCAGCCTCTTAACATCCTCCTCACAGCTCACACCGCCACCCAGTTTAGTGTCATCTGCAAACTTGGAGATATTACACTCAATTCCTTCATCTAAATCATTAATGTATATGTATAAAGAGCTGGAGTCCCAGCACTGAGCCCTGTGGCACTCCACTAGTCACTGCCTACCATTCTGAAAAGGACCTGTTTATCCCGACTCTCTGCTTCCTGTCTGCCAACCAGTTCTCTATCCACATCAGTACATTACCCTTTGATTTTGCACACCAATCTCTTGTGCGGGACCTTGTCAAAAGCCTTTTGAAAGTCCAAATACACCACATCCACTGGTTCTCCCATGTCCACTCTGCGAGTTATATCCTCAAAAAATTCTGGAAGATTCGTCAAGCATGATTTCCCTTTCATAAATCCATGCTGACTTGGACCGATCCTGTCACTGCTTTCCAAATTCGTTGCTATTTCATCCTTTATGATTGATTCCAACGTTTTCCCCACTACCAATGTCAGGCTAACTGGTCTATAATTACTCGTTTTCTCTCTCCCTCCTTTTTTAAAAAGTGGTGTTACATTAGCTACCCTCCAATCCATAGGAACTGATCCAGAGTCGACAGACTGTTGGAAAATGATCACCAATGCTTCCACTATTTCTAGGGCCACTTCCTTAAGTACTCTGGGATGCAGAATATCAGGCCCCGGGGATTTATCGGCCTTCAATCCCATAAATTTCCCGAACACAATTTCCCGCCTAATAAGGATATCCTTCAGTTCCTCCTTCTCACTAAACCCACTGCCCCCTAATACATCCGGAAGGTTATTTGTGTCTTCCTTCATGAAGACAGAACCGAAGTATTTGTTCAATTGGTCTGCCATTTTTTTGTTCCCCATTATAAATTCACCTGAATCCAACTGCAAGGGACCTACGTTTGTCTTCACTAATCTTTTTCTCTTCACATATCTATAGAAGCTTTTGCAGTCAGTTTTTATGTCCCCTGCAAGCTTCCTTTCATACTCTATTTTCCCCCTCTTAATTAAACACTTTGTCCTCCTCTGTTGAATTCTAAATTTCTCCCAGTCCTCAGGTTTGCTGCTTTTTCTGGCCAATTTATATGCCTCTTCCTTGGCTTTAACACTATCCTTAATAGCCCTTGTTAGCCACAGTTGAGCCACCTTCCCCATTTTATTTTTACTCCAGACAGGGATATACAATTGCTGAAGTTCATCCATGTGATCTTTAAATGTTTGCCATTGCTTAGCCACCGTTAACCCTTTAAGTATCATTTGCCAGTCTATTCTAGCCAATTCATGCCTCATACCGTCGAAGTTACCTTTCCTTAAGTTCAGGACCATAGTTTCAGAATTAACTGTGTCACTCTCCATCTTAATAAAGAATTCTATCATATTATGGTCACTCTTCCCCAAGGGGCCTCGCACAACAAGATTGCTAATTAGTCCCTTCTCATTACACATCACCCAGTCTAGGATGGCCATCTCTCTAGTTGGTTCCTCGACATATTGGTCTAGAAAACCATCCCTAATACACTCCAGGAAATCCTCCTCCACCGCATTGCTACCAGTTTGGTTAGCCCAATCAATATGTAGATTAAAGTCGCCCATGATAACTGCTGTACCTTGATTGCACACATCCCTTATTTCTTGTTTGATGCTGTCCCCAACCTCACTACTACTGTTTGGTGGTCTGTACACAACTCCCACTAGCGTTTTCTGCCCTTTGGTATTCCGCAGCTCCACCCATATCGATTCCACATCATCCAGGCTAATGTCTCTCCTTACTATTGCATTAATTTCCTCTTTAACCGGCAATGCCACCCCATCTCCTTTTCCTCTCTGTCTATCCTTCCTAAATGTTGAATACCCCTGGATGTTGAGTTCCCAGCCTTGGTCACCCTGGAGCCATGTCTCCGTGATGCCAATTATATCATATCCGTTAACTGCTATCTGCACAGTTAATTCATCCACCTTATTCCGAATACTCCTCGCATTGAAGCACAGAGCCTTCAGGCTTGTCTTTTTAACACACTTTGCCCCTTTAGAATTTTGCTGTAATGTGGCCCTTTTTGTTTTTTGCCTTGGGTTTCTCTGCCCTCCACTTTTACTATTCTCCTTTCTATCTTTTGCTTCTGCCTCCATTTTATTTCCCTCTGTCTCCCTGCATAGGTTCCCATCCCCCTACCATGTTAGTTTATCTCCTCCCAACAGCACTAGCAAACACTCCCCCGAGGACATTGGTTCAGGCTAGAATGGCCGAATGGCCTACTCCTGCAACTATTTTTCTATGTTTTTTTCTATGTTCCAGCCCTGTCCAGGTGCAGACCGTCCGTTTTTTTACTGGTCCCAACTCCTCCAGAACTGGTTCCAATGTCCCAGGAATTTGAATCCCTCCCTTCTGCACCACTCCTCAAGCCACGTATTCATCTGAGCTATCCTGACTAGCACGTGGCAGTGGTAGCAATCCTGAGATTACTTCTTTTGAGGCCCTACTTTTTAATTTAGCTCCTAGCTCCCTAAATTCGTCTTGTAGGACCTCATCCCGTTTTTTACCTATATCGTTGGTACCTATATGCACCACGACAACTGGCTGTTCACCCTCCCTATTCAGAATGTCCTGCACCCGCTCCGAGACATCCTTGACTCTTGCATCAGGGAGGCAATGTACCATCCTGGAGTCTCGGTTGTGGCTGCAGAAACGTCTATCTATTCCCATTACAATCGAATTCCTATCACTATAGCTCTCCCACTCTTTTTCCTGCTCTCCTGTGCAGCAGAGCCACCCACGGTGCCATGAACTTGGCTGCATCTGCTCTTCCCTGATGAGTCAACCCCTCAACATTACCCAAAGCGGTGTATCTGTTTTGCAGGGGGATGACTGCAGGGGACCCCTGCACTATCTTCCTTGCACTGCTCTTCCTGTTGGTCACCCATCCCCTATCTAGCTGTGTACCCTTTACCTGCGATAAGACCAATTCGCTAAAGTGCTATTCACGTCATTCTCACCATCGTGGATGCTCTAGAGTGAATCCACCCGCAGCTCCAGTGCCACAATGCGGTCCGTCAGGAGCTGCAGGCGGACTCACTTCCCGCACACGTAGTCGTCAGGGATACCGGAAGTGTCCCTGACTTCACACATATTACAGGAGGAGCATAACACTTGTCCAAGCTCTCCTGACATGTCTTAACCCTTAGATTAACTTAATTTGGCAACAACAATGCTAAAGATTACTTACTGATAAAGAAAAAAGAAAAGCTACTCACCAATTACCAGCCAATCACTTACCCCCTTGGCTGTGACGTCACCTTTCGATTTCTTTCTACTTCTTTTTTGCCTTCCTGCTGCAGCTGCACCGGCTGGCCTCTTGTAGGCCTCCCGATTTGATGCTGCTCCTCCTCCTCGCTCTCCCGCTCCCCGACTGCGACTGATGGGCCTCTTGTAGGCCTCCCGACTCACCGCGCTGCCTCCTCACTCTCCCGCTCCCCAACTGCGACTAATGGGCCTCTTGTAGGCCTCCCGACTCGACGTTGCTCCACCTCCTCGCTCTCCCACCCTCCGACTGCAACGGATGGGCCTCTTGTAGGCCTCCCAACTCAACGCTGCTCCTTCTCCTCGCTCTCCCACTCCCCGACTGCAACTGATGGGCCTCTTGTAGGCCTCCCGACTCAACGCTGCTCCTCCTCCTCACTCTCCCACTTCCCTTTATTCCCCTAGACTCCAAAAATCTATCTATCTCAGCCTTGAATATATTCAGAGACTCAGCATCTACAGCCCTCTGGGGCAGAGAATTCCAAAGATTCACAACCCTCTGAGTAAAGAAATTCCTTCTCACCTCGGGCTTAAATGGCCTACCCCTTATCCTGAGACTGTGCCCCCTAATTCTAGACACTTCAGCCAGGGGAAACAACCTCTCAGCATCTACCCTGTTAATCCCCTTCAGAATCTTGTATGTTTCACTGAGATCACCTCTCATTCTTCTCAACGCCAGAGTGTATAGGCCCATTCTACACAATCTCTCATCATAAGACAGCCCTCTCATCCCAGGAATTAATCTAGTGAATCTCCGTTGTACCGCCTCCAAGGCAAGTATTTCCTTCCTTAGATAAGGAGATCAAAACTGTGCACAGTACTCCAGATGTGGTCGGTCCAAGGCCCTGTACAATTGTAGCAAGACTTCCTTACTCATACTCCAACCCCTTTGCAATAAAGGACAACATGCCCTTTGCCTTCCTTATTGCTGCTGTACCTGCACGCTAGCTTTCTGTGTTTTTTGCACAAGGACACCCAAATCTCTCTGAACATCAACATTTAAAAGTTCCTTACCATTTAAAAAATATTTTGTTTTTCTATTCTTCCTACCAAAGTGAATAACCTCACATTTCCCTACATTATACACCACTTGCCACCTTACTGCCTACTCACTTAGTCTATCTATATCCCTTTGCAGATGTTTTGTGTTCTCCTCATAGCTTACTGTCCCTCTTAGCTTTGTATCATCAGCAATCTTGAATACATTACACTCGGTCCCTTCATCTAGGTCATGAATATAGATTGTAAATAGCTGAGGCCCCAGCACTGATCCTTGCAGCACCCCACTAGTTACAGCCTGCCAACCTGAAAAAGATCTGTTTATCCCTACTCTCTGAATTCTGTCCATTAACCAATCCTCTATCCAAGCTAATACATTACCTCGTATCCCATGAGCCCTTATCTTGTGTAATAACCTTTTATGTGGCACCTTATTGAATGTCTTTTGGAAATCCAAGTATACTGGTTCCCCTTTATCTAACCTGCTAGTTACATCCTTAAAAAAACTCTAATAAATTTGTCAAACACGATTTTCCTTTCATAAAACCATGTTGACCCTGCCATTATGATAATCTAAGTGCCCAGATACCACTTCCTTAACAATGGATTCCAGCATTTTCCCGATGACTGAAGTTCCCTGTTTTCTTTCTCCCTCTTTTCATTTGCTACCTTCCAATCCGCTGGGACCATTCTAGAATCTAGGGAATTTTGAAAGATCAAAACCAATGCATCCATATCTCTGCAGCCACCTCTTTTATAACCCTAAGATGTAGGCCATCTGGTCCAGGGAATTTGTCGGCTTTTAGTCCCATTAGTTTCTCTAGTACATTTTCTCTACTTATTTTGATTACATTAAGTTCCTCGCCCTCATTAGACTCTTGGTTCCTTGCCATTTTAGGTATGCTTTTTGCGTTTCTACTGTGAAGACAGATACAAAATATTTGTTTAACATTTCTGCCAATTCTTTATTCCCCATAATAATTTCTCCTGCCTCAGTCTCTAAGGGACCAATGTTTACTTTTGCTATGTTCTTCCTTTTTACATATTTGTAGAAACTCTTAGAATCTGTTTTTATATTTCTTTCTAGTTTTCTCTCATAACCTATTTTTTCCCTTTTTATCAATGTTTTGGTCATCGTTTGTTAGTTTCTGAAACTCTCCCAATCTTCAGGTTTACTATTATTCCTCGCAACATTATAAGCTTCTTCTTTCAATCTAATGTTATTCTTAACTTCTTGAGTTAGCCATAGATGGATCATTTTTCCCATGGAGTTTTTGTTGCTCAATGGAATGTATTTTTGTTGAGAATTATGAAATATTTCTTTAAATGCTAGCCACTGCTTATCTACTGCCATACTTTTTAATCTATTTTTTTCCAATCTACCTTTGCAAACTCGCCCCTCATACCTATGTAATTGGCTTTATTTAAGCTTCAGTGTCAGACTTAGGCAAATCACTTTCAATCGTAATGTGAAATTCAATCATATTACGATCACTCTGCCCCAGAGGATCCTTTACTTTGAGATTGCTAATTAACTCTGTCTCAGTACACAATACAAGATCTAAAATAGCCTGTTCCCTGGTTGGTTCCATGACATATTAGCCCAGAAATTCTGCTTACTCCTTCCCCCGGGCGTTCGACTAGATTTTAGAGAAAAAATATGCACCTTCCTGAAGCTGCTGCCTCCCAATCGACTTTCCGATGTACAGGCCTCCTCTTGCTGTGCATCACAGCACGTGCACATCGGGACATGCGCAGGCCTGGAGCTGGAGTCACATGGCTCTGGGCAGCCAATTAGGTATAGTATATTCTCATTCATAGTAATAGGAGTTTCATTAAGTCCGAAGCTCCTATTACTATGAATGAGAAACTCCCCCCAAACACCCAAAACACTAATAAAAAATCGAAAATATACACTACATATTTAAAATTCACTTAAATTAAAGTTACTAATGTCTTATAAAAAAAATCTTTTCCCAATTTTTTAAAAGGTTTTTTTAATTATGCCTTAAAATAAACTTACCGTTGTGGGGAGGGTTTTTAACAATAAAATATGTTTTCATAACTTTATTTTTATATATTTTTGTGTGTTTTAAAAAACTTGCATCAGTAAACGTAGGCTATGCGCTTGCTTTTTCAGGCACAAGATTTTTGAGGACATTTGTATGCGTAAATATCGCAAATTTGCACGTACAAATGTCCTCGCTCCCAATATGCACGAGATCTGTCAAGCCAGAAACTTGACAGATGGGAAAACCGGCTTTTCCGATGCCTTCCCGGGTCCGTAGAAACTTCGTATGAACCAGGGACATTGGAATTTCAGGCTCATTATTCTAGGTAACTGTCCCGAATGCATTCCATGAACTCGTCCTCCACACTACCTTTACCAATTTGATTTGTCCAGTCTATATGAAGATTAAAGCCCCCATGATTATTGCATTACCTTTGTTACATGCTCCTACTATTTCTTGATTAATATTCTGTCCAACGGTATAGCCACTGTTAGGGGGCCTGTATACTACTTCCACCAGTGTTTTCTGCCCCGTGTTATTCCTTATCTCTACCCATACTGATTCTACTTCCTGATCTTCCGAGCCAAGATCCTTTCTCTCTACTGTCCTTATGTCATCCTTTATTATCAAGGTTACCCCCTCACCCTCCCCGCCCCCCAACTCCTTTACCATTCAGCCTGTCTTTTCGAAACGTCAAGTACCCTGGAACAGTTAGTTCCCAATCTTGGTCCCTTTGCAAACATGTCTCTGTCATGGCTATTGGACCAAATCCATTTATATCGATTTGTGCCACTAGTTCTTATTACGAACGCTATGTGTATTCAGATAAAGAGCCTTTAACTTAATTGTTTTACCATTATTCCCTGCTTTGACCTTATTCTCTGTTGCAAGGCTACCAACTTTTAGCTCTCTGTCCCTTCCTGTCACACTCTGCTTATGTTTATCCAAATCACTACACTGCTCTATTGCATTGACCTTTCTCTTTAGATATCTACATTTCCCCTCATCTGATGCCTCCCTCCTCTTCCCCCCACCCCCCATTTTCCAGCAGATGTTATTAGATAGCGATCAGAAATGGGAACTTCTGGCTTAGAATGGCTCACTGTCACATAATTTCTCATTATATCATTGGGGGAGCTTTAAAATTAATTCTGATTTTCCTCCCGATTTAAGAAATACCTGTATCTAACAACTTGCTAAATGAACCAAAATTTTAAAAACGCTTTTCCCAAAACTTGATTCACCTCTCAGGAACTCAGTATAAAGGGTGCAGGCATAAAGGCTACCAGGTGAAATAAAATTAGAGAGCACTTCCTCAATGTGTTATCGATAGCAAAATCATGAATGCATTTATAAAGGAAGGGCTTATAACTTTGCTATCCTGAGTGCACAGAGTAAACTTGTTTCAATTGATTGAAACTTCTTATGGCAGGTAAAGGGCAGAAACAGAAAAAGCCTTTAGCTTTTTATTAGCTCAACACTCTGAAAGAGAAACTTAACTATTGTCCAGCACCAATCCCTCTCACACAAGTTCTCACCAGAGCTATGACGATCTCCAAAGGTTTCAGAGTGCAGTCATTGTTTTTCAGTGAAAGAGACAGGTGGCAGCAGGTGTATTAATACATTTAAATTGTTGATTTGCTCCCAACAATAGTTTTGAAATCAATGACAAATGCAAAAATCAAGTGAGGCAACACTTCTGCTGCTGGAGTTAGTGTGCGTGACTGAAAGAGGTGGAGCCAACCCACGTCTCTGCTGGCAGGATACATTCAGTCTGGTTTGATGTTGGAGGCAGTCGTGGTTTTTGGTGGCTTGAACACTGAGGAAGGGAAATGTTCATGTCTGACCCACGCAATCTTGCCAAGTGCTATTGCCGTCGCTCGTCTGTATGGAGCTTTGTGAAACATTGAATAATCAATGGGCACCAGTGAAACAGTTGCCATGTGTAACTTTAAAAAAAGTAAACATGAGCGTGCAGGGTTACTGCTTACTGCTGTGGAAACTGTCCTGCAATATAAGTATACTGCGGTTTCCACAGCAGCAGGAGTATCAGGCAGATCACTTTAAAACACTATAAATGCAGCATTATATGACAGACTCACTGGAATCCAATCCCCCTGCCCTTCAATTGACTGCACGTCCCTGGAATGTTCAATAGCTCTTTAGTTTAAACCTTTATTTTGCTCTCCTACTTCTAGGATATTTGAAGTTTCCCTTTTAATTGGAATAGTTTATTTAAGCCAAACTGTTAAATATCAAATACACCTGCACACATTTTTCAAACCCACTTTATTACATTTAGCATTAAAAATCAGCATCAATTTAAATGTACTTTTTCTATTATAGAAAATATGTTCATGTGTTGAGAGGTTCCAAAGACATTCACTGCTTGAAGTGCCAAATGTATTAAAGAACACATTTTAGCGAGGCAAAAGAATTATAATGAATTTTCATATAAAATGTTTTAATTGTTTTTATTTTGGTCCAATTCCACCGCTCTTATTGATAGTTTTTTTGTTGGAGGGTAGATTGGGAACATTGGGGCCAAGCATAGCAAGTACCCTCTATTATCTGTCTGAGGTAACACAGTTCTAGGCACTGCAGTAATAGTCAATTGGAGTGGGGGGAGGTGGTCTCCCTTCATGTATAATGTATGGTAAAAATTCTGGATAAACAGTCTCGTTAACCCTTAGGTTGTTAGACTATTTATAATAACCCCCAACCTGTGGGTCAGATAGTTCTGCGAGCTGGGTGTCAAAAAAATAACATTGGTTGCTGCAGGGCTTTTCTCAGACCTGTACTGACATGTTTCAATGTATTCATTCAACCATCATAGTGAAGCTCATCACACAACTTGCCCACATTTGTGGCCCAGATGAAATAATTCTCACATCTCCAAACAAGTGTTTTTCTTCCCCTTTATTTTCAGCACAATTATCCAAAGCAAACTCTAATTGGCTGGTGTTCTCCTGGTACCATGTCTGGGTCTGTTGTAGAATAATTGATAGAGATTGATAGTTATGATTAGTCAACAGCACCATTATCATGAGACTACCGGGGTTGTACAAGGCAAACTGGATGGACCTTGGTCTTTTTTCATCTATGTTCCTAAAGTGTTTGTGACCTCAAATTTTCAGCCAATTGCAAATCAAGTTTACTACATTTTGATCGGAATTATATCACAGGGTAATGGGTCAACTGCAGTAATATGATTTTGTTCTGACTCTAAAAAATACAATTCTGAAAATGGAACACATTGTAGGTGAAATGTCATATTTGATTGACACTTCACTAAAGTTTAATCAGATGAGATTGTTCCACAAAAATTGTACTTTGGTCCCCTAATGACTTAGTGATTCAAATTACATATGTTGTGGTATTGGCCAGATAAACCAAAAGGTCTCACGTTTGATCTCTGTTTTTTGTCATTCAATAGAAATTAGATAGAAGTTCTAGATGGACTGAAAGGGGTTCAAACAAATAAGCCCCCATTAGTCTATGTATACTAATTGAATTATCAGTAAATTTAAGAATGTACAATACCTAGTTATCAAAAATAAACATGGATTCTGTCTGATTACCCTCCTCAAATTCTACGAGGAAGTGACAGCCCAAGTGAATTGTTGAAAGTCCTGTGACATGATGTACCCAGACATCCAAAAGGTATTTGACAAAGCTCCACACTAATGGCTGTTCGTGTTAGAAATTCAGGGTAAATCTGGTGATAGATAATAAATTGGTTGAAAGGTAGAACAAAATCAGCACTCATTGTAGGAGTTATGTCAGGGTGAGGGCAAGTACTGAGTGGGACACCCCAAGGCTCACTGTTGGGATTACTACTGCAGTATAGACAAGAGCCACAAAGCAAATTGCCAGTATCAAAGTTGTGAGTAATGAGGCAAAGTTGGGATTTTCACCGTGGAAAGAAGGCATCTCAGCTGTAGAGGTAACTCAGATAGTTAAGAGAACGGAAACGGTGAATCTGAATACTACTTTAATTTAAATACTGACAGTAGAAGAAGTGGACAAGCAAATTTAGGATTGATGTCAGGAAATGTTGCTTTTCAGAGAGAGTGATCGACACATGAAATAAACTTCCAGGGAGAATAGTGGAGGCAAAACCTTGGAAACTTTTAAGAAGCAATTAGATGCTTAAAGGGGGTAACTTTAGGATCTTTCTCGGTAAATTAACTAAGCTGGGCCAAATGGGCTTACTTATCTATAACTATCTTGCCATCTTGTGTTAGATACTTTCAGCCATGGCAGCAGTCATGGTGTTATAGTTGGCTTCAGTGCCTTTGGGCTAGAAAGCAATAAAGTTTCCTGCTCCTGTTTGCTATACAATAATCTCTGCTGGAAACCAGTTGTGTGAGGGCAGAATTGGGTTTGGCAGTGATACAATTCATAGCTGAATAGCCTGTTGACATTTAGTGTTTAGGCTCACATGGAGAATGGCCAGCTGGGTGAAGAACCAGAGGGGTGTATATTCAAAATTCCAGCTAAAATCAAAGAAGTAGAAACTGGTTTTGGCCCAAGCTAGGCTGTAGACCACTGGGCCAAAATTGGTCCTCGTGCCTCATCAGGACTTGAGATTAGTCACCCCCCCCCCCCCACCAAGTGGTAGTGTGCCAGTCCTAACAAGGATGAATGATGGCTGTCATGGGTAGAGGGTTGGGGGAGAGCGACAAGGGATGGCTAGCAGTGGCCATGTGCAGCCAGGTCCTTCTGCCTCCACAATCAAGTAACTAACATTTATTTTTGGTAGCTGCCTCCAGTGACCCCTTTAAAGATCGCTGATTTGGCTGCTTCAAGGCCCAAGAAAACTGTGATCAGATGCTCTAAAATTTAGCAACATGATCTAAAACAAGCATTAGACCCCACCCCCATTTGCATCGGCAATGGGTCTATCCCTCATTTCAGGCAGGCATCCGGGACTACTAATGGGCGACCTAACCAATATGGCGGCCAACGCATTTCCTATGCGTTTTGGTCACATATGATCAGCGATAATAATTGGTAGGTTGTGGACCTAGTCACGCCCAGAAAACAGATGAAGCAAGCTCCAATTTCATCCCCGATGTCTTCAAAAAAAGAGAGAAAGAATTGTTACTTCTTCAGGTTCCTTTATTTTTAGAAACAAAGTGAATTTATTTCTAATTCGGATAGATAGGATATTGGGTAAAGGGGAAAGTCACTTTCATAACTTTCCTCCCTTTGAAATCGTTAAGCAATCTGCCTGGAATGAGCAGGTGCTTGCTGTCTATTTACTCTAGTTTCTGCAGTGGGATACCTGTAGGCCTCTGGTGGTTAAAATGCACTACACAGCACAGCACCCAATCATAATACATGATTATATAACAGCCACCTTATCAGCCAACCAACCAACAGTTAACAAAGTGTTAGTTTAGCTCAGTTGGTAGTATTCTCACCTGAGTTATGAGATTGTGGGTTCATTCCTCAGTCCAGTATTTTAGCATATAATACAAAAATTGAAAATACTAGGAAGTGTCAGCATTTGGAAAAAGAACAGATAAGTTAATGTTTCAGGTGTGACAACCTTTTCCACAGCTGAAGTGTTATTTATCTGTTCGCTCCACGGATGCCAACTGACCTGCTGAGTGTTTCCGGCATATGTTGTTGTTTCAGACTCCCAGCATCTGCAGTTTTTTTTACTTCTTGTTTACCTGAGCATATAATCTAGTTTGACACTTGAATACAGTATTAAGTGAGTCTGCATCAATGGAGGTGCTGTCCCTATTTGCCTGTTCCAGTGGCTATTCAGGTAGATATTAAAAGATCCTTTGCAAAGGGGATGGAGTACAAAAACAGGGAAGTCTTGCTGCAGCTGTATAAGGTATTCGTGAGGCCACACCTGGAATACTGCGTGAAGTTTTGGTTTCCATATTTACGAAAGGATAGTCTTGCTTTGGAGGCAGTTCAGAGAAGGTTCACTAGGTTGATTCCGGTGATGAGGGGGTTGACTTATGAGGAAAGGTTGAGTAGGTTGGGCCTCTACTCATTGGAATTCAGAAGAATGAGAGGTGATCTTATCGAAACGTGTAAGATTATGAGGGGCTTGACAAGGTGGATGCAGAGGGGATGTTTCCACTGATGGGGGAGACTAGAACTAGAGGGCATGATCTTAGAATAAGGGGCAGCCCATTTAAAACAGAGATGAGGAGAAATTTCTTCTCTCAGGGTTGTAAATCTGTGGAATTCGCTGCCTCAGAGAGCAGTGGAAGTTGGGACATTGAATAAATTTAAGACAGAAATAGACAGTTTCTTAAACAATAAGGGGTTATGGGAAGCGGGCAGGGAAGTAGAGCTGAGTCCATGATTAGATCAGCCATGATCTTATTGAATGGCGGAGCAGGCTCGAGGGGCCGTATGGCCTACTCCTGTTCCTATTTCTTATGTTCTTATGTTAAGAGCAAAGTCCTTCTGTCCAAAATACTTCCCTCAACCAACGCCATCAAAAGCAGGAGAACTGGTAATTCATCTCATGATGATGTGGGATTTTGCTGTGTCTACGTAATAACAGTCACTGTACTGCAAAAAATAAAGCATTGTGTGCAAAGTACTTTAGGATGTTTCTGATCGAAGTGATAAGATGCTAATATAAATGCCCCTGCCTCAGCTCATCTGCTATTGAAACCATCATCCATGCCTTTGTTATCTCGAGCCTTGACTATTCCAATGCTGCCTTGGCTGGCTTCCCATCTTCCACGCTCCATAAACTTGAGCTCACCCAAAACTCTTAACTCGCACCAAGTCCAGTTCATCCATCATCATCATCATCATAGGCAGTCCCTCGGTGTCGAGGAAGACTTGCTTCCACTCTAAAAATGAGTCCTTAGGTGGCTGAACAGTCCAATATGAGAACCACAGTCCCTGTCACAGATGGGACAGATAGTCGTTGAGGGAAGGGGTGGGTGGGACTGGTTTGCCACACACTCTTTCCGCTTCCTGCACTTGATTTCTGCATGCTCTCGGCGTTGAGACTCGAAGTGCTCAGCCCTCACCCTTCCATCCATCACCCTTGTGCTCACTGACGTACCTTGGCTCTTGGTCCAGCAAAGCCTCACTTTAAAAATTCTCATTCTTGTTTTTAAATTCCTCCATGGCCTCGCCTCTCTCTAACTCTGTAAACTCCTTCAGCCCTACAAACCTCCGATATCTCTGCGCTCTTCCAATTCTGGCCTCTTGCACATCCCCTATTTTAATCACTCCACCATTGGCGGCCGTGCTTTCAGCTGCCGAGGCCTTAAGCTCTGGAATTCCTGCCCTAAACCTCTCCGCCTCTCTCTCCTCCTTTAAGACACTCTTTGATCAAGCTATTTGTCATTTATCCTAATTCTCTCCTTATGTGGCTTGGTGTTAGATTTTGTTTGATAACGCTCCTGTGAAGAGCCTTGGGATGTTTTACTATGTTAAAGATGCTATATAAATGCAAGTTGTTATTGTTGCAATTCTTTTTAACTTTGACTAGTTCCTTCAAATTTCATGTTTCCAACTAATATTCTGCAGTTTATGAGTTTCAGATACAATTAAAGTTTAATTACTATCTTAGGATAAGGTTGTGAAGTATGAAAGGAATATTGTAACTTGAAGCTCAAATTTCTACATTATTATAGCTTCATGATTTTGCGTTAGCCTTAACATGCGGAGATATATTGAATGTGAATATGTAATATCAGCACCAGTTCAAGACAGTCCACTGGCAGAAGAGCAAAGGAGCCTTTGATATGAAGATCACAGGATGAAGATAGCTTCATCTCTCTTCAAGGTAATCAATGTCTGTGCTGAAAAACTAGCTTCCTACTGATCTGAAAGCACTTGCAGTGTTATTCAAGAACATCCTATATACTGCACTGCATGTGGCACTTTAGACGTGAGCAAAATACCAATATTCAGATTCTAATTTATAACAAACTAGTTTTAGGAACAGACTTGTCTTACCTGGCATAATGGGCACTATTCGTTTGTTTGCAGTTACACAGCAAAGTTTTTTTGTTCCAGCTTGATAAATGTTGTTTAAATGGTGTTTGATCTGTAATCACGGTCTTTGATAATTAAATTTATTGATGAGAATGTTGCATTGAGAGTGGTCTAGGCTTGATGAAGAAATCTTTCCCAAAATGCTCTATTTTCCTTCTAGTTTTCTCCCTTCCTCTCATGGTTCCTTGGATACGAGCAGTTCTCTGGTACCTTGCCTAAGTGTTCTTTCTTCACACGTGAGCCCAGACAGTAAATGCTGGCAGGCTATTTAACCATGGAGAGCATCACGCCAGCCCTACCCTAACATACCTGCACTTTCCAGTACGGGTGACTGGATGATCAGGAGTGGAAACCTGTTTTGACTTCTTTCTCTCCACAGCTAGGGTGTCAAGGCTAATTCCAGTGCATTTGCTGCCACCCTGGCTGATATCAGCTAATTCAGCATAGAATGGGGATGGAAGTTGTGACCTCCCTCATCTGTATGACTCAATTGCACATTGCTATTACCAAGTGTGTCATCAGGGAACTCTCGAAGATGCTCTTAACACAAGGGCTTGGATTTTCCACTTGGGTTAAGCCAACTCCACAGCATAGCTTTGGGTAAGAATTCTTCAGGAGCTGTTCCACCGACTCCCCGCTTCACATGCCATTTCAGGGATTTCCCACTGGAAGTGACGGGGAATGCATAATAACTCTGCTCATATATGGGCGGGTGTAGTGTCATGGCATGCAAGCTATAGAAATGTATCATTCGATGTATTTTCCGCGATTTGTACCATAGCAGCGCTGAGCACAATGCTATGGGGTGGAAAAGGATAACAACAACAACGACTTACATTTATATAGCACATTTAATGTAGTAAAAATGTCCCAAGGTGCTTAACAAGAGAAATATCAATTAAAAAAATGTTTTACACCAAGCCACAGAAGGCAATATCAGGACAGATGACTAAAAGCTTGATTAAAGAGGTAGGTTTTAAGGAGCACCTTAAAGGAGGAGAGAGACGTAGAGCAGCGGAGAGGTTTAGGGAGGGAATCCCAGAGCTTAGGGCCGAGGCAGCTGAAAGCATAGCCATCAATGGTGGAGCAATTAAAATTGGGGATACACAAGAGGCCAGAATTGGAAAAGCGCAGAGATCTCGAAGGATTTCAAAGTCAAAGATGAAAAAGCCTATACAATTGACAGCAGGGCAATCAATTACTTACACTAAGGTGCCTTTTTTGAAAATTTGATTTTTTTTTAAATTTAAGTTTATCAGCCAGCACAAAGGCTGTTGGCCATGCTATGCTGTGGCAGGTCTCCGAGGCTGGCCACAGCCGATCGCAATCATCGTTCACTGTGGAGTGCAACTGAAATATGTGGTGACCTGTCCTTGGAAAATTGGCCGGGATTCCCACTTTGCTAAAGATGTGCTGGGATTCCGCAATCCACCAACAAGTCAAACTTACAATTCTCATCCTTGTTTTCAAATCCCTCCCTATCTCTGTAATCTCCTGCAGCCCTACAACCCTCCATTCTTCCAATTCTGGTCTCTTCTATATCCCCGACATCCTTTGTCCCACTATTGGTAGCAGTGTCTTCAGCAATCTAGTCCCTGAGCTCTGGAATTCCTTCCCTAAACCTCTATGCCTCTCCACCTCACTCTCTCTTCTCTTTTAAGATGCTCCAACCACTTTGACCAAGCTTTTGGTCACGTGTCCTAATGTCTCCTTCTTTGGCGCAGTGTCAATTTGTATTTGAATACACTCCTGTGAAGAACCTTGGGACATTTTACTATGTTAAATGCACTATATAAACGTAAGTTTTTGTTGTTAATTCACTGAGGGTCAGCAGTACCGAGGAATTGCTGCTACTGTTCAATGGCAGGTCATGATTTTTAGAAGATACAAAGAATAACAGACACATTGGGAAGAATTTTAACCACCCCAGGACGGATGGGGTGGTAGGGATTAAATTCTTTAAAATGCACCTACTTCCTGTTTAACTGGGGCTGTTTGGGGTCGGACAAGTAATCTGCTCTGGAGCGACAGGTCAGTAATTATAATATTTAAAATGAGCTGCATGCCTCAGATTTTATCATCAGTTTACATTTCCCAAGGTTTGGGAAACCCGGCAGCTAAAGGATGATGGGCACTGCCGGCTGCAGCAGGTAATTTATTTCCTGCACTGCTTGGGATCCAGGAGGAGCAGGTGTGCTTCCCTCCCTCCTGGCCCCACAAGTTATCAATCATCGGCCGATCTCCCTGCCCACCCCTGAGCCAATCTCCCCCGTGAGTTCTCTTCCCCATGTGCTCTCTTCCCAGAGATCCGATCTTCCCGCAATCCGATTATTTCACGATCTCTCTTCCCCCGCGATCCAATCTCCCGACGATCTCTCCTCACCCCACTCGGAATCTGAGCCCTCCCCCGCTGCCATCATCCGATCTCCCCCGCAATCTCTCCTGCCCCCCGATTTCTCTTCCCCATGATCTGAGCAACTCCCCACCATGCGAGCTTAGCCTCCCAATGCAATCTGAGCACACCCCGCTCCAACCCTGATCTTTTTTGATTGCTGGGAATTGTCCCCAGTGGGCCCCAGCTGCTGCCTTGTATCGTAACGTACCCGCCCCCCCAACAGCTAGATAATCTGGCTGGCAATCGGAGTAAAAAAATTCAAATGTGATCCTGCTGTTAAATTTGACAGGTCCTCCGCGTTTCCCGTATTTTCGGGTTTCCTGGCTATTGACAATCACCTCTGCTCCCTCCCCTCCTCCCTGTCAATATTGGGGCTAATGCAGTAACTCAGGCAGTGACTAACAGCAACAACAATTTGCATTTATGTAGCACCTTTAACATAGTAAAATGTCCAAAAGTGCTTCACAGGATCATTAGCAAACAAACAAATTAAACACTAAAAATGTGACTCCAACTCTACTGTATTATTCTTCAGTGAGAAGTTGACAACAACAAACTGGTTGAAAGTTTGTGCTAGATTTTCCACGTTTTTTGCATGCTTAATGCCCAATTAATGTCCATTTTACTGCTGAAATTACATATAACCCCCATATATCGCCCATTTAACCACAAAATGGAAACGGATGGGCATTTTTCAGACACTTATTGCCGAGCGTTACTTTCGGCATGTACACTGGGAAAAAATACCACCCGCCCACTTTTTTGGGTGGAATCATCAGAATGGGCGAAATTATTGCCCATAATATCGCCCAGTTTAACTTTCCACACGGAATTAACGCCGAGATTCAATAATACCGCCCGCCCATTTTTTTTGTCGTAAAGAGAACATCTGCCGAAACTAACGCCCAGGAGATCGTCCAGCGTCACTTTCACCACCTCACACACATATCGCCCACAATATCGCTCACCCAAAAAACCGCCCAGAAAAAGTGGAACTGTTCTGAGCTAAAGCCAGCGGTGGTGGCTGCCATTTTTTAAATCGCAGGTCGCTTCATTCAAAAGGCTGCTTCAACTTCGGGAGAGTTTGCATTGACTCTGGAGTTCTTCTCAGGTGAAGTGACCATCTCAACAGACATATTTTCACACTCTGGACTATTGGGGGTTTACTCTAGGTGTATTTTAGTGAGGAAATTACTGCTTCTGATCAATCATTATTATACTGTCATTGCAATAGGGCCAGCCATTTCTTAGCCTGCATCGATTAATACGCAGATGCTGCAGAGTGCAGATGGCTCAATGTGTGATGCACGTCATTATGTCCACAATTTAAGATGTGCAAGAACGAGGAGGAGGAGCAGACCATACACACCCCGCACGTACAGGGAAAAGGGGTCTTACCTCGACGTGTCCGACTACACCTGCCTTCGGAGACTGCGCTTCCACAAGGTGGTGATCAATGAAATATGTGAGCTCATCAGGCCACATATGCAGCCTGCCATTAGGACATTAGTGTCGGTTGAGGTCAAGGTCACTGCAGCACTGGCTTTCTACACGTCCGGTTCCTTTCGGGCCTCCGTGGTCGAGATTTGCCCTCTGTCTCACCATCGCTGCATTAGACAGGTCACGGAGGACCTGGACTTTATCAGCTTCCCTATGACCATGGAGGCTCAGACTGACAGGGCTGGAGCATTCTACCGCATTGCTAAGTTCCCCAGGGTGCAGGGACCAATACAGTGCACTCACATCGCCATGCGGCCACCTTCTCAGAACCCGGAGCTTTTTCGTAACAGAAAAGGATTTCACTCCCTGAAGGTCCAACTAGTTGTCAACCAGAACCAGGTCATAATGGCAGTTCGATGAGGCTCACATCCTGCGTGAGAGCGCTGAATCTGACACCTTTAAGAGTCAGCCACAACGACAATGCTAGATGCTTGATGATAACCGATATGGCCTAGCTACCTGGCTGATGACCCTCCCTGCGTGACACCTACACCGAGGCCAAGAAACGATACAACCAGAGCCACAGAGACACACGCAATGTGGTCCACAAAACAATAACTGTGCTTAAACAGCGCTTCAGATGTCTGGACCACTCAGGAAAGGAGCTACAATACAACCCTGAGCTAAATAAATTCGTGGTCGTGTGTTCCATGCTGCCCAATCTGGCTATCAGGAGGGGCCAAGAATTGCCAGAGGGGATTGATGCTCCACGTCAGGAGAGAGAGGAAGAGGAGGACGAGGGGCTGGACGCTGACCTAGGGCCAGACAATCAGGCTGGCTGTGCAACCATGCCCACGACCCCCTCCAGACCGCAGGAAAGGGCCCGTGGTGGCTACATAGCTGCAAGACTCTTATGTGAGGAGCTGATATCTGAACGATTTGCCTGAAAGAACGTTGCTGTGAGTGACAATGCTGACACACTGCTGTGTGTGTGAAGCTCAGAGATCAATGGTGCCCATCACCTTGGTACCAGTTAAAGTTTATGTTGATTGAAGTTAAGTTTTATTTAACCCTTTCATGTTAAGGAATCACCAGTGTGCAACGGTCCAGCTATCTAAGACAATGCGCAACAAGGTTATGTTCAATAAAAAAAACATTTTATGCCAACATTGGTCTGAATTCATAAATATCATGGGCAAAAACACCCAACCCCCGCCCACACCCCACTTTTTCCACCATTGACATCAATCAAATGTTCAACATGTCCAGCAACACAGAATTAAAAATGCAAAACAGGAGGGTGGTCCCCTCCCCCGATACATTACAACAAATTGCATTCACCCAGATGGAGATATAACTCAGCCATCACCTGCAGACATGCACCTCACTTTCCTTTCCCCCCCCCCCCACTTCTTCTCCCCACCTCTACCCCTTCCCCTCCTCGCACCATGGCGTCTGGCCGAGGAGCTCCTCAGGCAGTGCCTCATCGGGGGGGGGGATGAAGGCAGATGCGGTGGTTGCACGGGTACGAGAGCAGTGGGTGTCGAGGGGGCAACATTCTCTGATGCAGAAGCAGAATCTTGCTCCTTGCTCTCATCTGTCATTCGCAGTGGTGGTGCAGAACCTAAGGGTGGAGTGCCATGCTCGGGGACCACTGGAAGGCCTGTGCCAGCAGTGTTCCTGGCTATCACATCCAGGGCCTCCGCCATTCATGGAACGTACTCAGTCATGGTGGCCAGTTGTTGGGATATGCCCCCCAATGCTTTGATGAGCTGGTCACCAATGTCTACAGTCCTCCTGGACAACTGTACCATCTCTCCGCTCTCATGTGGCGCTCGTTGACCAGACCTGCCGCGTCCACGAGGTCTCCAGGGGTCGACGCCATCTTGGAGACAAATGGGGTGCCCTGTGGCGAGGTGCTTGGGGCCGGTACCTCCAGAGTGGAGGCGGGAATGACCGGAGGACCACTAGGTGGCCTTGGGGTGGAATGGCTTCTGGCAAGGCGATGCAGGTTCCTCGAAGTCCGCGCTCTTATCCGTGGAGAACAGACTCAGTGGATTGACAGCCGAGAATCGGAGCTCCTCAGCACCAGATATATGATTGTCCAGAGAGTCGGGACCCACGCCCCCACTTCTGGCCTCTGTGGCCTTGCCTGGGACCGCGCTGCTGGCTGAGCTGCAAAACACAAATGAGATTATTAGAAGAGCAGGGGGTGCTAGGGTGACAAGGTGAGTCCAGCGCTACACACAGCATATGCACAACAACAGCACCACCGCTCTCAAAATCATCACAAACATCACATTTCATGACCATCAACACATTTGCATTGCAATGATTTTCATTAGGCCAGCATTATTTCTAGCACAATTTTAGAAATCATCTATCATATATGATTGTTTGGATATTAGTGGGTGTGGCATCTATTGACTTTACATCAGGCAATGGTGTAAACTTTACTCACGTGGCATCACTTCAGGATCTGCAGATGCATCCGTGGCTGTCCGGGTATGCTTCTCCACGAGTGCGAATACCCGCTCCTCCGTCTCAGTGATGTCGCTGAGGACTGGTGGCCCCCCACCCGTTCGCCTCTGCACAGACCTCATCGTCGATAGCTTCTTCTGTAAAAGGTGACAGTACGACTTGGCATGATATCATTGCTAGATACTGTCACAGAGACTGATACAACACATAACCGACAGATGTAATCATGATTATTGTGATAATTATCATTCTTTACCTAAAGACGTACACCGTGTCCGCAGGCTTTGAGTAAAACATTCCCGGTAAAAATGAAAGATCTCACATCTGCTGATAGTCACTCATGACTGTTACAAATCAAATTATATAAATACATAAGTACATGTAAATAAACGTAATACTTACACTTGCAGATCCCACAAGGTTGTTCCATAGTTTGCATCATTGGTTGCCTTTACGCACCTCGTTGGTCGCCAACGAGACCACCTCTGCTATCTCGGTCCATATCTTCTGGTAAGCCTTTGGGGTGGGCTTCCCACGCCCACCCTGGGTCAAATCACCTCAGCGTAACTCGACCTCCTGCAGGAGGGAGGCATTTGCCTCGTTCAAGAACCTCCTGGCTCTTTTGTGCCCTCCAATGTGCTCCTCTCCTACCTCACTGCTCTCTCCAGCGTCAGTCTCCACAGCGTGCTGTGATGCCTTCTCCTCTCTCTCCATTATAGGCCAAATTCGGGCAAATATCTGGCTGGCAACAGCCAATTTTTGTTTCCCTATTTGCTGTAAAGCTCTAAACTCTCCCTCCTTCCTCCCAAAGCAGCCACACCACGCCCACACATGCTTTCAGTCCCTCTCAGCTCCCTCTCTCTCTGTCTCCTCTTCTGTGCATGTCATGATGACCCTTGACCTCCTGAATCACAGGAATCAAGCGTTGTCATGCCGTTGCTAAAGACAGTGACACTTTACGGCAGAAGGTCAGCGAGATTTAACGCTACCGCCCATTTCATATCATTCACGGTAACGCCCAATTTAAAAAATGGAGACTAGGTGCTTTGAGAATGGGCGAGAAGCCGGCGATCTGAAAACCCATTTTTACTGCCCACGCCGGAAATAACACCTATTTTTGGGCGATATGCACAAAAGTATAAAATCTAGCCCTTGGCCTTTAAATTAATCAGCCTACTTTGAACAAAACAGTACAAATAACCATCTATTATTATTTAGTCCAGTAAGATGCATCTATAAAGCACAAGTGCCTTTTTACATCGTCGTTTTTCTATTATTCCTTTCAAGAATTCTTAATGACTAATGATCCATCACTGTTACATTGAAATGGAAAGCAAGATCAAAAACTAATGAAAAGCAAAGATGAAGAAAATAAAAGCTAGATCAGCCATAATTTACTGAGAGCTATATTCCCTGCGTTCGCTATGGAGTTCCAAAACATTCCAACCCCTAATTTGTTGAAACCTTCTTTAATCAGAACAACGCACACTGAAGAAAATTTAAGCTCTCTTGAGTTGTTTAGAAGTTAAAGAAAGCAGGACAGAGGATTTCTGTTTGAAATCTTTTGCTGCATGGGTCTGCTCTGGATGCTTTCTGACAATTGTTGTTACAGAACTTTCTAGTCAGTTGTGTGTCTCATACATATATAGGGCTTCAGGAAACTTCCAAATTATTATATGTTAATTATTGATTCCCACTTTACATGGTAAACTATCCTTTCTAGTTCCACAATAAGATACAACAGATTGCATTAATTTGCCATAGTTATGCCACTTGCCAGACATGAACCGATTTACTTCCATATTTATTCGATTGATTTTTATCATGCAAATGACTTATTGCTCAATGGTCTAAATGCACTATTTAATATTTCATGGCAATATGAAATCTTTGCACATAAATTAGATTCATACTTAAAGGTCTAGGCACAGCTGGTGTAAAGAATTCACATCTACAGCATCTTACACATGACATAAGATGATCACAGGCACTTACAGAATAAGTCATTGTTGGCTCTGGGTTATGCCGCCATGACACCTGCTGCTATTGATTTTATAATAATGTTTAACATAGAATTGAAACTTTATTTTAATTTTAAGCAAGTTGGAAAACATTATTTTTACTTTGCATAACACACACACACACTGTGCCATTCCTTACTCAATACACAAGCTGAACAAATCACTTCCAGGCACAGATGGGGAAGGTTGGAAGTGTAAGATAATTTTGGAACAAATAAAATTCCAACAGGTGTTTAAAGAATTTAAGAAAGATAGAAAGTTTAGGGATCAATGATTGAAAATTTAGGGGTCAATGACAGAAAGTTGAGGGGTCAGACTAAATTTTGTTGCTCATTGTAGTAATGAGCAAAAACAATTTGGCAGTAGGCTGGTCATTATGATTTACCCTAATGAGACACATTTGTCAGTAGATACTCTACTAAATTTACTTTATACTCCATAACTTTGGTTCAGCTGTTGAGTATGTATCCATGCAAAGATCAAGCTGGTTTTAAAATTTGTTCTTTCACACGTCATTAATTATTGATGTTTGGCAGTTCTGTGTCCCTGGGCTGTGGTTTGGGGAGCTCTTATGCTGGAGAGTAAATGCTGCACTGTTCCAGCCGAAAGTTCCAGACCAGACTGGTACTTTACTAATTAGAGAGCAGTCAGGTGCTCATTCAACTCTTTGATGCAGTCTATTGATGCTATTGGCTGTGGGTCTTCCTCCAGATGAGTATATAATCAATATAATTCTTTAAAATAACCAAACTATTGCTCCAATCTTATGTCACACTTACAGCACAGCTTGAAGTGCTTGGTATAGTTAAGAACAATGGATTTTCTGTCTTCCAAGTTCCCAATCTCAGCACTTCTATATAGGGAGAGAGGGATTTCTTGTTTCTTTTCTTTACTCTCCTCCTCGCCTGAATGCATGATTTATGCTGGAGTTCGGATCCACAGGTGCCAACAACCATCCAATGTCTCCCAAGTGGCCATTATTCATGCATGAGCCTGGACACAAGTGTTATCGCGTTAGGCAGATAGCACAGCTGAGCCTGATTCCATCCTCACCCAATGTCCACATGTGCACATTCCAGGAGGGATTATTGGAGAGCAGTAAAGAGTGGAAGCTCTGGCTCATGATTTTGCTTCGAGTCCCAGGATCATGGAAGCCAACTGTACTGCCTGCAATGTTGTCCTGGCTGAGAGCAGCTAATTCAGCACAGACTGGGGATTGAACTAGAGGAACTTTTCAGTATGGCTCAGAAGCGCACCGGATGGCTTACGTACACATTGAGCCATTGGGCAGCTGTAAGGAAAGAGGGTTCATTACTCCAGGCTGCTGAGCAATATGAACAGAAGCATGGTAAAAATGTCTCTGATTCCCGTCCTATCAGGGTGACCTAGAGAAGGAGGATGATAACTTCTAAAAATGAACGGTGAAAAAGAAAATAAATGAATCATGTGAAACACAATTACACCAACTCTATTGCTGGAGCAATTACTGGGTCAAACCTTTCACAATCCATCGGCCAGCCCGTGATCTTTTTTGGTTGTTTAACGTTTCAGTTAGTAAATATTCCATTAATTGGTTTTGCAGATTGGTTACAAAATAATTCAATAGCATTCACTCTCCACTGAAAACTAGAAGAAAAACACATTTTTAAGTACAAAGGTAATGGTGAATAGATCAAACAAAAGTTGTTAAATTCAAACAGTAAGAATTTCACAATTTGGAAAGTGTGAGGACTGATGAAGCATTTACTCCTAGAAAAAATTCCATATGGTATGTGGATTCAATCATGTAGTGCATGGAAATCTGAAAATGCAGAGCCAGTCAAAAATATTTTCCAAAAGGAAAGTTAACAAAAGTAAAACGGCATCATTTTTTGGGCCTCGTCTGGCCCCAGCTCCTCTTCCCACGAGATTGACCTGACAGGAAAACCACCACCGTTTTCCCGTGTAGGCCTCTAGTTAAAATAGCACTCGGGCCCCAATGACATCATTGGAGCCTGATCTGCATATTTAAAGAGGGACCCAGTTAGTTTCTGATGAGTATCCTTGCTGCCTGTTCAGAAAAGCAAGTTAAAATGAATCTGTAGAACCGCAGGTGGTAAATCCTACAGCTAATTTTAACTACCCACCTACCTGGTTCCCATCAGGTGAGCAGGGTTAAAATCTCCCCTCATGTGACTGGGACTCTTACTCTCAGCACTTTCTAGCAGCCTGGATCCTCTTTTTTGGTAACGTAATGAAACATCTTTTAAAATAAATAAAAATATCAGTTGCTATGGTGATATGATAAATACATATTGGGGAAATCAAGCTGTTTACCAGTCCACTTTAAAATAGCCACGTGTGAAATGATAGGGAGAGAAAGCTGAACAAAAACATTTTTTTTTAAATAACATCTGAGGACTTCTGTTTCAATACAATTTGTTCAGGTCAGGTCTGACCATCAAATAAATAAAGTTTTGCTGATTTTAGTTATACCCCACAGTTCCTTTCAAAGTTTACAATCATTTTTTTTAAACAAATCCCACAACTTTTGAAATCGCGGTAACTTGCGTGCAGCGATTGGCAAAGCAGAGAGCAAAGGGGCAGGAGCCATTTTGATGCCTGAGCCTCATTTGATTAGAACCAGCAGACTGCTTGCCCGAAACGGGCGGCTCGATGCAGCTCTCCAGATTCAGGCTGTCACAATATCTTAGGCTGCCCAGCTGGCAACAAGGTAAGCCAGGGACGGGGGGGGCGATTGTTCGTGATCACGGGTGGCAGCGGTCCAGATTATTTTTGTGGTGCCCGGAGGAAAACTCCTGCTCCTTCTGGCCCCATAAAAATAATTTAAAACTTACCATTATGGGAGCTCTGTGGCTCTCCCGCCAGTAAAACTGATCAGACCATGCATGGCACCCATTTCTGCCCTAAAATGGTAAACTGGGGTCCTATGTACATGATAAGACCCCAATTTGCACATTAAAAAGGGCCTGAAACAGGCAGGCGCTTTGGCTGCCCACGGAAGGCCCTTTAAAAATAGCAGTAGTTGGAGCTCTGGCATTACTGGGGCAATAAGTCTACCAACCCCATTTTGAACCCATTGAATGCTTCGTTAACACTGATTTGGCCAAGTTAAAATCAGCTCCATTGTGTGAGTTTTCATTTGATTATTACACTTTTTAATTTATAGGTGATCGTGCCCTTTAGGTGTAAGCTGGGCCAGCACAGAACTTCCCGATTTGGTACAATAAATTAGTTTTTCAATGGGCTTTTGCAATGAGGCAATTTTTAATACTATAAATTTAAGCTATATGTAAAGAGCTGCCATCATCATTCAGGCCTTTTCTGCATGAGTATACAATGATACGTCGATAGCAAGAGATTAATGGCAGCAGATTCTTTTATGATTTTGATTATATGCATTTCCAGTCTTATTAATGTTCGAAACTTCTGTTTGCTTTATAGGGATTCTTATTTTAATCTTGGTCTACAGGTCACAATCTTCAATAATACAAAATAGAATATGTACTCAGCCTTTGTTATTTATAATAAAGTACATTCTATATCTACAAAATGTACATCCTGTAAGAGCCAATGTTCTTTATTTTACTGGGGGGATCACGATATCTGTTGCCTGTTTCGCTTCAAAAATCATAATGTTAACTTGCAAAACCTGTAACCTCCCTTCGCAAATGTTGTCAAATGTAATATAGTGTTCAGCACTGTCACTTTAGTCAGGGTTAAATAAAAGTGAATATAATATAACAAGGCTTTTTGACAGTAAAGATTATTGTCCCCATTAGAACTCAGGTCAGTTTTTGACAGATGAATTTTGATTTCAGTTTAAAACTCACACGCTGCAGCCAAAAACTGACCCGCGTTATTGTAACTCCCGGGTCTCATTATAATCTCACCGGTGGTTTTCTCACCCGATTCGCTGACCCGACTGCACCATTCTGGGGCACAATTTCCTGCATGTCAGCCAGACACCTACTTAAAGCGGGACTCCACTTCTTGAAGCAAGCTTGCATTCCCTTGTGGCTTCTTTCAATTCCACGTTGCTGCAGGAAGAATCTTTCCAGAAATGAGTTAGAAGCAGATACCAATGTTCTCGGAAACTTCCCTGAAGGTTTTTCTGAAAGAGGAGCACTCTACTCTTCCTGGGCCTTGAGTCCCTCCATCTCACACAAAGGCCTTTCTTGCTTAAAGGCTATGGGGAAAATTTTCAACTCACGGCTGCCTGTATCTGGCCTAAAAATCGCATGTCAGCAGTTGAAAATCAGAGCTGGGTGTGGAGGCACCTCGGCCACCCCACTGATTCTCACAGGCTGTCTGACACGGTTTTAAGGTGGGCCTGTAAATTGGTGAGCAGTCTGCCTGCCTGAAACAGGCATAAGGTTGCTTAAGGATGGAAATCACTGGTTGTAGGACCCCGATTGCAAATTTCAGTTACAAATGGGTGGTGAGCAACCTAATCTTGCGACAAAGGCTGAAGTTCATGGTGGACAATGGGGACTTAGGAGAAATAGTCTGAAAAGAGGCGTGTAACTAAACCTTGAATTTGGGAGTAGAATGACCCATTTGCACGGCAGATCAGATTTACTGAATCGAACTGAATTCAATCTCCCTAAGCATTACTACAGAGCTTTGTTCCCGAAACAGGGCATGCATTGGCTAGCATTGAATTATAGACTGATGCATGTGTGGTGTAGGAGGGCAGGAAAGCAGAAAGAATTTAACTCAGGCTTTATATGCAAGTCTGATTCACATTACTTTAGTCCATTACTTTAGAGATTTCTTACTCCTCAGTTAGACTTCAGTTTTTATTTTGAATCCTCATTTTCCCCTCTCTTGCCACGGAAGCTATTTAACATGATGCAAGGAAGGATAGTTTGGGGTGTGGATTACTTTGCAGTAGCTCTCAGCGGTGCTCCATATTCAGCCAAGAGGAAGAGCACTTGCAGCAAGGTGAGCTGACTGTGTTAGTTATTTTCCTGATCATCAGATGGAGCAACATGGCATAGCATGGCGCTCCATCTAGCTGCCAGGCTGGGAACTGGCTGCCAAGTCGTCGCAGACAAATTTGAGTGACAGGCAGCACTGAAGCTCAGCCCAGCAACCATATGGTTGAGGAGGCAAGCACAGCACCACCTGTCCTACAGGGTTGCTACTGCACATGGTGTCTTATAATTCAGAACAGCAATTACTTTTTTGTCTAAATTGAATCTTCAGCTGCTGTATAAAGTGGAATAATGCGACAATCTCCCTCCTGCAGATGGAGACACTCTAACTATAACCACACCTTCTAAGCTTTTCCACACCTTCTGTATCTTTCCGGTTTGTACGCAGCAAATCAAATCAGGGACTGAAATTTCTTGCTTTTTTTTTGCCATTTCCGGAACATAAGATCAGGGCAATTCAATGTACTGGCTTGAAAATTGGGGCAGAAGCGATTTCTGCAGGTTGTCTGTTCCAGAACTGATGCATACAATCATAGAATCATAGAAAACTTACGACACAGAAGGAAGCCATTCGGCCCATCGTGTTCCTGCGCCTGAGTTCCCATTATGTTTGGGATCGTCCCATGATCGGCCTGCCAAGTCCCCATAGAGCTCATTAACATTTATTTAACTAAGGGCCAGTGGTGTTGATGTGCTGGATTTACAGAGATTGAACTTGCAATGCACAAGGGTAACTTGCAGTGAGTTTGTTATGGCAGACCTGTGACCAGGATCAGCTGAAACTAACAGAAATGAGGAGCTTTTGAGTCTGAAAGAGTGCAGAAACTTTAGGCCTGATTTTAACCTGTCGCATCTGATAGAACAGGCTTGCGGAGATTTAAAATCATCTACCTCATTCTGCACTCACACCCAACACCATTTTAAGAGGTGCATTTGGATAGTTTCAGTTGCCTCGCCCCCAGGCAGGCAAAAACCTCATTAAGATGCAAAAGTCTTATGATGAGGTCATTCAGACCCCAATTTTATTTAAACTCCATTCAGTCCTAGTTTCATTCTTATCAAATCGTAGCCAGAGAATCATCTGCAATGGTTTCTCTTCCTGCTCCCGCACCGTTACCTCTGGTGTCCCCCAGGATGTATCATTGGCCCCCCCCCCGATTTCTCATCTACATGCTGCCCCTCGGCGACATAATCTGAAAACACAGCGTCAGTTTCCACATGTACACTGATGACACCCAGCTCTACCTTACTACCACTTCTCTCAACTCCTCCACGGTCTCTAAATTGTTAGATTGCTTGTCCGATATCCAGTACTGGATGAGCAGAAATTTGCTCAAATTAAATATTGGGAAGACCAAAGCAGTTGTCTTCGACCCCCGCCACAAACTCCATTCCCTAGCCACCAAATTCATCCCTCTCCCTGGCAACTGTCTGAGGCTGAACCACACCGTTCGCAACCTTGGTGTTATATTTGACCCCGAGATGAACTTCCGACCACATATCCACAACATCACTAAGACTGCCTACTTCCATCTCCGTAACATCATCCAACTCCAAACCCCACCCCTACCCCCCGCCTCAGCTCATCTGCTGCTGAAACCATGAAAATGCCTTTGTTATCTCTATACTTGACTATTCCAATGCACTCCTGGCCAGCTTCCCATGTTCTACCCTCTGTAAACTTGAGGTCATCCAAAACTCGGCTGCCCATGTCCTAACTCTCTCCAAGTCCCGCTCACCCATCACCCCTGTGCTCGCTGATCTATATTGATTCACGGTTAAGCAACACATCGATTTAAAAATTCTCATCCTTGTTTTCAAATCCCTCCTTGGCCTCGCCCCTCCCTGTTTCTGTAATCTCTTCCAACCGTACAACCTTCCAAATTATCTATCCTCCTCTAATTCTCTCTCTCTCTCTCTCTAATGAACCTGCCATGTATTCCACTTAGGCCTGCTATGGAGAATAGGCTTCCCTGATGTTGCCACAAATGAGAGCTGTGGACTCCAGAGTCACACCTGTCTGTTGTCGCACATCCTTTGAGACTGACCTCGGTGCCTGCTTGTCCATATGGCGTCCCCTATTGCTGTAATGGTTCTCTAGGGAAGGTAGATACAAGATAAGAATGGGTGAGTATTACTCCCTTGGGATTAGGAAGACAGAAAAGTTGTAGAAGTCTGTAGCTTTGTGTCCACTCACCCGGATGCTGCAGTGACTGTTGAGATGTGCCGCCAATTCTGCATGCAAGTAATTGCTGTAAAGGGAGATGGCAACGCCTATTGCAAGATACATCTCATTAGGATGTTTGTAGATCATTCTGTGTGAAACTTTGAGCCCTGCTTCCCGACTGCCTTATTTATGTGCCTCTGCCAGGTCCTTCACTTAAAGACGTGCTTCAAAAGTGGCGCAAAATCAGACAGGAGGCCTCACATACTTGTCAGTAAATTCAGTCTGGCAAATAATTTGGCACTTACCTCCTGTATCTCAGGCTGCTGCTGCAATTTTCAGCCATTCTTGGCGTTTTAAATGCTGCATTACGAATTTCCAAGCACCCAGCATAATATTCCCATGTTACATGGGATTTGCCAAAATGAATCGTCAATGGACATACAAATGAACTGACCCTTCTAATTACAGTAGGGTCAGCTCTGGACAGCATTGGGGACAGAAGTCCTGGTTCAGTGGTGTAATACCGATGTAAAAGGCCATGTGGAATTTTGGGACTGTGGAACAATAAACCTAGGTAGTGAATCCAATTAAAATAAATTCTGTTCCATAAATTCAAAAGTACTAGTGACCCAATGTCATTTTTATGGGCCTAATAATTTAAAATCCAGTATTGCAAAATGTCACTACTGCTGGCATTTGTATACAGTGCATTTAACCTTTTTGGCTAGGTTAAACAACCATGGCAAAAACTTTCTTTTCTATAGATCCAATATATTTGTTATGGTTTACAATTCAAATAATAGTGTTAAAAAGCAGTCAATGTGATTGTCTTGTGACTTACATAATACAATGTAACCATATATCATATGGAACCATATATGTGGGGTATACATCACACAAGTGTAATTGGAACATATTAAAAATATTTGGAAGCAGTCACATGAGAAACCTCAACAATCAATATATCCTATAAATCCTTAACCTGACAACAGATGACCAACACAAGTCAAAATATCCAATCAGATAATTGAACTTGTGGTTCTAAATATTTGATTGGGCATGCAAATTTTCACAAAACTGCTGCCGGTTTTTATATTGTTACAGGATATATCTAATCAAAAAGTACATTAAAGATTTTATACCATTGAATCAATGCTTTAACCTGCTGACTGCTCTATTTATGTAGATATTTCAGTTTAGTGAAAAGTCCCACTGAAAATGTGAAAAGCAGCAGTATTGATAAATATATTGGAAAGTGGTGTCTGGTGTCTTTGCAGATTTCTTTGATTTCAAGGTGCATTAGTGGGCAGTGCCTGCAATACAATAATTCAGCCATGCACTACTAAGAGAATGTGTATAACTCACAAAAAAGATGAGTGAGAATCAAGGAACTGGAACGTTTGCAAGAATGTGATCTAGATAATGTAGTCCTTTAAGGATGCAGTCATTTGTAGGCATGTACAGCTGGTAATAAATCAACTAAAGTAGAGCAAATATAAAATAGACATTCCTGACAGCCAGGCTTTTGATATGACATTGACTAAACACAGATAAATATGAAGGTATCTGAAAAGCCAAGCTGAGCTCTGAAAGGGGTGGGAGTGAGTGCAGTCAGTTTGTTTCATTAGAAAGGGCAAGTTGCACAGAAGTTTGTCTGAATGAATCAGTGTTTCTAGGCTATGGCTCTTTGGTCTGGACTTTCCTTAAAAAGGCCACTTTTTTCTGCACCTGCTCCTTGTTCGCACATTAATGCTGGGCACAAGCTCAGTTGGGCTATTGTTCTGCTTAAAACCAGGCCTTATAGTCTCAAATAAGTTCTGAAAGCTGGGTGCATTCCAGGCCATCTATTGAGTCATTGCTGCCATTCCAGAAGTGAGAACTGCTCCGAGCCTCTTCCTCACCTCTTGATGACGAGTCGATCTCACGGACTGCCACGGTCACCAGGGCTTTCCTCACATCGTGCCATACCTCCTGAACTGAGCTGCAGATACGGGTTGTGCATTCTTCCAATTTATCCACCATCTGCAAGACATGCAAGACATGAGAGGAGAGTATCACCACAGCCTTCACGTGCTCTTGAATCTTAGATCTTTTAAAGACTGACCCTGGAGAGCTTGATCCTAGGGCTCCTCACCCGAGGGCAGTCATTTCCTCCCCCTCCAGGAAGACACGCCTGTTCCCTTATCATTCTCTCCCCATTCCTCTTGATCACTGGTGTTCCACGTGATATACCCTATCTCTCTGTAGTGCCCTCCTCCAGAGTGAGTGCAGCGACCCAGTGAGGAGCAGCATTCCAGTGCCAGTCCTACCCTGCCATTAGGCTCCGCCCCAAGGAATATTCGATCAGTTACCAGCGTGATCATGCAAGCAAGTGGAAGGCCCGACCACCATTTTTCCAATGATTTCAGGAAAATCCAGCCCTTTGGCCTAGAAATTGGATTAGGCCTGAAAACGGGCGATGTCACGGACCAGCGCTATTTGCCTGTGCCCATTGAAAGTGATCCAGGCAACACGCAAAATTCATGCTACCTGCTCATTATAATGATTGCAGTGCTGATCTCTTAGCTTAGCGCTCAATGGTGCAGGAGGGACAACATCGGGTGCTGTCTAATGGCTAGTAATATTTGGCCTAGGTTCTCTGCACTACTTAAAGGGGAGGTGCTTTGTTGCAGCAGCACCTCATTGTCAGTCTGGATGAAAACATGGCTCAGCAGCCTAGGGAGCGAGCATGAAGGTTCTCGGATGTTACACTGGAGGCCTCAATCATGGCCGTTCAAAGACAGGCTGTCCTGTTCCCGCAGGGTTGCAGGAAGCCCTCCAAGGACACTTGCAGAAGGCTCTGGGAGAAGATAGCTAACCCCAGCACGGCCACCACTGTGGTCCCTAGGACATGGATCCAGTGCCGGAAAAAGTTTAATGACCTTACATAGTGGTCAAGGTGAGTGAAGGCTTCAGCAAACTCCATGACCCACTGTTTGCACCACAAGCCTCACACACTGCTCAATGCACCACATCCCCTTCACTCACCTACCAACAATCTCTGGCTATCACCACTCATACCTCACAATCACAGCTTCACTTCACCCTCACACATGTACCAGTGCTGCAACACTCACACCCAAATCTCACACCTTGTACACACTAACAGCTGTTTACCTATGGCAGGCACATCACCCAAACACATTGCACCAGACTCACTGACACACTTCCCTTTCTCTTGCCGGCAAAGGTGGCACAGAACAGGAGGGAGCAGTGGCAGACAGGAGGCAGCCAAACCACTATACAGAACTTCAGCGACTGGAGGAATCCAGCATTGACATAATTGGCGGGGCAGTGATGAAGGCCGTGGCCGGAGGAGAAGTTGAAAGCATTGCTGACAATGATGGTATGCTCATATCTAATCCTTCTTCTCATATCCTACTTCCCCCTTATCCCACAATCTCTTCTCACTTACAAGCTGCTGATGGTGTATGCAAGGATATCCTGCTTCCCCCCCCCCCCCCCCGCACCCTCACCACAACCCGACCCATGTGCCTTTCTCTTTTCAGATACACAAGAACTGCCAGCAGGCCAGCCTGTCCCTGAAGTTGAGTGGAGGAGAATGATGGAGGAGAAGAAGAAGAAACACCACTGCTGACACTCGCAGACACCAGCTCAGAAAATGGCACTGCGCATAATTTAGAGGGTAGTATAGAGGCGGGATCTGTACAGGGTGAGGTACTGGCCAGGAGTGGGCTGCACCAAGGCCAGGGGGGAAGGGTAGCTCGGATGCCAGCTCCCCGGAGGGCGAGTTCGCGCACAAGTTCTGCTCCACAGGACTCAGATGATGACTTCGATGGGCGACCTTCAGAAGAAGGGTGATGTGCATGCACACCGAATTGCTCAGTGCAATGGCAAGGCTGCCAGAGAGCCTCTTGTCAATGTCAAAGAGCATGAAGGAGTCCGGCTCCAACATTGCATGGGGCTTTGCGCAGAGCTTGGAGCCCATGATTTCCACGATGGAAATAATGGACAACTCGAGGTCACTGTGGCCCTCAATTTTTTCGCCAGCGGATCCTTCCAGTCTGCAGCACCTTGTGGACTCACGGGTGAGTTCATGGCTCCCATTGCAGCACAGACGGGAGCAACACAATGTCTCAGTGCTGCAGTGGAAGTTCAGACTGCTCTCCAGTAGGCTCAGCTTGCTGCCACACAAGCTCAGACTGCTGCCATCGTCGCTGGGTTTACGAGTGGAGGGTGTGGCAGCAGTCCAGCAATCTGTCCTCCCGACAGATTTCTAGGAATGCTGACGCTGCCCCAGGGGAGTGGCAGTGGGTCTGTGGAGCAAGAACCTGCTGTCCTCTATCAGGATGACAGCATTCGTATTTCCACCACTATCATTCCACCAATGCCCTCACTGCTGCCTGAAAGCCAGCCAGCCCAGACTGCTGCTGCCCACGCCGAGGTGGTGCAGCCTACAGCCGGGCCTTCTCGGCCCACAGTTGGTCAAGGTCATCCTGCAAGGCCATCTGTGGTCTCCCCCACTGAAAGTTAGCAGCCTTCCACCAGGCAAGCTGCAGCCACTGGGGAAGAACTGCGTAGGAGCACTAGAGTAGGAAAAAGCACACAAACGACAAGCACCAAAGGAATACATAAGAGTGATTAGTTCAAATTGTAATGTTGTTTGGATTCAGATAAATTTATGTTTTTTGTTTGGAATATATGTTTTGTTGTGGCTCTCAATTCAGCTTTGTGCCCAAGAGGACACTGTGATGTTTCGTGACGGAGGGATGGTGTGGTGGGAAGTGGTGAGCAATGGGGATCTGGGGTTTCATTCACTGGAATAGGAATGTGGTGAGGCGTTCGTGGATGGCTCATCCAGACTGGGGATTTTCTGATTGTCTCCTCCCTCCCTCTTTTTTCTCCTCATTCTCTTCCTTTTTTTCTTCCTCCTCCTCTCCCTTCTCCTCCTCCTGAGATGGTCCCACAATCACTGGCAAGAGCTGAACCCTCATGATTGCCAAGTTGTGAAGCAGGCAGCAGACAGCCACGAAATGGGACACCCGTTCTGAAGAGTACTGGAGGGCACCTTCCGAGCGATCAAGGCAGTGGAACCATTGCTTGAGCACCCCGGTGGTCTGCTCGATGATGTTCCTGGTGGCAGTATTGCTGTCATTATATGAGTGCTGGGCACACATGGTGGGGTTATGGAGGGTGCAGAGCACATAGCGCTTGGCTCCAAGCAGCCACCCTCAGGTTTGACGTGGTGACTCGAAGGTGCTAGCACACCAGACTGGTGCAGGATAAAGGCATCATGATTGCTGCCAAGATAGAGGGCATTCACCATCAGGATGTGCCGGGCGTGGTCGAACAACAACTGCACATTAAGTGAGTGCTAGCCTTTGCGGATACGAAACATCTCAGCATTGCTGCACAGTGCCCACAAAGTCATGTGCGTGTAGTTGATGACACCCTGCACCATGGGGAAGCCTGCTGACCTGGCAAAGCCACATGTGCGCTCATCCTGCTTCTCTCTGTTCAGAGAGAAGACAATAAAATCCCTTCTCCTGGAGTAGAGAGCCTCTGTGACCTTTTGGATGCAGCGATGGACAGCGAACTGGAAGATGTTAGCTATGTCTTCTTCTGCAGACTGGAAGGATCCGCTTGCGAAGAAATTGAGGGCCACAGTGACCTTGACTGGGAGAGCCGTGGTCACCGTGCTCTGAGGCTGCAGGTCTGTTTGGAGGAGGTGGCAGAGTTCTGTGACCACTTCCTTGGTGAAGCGGAGCCTCCTAATAAACTGCTCCTGGCTTAAGTAGAGGTAAGTGAATTGCTATCTGAATACCCTAGGTGGGTAATCATCATCATCATAGGCAGTCCATCGAAATCAAGGAAGACTTGCTTCCACTCTAAAAATAAGTTCTCAGGTGGCTGTACAGTCCAATACAGGAATTAGTCTCTGTTACAGGTGGGACAGATAATGGCTAAAGGAAAATGTAGGTGGGGAGTCTGGTTTGCCGCACGCTCTTTCCGCTGTCTGCGTTTGGTTTCTGCATGCTCTTGACGATGAGACTCGAGGTGCTCAGCGCCCTTCCGGATGCTCTTCCTCCACTTCGGGTGGTCTTGTGCCAGGGATTCACAGGTGCCGGTAGGAATATTGCACTTTATTAAGGAAGCTTTGAGGGTGTCCTTGAAACTTTTCCTCTGCCCACCTGAGGCTCGCTTGCCGTGTAGGAGTTCCTAGTAGAGCACTTACTTTGGGAGTCTCGTGTCAGGCATGCGGATGATGTGGCCCTCCCAACAGAGCTGGTCGAGTTTGGTCAGTGCTTCGATGCTGGGGATATTGACCTGATCGAGAACATTGACGTTGGTGCGTCTATCCTCCCAGTGGATTTGCAGGATCTGGTGGTACTTCTCCAACACTTTGAGGTGTCTACTGTATATGGCCCACGTCTCTGAGCCATATATCACTACAGCCCTGTAGACCATAAGCTTGGTGCCAGATTTGAGGTCCTGGTATTCAAACACTTTCTTCCTCAGGCGACCAAAGGCTGTGCTGGCACACTAGAGGTGGTGTTGAACCTTGTCGTCGATGTCTACCCTTGCTGATAGTAGGCTCCTGTGGTATGGAAAATGGTCCACGTTGTCCAAGGCCGTGCCGTGGATTTTGATGACCAGGGAGCAGTGATGTGTGGCGGGGTCAGGTTGGTGGGTATGGCCTCCTGTTGAGAGCCCTCCTCCTCCTCCCTCTGCGCACATCTCTTCATTGCTGCCTCCACTCCCTCTCCCGGAGAAACGCGAGCATGAGGGGGACTGCAAGTAGAGCCTTCATGACTGAACAAGTGGTCTGAGCAGAAGCCTTTAAGTAATAATGAAGGTGTTCTCCGCTTGCAGCAACACTCCGTCACCTCAGTAACTTTAAACAAGTTTAAAAAGTTGCAAGAGTTGCAGAAATTTACACAGAGCCAGTCAAACTGAGAAACCATATTAGCTGCAAAGTTGTTGATGATGTCCCTTTAAATATCGTTGCTGGTGGCTCCTTCCTGCAGCTGAACGCTTGGTCAGTTGGTTGTGATTAAGAGAGGGCGGTAAATGGAACGGCAACAGCGAAAATATCAGATCGTGTGTCAAGTAAGCGTTGCACACTCATTGACGCCACAGTCTGACTCATTTCAATTTCTGCAGTGATTGCTGCTAACGGCAGTGCTGCCAGACTCCCCAAAACGGGGGCCGCCGCAGGGCCCGCCGGAAGCAGGTGGAAGCGAGACAGCGCCATTGTTTCTTCATGACAGGCCTTAACGGCCAGCACTAAACCCACGCATTTCTAGGCCTTTGTGTCTACAGTTGATCTGAAGGAATTTATGCTGGATTTATGTCATCCCAGATGAAGAAGCTAAGCAGTAAGTTTATTTTGTAAAAGTAGTAAGAGGGAAAATAAAGAAATTCTGAAGTAAGTTGCAAGAAAATTAATATTTTAGCTATTTTCACTGGAGGCCTTCAGCACATTGACTAGGCTATGCAGTACTGAGGCAGTGCTGCATTGTTGGAGGTGCTGTCTTTCAGATAAGATGTTAAACTGAGGCCCTATTCAGGTGGATGTAAAAGATCCCAATGCACTAATTGAAAAAGAGTAGGAGCGTTCTCCTGTTGTTTTGGCCAATCTTTATTTCTCAGTGAACATCAACAAAATAGACTAACTGGTCATTTACCTTATTGTTGTTTGTGGAACCTTGCTGTGTACAAATTTGCTGCCATGCTTATTATATAACAACAGTGATTACACTTGAAGAGGTAATTTATTGGCTGTGAAGAGCTTTGCGATGTCCTGAAGACACGTTATATAAATGCAAATTCTTTCTGTCTTTTTTTCCTGAATTGCAGGAAAGGGCTGTTCCAATCCTGTACAGAAAACATAGTGCATTTACATTGGCAACTTATGCGCTTCCTGTTGAATGATGGTGACGAGATACTTTAGTCCCTGTTTAGTCACAGAAAGAATAGGTTTAACCAGTGAGTGGTGAAACAGGCTTTCAAGATAAACACAAGGGAGACATTTCAACCTGGAGGCAGTTCAGAGCAGTGTCATGAAACTGATCGTTAGTGTCACAGCACTGAGTAATAAGGAAAGACTGGAGAATCTTGGGCTCTTTAGCCTTGAAAGGAGGTGACTGAGAGGTGATTGTATAAAGGTATATAAAATAATAAACATCGTGGAAAAGGTAGATTCATAAAATTACTTTAAACTAAACTGTGGGAATAAGACAAGGGAGCACAGATTCAAACTAACAGAAAGCTCATTTGGAACTTGTGTCAGGAAGGACTCACGCAAAGATTGTTAAACATATGGAATGGACTTCGGGTTGGATAATGGAGGTAAAAACTTGGACTCATCTAAAAGAAACAATTGAATGTCATGATTGTAATTAATGCACCTGTGAGTATGCTCACTGGTTTGAGCTGTTGATCGTTGGTTCAATGGTGTAATGGTGAGCACTCTGGACTTTGAATCTAATGATTGGAGTTCAAATCTTGGTAAAAGCTGTAGAGCTGTTGCCACCTGATGCGGAGGGGAGCGGGCAGGTCGGAGGTCCTCCTCGTAGGACTGTTCCTGGGCATGGCCAAGGTGGCCGTTAACCGCAGCAGGCGGTCAAGGGGGTCATTCAGCCCGACTGCCTGTCTCTCTTCCGTGGTTACATCCGAGCCAGGGTGTCCCTAGAGATAGAGCATACGGTGTCCACCGGTACGCTCGTGGCCTTCCGCGAGAGGTGGGCACCGAAGGGACTGGAGTGTATCATTACCCCCGGCAACCAAATTTTAAATTGATTTTAAATGTCTGAAGTTTAATTTGTTTCAATTGTCGGTTTTAGTGCCCCCCCCCACCCCCTTTTAGCCAGGGGGTACTTGTATAATTTGTGTTTTTAGTGCCCTCAAAAAAAAAACAAGAGGGCACTTGTTTGAAAGTGTTTGGAGTGTTTCCCCCCCCCCCTTTAATCAGGGGGCAATTGATTTAATGTTTTATTTGTTCACAACAAAATAGTTGTAGCGCTGTTGCCATCCGGTGCGGAGGGGAGTGGGCAGGTCGGAGGGCCTTCTCGTTGGACTGCTCCTGGATCTGGCCTTGGTGGCCGTTAACCAGTCTAGGTAGCGGGGCGGTCGAGGGGGTCATTCAGCCCGACTGCCTGCCTCTCTTCCGTGGTTACGTTCGCGCCAGGGTGTCCCTGGAGATGGAGCACGCGGTGTCTACTGGTACGCTCGCGGCCCTCCGCGAGAGGTGGGCACCGGAGGGACTGGAGTGCATCAACACCTCGACAACCAAATTTTTATTTGATTTAAGTTTCTGTAAACGTTTATTTGGAAATTTGTGGGTTCTGGTGCTCTTGCCAAAAGGGGGCACTTGATTTAATGTTCTGCTTTAAAACAATTGTAGAGCTGTTGCATTGTGAATGGCTTAGCCAGTCATGTGATGTTCACAAGACTCAATAAAACCCCAATCAGTGAGTCTAGGCTTGCAGTTGTGAGCCTAATGGATGAACCGGTAATGTATAGTTTGATTGTTAAAACTTTGTGAATAAACTAACCAGTTCTTAATAGCAATGTGTTGCTATGAATTCTTAAGCAAAGAACCCATGAAGCAAATACATTACAACGATAAGAAGGACAGTAGGGTATTTTAGAAAGAATGCCTTGCAATGGGATAGATGGTCTTCTCATTTGTATTGATCTTATGATAAGTAAAGTTTCTGACTTGTATTATTCATGTAGAGAGGGAATGCGTGAAACCTTGAAGACAGACTGTAATGTCTGTAGCTCCACACTGTGGACGCCTGTGATACTGCAGCTAGTGTTGTTTAATAAAGAGCAGGTCTCCAGAATCTGCAACCATTTTACAGGTTGTGTGTTAATGTGCTCGCCGAAGATATCACATTTGGCAGCGAGAATGGGATGTAATCGGATAATACAAAGCTGAAATTTTTGTTGGTGAAGGATTCAGCCAGCCGACAGAGAGACTTTGAGAGCTTCTTTGTTTTTGAAAACATTTACAAATCCGAGGTAAATTACGAGCACACTTGGTTAAGCTGCCAGAGTCAAAATGACTGCCCCTATCAGAGTTATAGGGCATTTGGGGGCATCTCAACGGGACCGTGAAAGTTTCAGAGTGTATGTAGATTGGCTAGAAATGTTTTTCACTGCAAATAATATCATCAAAATTCCCAGTTATGAAGGCAATAACTGGGCGGTGTTGAAATGAAAAAGAGCTATATTCTTAACTGAGGCCGGGCCCAAGTTGTATGAAACGCTGATAGATTTGCTTGTGCCTGACAAGCCAAAGGATACAACGCTGAAACAGATTCTAACCAAGTTAGAACAACATTACAACCCCGTTCCGTTAGAAATTGCTGAAAGTTATTGTTTCGGAATACAAAATCAGAAGGCCAAAGAAAATATCAGTGAGCACATTATAGCATTAAAAAAGCTATCTATTCACTGTAATTTCAGAGACTTTCAGAACCGAGCATTGCAAGACCGCTTTGTGGGGTGAAAATTGATGCGATCAGAAGAAAGTTATTGACGACGCCTAACTTGACTTTTGATTTAGCTTGTCAGACAGCTAGGTCGATGACCATGGCCGACCAATATTCCCAAGAATTTCATACTAATTTCAGTCATCAGACAACTGAGGTGAATCGCCTGTAGGTTCAAAGTAAAAGGTGGTGGGGCCCCAAAGTCTCAGAAACTGGAAATGGGAACAGAGCATTGACGTCCTGCTATCGGTGCCTGGGACAACACATTGCTCAAAGTTGTCCATATGTGAAGGCAGAGTGTTTCTTCTGCAGGAAAACTGGGCATCTTGCGAAGGCCTGCCAACTGAAGGATAAACCAGCTTTCAAAGCTATGTGTAGAAATCCCCAGAGACTACATTACAGGACGAGGAGATGTTAGAGTTAAACGTCATCAGAAGCACGAGGTCAACGGACAGCGATTCGAAAAGTATCATAATCCACATAGATGTTGCGGGATTCAAGATACCAATGGGAATCGACACGGGTGCATCTGTGAGTATAGTACCGGAGTTGCTGTACCTCGACAAATTGCGGAATTTCCCATTGGACAAAGCCAAGATAGAACGGCGAGGCTACTCGGGAGAGAACATTCCGGTGATAGGTTGTATCACCGTACCGATGAAATACAAGGATCAAGTTCAGAGCTTGCCTCTAATAATAGTGGCAGGAGACAAGCCTGCCTTACTAGGAAGAAATTGGTTGGGATAACTGAAGTTGGATTGGAGTGAGATTTTTCGTGTTGAAACGAGGTTTGCGTCAAAGGATGAAGTCATCAAGAATTATCCAAAGGTGTTCTGTGAAACAGGCAGTCCAATCCAAGGCTTCAAGGCAAGTGTCAGGGTACAGAAGGACGCTAGATCGGTTTACTGCAAGCCATGTTCCATACCATATGCACTCAAGGAGAAAATTGAACAAGAACTCAAAAGACAAGAGATTGAGAACATTATTTCTAAGATAGATCGATGTAATTGGGCTACACCCATTGTTGTTGTACCTAAGTCCGATGGTAAGGTAAGATTGTGTGGTGATTATAAAGTAACCGTAAACCAGGTTCTAGAGGATAATGTCCCCAATACATTGCCAAATATAGAAGATTTGTTCACAACACTGACAGGGGGTCAGATTTTCTCAAAGTTGGATCTTACAAATGCCTACTTACAGCTTGAACTAGATGAGGAGTCCAAGTCGTGCTTGACTATAAATACCCATCTAGGCCTATATAATAGGCTACCATTTTGAGTGTCTTCCGCCCCTGCCATATTCCAAGGGGTAATGAACCAGATTTTGCAAGGTATCGAAGGGGAAGTATGTTATTTGGATGACATACTAATTTCAGCATCAAACAGGCAAATTCATAATAACATATTGAATGAAGTCCTCAAACGGCTAGAGAAGCACAGAGTACGAGTGCCTGCTCGCAAGTGTGAGTTATTTCAAAACTCAGTGGAGTACGTAGGGTACAGAGTAGACGAAGATGGTTTACATCCAACCAAGGAAAAACTGAATGCAATCAGAAATGCACCCACTCCCAAGAATGTCACTGAACTTCGATCATTTTTGGGTCTTTTGAACTATTATGGGAAGTTCCTACCAAACTTGGCTACAGTATTACATCCACTGAATGACCTATTGAAAAAACAGGTCCTTTGGAAGTGGTCAAAAGAATGCGATACAGCATTCAAGGAGTGTAAAAGCAAATTGGTAGAGAGCACCATGTTAGTTCACTTTGACGTATCTCAGGAAATCAAGCTAGTATGTGATACTCTCCGTATGGAGTTGGGGCATGAATCTCTCATGTATTAAGTAGTGGGGAGGAGAGACCAATTGCTTTTGCTTCATGCACTCTCAATGCCAGTGAGCGTAATTATGCACAAATCGAAAGGGAAGCTTTGGCATTAATTTTTGGGGTCAAGAAGTTCCACAAATACTTGCATGTCGTAAGTTTACTCTCGTTATGGACCATAAGCCCCTGACAGCAATCCAGTCCCCAGTTCCAACATTAGCTGCAGCCCAAATGCAGAGATGGGCTTTGATTTTGTCAGCATATACATATGATATTGAATACAGACGATCAGTTGATCACAGTAATGCTGATGCTATGTCTAGATCATCTTCCCCATCACAAGTTACACCCGATAGGGAAGAGGTGTTCTATTTTTCATATGTTGATGAACTGCCAGTCACAACTGAAGAGATTGGTAGAGCAACCAAACGTGACGCACTTATGTCAAAGGTGTATGATTATATTGCAAACAGATGGCCAAACCAGGTAACAGACATAGAAACATAGAAACATAGAAATTAGGTGCAGTAACTGGCCATTCGGCCTTTCGAACCTGCACTGCCATTCAATAAGATCATGGCTGATCATTCAACCTCAGTACCCCTTTCCTGCTTTCTCTCCATACCCCTTGATCCCTTTGGCCGTAAGGGCCATATCTAACTCCCTTTTGAATATATCTAAAGAACTGGCCTCAACAACTTTCTGTGATAGAGAATTCCACAGGTTAACCATTCTCTGAGTGAAGAAATTTCTCCTCCATCTCGGTCCTAAATGGCTTACCCCTTATTCTTAGACTGTGACCCCTGGTTCTGGAACTCCCCAGCAACGGGAACATTCTTCCTGCCTCTAACATGTCCAATCCCGTCAGAATTTTATATGTTTCTTTGAGATCCCTTCTCATTCTTCTAAACTCAAGTGGATACAAGTCCAGTTGATCCAGTCTCTCCTCATGTGTCAGTCCTGCCATCCCAGGAATCAATCTGGTGAACCTTCGCTGTTCTCCCACAATTGCAAGAAGGTCCTTCCTCAGATTAGGAGACCAAAACTGAACACAATATTCCAGGTGTGGCCTCACCAAGGTTCTGTACAACTGCAGTAAGACCGCCCTGTTCCTATACTCAAATCCCCTAGCTATGAAGGCCAACATACCATTTGCCTTCTTCACTGCCTGCTGTACCTGCATGCCAAACTTCAATGAATGATGTACCATGACACCCAGATCTTGTTGCACCTCCCCTTTTCCTAATCTCTCACCATTCAGATAATATTCTGTCTTCCTGTTTTTGCCACCAAAGTGGATAACCTCACATGTATCCACATTATACTGCATCTGCCATGCATTTGCCCACTGACCGAACCTGTCCAAGTCACCCTGCAGCCTCTTAGCATCCTTCTCACAGCTCACACTGCCATCCAGCTTAGTGTCATTTGCAAACTTGGAGATATTACATTCAATTTCTTCATCTAAATCATTAATGTATATTGTAAATAGCCGGGGTCCCAGCACTGAATCTTGCGGTACCCCACTGGTCACTGCCTGCCATTCTGAAAAGGAACCGTTTATCCCAACTCTCTGCTTCCTGTCTGCTAACTAATTCTCTATCCACGTCAATACATTATCCCCAGTACCATGTGCTTTAATTTTGCACACCAATCTCTTCTGTGCAACCTTGTCAAAAGCCTTTTGAAAGGTCAAATACACCATCTCCACTGGTTCTCCCTTGTCCACTCTACTAGTTACTTATTCAAAAAATTCTAGAAGATTTGTCAAGCATGATTTCCCTTTCATAAATCCATGCTGCCTTGGACCGATCCTATCACTGCTTTCTAAATGCACTGCTTTTTCATCTTTAATAAATTGATTCCAACATTTTCCCGACCACCGATGTCAGGCTAACCGGTCTATAATTCCGTTTTCTCTCTCCCTCCTTTTTTAAAAAGTGTTGTTACATTAGCTACCCTCCAGTCCATTGGAACTGATCCAGAGTCAATAGAATGTTGGAAAATGATCACAAATGCATCCACTATTTCTAGGGCCACTTAAGTACTCTGGGATGCAGCCTATCAGGCCTGGGGATTTATCGGCCTTCAATCCCATCAATTTCCATAACACAATTTCCTGACTAATAAGGATTTCCTTCAGTTCCTCCTTTTCGCTAGACCCTCGAATCCGTAGTATTTCCGGAAGGTTATTTGTGTCTTCCTTAGTGAAGACAGATCCAAAGTATTTGTTCAATTGGTCTGCCATTTCTTTGTTCCCCATTATAAATTCACCTGATTCTGACTGCAAAGGACCTACGTTGGTCTTCACTAATCTTTTTCTCTTCACATATCTATAGAAGTTTTTGCAGTCGATTTTTATGTTCCCTGCAAGCTTCCTTTCATACTTTATTTTCCCCCTCCTAATTAGACCCTTTGTCCTCCTCTGCTGAATTCTAAATTTCTCCCAGTTCTCAGGTTTGTTGCTTTTTCTAGCCAATTTATATGCCTCTTCCTTGGATTTAACACTATCACTAATTTCCCTTGTTAGCCACAGTTGAGCTACCTTCCCCTTTTTATTTTTACTCCAGACAGGGATGTACAATTGTTGAAGTTCATCCATGTAATCTATAAATGTCTGCCATTGCCTATCCACTGTTGACCCTTTAAGTATCATTTGCCAGTCCATCCTAGCCAATTCAAGTCTCATACCACCAAAGTTACCTTTCCTTAAGTTCAGGACCCTAGTCTCTGAATTAACACTGTCACTCTCCATCTTAATAAAGAGTTCTACCATATTATGATCACTCTTCCCCAGGGGGCCTCGCACAACAAGATTGCTAATTAGTCCTCATTACACAACACCCAGTCCAGGATGACCAGCTCTCTAGTTGATTCCATCCCTAATACACTCCAGGAAATCCTCCTCCACCGCATTGCTACCAACTTGGTTAGCCCAATCTATATGTAGATTAAAGTCGTCCATGATAACTGCTGTACCTTTATTGCACGCATCCTTAATTTCTTGTTTGATGCCATCCCCAACCTCACTGCTACTGTTTGGTGGTCTGTACACAACTCCCACTAGCGTTTTCTGCCCTTTGGTATTCCACAGCTCTACCCATACAGATTCCACATCATCCAAGCTAATGTCCTTTCTTACCATTGCGTTAATTTCCTCTTTAACCAGCAACACTACCCCACCTCATTTTCCTTTCTGTCTATCCTTCCAAAATGTTGAATACCCCTGGATGTTGAATTTCCAGCCTTGGTCACCCTGGAGCCATGTCTCCGTAATCCCAATTATACCATAATAGCTGCCTGCACAGTTAATTCATCCACCTTATTCCAAATACTCCTCGCATTGAGGCACAGAGCCTTTAGGCTTGTTTTTTTTAACACTCTTTGTCCCTTTAGAATTTTGCTGTAAAGTGGCCCTTTTTGATTTTTGGGTTTCTCTGCCCTCCTCTTTTACTATTCTCCTTTCTATCTTTTGCTTCTGCCCCCATTTTATTTCCATCTGTCTCCTTGCATAGGTTCCCATCCCCCTGCCATATTAGTTTAACCCCTCCCCAACAGCACTAGCAAACACTCCCCCTACGACGTTGGCTCCAGTCCTGCCCAGGTGCAGACCGTCCGGTTTGTATTGGTCCCACCTCCCGCAGAACCGGTTCCAATGTCCCAGGAATTTGAATCCCTCCCTCTTGCACCACTTCTCAAGCCATATATTCATGTTAGCTATCCTGCTATTTCTACTCTGACTAGCATGTGGCACCAGTAGCAATCCTGAGATTACTACCTTTGAGGTCCTACTTTTTAATTTAACTCCTAGCTCCCTAAATTCAGCTTGTAGGATCTCATCCCGCTTTTTACCTATATCTTTGGTACCTATATGCACCACGACAACTGGCTGTTCACCCTCCCCCTCCAGAATGCCCTGCAGCCGCTCTGAGACATCCTTGACTCTTGCACCGGGGAGGCAATATGCCATCCTGGAGTCTCAGTTGCGACCGCAGAAACGCCTATCTATCCCCATTACAATAGAATCTCCTACCACTATAGCTCTCCCACTCTTTTTCCTGTCCTCCTATGCAGCAGAGTCATCCACGGTGCCATGATCTTGGCTGCTGCTGCCTTCCCCTGGTGAGTCATCTCCCCCAACAATATCCAAAGCGGTATATCTGTTTTGGAGGGAGATGACCACAGGGAATTCCTGCACTGCCTTCCCACTCCTGCTCTGCCTGATGGTCATCCATCCCCTATCTGCCTTTGTAACCTTTACCTGCGGTGTGACCAACTCACTGAACGTGCTATCCACGCCATCCTCAGCATCGCGCATGCTCCAGAATGAATTCATCCATTCTTCATTCATAGGAATGAATTATCAGTCGATAAAGATTGTATCATGTGGGAGTACAAGAGTGGTTATACCAAATAAATTCAGGTCCAAATTATTCGGAGACCTCCATGACCAGCACCTGGGAATGTGTTTGACCAAGAGTTTTGCACGCAGTTACTTATGGTGGCCAGGTCTTGATAAAGATATAGAGTACATCGTGAGTCAGTGTACGACATGTCAATCGGTAAGCAAGCAACCACCATCAGTACCATTACAGCCATGGAAATGGCCTCCCAGGGTATGGCAAAGGCTACATATTGATTTTGCTGAGCTAGAAGTACAACAATTGTTCATTGTGATTGATAGCCATTCAAAGTGGGTTGAGGTGTTTTCGATGTGGAAAATAACAACAAGTAAAACATTAGACATTTTGTAAAGATTATTTTCTTCATTTGGCCTACCAGAAGAAATGGTTTTGGATAATGGACCACAATTTCGTTTAGAAAAATTTGCACAGTTCACAAGCAAAAATGGTGTGAAACATACCAAGGTTCCACCGTACCATCCTGCTTCGAATGGTGCAGCAGAGCGCACTTTAGAAATTGTTATCAAACAAATGTTGGATCCAAATCCAAAGAAACGACAGTTGTCATTGGACCACAAGTTGGCTACTTTTCTAATTACGTATCGTAATACTCCTCACACAACTACTGGTAGAACACCAGCAGAGTTGTTTCTCAAATGACAGCCACGAACCAGATTCTCTTTGTTTACACCAAACTTGGCACAATCCGTAGAAGAGACACAATTAAGACAGAAAGAGAATCATGATAGAGGTAGAGTAAAAGAGAGAAGTGTGAAATTAAATCAGAAGGTGGGAGTGAAAAACCATCACCATAAAGGGTAAAGTGGTTACCAGGAAGAGTGGTGAAGATATGTGGTCCTCGCACATATTTGGTCAAGATGTTTGATAATGGACAGGTTAGGTTTGTTCACATTGATCATATTTTACCCACAGACATGGAAGTAGTTGAGAGTGGGAGTGGTTCAATTATTCCTAACTCATCAGATAGTTTTGATACACTAGTAGCATATCCTACATCCAATGTACTGGAAACAAATCCAAGAGAAAATCAGAATTTAAGTCTGAGTCCGAGTCAGGAAAACAAACAGTCTGAAGTTAGAGAGAGTTCAAATAGAAATCAAGGGCATCCCTTGGAGGAAAATTTCCCTCAGGATCAGCCTCAAATGAGTTTAAATTCAACACCATGTTTAGAAGGTTCTGTTCGAGAGTGAAGGTATCCTCTTCGAAACAGAAAACAAGTGGTTAAGCTTGATTTGTAAATATGGCAAAATAAGTCCATATCCTTTGTTATGTATAACCATGCAAGTTATGTATGATGACTGTCATGACAATTCTTCATTAAGGAGGGAGAAGTGTAATGTCTGTAGCTCCACACTGTGGATGCCTGTGTTACTGCAGCTAATAATACAGGTTTAATACAGAGCAGGTCACCTGACCAGCAGGGGAATCTCCGGAACTTGCAGCCATCTTACAGGTTGTGTGTTAGTGTGCTCGCTGAAGATATCACACAGACAAATTATTTGATACCTGCACGATTCCTGATAGATATGGGCAACAACTCCAAACTCAGAAAGATTAATAAAAAGGACTGAAAAAGAAGGAACGGCAACAAAAACAGACATGGTTGGAGGCTACTGCAAAAAGCTCATTAGACAAAGAGACATGCACATAGCCCAAAGAAATACATTTGTTGGATGAAGTAGAAGCCTTGAAGACTGAAGGAAAAGGTTAGCTGAGAAAAGGAGAGAGCATGTTCGTTAAAAGAGTTGGTTGAAAGGATCAAAAGTGGAAAATATATTGAAAATAGCAATTCATTAATGCAGTACGTTGGTGAATCAATGCTCAGTGCTGTGGACTGGTAGAACACACATTCTGTTTCTCCAATTCTTCTGAGTTTCAGTTGTAGCTGTGATGTTTTAGGGAAGGATAATCAAAGGGAGAGTTGTCTCCAAAATACTGTAACTCTGCCTCATAATGGCACATTTGGAACAGCAATGATAGAAAGACACAGACAGGTCATCTCAGCCATCTTCAATACGTTGCTCAATATGTTGACGTATTTAGTACCCCAGAGAGAAAAATCTAAATAAAATAAACAGTACTGTGGTGTATTACCCATTTGGACTTGTCATATTCAAACCTATTCCAATGTCTCCCTTTTTAGCTTAAATTACACACCAGAAAGAAAATATAAATATGACCTTCGATCTTAATCATCCTGTTCAATCAAGGTCCTCCCAAAAAGATTGCAAATTTAGCATCACTCTGTTCCGGCTCAGGGCAAGTGGCTTTATGCAGACTGATCATTTTGTGCACATCCACCTAGAAGCACTCTTGTATTAAAAAGCTGATGAAGACAAATATACTTACAGGACCATATAGTCCAGATTATGCCATTTTGTTCTAATCATGTTTTGTCCATATACTGGACTTTGTAGCCATATAAAGAGAGTAATTCTAGCTGACAATACAAAATGTAACATTCTTAGTAAATTGATGATGCCTGCAGTAGATAAATCGTACAGATTAGAGTATGTGGTTCAAGGTTTAAAATAAAGAGACAGTCAACACAATGCTTTTAGAGAATATTATTATATTACAATTGAGATGGTTGAAAATAACTGTGGGTACCATCATATGAGCTGCAGGCATAAGACAGCAATGTTCCAGGTAATTACATTTGCAGATTGGTCAATGAGGCCTGTTTCAGGAGTGCACAATGACCTGGAATTTGCGGCCAGCAGCGAAGCGACGGCACTCGCCACTAACTGTGAAGAAAGCTGCCCACAACAATCTAACAATCTCTGTGACGTGAATTTTACCTCTTCCGATTTTAGTTTGAATCTGGCGCCAAATCAAATCTCCAGCATCCAGCAACAGGCTAAGCAGCCGATCACATTGAATAATTCTCACAGCCAGCAAACCAGAAAGTAAAATGAACAGATTATAATTTACTTTTTATGACTATTACAGAGAGCAAAATGAAGGTTGGGACATACACATAGCATTAAGGTAGAAGCTAAAATATCATAAACAAACTTTTTTTAAATTATTATATCAAAAACCATGTAATTCTTAACAAATTAATGGAAACATTTGAGATTCTAATCTAAAATTAGTTTTTCAGAGTCAGAACAGTTGTTCAGCAGTCAACACAGTATTAAAAACCCAGTTGCACCTCTTTCAACAAGGCTTAACTTTTTCGGTGGATTATAACAATGATAATCCAGCATAATAGGGGAAGTTTTTGTCAGGAACTACATTTCAGTGTGATTTGAATTGATTGTGGTCTCTGGGGAGTTCCACAGCTCAACCTGTGGAAAAGTGTAGAATCACTAACAGCAACTTCTGGATTTCCACGCTTATCTGCGCATGCGTTGACTCCAGAAGCTGTCACTTTCAGGGAAGTAATGATGACAAACGCTGACCATTTCACCATCATCACCATCGCAAAATCTGTGCCATTATCTGAGGTGCTAATGCTCAAAACTATTAATTTTAGCATGTCATGAAGTTCAGAATAGATTAAATATTTCAGCTGAAAACAACTCCAATATCCTCCACTAGCAGAGACTGTACTAGCTGGTTTCTGCAGTTCTGCTACTTTTCTGATTTCAATTATTAAACATTCCCTTTCCTGCTTTATTTTAGCCTATCATTAGAGATCAGACATAAAACATGGAATGGATTAATATGCTACAGTTCCTACTTGTGAAAAAAATGGCTATAGAATCTCAAACTGTGACGAGATTTAAACGCCAATCTTACACAGTAAATGCAAGTCCTGAATCTGAGAAAACAGAATTATCACTCCTGCAGATTATACCAGCCACCTTACCAGAAAGATTTGCTGCTTTATTGTTTGGTTCGTTTTTGGCTCAAAATGTTAGGTCTAAAAGTTTCAGACAGAATCCTTTCCTTGTTTTGGATAGACCTGGCAAATGATTGGCTTTCCCATTTTCTGTCAGTTATTCCTCATTAAAAAGCTTTGTACTGTGCCCGGAGGTACAGCACAGAAGTAATTTCATCCTCAATCATTGACAGGATATGGAGGTTATATTTGGCATGTCATAAATCTGCTGATATTCCAACACAGGTATGGAATAATATTGCATTCCTTGGTAACATTATCCTTTACCTTTATGAGCACCAAAGAAGTGCGTTCATTCAGTATATTACAAGTTGTTTAGGAATGATCTCTGTGCATAATAATAGAACTAACTGACAGGATGGTTGGTTAGTTGTATTACATTAGGTCTAACTGGCCAGGCTGTCTTGGAAATACAGCTTGTGTAGGGTCCAATTGACAGAATTGTTGTGTCTTCACTGCAAAAGGCTGCCTTACAAAATAGAACATGTTTGGATCCCGTGGACAAGACTGTCCTGTTATCCCAGATAACTGGCATGTTGTCCTGTCACACCTCAACTTCCGATTAGTCGGCAATCATGCTAAAACTGATTACACCGTGATATTCCCTGCACGTCAGCAGTGCAGCTGTTCTTTTCAGATACTGTTCATGCTTGTATTATATTAGGCCTATGCTACACAAGGTAATTGATTGGGAGCAATACATGATTGTGCAATGTCATTGATGACTGCCAATTGGTTAAACGGTGCAATAATGTATCAGCAAATGCACAAGAAGGGAAATAATTGAAGATGCAGTTTTTTTTCTTAGTTTTGTCAGACATTTACATTAAACTCCATGAACAAAGTCAAATCAAAATAGACTTCCTTTTGTGTGAATGGAAAAGACCAAAAAAAAAAATCATGTTTATATTTTTCCCCTGTATTCATAGTGGTGCTATTTGTAGCACAAATACAATACAGGTACAAAGTCCTGGGGGAGGAGTGCAGCAAAAATTGTATTGTTTACCCCGACCACCATTTTTAATACCATGTAAATTAGTCTTTGGCACAGAAACACAGCTTTTGCTTCGTCTTGCTCACTGTTTTATGATTGAAGACAAAAACAGCTCAATGCAATTATTTTTTGGGTAAGCTTGCTTTTCTTAAAGATTTTTTTCTCCTCCAAGTTTCTCCTCTAACCTGTCCTCTCCTGAAGATGCTGACTCATTGAGCTACAGTTCCATAGCATTCACACCTCCTCACCCATTCTTCAAGTATGATTCTGAATAGTTCGTGTCAGTAGTTTGTTCAATGTTGAAGCCATCACAGAAAAATCCAATTCTGTCTGCACTGGACATCCCATACACACACGCATTTTCAGCTGGGGTCATTGGATGGCAACCATGAAGGATCTTTTCATATTCTTAGCTCAGGATACTAAGATCAACTTGGAATCATGATCACTACACGGTAGTCTTATTAATAGCAATTTAAGAATGAGAAATGTCTGTTTTAGAATGAGGTGAGTATTGCCAACTCGACTGGGAATTGATCTGAAAACAACAAGGAGACAATTCTAGCATTTTTTGGATACCCACGATTTTGTAGCTGTGCATCATACAGAGAGACAAGATAGCACTAGATATATTGTATCCTGCTCAGAGAAGGTTCACTCGGTTGATTCCGGGGATGAGGGGATTGACTTATGAGGAAAGGCTGAGTAGTTGGGCCTCTATTCATTGGAATTCAGAAGAATGAGAGGTGATCTTATCGAAATGTATAAGATTATGAGGGGGCTTGACAAGGTGGAACAGAGTGGATGTTTCCACTGATGGGGGAGACTAGAACTAGAGGGCACGATCTTAGAATAAGGGGTCACCCATTTAAAACAGAGATGAGGAGAAATTTCTTCTCTCAGAGGGTTGTAAATCTGTGGAATTCACTGCCTCAGAGAGCTCTGGAAACTGGGACATTGAATAAATTTAAGACAGAAATAGACAATTTCTTAAACAATAAGGGGATAAGAGGTTATGAGGAGCAGGCGGGTAAGTGGAGCTGAGTCCATGATCAGATCAGCCATGATCTTATTGAATGGTGGAGCAGGCTCGACAGGCCATATGGCCTACTCCTGTTCCTATTTCTTATGTTCTTATGTTCTTTTGAATATAATCAATTTTTCCTAGCAGAATAGTTGGAGTATGTATCATTCATCATTGATGGTCTAGAGAGTTTGCTGTTAGAATCACACTGTATCATTCTGCTTCATGAATATTTTGAAGTCAAACTTGTTATATATATGGACTTGTATTTACTCTGTACAGCCACCTGAGGGCTCAACCCCTGGAGTTCCAAGGGATCCCATAATCCCTTGGGAGCACAGATATTTAAGGAGGCTTCACAGGTTGGAGAGGCACTCTGGTGACCTGCAATAAAAGACTACGGTCACACTTTACTTTGAGCTCACAGTGTTCAGTTTGACTCTTTCTCCATACACAACAAAACTCAATACTGAATCTGGGAAAACTGGATTATCACGTCTGCAGAGTATACCAGCGTAGGAACCAAAGTCAATTTTTTGTTTTAATTTATGAGATTAATTTATACTCTTGAGCTTGTTGTATTAATTTACTGAATACATTTTGACCACTCCAGTTGAAATATATATGTAACCTTTTGTATTATTTCAGTTTCAGTCATCATTATCTTTTAAAAGGTATTGATGATGAAGATAATGATTGGGGTGAAATTCATTAAGGCCCTGAAAACATGCAGGGAACTGCGATGCATGATTTGCCCGTATCCGTTCAGAAAGTGCAGAGAGCACGTCCAATTTGATGCTGCCTGCTAATTTAAATTAATGTAGTGCACAATCTAGAGACTAACGCGCTGCTGACAGGATGTGGGCTCAGCAGAGGGCCCAAGTTGGATCAAGGCTGCTTTTACTTTTCAAGGCAGTCTGCAGCTCTTAAAGCTGAACTGCCTTCTGCACATAAAAAATGGTGAAAGTGCAAGTAATTATTTAAATGGAGAAAGATTGCAAAGTGCTGCACTACAGCAGGACCTGGGTGAAACACAAAAGGATAGTATGCAGGTACAGCAAGTGATCAGGAAGGCCAATGGAATCTTGGCCTTTATTGCAAAGGGGATGGAGTATAAAAGCAGGGAAGTTTTGCTACAGTTGTACAAGGTATTGGTGAGGCCACACCTGGAATACTGTGTGCAGTTTTGGTTTCCATATTTACGAAAGGATCATCATCATATCATCATAGGCAATGCCACGGAATTGAGGAAGACTTGCTTCCACTCTTAGAATGAGTCCTTAGGTGGCTGAACAGTCCAATACGAGAGCCACAGTCCCTGCCATAGGTGGGACAGACAGTCATTGAGGGTAAGGGTGGGTGGGACAGGTTTGCTGCGCGTTCCTTCTGCTGCCTGCGCTTGTTTTCTGCATGTACTCGGCGATGAGACTCGAGGCGCTCAGCGCCCTCCCGGATGCACTTTCTCCTGGCGATCTTTGGCCAGGGACTCCCAGTTATCAGTGGGGATGCCGCACTTTATCAGGGAGGCTTTGACGTGTCCTTGTAATGTTTCCTCTGTCCACCCTTGGCTCATTTGCCATGAAGGAGTTCCGAGTAGAGCGCTTGCTTTGGGAGTCGCGTGTCCGGCATGCGGACAATGTGGCCCGCCCAACGGAGCTGATCAAGTGTGGTCAGTGCTTCAATGCTGGGGATGTTGACCTGGTCAAGGACGCTAATGTTGGTGCGACTGCCCTCCCAGGGGATTTGTGGGATCTTGTGGAGACATCGTTGATGGTATTTCTCCAGCGACTTGAGGTGTCTACTGTACATGGTCCATGCTTCTGAGCCATACAGGAGAGCGGGTATTACTACAGCCCTGTAGACCATGAGCTTGGTGTTAGATTTGAGGGCCTGATCATCAAACACTTTTCCTCAGGGGCCGAAGGCTGCACTGGCGCACTGGAGGCGGTGTTGAATCTCCTCATCAATGTCTGCTTTTGTAGATAAGAGGCTCCCGAGGTACGGGAAATGGTCCACGTTTTCCAGGGCCGTGCCGTGGATATTGATGACTAGGGGGGCAGTGCTGTGCGGCGAGGACAGGCTGGTGGAGGACCTTTGCCTTAGCGTAAGGCCCATGCTTTCGTATGCCTCAGTAAATACGTCGACTATATCCTGGAGTTCAGCCTCTGAATGTGCGCAGACGCAAGCGTCATCCGCATACTGCAGCTCGACGACAGAGGTTGGGGTGGTCTTGGACCTGGCCTGGAGGCGGCGAAAGTTGAACAGCTTCCCACTGGTTCTGTAGTTTAATTCCTCTCCAGCGGGGAGCTTGTTGACTGTGAGATGGAGCATGGCAGCGAGGAAGATTGAGAAGAGGATTGGAGCGATGATGCAGCCCTGTTTGACCCTGGTCCGGATGTGGATTGTGTCTGTAATGGATCCGTTGGTAAGGATCACGGCCTGCATGTCGTCGTGGAGCAGGCGAAGGATGTTGACAAACTTTTGGGGGCATCCGAAACGGAGGAGGATGCTCCATAGAGCCTCATGGTTGACAGTGTCAAAGGCCTTTATAAGGTCGAAGAAGGCCATGCATAAGGGCTGACGTTGCATTTTTCCTGCAGCTGTCGCGCTGCAAAGATCATGTCCGTTGTGCCCTGTTGTGCCCCGTAGGGGACGAAATCCGCACTGTGACTCCGGGAACAGCTCCTCGGCCACAGGGAGAAGACAGTTGAGGAAGACTCTAGCTACAACTTTCCCAGTGGCTGATAGCACAGAGATTCCTCTGTAGTTGCCGCAGTCGGACTTGTCCCCTTTTTTAAAGATGGTCACGATCACTGCATCTCTGAGATCTCCCGGCATGCTCTTCTCCCTCCAGATGAGAGAGATGAGGTCGTGTATTCACGCCAACAGCGCCTCTCCACCATACTTTAGCACCTCAGCAGGAATTCCATCCGCTTCTGTAGCCTTGTTGTTCTTGAGCTGTCTTATGGCTTTTCCTCCCTCATGCAACGTTGGGGTTTCACTGAGGTGGTGGCGGGTAGCATGCTGCAGATGGAGTCGAGAACACTCGAGTCAAAGGCAGAGTCTCAAATGAGGAGATCTTCCAAGTGCTCCTTCCAGCGGGTCCTGACAGCCTCGGTGTCCTTGATGAGTGTTTCCCCGTTCTTGGCCAGCAGTGGGGTGGGACCTTGGGAGTTTGGACCGTAGGTGGCCTTGACTGCGATGAAGAATCCTCGCACATCATGGCTGTCGGCCAGTTGTTGTATCTCCTGTGCTTTCTCCATCCACCACCTGTTCTTTAGGTCCCGGGTTTTTTGTTGGACCTCAGCCTTGAGCCGTCTGTAATTCTGCTTTGCTGCTCCCGAGTTGGGTTGTTGCTTAAGGCTCAGAAATGCTCTGCGCTTGCGATCTATTAGCTCTTGGATCTCCTGATCATTTTCATCAAACCAGTCCTGGTGTTTCCTGGTTTGAGTGACCGAGTATCTCTTTGCAGGCACTGGTTATGGAGGCCTGGAGGGCAGACCAAGCGCTCTGGGAATTCTGCGTCTCAGGATCATCAAGGCACACCAAGTTAGCTGTGAGGCGCTGGCTGTATACGGCTCTTAGCTGGGTCTTGAAGTGCCCCGGCATTGACTTTTTTGCGGCACTGCTTCTGCTGTCCCCTCCGCTTTGGGGCTATGTTGATGTTGATGATGGATCGGATTCGGCGCTGGTCCGTCCAGCAGTCGTCAGCTCCTGTCATGGCACGGGTGATGCGCACATCCTTGCGATTCTTGGTTCGGACGATGACATAGTCGAACAGGTGCCAGTGTTTGGAGCGATGATGACTTGTATTTGTCCCTCTGGCAGAACAAGGTGTTGGTGATGAGAAGTTCATGTTCTAGACATTTTGTCAGGAGTAGGGTACCGCTGGAGTTGCCTTTCCCTACCCCCTCTCTGCCAATCATGCCTCCCCAGAGGGCTGTGTCCTTGCTGACCCTGGCATTGAAGTCACCAAGGAGGATCAGTTTGTCGACCGCGGGGACGCGGGACAGGGATTTTTCAAGGTTGGAGTAAAAACCCTCTTTGGTCTTATCCGTTGCATCGAGTTGTTGGGACGTACGCACTGATGACTGCAGCGCATTGATTCCGGGATAGGTTGAATCGAAGAGTCATGAGGTGTTCATTAACCCTGCAGGGGGAGTCTTTGAGGCGGTCGACCAGCTCATTTTTGATGGCGAAGCCGACTCCGTGAAGGCGACGTTCTGCCTCTGGTTTTCCTTTCCAGAAAAAGGTGTAACCTCCACCTTGTTCCTTGAGCTGGCCTTCCCCTGCCCGCTGGGTCTTGCTTAGGGCGATGATGTTGATATCAAAGCGCCTAAGTTCCCATGCAACTATGGCGGTGTGGCATTCCGGCCTGTCGCTGTTGGAGTTGTCCATGAGGGTCCTGACATTCCAGGTCCAGAACTTCATGTTAACAGAGTAGAGGATGCCTGTGCGTGACTTCTTTTAACATGGGATGGCCGTTGCACACCGGCCACCACACGGGCTTAGCTGAGCAAGGTCTTGGTCCAGTGGCAAGGGGATCCAAGATGACTGGAGACCAGGCACTGCTGTATGAGCCTAATTGTCTACGGCGAGTTGTTGGCCGCAAGCTTGGCGCCGACTAGCTCCCTTGCGGTGACGAAAGGATATACTTGCTTGGAGGCAGTTCAGAGAAGGTTCACTAGGTTGATTCCAGAGATGAGGGGGTTGGCTTATGAGGAAAGGTTGAGTAGTTTGGGCCTCTACTCATTGGAATTCAGACGAATGAGAGGTGATCTTATGGAAACATATAAGATTATGAGGGGGCTTGACAAGGTGGATGCAGAAAGGATGTTTCCACTCATAGGGGAGACGAGAACTAGAGGGCTTGATCTTAGAATAAAGGGCCGCCCATTTAAAACTGAGATGAGGAGAAATTTCTTCTCTCAGAGGGTTGTGGATCTGTGGAATTCGCTGCCTCAGAGAGCTGTGGAAGCTGGGACATTGAATAAATTTAGGACAGAAATAGACAGTTTCTTAACCGATAAGGGAATAAGGGGTTATGGAGAGCGGGCAAGGAAGTGGACCTGAGTCCATGATCGGATCAGCCATGATCGTATTAAATGGCGGAGCAGGCTCGAGGGGCCATATGGCCTACTCCTGCTCCTATTTCTTATGTTCTTATGCTTCAGCACTAACACAAATGGCTTAACAGGCCAAGGAATGGGCGTTCAGCATCTCAGATGCAGCACTCCAGCTTGGTGCATGGGGTCAACACTGGAAGAGAGCTCCTCTACCCTCCAGAAAGAACAATGTGGGGCCAGATTATTGAAGCCATCACTGCCAGCAGTGTGACCACCAGGACCTGGCTCCAGTGCCCAAAGAGGTTTCATGACCTCAGACAAGTGGTCATGGTCAGTGAATTTACCTTCAAAAGCCATCTCCTACCAACTGAACCACTAGCCTCACACACGGCTCAATGCACGACACCCTCCTCCCATCACTCACCTACCGACAATCTCTAACAAACACGAGGCATACCTCCCATTCCTAGCTTCACCTTACCCTCTTGGAGGAGTCAGTGCTGGCCATTCTTGACAGGGGCATGGCTGAGCCTATGGCCAGTGGCGGGACTGAAAGAATACAAGATGCTGGTATCCTCATACGTTTTCCCCCTTCTCAGTTCCCACTTCCCCCTCATCCCATAATCTCTTCTGATTTACAAGCTGCACATGGTGTAAGCATGAACCTCTTGCTTTCCTGCCCTCCCCTCACTACAACTCCATCCTTGTACCTTCCTCATTCCAGACACCCAAGAAATCCAGACTGCCCAGCCAGTGGTTGACCAAGAAGAGGGAAAGGAGAGTGGAAAGAAGAAGAAGCAGTCACTCGATTTGATACTCCCAGCCACCAGTTCCTCGAGTTCGTCCTGCAAAGCCATCTGCAGTTTCCCCCACTGAAAGTCAACAGCTTTCCACCAGCCATACTGCAGCCACTGGGATAGCACTACGTAACGTCACTAGGATAGGCAAAGGCACATACAAGACAGTCACTAAGGGAATGCACAAGGGTGATTAGTTGATTTCTTGATGTACTATGGCAAGTATATATGGATAAAGTTGGATTGGAAAGTTTACTTTGTGGTGGCTTTTATTTCAGCATTGTGGGCAAGAAGACACTGTGATGGTCATTAACAGAAGGAAGGTATGGGACAAATGTTGAAAGAGGAATTGGTGTTGTGTTCACCGGTACCGTAGGCAGATGATTCTATCCCGGATATCCCAGAAAGAAAGGGCTGTCTGGGTTGCCTCCTTCCTTCCGCTTCCTCCTCTTCTGCTTTTCCTTTTCAGCTTTGTCCTCTTCTGCTTCCTTGACTTCTGCTTCCTCCTCTTTCCTCTGCAAAGGAATGGGGTACTGAAGTTGTATGTTCAGCCATGAACTCATTGAATGGCGGTTCAGGCTCGAAGGGCCGAATGGCCTACTCCTGCACCTATTTTCTATGTTTCTATGTTTCAAACAGGTTGTTCCCTTTGCTGCCTCTGGTTCATGTGATGTTGCAGTCCAAGGGGGCCTGCAACAACAGCCCCCAGAACTGTAAGTGGTGTTCTCAGAGGCACCCAGCAGCACTTCCTGCACACTTTAACAACTTTTTTAATGTATTCTACCATTCCACTACTCCAATAAAATGTAAAAAAAAGTCCAAGAGCTAAAATCTAAACTTACCTTAAAGATGTGTGTGTCCCTTTATGAAGCGCTGGCAGTGTCTCTGTAGTACAGGTTGAACCTCCCTGATCTGGGACTCCCTTATCCAGCACCACCCCTCGTCCAGCACCATTCCCGGTCACCGGGTGGCGCATGCGCAGAACTCCGACATGAACAAATTGAACAAATTGAAGTCCTTCCTTGCTGCCGACTCCTGCAATCACTGGCCTGACCCCGCAATCCACCACCTCTCCCCCCCCCCCCCATTATCTCTCTGCCGCACTCCCAGCCCAAGCCAACCAGCCCCGATATCCCCTTGCTCAGTACCTATAACGTCCAATTTAACATGACCACCCCTCATCCGGCAAAATCCCTTATCCAGCACAGGCCAGGTCCTGAGGGTGCCGGATAAGAAAGGTTCAACCTGTATTACTGCATGTACGTTCTTCCGTGCGTGGTTTGGAGAGGGCGGTATCAAGAGCGGCAACATCCAAAATCAAAGTCATGTGTCAATTCAGGCGTTGCACGCAGACTGACGCCACAATCTGCATAATTTACATGTGGGCAACAACAGCACTGCCGACCTCCCCAAAATGGCGGCCACTGCGTTCTGCATCTGAAGTGGACAGAAGTGAGGTGGCCACCACTTTTTCAGCAAAACCGATTTTAACCAACAGCGCTAGACCTCCCAAGTTCACGGCCATTATCTCAATAATTCATTTGCTGATGATTTAATTTATAACGTGATCATTCAGTCATTCAGAGTTGGCTAGATGATAATCACTGAAACTAGCCCAAAACAAACCAGTAGAACACTGGGAAAGGCATAAAGTCCTGGAGTTTCCTTCGCATTTGGGCCCAGATACACCAATAAACTGGATACAAACAAATTTCTTGCCTTAAAACATTATGGAGTTTTGGGCATGATTGAGTTATTTGTGTAACTACAACACGCCCAAGTCTCCTCCATCTTTTACTTCCAGCCGTCAAACCCTCCGTCCAAATGAATCTCTGCCCACAAAACCAGCCACGCTCCCGACTCTCAAATCCGAGTATCCTCCAATTGCGCTTGTTCGAGGGGGCTCTCATAACATTGCCACCAGATTTCAGGAGCTGCTGGAAACAAAATCATTTATCTGGTCTTTAAATGGCAATTTTTTGCAACTTAAAAAAAAATCATCACTGAAACCTATTCAGTAATTTTGTTTCTTTTAATGCATTTTTAACACTTAAGTATAAGTCACATTCGAAATTGAAAAATTTACCCGATTGTAGGTTCTTAAATATGCTGTGTCTGATGTGAATAAATGATGTTTAAATGAGTTGAAACTTAAATTTTAAAACACAAAGTAAAAATATATTGTAGGTTCAGGGTTTCTTTGGGCCTTGATTGTTTCCGCTGATTCCCACTGATTAACGTCCATTTTAAGTTAGACTATTCTAATGAGATTGGGAGGATATTTGGATGTAACTTTACATCAGCAAAATGGGTGCAACATTGAGCGCATTTTCGGGTTCAACTTCCAGGTTGCACCCAAGGAGGAAACGTCAAGCCAATGCATCTACTTTTTTCTGCCTGCTGCAAAATTCACAGAAACAATGCAAAAAACGCTGGAATGGACAATCAGATTTCCTCCTTACTGTTTTAATAAACTCCAAGTTAAATTCCAGAAGCACAGTAGACATTACAAAATCAAATCACTTGTACTTTTTAAACAAAATATCATCACAAGAATTTGATGTCTATAAAAGATGAAGTCAAACACGCCACAAAGTCATGGAGAAGGCTTTATATCATTTAATTTAGGACTTTTGAGAACTTGGATGTCATTCAAGTGAAGTATTATCGAACAAATCTAATTACATTTTATTTCTTGAGCTCATGGCGAGGCCTATATTTCATGTCACTGGAGAGGATGATAACATTTCAGAAAGGGGATATGCGAGCGTTTGTTGTTTATTCATTAGTTCTGGAGGTTGCTATTTCTGGCCCAGTAACAATCTGTTACAGAATGTGATATTGTAATTACCTCGTAGTATAGAAAAGTTCTTTTCTCAGACTGTCGTGGAAGATTACACTCAAGCATTGTCCCTAGCTGAGTAACAGGTGTGCATTTCAGTAATTTTTTTTATTAAGTCTTATTTTGGTTAGGTTTTCCAGCCTATATCATATTATCAGGATTTGTGTTGAAATTAGTAAAAGGCACTCTTGTTCCCAGGTAGTGACATGCAGCGCTTTGCTAATCACACTTCAGTTGGATGCGGATTGAACACAGGTGCTAAAGTCTTAGAACCATATCACCACAAGTGATAACCATCTAAATGATGCAAAAGTATGTGGTTCACCATCCAGTTCATTGCCAAGTTTTCTGTGTACATACTGCTTTGATTGTTTTCTTTGCAAAATCAGGCTTCCGGAAGATTTATTTCTTGCATACAGTACAATACTAAGATCTCATTCTAATACTACTGGTATGCATTGTGAATCTTTATAGTAAATGAATCTTTATAATCTTCTTGGGAGCTTTTTTCCTGTTTCTTTTATATTTGTGATGACTTTTATCCTTTTTTCCCTGCTCCTTAAATTTCCCCATGTCTCTTGCTTCTTTCCTTCTCATGTCTTTCATTCACTTCTTGCTTAGGAATCCTCGATCAGCAATTCCAAATATGAAAACTGGGTCAAAAAAGCACTTTAATTGTTTTTCATGTCACTGTCAAAATTTTGAGCTACAAAACACCTTTTTATATTGCGCAACATTAAGTCAATTAAAATAACCAAAGCGTTATGCTAGTCTTTTCTTATTGTGAAAGCTAGGAGAAAGGCTAAGGCCCATAGTGTAGGACAGAGTAGGAGAGGAGATGAGGTCAATAGTGATTAAGTGATGTGAAGCTTGTAGGTTTGATTTCAAAAACATTTAGGTTTAATTAACTGTCCTTGTGTCTCAGTTGCTTTATCTACTGAAAAGCTTAAACTGATTCATTGAGAGACCATTACTTTTTCAATGGTAGACCCGCCCTTTAATGACTTTCGTTTTCTTTCTGGATGATGTGTATTTTAGTGCATGAAAATATAAGAGCATTAGCTGAGAATGAGAAAAGCCACTCAGTAAATCACAAACTATGTATGGTTGCTATTATGGTTGCACTTTTATGGATGCTACTCAACTGCCTTGATCTCTTCAGCAAGGCAACTCCATGAAGATAAAACTATGTATAATTTCCAACCAATCCCTGCATTGAGTGAAACTCCTAGTTATTAATTCAAAGTTACAACCCACTTACAACTCGGCTGCCCGTGTCCTAACTCGCCCGCTCACCCATCACCGCTGTGCTCACTGACCTACACTGGCTTCCAGTTAAGCAACACCTCGATTTCAAAATTCTCATCCTTATTTTCAAATCCCTCTAATGCCTCGCCGCTCCTTATCTCTGTAATCTCCTCCAGCCCCACAACTCCACCCCCCCCCCCCCCGAGATGTCTGCGCTCTTCTATTTCTGCTCTCTTGAGCATCCCTGATTATAATCGTTCAACCATTGGTGGGCCGTGCCTATGGAACTCCCTCCCTAAACCTCTCCACCTCTCTTTCCTCCTTCAAGACGCTCCTTAAAACATACCTCTTTGACCAAGCTTTTGGTCACCTGGGCTAATTTCTACTTATGCGGCTCGTGTCAAAGTTTTTATCTCATAATACTCTTGTGAAGCGCCTTGGGACGTTAAAGGCACTATATAAATGCAAGTTGTTGATGTTGTTGTTGTACAGTATTTAAACATTTATATCTGTTCTTATAACTTTCAGTTCTCTCTTGAACAGATATTTATTTATTACTTATCCAACACTTTTCAACAGCAGCTTTGCTGGGATTCTATACTACAGGTCCACCGTTCTGTATAAGTGAAATACTTCTAAATTATAGTTTTTCTTGCAGCATGTAAATGTTGTATTCATTTCCTTTAGTTCTGCTATGCAGTGTAATCTGAATAACTTACTTACATCCATTTACCCTAAAACTCTCATGACTTTTAAAACCAAGATTAAGACCCCTTGCTTAATCTTTTTTCCACTTTTGAGTCTCTTTCACAATCCCTGCCTATCAATCTATCAATGGCCCTTTAAAGGCAGAGAACCCAACATTACACACAATGTCTTAAATGTAGCCTCATTGATTAGTTATATAAGGTTACAATAACGTGTTTTGATTTATAATCAAATGCCATTGAGATGCATTCTGATATTTGTTAATATAAAACTGAGTGCAGTGTGTTAGGCAGTGTGAAAAATCAATTCACCTAGGTTTTACATTTTAGCAATTACACTGAAGTTGAGTTTTAAGAGACCTGTATAACAAAATTGAAATCAATAGATAATATCCAGACATTGTCTGCATCATTTAAAAATAAATTCTCAGTCATCCTTTAAAATACATATATATTGATCTGATATCTCCCTCTCTCTATATACCATCAGATAATTTTGAATCACTGGTCTTATGCTTTTAATAGATCAGGATTCTCTTTGAGAATGTTAATATAATAAGGTTTCCTGTAAAAGGGTCAAAAAACATATTATTTTGTTTGAGAGATGTATCTTTTCAATTGTGAAGCCAAAAACTGGATTGGATGTGTTCTTGATTCTACATCTAACTCTTAAGACTCTTTGAATAAGGAAAGTGGCTTCAATTAATACTGTTGACTCAAAACAGGAGATGGAGAGTTAATTGATTTGTGTATCTATATATCAGTGATATAAATCTCACGTTATAGAAGCTAGGTTGATTAACAGTGATAGTGATGCCAGTCACTGGGCTCCAGGAGCTTACAGAATTGTCTGCAGGGGTTGGGGAACAATTTTGCAGACTCTTTTTTCCTAAATAAAAGGGTTGTTTTCATCTCTGTGCTCCCCAGGAATGATTGCCAAGGGAGGAGCGAGCTTGGTCATAGCAGGAGCATGACACTTTCAATTTCAATTATAAATGTGGATGTAGGAATTCATAATAGAAATATGAAAGTAAGGAAAGAATATATCACTACAAAATGAGAACCAATCCTTCCCTGGTCCAATTATCCCCCTGCCTCTAACACTGTTTCAGCTTAGGGTATAGTAGCATAGTTGTTATGTTACTAGACAAGTAATCTAGAGGCCTGGACTTATGATCTGGAGACAAGCATTCAAATCCAACTGTGTCAGCTCGGGAATTTAAATTCAGTTAATTAAATAAATCTTGAATAAAAAGCTAGTATCAGTGATGGTGACCATGAAACTTGTGGATTGTCGTAAAAACCCATCTGGTTCACTAGTGTCCTTTAGGGAAATCTGCCGTCCTTACCCAGTCTGGCCTAAATGTGCCTCCAGACCCAGAGCAATGCGGTTAACTCTTAACTGTGAAATGGCCTAGCATGCCCTTCGGTTGTATCAAACTGCTAGGAAAAACAATAAGCCTTCACCTCACGACTGCAGCGATTCAAGAAGGCGGCTCACAACCACCTTCTCAAGGGCACTTAGGGATGGGCAATAAATACTGGCCTTGCCAGCGACACCCACATCCCATGAATGAATAATAACCTGAAGATTGCAAAGCCCCAGGAGATTAAAAGTAATATATTAAAACTCTTAGGTCTGTGCAAACTTTGTATCTTCACCATTTGCTTTCCAATTGTTAACTTTTTCCTATGTCTAATGGTTTCTCAGAATTCTCTCAAAGTACTTTCTGAACATATATTTTTTCCTTTTTTCTTCTCAGTAGTTGAAATTTCTAATATTCAAAATAACCAAAATAAAAATAAAAATTACATATTTCACAAAAACATGATAAATCCAATGAATTGTCATTTGTGTCCTTTAATGCTTCAGTAAAGTTTCTACTTGAAGGTCTCAGCCTCTCCCAAAACCCTGGGCTTGCAGTTGATATTTTTGTGAGCTGAATTTGGATTGTGCAGACTAAGCAATATGCAATGCACATAATTTCCCAAGAGGACTATTCAGCCAGCCATACTGAAGAATATTTTTTCTTTAGCTTCTAGCAGTTTCTGTTCAAAAGGTTTACAATATTATTTGAAGAAATCCTAGAGGACAAACGTCAAAAGTTTTACTGAGATAAAATTCAAATCAAGTAAGATTTTTTTTTAATACATAGAGAGGCTGTGCGTGCGTGTGAGAGAGGGATAAAAATGACCGGGTTCTGGTTACATACCTATTGTAGCCTTTCTTTTGTGTGCATTACTGTAATGCCTACATTACAACAGTGATGATACTTCAGCACTTTGAGATGTCCATAGGTGGCATAAGGCACTACATAAATGCAAGTCTTTCTTTCATTGATTAAACTTTAGAAAGCGAAAGAGAAATGGTGGGGGTGCAGGGGACGGGGGGGGGAGTGGGTCTGATGTTAAGCATGTCTTTCTTCAGGTGATGTAACTTCAATTTAATAAATGCAGCAGTTGAATTTTGCTAATTACTTTTACCCGTGTTGTTGTTAACAGTTAGTAAAGGTCAATGCTAATGGCACATGAGGCAGAGATTCTAATGTCTAACAGTTATGAGACAAAGGGATAGCGAGGAGGACACAAGTCGAAAACATGGCAGGCACACAAGCAGTTACTTTTCTCATTCCAATTTGATTTCTTTAAAAGTAGTTGAATTTTGAAAGTAAACAAAGCCTCTGGGGCTAACAGATAGGAAAGAAGAGCATGATGAGAGGTGGATCTGGGGAGAGAAACTGGTTGAAGGTGAGGGGGCCCTTGGAGAGAGTGAGTAGGAGTGGAACAAGTGGCTTAAGGTAGGGGAAATGGGTGACAGAAAAACAAAGTGGAGTGGGTTGAGTGGGTCACTTAAATGGAGGAGGTAGGGATAGTGATGGGATTGAAGGTGTGGTAGGAAGGAGAATGGATAGTGAGAAGGTGAATGAATAATGAACACAATGAGAATGAAGGGTTAGTGATTGGAAGAGGGTATGGGAATGGAGCCATTGTCAGCCACATTCTCCCCACAACCCCCACCTTAAATGCAGCCAGCAACTGTTGGTGGATCCTTCCCTTGCCACATTGCTTTAAACTACCCATCATCTCCCACACCAAATAAAAGAGAAGGAAAAGACAGAGAGTGAAGCAAAATGAAGAGCTACAGGAAGAAAAGCAGGAACGAAAAGATAGACAGAACCAGAAAAGAGAGAGAGGCAAAAAGCAACACAAGGCAGCAGTCAGGTATTGTCTAATTTACTGGTTGCAACATCGGATAACAACACATAATATATTAAAAATCTGACTTTAGCATATATTTCCTGTCATCTTTTTCTCATTATAAAATCCGATGACCACAGTTATAACTGAGACTGCCCATGTAACCACGTCACACTGTAATTACACCCTCCCACCAGAGGTGGTACTATAGTTTGGTATCTTCCAGCTTATCAGCATGTACTGCAGATAAGCTGTACACTCCAAACAACTCTACTTCTCTGCCTTCTAAATTGTTGTAAGTTTTGCTAAATAAGTATACATAATATAATATTGAAGTATTATATTAAAAATAAAGACACAATGTATGACTTTCAAATCACATGGATGAATGCTTATACCCTTCAAAAGTGAATTAATCAGTAAAAGAAAGGGTGTAGACGTACCATCCTTGATATACGTGAAATACACTAACCAGTAGAAAAAAATGACATTAAATACTGTATTCTGACAGAAATTATAAACAAAGTATGACTCCGCGTCATTACCAGCTGCAGAAAAACAATTAGAGAATGAAACACAGTCAGGGAGACTTCACACTGTGAGAGTTAAGACTTACCATGCAAAGATGGCAATGGTATAATGTTTGCACCTACAGAAGGAAATGAAGAAGAGGAATTGGCATGTTTTATGTTACAAGGCACCATATATAATCTTCCAAAACAGCATGGTTTTATGAAAGGGAAATCTGTTGCCGTTCTTTGTGGATGTACTGAGCAGGGTGGATAAGGGGGAACCAGGGGATGTGGTGTATTTGGATTCCAGAAGGCATTCGATAAGGTGCCACATAAAAGGTTACTGCACAAGATAACAGCTCAGGGGTTGGGGGAAATATATTGGCATGGATAGAGGATTGGCTAACTAACAGAAAACAAAGTCAGGATAAATGAGTTATTTTCCAATTAGCAAACAGTAACTAGTGGGGTGCCACAGGGATTGGTGCTGGAGCCTCAACTATTTACAACCTATATTAATGACTTGGATGAAAGGACCGGGTGTAATGTAGCCAGGTTTGCTGATGACGCAAAAATGGGTGGGGAGCAAATTGTGAAGAGGGCACAAGAAATCTGCAAAGGGATATAGACAGGCTAAGTGAGTGGGCAAACATTGGCAGATGGAGTATAATGTGGGAAAATGTGAGGTTATCCACTTTGACAGAAAAAATGGAAAAGCAAATTATAATTTAAATGGAGAAAAATTGCAAAGTGCTGCAGTGCAGAGGGACCTGGGGTCCTTGTACATGAAACACAAAAAGTTAGTATGCAGGTACAGCAAGTAATCAGGAAGGCAAATGGAATGTTGCCCTTTATTGCAAGGGGGATAGAATATAAAAGCAGAGAAGTTCTGCTACAATTTTACAGGGAATGGTGAGGCCACACCTGGAGTACTGCATACAGTTTTGGTCTCCATATGTAGGGAAGGATATACTTGCATTGGAGGCTGTTCAGAGAAGGTTCACTAGGTTGATTCCTGAGATGAGAGGGTTGACTTATGAAGCTAGGTTGAGTAGGTTGGGCCTATACTCATTGGAGTTCAGAAGAATGAGGGGTGATCTTATCAAAACATATAAGATAATGAGGGGGCTAGACAAGGTGGCTGCAGAGAGGATAGTTCCACTCAGGGAAAACTAAAACTAGGGGACAGAGTCTCAGAATAAGGGGCCGCCCATTTAAAACTCAGATGAGGAGGAATTACTTCTCTCAGAGGGTTGTAAGTCTATGGAATTCGTTGCCCTAGAGAGCTGTGGTCATTGAATATATTTAAGGCGAAAATAGACAGATTTTTGATTGATAAGAAAATAAAGGGTTATGGGGAGCGGGCAGAGAAGTGGAGCTGAGTCCATGATCAGATCAGCCATGATCTATGCACGGCTGGAGTGGTACTGGCAAAAACTTTGTCAGTAAAATAATACCTAAAAGCCTTTATAAGGAGGGAATGGACAGCAAATACGTTCATCTCTTTGTGGCTACTTTTTACTTTCCCATTGCTGAACGTATCAGCTAGTGCACGCAACAGTTGCAGGAGTGGATTTGTGGGAATGTTATCGCATGTGAGCGGTCCATGTTTGTTTTTGACGAAATGGACAAAATGCACCCAGACCTCATTGACATCATTATACCGTTCCTGGGTTACTACAAACACCTCGATAGAGTGAGCTATCGAAAGGCCATATTCATCTTCCTGAGCAATGTTGGTGGTGTGAAGATATATGAAGTTGTGTTAAATTTCTGGGAGCGTGGGATGAAAAGGTAAGATATTCGATGGAAAGAATTGAAAGAAAGTCTGGCCTTGGACGTCTATAACAGCAACAACAATAAGGAGACCAAAACTGTGCACAATATTCCAGGTGTGGTCTCACCCAAGCCCTGTACAACATTACAACAGTGACTACTGTGAGAGCGACGGCTGTGAAGAGGGTGACTGGATTGGACGTCACCAAGGTCCAGGTCGCTGATTGGAATGTGGGCAGGTACAGCAGGAGCGGCGAGGCTGGGGCGCAGGAGTGGTGAGTGATCGTGGAGTGACGTGATCGGGGCTCAGGAGAGGCGTGCGTTCGGGGCCCAGAAGAGGCGATGGCCCAGGGGCAGCATGGGCCAGCCCACACTGCAATATGTGTGTGTACTAGGTCTGTGCAGCAGAGCTGGTCTCCAGTCATCTTGGTTTATCCTAGCTCTGTCAAGCCCGTGTGGTGGCTGGTATGCAACAGCCACCAAATGTTAAAAAAATCCACGTACAGGCATCTTCCACCTTTCAACGTGTAGTTCGGGACCTGGAATATTAGGTCCATCATTGAAACACCTGTGAACTCATCCCTTTTCGACGTGGAAGCAAATCATCCTCGATACGAGGGACCGTCTATGATGATGAAATGGCAGAGCAAGCTCAAGGGGCCAAATGACCTACTCCTGCTCCTATTTCTTATGTTCTTATGTAATATTGCTCATGGCTCATATGAATTATATGAAAAATACAACTGGAAATAATACTTGAAAGAAATATGACCAATCAGATTCAATGTTTAGATACAATTAAGGAACCACAAGTAAACAATTCCAGAAAGAACACAGGCAGAACTTCAGGCAAAAAAGTTAGGGATGTATTCATTTTTGTTGTGTTGGAAAAAAGGATCAAGTGCACATATCTCATCTAGAATTGCTATTGGTTCCAGTTTACTGAATTTACGTGATATGCTTGAGTGTATTAGCTAGATCTCTGACATATTGGCTTTTCACAGGTGGTCATCAGTACTCCAACCCAACATGGTAACATATTGGAAAGGTTTTGCTCTATATTCAGATTTGTAATTGGTTGAGTTACAGACACTGCAGTTTAATTTTGTAAATAGCATATCAGGTTAACATAAAGGAATGATTTATATTATTCATAGGGAAACAAATTTGGGCATCATCATTTTACTGATTGTATAATAACTTGAAAGAAGTGGAGGAAGGCGGACATTATTTGCACCCAGAATATTTATCCAGATGGTATATTTGCCTTGTGTGAATATTTACCAAAATGGTATAGAATTCATAAAAGAAATAATCTTTTCACTATTTACTTAAATTATTAATGCTGCTGTTATTGGAAATGAAAGTGATGTCACTTCATCCTTTCAAATGGGAAAGGAACAAGTCTTAACAAAATTTGTTGCTTGGTATCATGCATTCCTGAGGGAGGCAATTAACACATTGTCCAGGATCCACAATGGGGCTACAATAAGGATTTGGGTGTAAAATTTTAGCCCAAAAGATGATGACACATCCTCAAGTTTAAGACACACCAATTATGAAGCATCGTAACTTCTGACTAAATACAAGGTTATGAATATATACATACCACACCCCTCATCCTTAGTAGACGCACTCTATGATGGGAGGTATGGGTAAGGCCACACTCTTTGATTTACTATGGGACCATGCCAGCATACTGTGCCACCAATTGGTAGCAAGTGGGTTTGCAGTAGCAATCCCTTTGCCATGTAACTCTGCGGAAGCACCAAACAGACGATGCATGACCTCAGGCTGCTGTATAACCAATGAGGTACTTTTGAAATGTAGTCACTGTTGTAATGTAGGAAACTACATTCATTGTGTTGTATATGTGGAATTGTATTTACTCTGTACAGCCACCAGAGGGCTCATCTCCTGGAGTCCCAAGGGATCCCATAATCCCTTGGGAGCACAGGTATTTAAGGAGGATTCACAGGTTGGAGGGGCACTCTGGAGGCCTGCAATAAAAGACTAAGATCACACTTTACTTTGAGCTCACAGTGTTCAGTCTGACTCTTTTTCCATACACAACTGGCGACGAGATATAGATAGCGAACCCAAAGATGCAAAGAACAGTGGGCAGCCTGGAGAAATTTTCGGAGGGAGATGATTAGGAAACTGTTGTGGAGCGACTTGACCAATACTTCGTGGCCAACAAGCTAAATGGGGAAGCGCTGCCAAACAAAGGGCAATCCTTCTCACCGTCTGTGGGGACCAACATATGACCTCATGAAGAATCTGCTCACTCCAGCAAAACCCATGGAGCAATCATACGAAGATTTGTGCACACTGGTCTGAGAGCATATGAACCCGAAGGAAAGTGTTCTGATGGTGAGGTACCGGTTCTACACCTACAAAAGGTCTGAAGGCCAGGAAGTGGTGAGTTATGTCGACGAGTTAGGACGCCTTGCAGGACATTGCGAATTTGAAGGACATTTGGAGCACATGCTCAGAGACTTCTTCGTAATTGGCATTGGCCACGAAACCATACTTCACAAACTTTTGACTGTAGAGATCCCAACCTTGAGTAAGGCCATAGCGATAGCCCAGGCATTCATTGCCACCAGTGACAATACGAAGCAAATCTCTCAGCACACAAGTGCTACTACAAGTACCGTGAACAAAGTGATGTTGTTTTTGAATTGTAACATACAGAGCAGGTCACACATACCTGCAGCTGCACGTCCGCAGATGACTCAGAGTCCACCATCAAGGATGATGAATGGAAGGCCATTAACACCTTGTTGACGCTGCAGAGGTGATTATCGTTTCCATTCATGCCGATTCAAAGAATACGTTTGCAAGGGCTGTGGAACAATGGGACACCTCCAACGAGTGTGTAGGCGAGCTGCTAAGCTTGTTAAACGTGCAAACTACCATGTTGCAGAGGAGGACAGATCCACGGAGGATCACGACGAACCAGAGCCTCAGATAGAGGAGGCAGAGGTACATGGGGTGCACACATTCACCACGAATTGTCCCCCGATAATGCTGAATGTTGAACTAAATGGACTCCCGGTGTCAATGGAGCTGGACATGGGTGCGAGCCAATCCATTATGGGCAAAAAGACTTTCAAAAGGTTGTGGTGCAACAAGGCCTCAAGGACAGTCTTAACTCCAGTTCGCACGAAACTAAGAACTTACATGAAAGAACTGATTCCTGTAATCGGCAGTGCTACCGTAAAGGTCTCCTACGATGGAGCGGTGCACAAGCCACCACTCTGGATGGTATCGGGCGATGGTCCCACGCTGCTCGGCAGGAGCTGGCTGGGAAAGATACGCTGGAACTGGGACGACGTCCGAACGCTATCGCCCGCTGACGACACTTTATGTGCCCGGGGTCTTAAACAAATTTCCTTCGCTGTTCGAACCAGGCATCGGGAAATTCCAAGGAGAAAAAGTGCAGATCCACCTCATTCCGGGGGCGCGACCCATCAATCACAAGGCAAGAGCAGTACCGTACATGATGAGAGAAAGGGTAGAGATCGAGCTGGACCGACTGCAACGAGAGGACATCATTTCACCAATCGAGTTCAGCGAATGGGCCAGTCCTATTGTCCCACTTCAGGCACCGTCAGAATCTGTGGCGATTACAAAGTAACTATCAATCGTTTCTCCCTGCAGGACCAATACCCTCTACCAAAGGCCGACGACCTCTTTGCAACGCTGGCGGGAGGAAAGACATTCATGAAGCTGGATCTGACTTCGTGATGCAGGAACTGGAGGAATCATCGAAGGCCCTCACCTGCATCAACACGCAAAGTGTCTTTTTGTTTGGAATCCGATCAGCAGCGGCAATATTCCAGAGAAACATGCAGTGGGCAGCAGCAGCCAAGTTCATGGCACCGTGGCTGGCTCTGTTGCACAGGAGGGCAGGAAAAAGAGTGGGCGAGCGATAGTGATAGGGGATTCAATTGTAAGGGGAATAGATAGGCGTTTCTGCGGCCGCAACCGAGACTCCAGGATGGTATGTTGCCTCCCTGGTGCAAGGGTCAAGGATGTCTCGGAGCGGGTGGAGGACATTCTAAAAAGGGAGGGAGAACAGCCAGTTGTCGTGGTGCACGTTGGTACCAATGACATAGGTAAAAAAAGGGATGAGTTCCTACGAAATGAATTTAAGGAGCTAGGAGCTAAATTAAAAAGTAGGACCTCAAAAGTAGTAATCTCGGGATTGCTACCAGTGCCACGTGCTAGTCAGAGTAGGAATCGCAGGATAGCTCAGATGAATACGTGGCTTGAGCAATGGTGCAGCAGGGAGGGATTCAAATTCTTGGGGCATTGGAACCGGTTCTGGGGGAGGTGGGACCAGTACAATCCGGACGGTCTGCACCTGGGCAGAATCGGAACCAATGTCCTCGGGGGAGTGTTTGCTAGTGCTGTTGGGGAGGAGTTAAACTAATATGGCAGGGGGATGGGAACCAATGCAGGGAGATAGAGGGAAACAAAAAGGAGGCAAAAACAAAAGACAGAAAGGAGATGAGGAAAAGTGGAGGGCAGAGAAACCCAAGGCAAAGAACAAAAAGGGCCATTGTACAGCAAAATTCTAAAAGGACAGAGGGTGTTAAAAAAACAAGCCTAAAGGCTTTGTGTCTTAATGCAAGGAGTATCCGCAATAAGGTGGATGAATTAATTGTGCAAATAGATGTTAACAAATATGATGTGATTGGCATTACGGAGACGTGGCTCCAGGATGAGCAGGGCTGGGAACTCAACATCCAGGGGTATTCAACATTCAGGAAGGATAGAATAAAAGGAAAAGGAGGTGGGGTAGCATTGCTGGTTAAGGAGGAGATTAAGGCAATAGTTAGGAAGGACATTAGCTTGGATGATGTGGAATCTATATGGGTAGAGCTGCAGAACACCAAAGGGCAAAAAACGTTAGTGGGAGTTGTGTACTCCAAACAGTAGTAGTGATGTTGGGGAGGGCATCAAACAGGAAATTAGGGGTGCGTGCAATAAAGGTGCAGCAGTTATAATGGGTGACTTTAATATGCACATAGATTGGGCTAACCAAACTGGAAGCAATACGGTGGAGGAGGATTTTCTGGAGTGCATAAGGGATGGTTTTTTAGACCAATATGTCGAGGAACCAACTAGGGGGGAGGCCATCTTAGACTGGGTGTTATGTAATGAGAAAGGATTAATTAGCAATCTCGTTGTGCGAGGCCCCTTGGGGAAGAGTGACCATAATATGGTGGAATTCTGCATTAGGATGGAGAATGAAACAGTTAATTCAGAGACCATGGTCCAGAACTTAAAGAAGGCTAACTTTGAAGGTATGAGGCGTGAATTGGCTGAGATGGATTGGCGAATGATACTTAAGGGGTTGACTGTGGATGGGCAATGGCAGACATTTAGAGACCGCATGGATGAACTACAACAATTGTACATTCCTGTCTGGCATAGAAATAAAAAAGGGAAGGTGGCTCAACTGTGGCTATCAAGGGAAATCAGGGATAGTATTAAAGCCAAGGAAGTGGCATACAAATTGGCCAGAAATAGCAGCGAACCTGGGGACTGGGAGAAATTTAGAACTCAGCAGAGGAGGACAAAGGGTTTGATTAGGGCAGGGAAAATGGAGTATGAGAAGAAGCTTGCAGGGAACATTAAGACGGATTGCAAAAGTTTCTATAGATATGTAAAGAGAAAAAGGTTAGCAAAGACAAATGTAGGTCCCCTGCAGTCAGAATCAGGGGAAGTCATAACGGGGAACAAAGAAATGGCGGACCAATTGAACAAGTACTTTGGTTCGGTATTCACGAAGGAGGACACGAACAACCTTCCGGTTATAAAAGGGGTCGGGGGGTCTAGTAAGGAGGAGGAACTGAGGGAAATCCTTATTAGCCGGGAAATTGTGTTGGGGAAATTGATGGGATTGAAGGCCGATAAATCCCCAGGGCCTGATGGACTGCATCCCAGAGTACTTAAGGAGGTGGCCTTGGAAATAGTGGATGCGTTGACAGTCATTTTCCAACATTCCATTGACTCTGGATCAGTTCCTATGGAGTGGAGGGTAGCCAATGTAACCCCACTTTTTAAAAAAGGAGGGAGTGAGAAAACAGGGAATTATAGACCGGTCAGCCTGACATCGGTAGTGGGTAAAATGATGGAATCAATTATTAAGGATGTCATAGCAGTGCATTTGGAAAGAGGTGACATGATAGGTCCAAGTCAGCATGGATTTGTGAAAGGGAAATCATGCTTGACAAATCTTCTGGAATTTTTTGAGGATGTTTCCAGTAGAGTGGATAAGGGAGAACCAGTTGATGTGGTATATTTGGACTTTCAGAAGGCGTTCGACAAGGTCCCACACAAGAGATTGATGTGCAAAGTTAGAGCACATGGGATTGGGGGTAGTGTACTGACATGGATTGAGAACTGGTTGTCAGACAGGAAGCAAAGAGTAGGAGTAAATGGGTACTTTTCAGAATGGCAGGCAGTGACTAGTGGGGTACCGCAAGGTTCTGTGCTGGGGCCCCAGCTGTTTACACTGTACATTAATGATTTAGATGAGGGGATTAAATGTAGTATCTCCAAATTTGCGGATGACACTAAGTTGGGTGGCAGTGTGAGCTGCGAGGAGGATGCTGTGAGGCTGCAGAGCGACTTGGATAGGTTAGGTGAGTGGGCAAATGCATGGCAGATGAAGTATAATGTGGATAAATGTGAGGTTATCCACTTTGGTGGTAAAAACAGAGAGACAGACTATTATCTGAATGGTGACAGATTAGGAAAAGGGGAGGTGCAAAGAGACCTGGGTGTCATGGTACATCAGTCATTGAAGGTTGGCATGCAGGTGCAGCAGGCGGTTAAGAAAGCAAATGGCATGTTGGCCTTCATAGCAAGGGGATTTGAGTACAGGGGCAGGGAGGTGTTGCTACAGTTGTACAGGGCATTGGTGAGGCCACACCTGGAGTATTGTGTACAGTTTTGGTCTCCTAACCTGAGGAAGGACATTCTTGCTATTGAGGGAGTGCAGCGAAGGTTCACCAGACTGATTCCCGGGATGGCGGGACTGACCTATCAAGAAAGACTGGATCAACTGGGCTTGTATTCACTGGGGTTCAGAAGAATGAGAGGGGACCTCATAGAAACATATAAAATTCTGACGGGGTTAGACAGGTTAGATGCAGGAAGAATGTTCCCAATGTTGGGGAAGTCCAGAACCAGGGGTCACAGTCTAAGGATAAGGGGTAAGCCATTTAGGACCGAGATGCGGAGGAACTTCTTCACCCAGAGAGTGGTGAACCTGTGGAATTCTCTACCACAGAAAGTTGTTGAGGCCAATTCACTAAATATATTCAAAAAGGAGTTAGATGAGGTCCTTACTGCTAGGGGGATCAAGGGGTATGGCGAGAAAGCAGGAATGGGGTACTGAAGTTGAATGTTCAGCCATGAACTCATTGAATGGCGGTGCAGGCTAGAAGGGCCGAATGGCCTACTCCTGCACCTATTTTCTATGTTTCTATGTTTCTATGTAATGTTCACTGAAGTCAGTCCTGCACACCATGGTCTTCCAGGGCGACACCTTATTTACAGGTCGGAACCTGGAGGAGGTTCTTAGTCGACTCAACCGCGTGGGGCTCACATTAAAACGCTCGAAGTGCGATTTCCTGGCGCCTGAAGTGGAGTTCTTGGGAAGGAGGATTGCAGCGGATGGCATCAGGCCCACCAATGCGAAGACACCAATCAAGAACACACCGAGGCCACAGAATGTTCAGAGCTGCGGTCATTTCTGGGACTCTTGAACTACTTTGGTAACTTCTTACCAGGTCTCAGCACACTGCTAGAACCACTACATGTCTTACTACAAAAAGGGGGCGAATGGGTTTGGGGCAAAAGCCAAGAAAATGCCTTTGTAAAAGCGAGAAAATTGTTATGCTCAAACAAATTGCTTGTGTTGTATGATCCATGTAAGTGTTTGGTACAAGCATGTGATGCGTCGTCATATGGCGTTGGGTGTGTATTGCAACAAGCTAATGATTTCGGGAAACTGCAACCAATTGTTTATGCATCCAGGAGTCTGCCTAAGGCTGAGAGAGCCTACAGCATGATTGAAAAAAAAGCATTAGTGTGTGCCTATGGGGTAAAAAAAATGCATCAATACCTGTTTGGGCTAAAATTCGAATTGGAAACTAACCACAAGCCACTTATATCCCTGTTTTCCGAGAGTAAAGGGATAAATACCAACGCATCGTCCCGCATCCAGAGATGGGCGCTCACATTGTCCGCATACAACTACGCCATCCGCCACAGGCCAGGCACAGAAAACTGTGCCGATGCTCTCAGTCGGCTGCCATTGCCCACCACGGGGGTGGAAATGGCGCAGCCCGCAGATCTAGCCATGTTTATGGAAGCATTTGAGAGTGAGCAATCACCCGTCACTACCTGGCAGATCAAAACCTGGACAAGCCAGGACCCCTTATTATCTCTAGTCAAAAGCTGTGTGCTTCACGGGAGCTGGTCCAGTGTCCCAGTGTTCACCCTGATCTACATGAACAGGTAGAGAGCAAGCGGCTTCAACAAAGTGCACACCATGATAGCGCAAATGTGTCATGCGAGATTGAAATCAATGATCCTGTATTTGTTTTAAATTATGGACAAGGTCCCAAGTGGCTTTCCGGCACTGTCGTGGCCAAAGAGGGAAGCAGGGTGTTTCGGGTCAAACTTTCAAATGGTCTCATTCACCGGAAACACTTGGACCAAATCAAACTCAGATTCACAAACTATCCTGAGCAACCCACCTTGGACCCTACCTTTTTTGATCCCCCAACATACACACCAGTGGCAATCGGCACCACGGTTGACCACGAAGCAGAACCCATCATCCACAGCAGCCCTGCAGGGCCCAACACACCAGGCAGCCCAGCGAGGGCCCAACAAATGATTCAACAACAGCAGCTTTTACACCGAGACGATCAACCAGGGCAAGAAGGGCCCCAGATCGACTCACATTGTAAATAGTTACACTATTGACTTTGGGGGGGGGTGGGGGGGGGGAGTGTTGCTATATATGTGGACTTGTATTTACTCTGTATACCCACCAAAGGGCTCATCCCCTGGAATCCCAAGGAATCCCATAATCCCTTGGGAGCACAGGTATTTAAGGAGGCTTCACAGGTTGGAGAGGCACTCTGGAGACCTGCAATAAAAGACTACGGTCACACTTTACTTTGAGCTCACAGTGTTCAGTCTGACTCTTTCTCCATACACAATACATTGATTGTGATAAAAAGTTGGAGCCTATCACTTTTGAGATGTTCAAGGAAATAAATTGCAAACATATTTTGAAAAATTAGATTGGTTTCTAGTAATCAGCATGACAACAGGCCTCACTATTAAACTACAACCCAACCAAGGTTTGATACATCTTAGTTTCGATTTCCCTTTTTTTCCTACAAATCCATCTGAGGAATTATGTGGCCAGAAACTACTGAGTTCTCTATACCTGAGGATTAATTGTCCTTGTTTTCCTTCCCTTGTATCTCCATTGCAAGTCATGTGTCTGTACTAGTCTATGTATCACATCATTTACCTCTAACCATAGCCACAAAGGCATGAAGTGAATGACTCAATTGCTTTGCTACCAATTTTTTTCATCAAAAATTTTCTCTAAACAAGGTTCTGTTTGAATGCTGGAGCGCACTGCTTAATTTGGCCTAGAAAGTTGTAAAATTTGTTTTCTATAGATATTTTTGTAAAATCAACAGCTGAAGATAAACAGCTGATGATAAATAAGTTAAACAAAACGTCAGTTTTTGGTATCTGTCATAAAGGCCAGGATATATTTCCTTTCTGTTGGTTGCATTTATCCCAAACCATATGTCCCATGAGCCTATCTGTTTTCCAGATGGCTGTTCACTGTAGCGGAGATAGTTCACAGCAGTGTTAAGAGAGCGCCCCCTACTGTCTGCCTTACAATACACAGCAATCTTACATACTTTGCTTGTTATGTCTTCAAAGGCATTTAAAATATGTTCCATCGCTCTTTCTTTTACTTATTCGTCACTAATAAAAAGGAAATTCTAGTTTAATTTTTAACAGTTATTATGTCATCAACTGCAACATTAAATGAAATATTCATGCTGAAAGTTATTATTTGGCTTGAAATTGACAAATAGGTGGAATTGTGACAATCGGTCTATGAAAAGTTTGAAATCCTTCAAGAAAAGAAAGGAAAGCGCCAGCTAATTGGTATAATTTATTGATAATGTGTCTTCAGTTTTTTTTTCTGGTGCGGTGGGATTATAAAGGAGTCACATAGTTTAGGCCATGCAACTTCTCCGATTCTAGCAACATTCCAGGTGGTAATGTTGTAAAGAAAAGCTGAATTCAGAGAAAAACACATTAGAATTGATGCATCTAAGCATTATCTATAAATGGCGATAAGCAGCCTTGTAACAGTGTTTGTATAAAACCCGGGAGCTGCAGTGCACCAGGGGTTTCGCTGTGCTTTTAAAAGCAGGGTGGCAGACTTCAAAACTTAAGTTTCCTTCTCTCATTATTGCTGAAGACTTAATACAACGTATTAGAAACCCTGTTTTTATATTTTGTGTAATTTCACGAATATTGTGTGTTTGCTTGAATATGCGGAGGCTTCACATTTGTTCCAAGTGAGGATGTAAATAAGTTAGCGTTGCTTCTCTATATTGTAATGAGCAACAAGTGGGCACATCGAACGTTTCTATAATTACTCGTGTTCTTTCCTTTCATTGGCAAAGAGTTGGTGTCCTTTTGAAAAGAGTGAGACAATAGTGTGTCGGGGAAGGAGGAAGATGACATACCAAAACTCAGAGACAAGGTGCAACGCGGCAACTCTTATTGTTGCCTGGGCTAGATAATTACAAAATACGCATTTAATTGTTGAAAAAAGCCTATTTGGACATGATATGATTTAAATAAACATGATTAGATGTCGATATAGGATATTACACGATAGAACCGCAATCATCTAAGTCTAAATTATGATAGCTTTCTCTGGGTAATGCCGATTTAATATATACTGCTTAAGTTCTAGTTTCCTGGTTTGAAGTACTTGCTGTTTATTTATTAAGCTCATTGTTCGGCCAAGTTCTAGGCTTATTTATATACATTTCGGGTGTGTGTGCTCTATGTTTATATAAATGTTGTTGTATCGAATTTTTATTTAACGTTCTTGATTGCCCAGAATTAATTGTGTCAGCACAGTGTCACCGGGTTCTGCCAACTCAATTGTGTTATCAAAACATTATCTTACTAAAACAATAAACGAGATCGTACGATCGCTGAACGCCACAAGTTCGCTATTTCACTCCAGGCATTGCAAAATTCGTGAATTCATTCCGTTAGGGCCACCGGAAAGTGGGATGATTCATTTACCATTGCGACCCCGAGATCCTATTCGCTTGAGCCGTAGGTGAGCGGTGGCACCTCAGGGTAGAGAGTGCCATATAGACACTGCTAATTATGATTCCGTTGGTGACGTTCCTTTTGGTTTTATTGGAACTCTGTTGCTTATTTTGGCATCTTTTAGTTGGATCATATGTCAGTTGATTATAGTAATGGTGCCCTTATAAGGGCACTTTTTGAGCTGTTTCTTGTAAGGTTGCACTGGGACAACTTAATGTCACTCTTCTTGGTCCATCAAAGTCCCGGCCTTGTTGCGAACACCCATATAATTGAAAGTGTTTTGGGTGGGGGTTCAGATTCTCACATACTTGCGTCAATTTAAAAATCGAGAGGGTTCCTCTTAAAACAAATGTGTACCATGAGGGAAGGTGCTGAGGAATGTCATGGCAACTTTTAGCAGTAACTTTTGGTTCACCAAAATGTAGGCAGGCAATGCCATCGTTTCTGTAACGTGAGACCACACTCGGTCTGTAAGCTCCAATGTAATCCTCCCAGGGCTGCATGTCGTCTATCTGTGCATTTCGTTGTTATCGGTGTCCGGCAAAATTCGACTGAGCTAAAGTTTACCTTTTCAACAGAAGAAAAGTAAAAACTTGCATTTGTATAGCGCCTTTCACGACCTGATGACGTCTCAAAACGCTTTACAGCCAATGAAATACCTTTGAAGTGTAGTCACTGTTGTAATATAGAAAACAAATCTTACCCCACCGCCAATATATTGTGTTAAAGTGCCCCCTTCCACCACAATCGTTCTCTATTATTAATACAATCATACTAACAGTAACAAAGTGTTATTATATCATAAAGTGAACGGAAGGCAAACTCCAATCTTGACTCATAAATGCTAACACATCCATACATACATAGTCACACAAACTCACAAATGCTAACACATCCATACATACATAGTCACACAATCACAAATGCTAACACATACATACATACTTCGTCACACTTATGCAGCTGCAGTTATATTACAGCTAACAGGTGTCAGACTGGTATCTGTCCAGTGTGCTGGGATGTCATCAGACTTCAGTTATACTGACAACTGTGACTCGTTGAGCGTACAATAAAGGAACTCAGCGCATTCCGCCCATTTTTAATGTCATTAGAGAGCAGACAGGAACATACAATTTCTCATAATTTAAAAAAAAGTAAGTTTATAAAATGCCGGATGGCTGAATGGACATTTTTAAAACAGGACTTTGCATTTGGGTTGGAATTGTACTGTATCCAGTGTGAACTAACTGGTGTTAGAGGACTTCCTCGAGGGTCTCTCACACGGCTTGATTTCAATGCACTCTGGAGTTAGATCAGGTGCTGAATCCCAAATGATATCGATGCATACCTACAACAGTTTCGCCTTGTCCCACAAGTAACTGCACCCTTAGGCAAATACATGTGTACTCACAATAGACACTTAGAACCACTATCACACGCACACACTTTGCCACCACTCTGCCATGTTCCCGTCAAGGTGCGCACTGTTAGAAAAGGCAGTGTTACTCAGTATTCAGACCAGGATCTGACTCCAGAGCACACCACTAGCCAGCGATATCAAACCTTCTGGAAACTTTCAAAACTTTTATAGATTATTTTATATAAGAAAGTGACACTCCCGCCCCTGTTCTCCTAACATTAAAAAATAGCTTCGAGTGGAGTGGAGCTCAGCTTGTCCATTTAAGCGCACGCATCAACAGCCGGCAGTTGCGGTATAACTGCAGCCTTAGAGTCTCCCAGATCATCATCATCATAGGCAGTCCCTCGAAATCGAGGAAGACTTGCTTCCATTCTACTCTCCCACTCTCCCAGATACCCACAATATCACACCCCGACATAAGTTCTCACACTCACTCATTCATTCATACCGCCTGACATCCACTCATTCATATTCATTTACACACTTTCACACCACAAATACACACTTTCCTACTACTTATTCACTCAGTAGCTCTCATTGAGATGCACCTTCATTTACATACATTTTTAAAAATGCATTCACTCGTAGACACAGGGGCGCATACACACACACGTACCTCATTGCACATTCAAGCTAACATTCACAAGATTTTCTGTCATACGCATTTCTCTCTCATCCGCACACGCCCAACAAACATTCCCTCTCCCACACACACACACACACAGATGCAAACATGTATTCGCTCCTCTCTCTCGCACACACACACAGCCTCTCGCACATAAGCACACATTCCTCTCACGTACACACACTCTCTCATAACCCACCACGCGCTTCCAGGCACAAATAAAGTATCAAGACCCTGCGTCTTTCATGTAGTGCGAATTTGTCTCTGCCTCTTAGTGGCGCTCTGGCTCTCGCTTTAGCGAAGAGTCTTTGAACAATTTTACTGATCCCATTTACTGCCACTATCTGAATTTAAATCCACAGAATCTCAGAGACACCCGTCTCGTTACCTACAGAGTAACCTTCGGCTATCAGAATATGCAACAATTAAAACTGTGAAGAGAAGCAAACGTAACTTCTGTTATTAAACAAGTTAATTTGTCCAGTATGACGGACGATCTCCGATCAATCCATCCACAAAACTTAACAGAACATTTTACTGTCAAAAACTTACAAGAAAAGAAATAGAAAAAATACCATTTAATAAACTACTAAAAAAGCAAATATAAATTAATTAAACCATTAAATTAGGTGAGGATTCCTAAAAAAATGTGCGCTATGTGGACGCAATATAAAGCTGTTTTACTATATACCAACCTGTATCCATCGTTTCAAAGATTTACGATGTACCATCTGTGTACCCACTGAGTCATATTTTACCATATACCATATGTGTATTGAGCATTTAATGTATTTTAGGATATACACTGTATTGTACCAGTAATTAACATACTTTACTATATATTTGTCCATACCCTGTTTAAAATATACCACGTCTATCCGTTAATTCAGACAATTTGCCATACAAAGATCCAGATAATTCACCACAATACTTGTTTGCATCTCATACTCCAAGATATTTTACCATATACTATTTCCCTGCCAGATTAAAAAGGGTCACTGTCACTTGGAGTATTTTTTAAATTACTTTTTAACTATATTTGCGATGCAATCTAATTTTTATTTTTTATGTTTTCTTGTGATTTATCTTTAAATCGATTACAGAAATGTTACGCTATTCAGGCTGAATTTAGTATAATCTCAGATGTGGAGAAATCTGTCAAAAGTTTTCATCGAGTTAATTTTCTAGAATAGTGGAGGTACACTTTATTTATTAAAGGCGAGTTGCCAAAATATTAATTATTAATGCTGACGTTATTACGCAAATTTAAATTGCACGGCGCAGGCTTGTATTTGTAGTTTTGTAGAGACAGCATGCAGAGTTGTTAATTTAGCTTTTAATGTGGATATTTTTACTGACAGAAGTGTGAAGAGTGACATTTAAATCTCATACAAAGCAACTCAACAAATGGCACCAACTGCATATTACACAAATAACTTGGAGTTGTGTACAGTGTTGTGAAACACCTCTGCACTGGCGATCACTTGCACATCTGTGTGTATTCGTTTTTTTTAAAGCAAGTGTTGAAAAACAACATCCAAAGATGACCCAACTGTAACAGCAACGTGATTGTGCTCGCACAAAACCGGGAGACACTTCGAAATTATCACAGACTTCAAAGCAAATAATTTCACAATTTGTCTTTGTCTTTTCAGTTAATTAAGTTTTATTTTGAAGGTTGTAGAACATTATTTCCTTTAAATTGGTCCAGCTGTAATGCAGTTTGATCAGTGACCAAATATATTTAAGTAACTAATATTATGTATTATAATGTTATTAAATAATTTTAAAGTTATACTTAATCTTCAAATTAGCAAACATCTCACTGTATATAAAGTATTGCCACTCTTTGTAGCTTAGTGTTCATTGATTACAATCTTAGTTACAATGTTTATTATGCCACAATTTGCTTTAATTAGTGTTTTCTAAAATGCAAGTGTTGCAAAAACATTTACCTTGATGGCCTGCAACATGTATTGTATTTGGTGCTCCCTGATTTCTCCCAAAGCAACCGGGTGCTGTATTTCATTTACAATATGGTTAATTATTAAGAGCTATAAATAATATTCCTTGTAGACTATTATACAATTGTAGAACACTATACGGTATATTTTAAAAATAAACGAGATAGTTGAGAAAAATAATTTACAAACTATATTATATTTCACCTCCAAGCGCTTAGTAGCATTCACAGCCTTAAAAAGGGGCCAATCAAACTTAGTTGTTGGTGTTTCAGGGTTTTAACTCAATGTCTTTTATTGTTATCTGCGTATTGTTCTGCGTGTTAGGCTTCTTTCTTTCTGTATTTCTATCTTTCTATCCTTTTTGTTACATTTTTGCTATAAGTAAGCGAAAACGTTTATTTCTACAGACCGGTGAAAATTAACTGTAGTTAGTCAGAAACTATTATTTGATTTCACGGTATTCAATTGTGGGGCTAAGTGTAACAGTAATCGGAATTTCTTCAATGAAAACATTTAACAAGATATGATGATTATGGAAACGTATTTACTGTAGTAATGTTAACGAATAATACATGGCTTTATGGAAAACCATATTTACATTTGAGTGATGTTTGTTCAAAATAATCGATGTAATTTACCTATTACCTGACTATTTCTTGAAAAGGGGAATACAGTCCGTTAAAAGTTCCTGTTAAGTTGCTGGAAATGTTCTTCTGTCGTCTCATTCTGTACTTAATTGTTACAAATGCATTAAATCCCGTGTACCGTACACGTTCACATTTGTTTGCTGTTTCAGCTTAGCTGCTGATTATTGAAGCTGTCTAACTGTGTCGGTTTCCATTTCGTTTCATGAATAAAAGAAAACAAAAAAAATAACCTACTTCCCACAATGAAAGAGTTACTTTAAACCTAATTATAGTGTAGGCAAGTAGAGGTACAGGGTTATTAATGTCCCAATGTTAGCAGTGTAGACAGGAGAAAGAGGGAATTATGGCAGCAAAATTATCAATGTCATGGTAATCAGGACTAATCTACAGTTTGGCAGCTTTTCACCTCCAAGCGCTTAGTAGCATTCAAATGAAGAAAATATTAACAAGAATGACGAAGGACTGTAATAATGTAACCTAACTTGGAAGCATGGAGTGTCCCGCTCAACTTAAGTATAAACTTAAATATAAACTTGGGCTCAAATGAATACATTCGCTTTGATATACTTGTTTTTTTTTATATATATACGTTATCTATGTTCTAAGGAAAATAGAGAAAATAAACAAAGGAATCACCGCCAAAATGTACAATTAATAATTACTTAATAATAATGCTAGTTATAAAAAAATGCATTGACAATACTACTGCAGATCAAAATATTGCCTGGAGAATCCCTACATTCCTCTAACTAGGTGAATTAAAATGTGTAGTCTAACTGGATGTAATTTTAAATCTGATATTGTTACATAAATGTGAGGAAAATTAATATCGAAAATTGCAACTCAGCTGTTGGTTTCGTAGTTAACTCGGATGTCCATTATTATTAATAACCTTACTTAAAGTAACTATTTGAATGTAGTGCGAGGCTGAATACTTTAGTTACCGAACAAAGATTACTTCTAGTATTTTTGCAAAACAAGCACCTTTGATCATCGTAATATTTGACATGCTTTTTTATGCACCTTTTAGATCCATCATTATAAACCTGCCACATGTCTATGGGTGTATACATTGAAGCGAGTTTTCTCACAAGCGCCAAAGTTCAGTGTTGTCCTTAAACTCCAATTGGTTCTATTTATCTCCCAGTTCCTTACAGTTATGATAGGAACTGATTACTTTAAAATATGTTTCTGAATGAACCAAAAAAATACATTTATATTTTTATATTTTTGCATATTTCTGAAGTATAACTGGATACATTTTACAATGAAAGTCTTAAAGGCTGTTTTGATAGTGTACTTTTAAAGTAATTTCTCAATTATTCATTATCTCCCAGTTTTCCACAATGACCCTAGTTTCAAAGTATTCATGTAGCAGATAGTATTCTTCAATCGCTCGTCCTAATTTTGGAACAATATGTTAATCCTCATAATCCTTTTGGGATACTATTTACTGTTTAAAATTCGTTCGTTCAGCGTATTATTCGGACTTTGTGGTTAAAGTCGATATTACCTCACATATGAATGAATATCACAATTGCCACTGTCAATATTGCTCTGCTTTTATATTATCTGTTGGCATGTAGTGCTTTGCCTGATTTATTACACACACATAAAAGAATAAATAAAATGTGGTGATATATTAAATTAGGTTAGTTTTTAATCGTTGCTTCGTAGCCCACTTTTGAAATTGATATTTTTAAGCATGAAATTGTTCTGAAAAGAAACACAGCTATAAATTACTGAGTTCGTATGAAGACTTTCAAAAATGTAACACAGAGAAAATGCGGTAAATTGTCATAGAAGTAGAGGATTTCCAAAAAGCACACGAAGTCAGGAATTGCATCGAGAGTTTTAAATGTGTGCTTTTAGTTTTGTAGTCACTGGTGAAATGAAAGGGGGCGTATCATTGATGAACGTTTAATAATGCTAGCCCCGAGTATTATTTATTATTAAACATATGCAAATATCTCTATGGTCCGTACACCCTGTAATCATATATTTGCGACTGATGAGCAGTGATTACAATTACAATTCTTCAATCTTCCAAATAAACAAGTCATGGCATATGCACATTACAGATTTAATATAAAAGTTGTTTTTAAAAATTCTCAACGTAAACCTGAACATAATTAATCCATATGTAGATACAGAGTCTTAAAATTTTCCCTCCCTGTAATCTATAAACAAAATGGACATACCTTATTGATTTCATGTAAATTATATTTCAAATAGCTAATATTTAACTAACAAAAACGGATCGCACAATTTCACTTATTTTATGGATTGTTATATATTGCTAAAATATTAATTTTCGAATTATAAGTAATAAAGGGGAATAATTCACTTTAAATATATTCCCAATCAATCATATTATTCCTGTGTTGAAACTGCTGAATATAATGCCTCAATTTAAACCTGGTGATTTTTCTTTGAAATGTAATTTACATTTAAGTGCGGGATTTGACTCCTTGACAAACCGATCATATTGGCACAGGAATCACTAGTTAGATTTACATGTGTTAAATTGTCCTGAAATAGACGAAGATATTTTGTTTTGGGAGCGAGGTGTTTAGAATTGTCTGTAATATTATATATGCTAAAGTTAGCCATGAGTCATTAGTGAGATCCGACATTATTATTTGACGTATAATTTGAGAATTAATTCATCATTGATTTCTTATGCATGATATATAATTAACAAATACACGTTTGTCGTTATTTAAGATCATTGTCTTGTTTAAAAACAAAACGGAAGTGATAGGCTCGTATTTCTGCAGACAGTCGGAATGCTGCAAGTAATCGGTTAGATATATTTGATCTCTATTTATTCCTGGATTTCCATATCACGTTGGTGTCAATTTTCCAATCTATGGAGAAGAAAATATAAAATATTTTGCTTCTTCACAGCATGCCTGGTATCGCACTCCATTGTGGAACTTTACCTGCACAGAACTTTTTATTTACACGAAATAATTTCACAAGTTGCCTGTACCTTAAATTTTTTAAATATCAATTTATAATTACTCAGATAGAAAGTGGAGGGACTAGAGGTATTGTTAGAAGGAACTGCGTCGAATCTTCAAAGAAAAGAGTAAAATTAAATAAGAAATGGAAACATTGACAGAAATCGGTTGTCGTAAATCATTTATTTTTAAGAATATATAACGATGCAGGTGCTTGAGCGTAGTAAATAAACACTGAGCTGTAATATGAATACAATTTAAATATTCTTTTGAAATCTAACCTTACCTTTGTTTAATTGTGTGCGTGTGATAAAATGACGGCAGGATATATTTCACGCAGTTATCACAACCAGAGGGAGATTAAAACTTTGCTATGTTGCGATATTGGTTTGTTCAAAAGAGTTCGAATATTCCACATGTTAAGTGAAATGGGTTGTTTAAACTTTTGAATCTGCCCGAGCAACACTACACAAAACATATATAAATGTGTAATTGATGCACGATAGTAAAAAAAACACTTAAAAGAAAGGACGTTCCAATGGATTGGCAACATTTTACACGAGATAACAAGGAAGTATCGGGGTGTAAAAACCTAAATTCATTGTCTTAAATATACGATCGATAATCATTGCATGGCAGCAAACCGAGCTGTGGAGTCTGTACACAGAACGCAACTTTGAAAACTGCGACTGAACTTAAAAGTCAAAGAAAAGTTTGGGTCTCGTTCTCCTTTCTTAACAGATCTGTTTTCCTATTTTGCAGCCAGTTTTTTTTTAACTCTTCTTGGTGTTATTGTCTTATTAAATTATAATAATGCCGGTGGTTTTGTCGACAACTGGTACCGAATTACAATTTGCAAACCACAGTGAAAACATTGAACTTGTTGGCTAACATTTAAATGAATGATACAGTCCTCGTCTTTAGGAATGTACATATATATATAATCCCTTATTTGCGACAGTAAATCACCTTATGAGTGTAAACAGCTTCATGTCTGTCATTATCGTGGTGATATATCTCAAAATCTAACTGAGAATGAATGGGAATTTGTGAATGTTTATTGGGCTCTCGACTCCATTTTAGCAAGAAATCCCTCGATTGCGCTCCATACGGGTGCTGCAAGAGTAAGAAAGAAGGAAGAACATAGTGAAGAACTTAAAAAAAATTATAGTATTTTTTCCACCGTTGCTTCAGAAAAGCAACGATTCTACTTTTAAGGTCAATATTTCGGGAGTAACGCCAAACGTTGCGACAGTAAAGGACAAAAAAAAATCGCGACACGGTGGAGTGCACCATTGTAACTGGGGGAGGGCATTCAACTCTCGCAACATTTTCCAAAATCAGTAAATCACTTTTTTGTTGTTGCTGTTAGAGCCCTCTAGTTGTGGTCCTCCACTGTGTTAACATCAGATCTGGGATCTTAGCGTTAAGGTTTTGCAAAGACCCGCAGAAAAATATACAAAGACTTTCTCTTTCTCACTCCCTGTTGTGGAATGTCTCCAGATCAATATCTGCAGCGTCAAATCTATACGGACATTTCCGCAAGTGACATGTGCTCATATACATTAGGACAAATACGCCGATTCCTTGCATTGAGATGAATCAATGTTGTGTTTGTTTTTTTTAAATACCGGGCAGATTTTGCATTGCGATCACTTTCAGTAAACGTCAGCTCGCTTTGTACGTGCTGTCGCGGCGTCTAGTTTTGTGAGACTTTATTTTCCACTTAACACTGCCTTGTTTATAAAGAGTCGGATCATTTTCTTATACACTGCAATCGCCTCGGCGTCAGAAATGATTCAATTAAAAAAAAATCAGATATCTGATTAATGCCGACATGGCACTACTGAAATAAGGAGCGGCGGAACCCCTGAGAGCCTTGTCTTCATAAATCAGCATAATGACGGTGGTCGATATACTGTATTTTCCGAAGTTCCTCTGGGTGCTTGCTGGCTGCTGCTGTTGTTGATCGAGACTGCAGTGTATCTGCAGTGGGAACCTTTTTAAAGGCGCTAGACAACGGATCAAATGTATTCCTGAGTGCCGCAATTGTGGCTGGATTGACTTGTAACCGGCAAGAGGGAAACAAGTATACCTTTCATTTTTACACGTTTGTGAAACTGTTCCGAAATGTAAATAAAAATCTATGGGAAAATCAATAACGTTTACCAGCAACTGCCTAACAAGTGCAGCGATGAAAGCAAGTGTGTCAACTATAACACTGCATTAGTGGTGTGTCCATATGGTGCGCATAACAATTGTGCATTTCTGCATTTAATCAATAAACAAATTGAGCTTAATTTATCTTTGGAATATGATTGGTGCAATTAAGTTGTACAGGATGTATATGCTATTTGATGTGCAGCTGAATGCAATATAAGTCTAATTTCAGTGTCGATTATTTTGTATTACTAATAATCTATGTAAATATATTCAATCTCTCCATTTAAAGTAAACAATGTAAATGTCAAAAAGTTCTCACATCCAAGGTTAAAATGTTTTAAACCTTACAAACGCTCATTAGCGTCCTTTACAGCTATGTATTTCCATATTTATTACGTGTGTCATACCCGAAAATGTGTTCAGCCGCACGGTATCTTCAGTTCCCACACGCCTTATACAATAAGTGCAAGCATTTTATTGGTCGGACAACATAGCATATGATCTGTACACATATATCCAGGCGGGCAATACATTTACCAGAATATGACGATTAAAAATAAATAGGTGCATTCCTGAACAGGTTTGAAGTACTGTATATGATTATCTTTTCATTCTTTTTGCCAATTTGCTGCTGATCCATGACTGTGTCTAACGAAAGCAGAATCTCACAGGTTGTGATAACACAACATTTAAAATAAACTTATCAAGCCTTCATTGCCATGATGTTGATTATAGGCTTAATTAGAACCGAGATGGAAACTGGTGATACGAGTTACGATCACGTCTATTTCATTCAGTTGGAATGCAAATACATTATTAAAATGTGTGTATATATGTATATAATGATCAGCGACTCTAAATAAGAATACTTGATTAACGTTGATCATCTAACCTACCATAAAGCTTTAAAACATATTTGATTTTTAATGATAATTCCAGTAAAAATTATAAAAAAAACATTCAGGTGTATTCATTAAAGCAAAGCGTATGGTTAATAATATGTACGAGAATAACACAAGGCCTGTTTCAGATAACAAATTAAGCAGCGGAATGTGAGTGGTTGCTACCTAAAGGAAGTAGTATAATAAAAGACAACATTCTTTGAAACACAATCTTTATTGAATAATTTAATAGAATACATCATGTTACTAATGTTAAAATGTTGGTAATAATTATGTTCCCAATGCAACTGTGCTCACACATAAAACGCGCCAAGGTAGAAAAAAGCAGTTTATTTCAAATTCAGAAAACTCTCATTCTCTTAGTATCAGTGTTAACCTTGTAAAACAGACATTTAAAGTTATAGTGCTTTTTTTTACTATAGTGCTTCTGTAGTAACTGTTGCCATTTGAGTACATCAGCTTTGGTAAATGTTTTTTTTCATAAATGCTCCTTCACAAAACGTACAATGATCAGTATATCCCAGTAATATTCCTCGGTCCATACCTACCTTTCTGGGTTAGCAGATTGCTTATTTTTATTTGCAATGATAATACATATGTTTTAAAGCCACTGCATGCATATGTATAATGACTATATGGACCATTTTTGTAATTAAATAAGTTAAAACAGAAAAAGGACGAGATATGTTGAACCATACAAATGACCAGATGGACACAAATCCTGCGCTTTACAAAGAAAATAATTGTCTTTCATATTTGCTTACCTACGCTTGCTATTCAAAAAAAAATCACAGCAGATTACAAATGCCTTCTGTATATACATATAAAATGAAAGAAGCTTCACACCGTGCGGACCGTATCGGTGCAGGAACAGAACCTCAGCCCGGGAATGGAATCCCAGGCCAGACGCTCGCGCGACTCACGTCTCCCGGGATTCTGGAAGCCGATTGGTCGGACGTGCGGTCGCTTCCGTGCGTGGTTTCTATGCAAATACCGATGCGGAAATAAACAGTAACGACTGCAAATCGATGGCAACTTCTCAGGGCGCTCCACAAAAGTGCTCTTTCGCTACCAACACAGAGCCAGAGAGCTGGGAGCGATCTTGGAACGCTTTCAAAGGGGCTTCTTCTTTGGAAACAAAAAACCTCAGGCATCACTCGCCGACTTTTTTTTTGCAGCGGCTTTTGCATGGTTTCGCTTCCGGTTTACAACGGTTCCCAGTTTATATATTAAAACCAAAAAATAGCAACAAAAAAGGCGACAACAAATGAAGCTAAACGTCTGAACAATTTAAAGTTTCTCACGTACTCTTTACATGGCAATGGTACGTGATACGTAATGAACTTTATTTTTTAATTATGGTTTTAATAGAGATATTCTAAACTTGAATGCAAAATAAGATTTAATAGGGATATATTATATTTAAAGTATATTTAATAATGTTTCAGCCTGGTAATTGATGACAGGATGTCTTTTGTTTTTATTCACGCCGGTTCCAGTTTGAGTCCATGTGGAATATGTCAATTTATTGCGCCAAGACTGGGTTGCTGCTTTTAGCTTGGAAAGCGCTGAGCGTGGCAAATTTCTCCCAGTCGCTTGCCTGATCCAAGAGAAGGAAAAAAAATAACGTTGCGCGCTCGCTCGCTCTGTCGAGACGTGTGACTCGGTCTCAAAAACCTTGCCTCCTAACGGTCAGCCGAACTAGAGATGTGAACTTGACCCAACATGATAGGCAGCTCGTTCTACCAATTAAAACTTCCATTCACCTCCTCAACGCTGCACTGCGCCAATCAGTGCATAGAAAGGCGAGGCTTCCGCTATCAAGTTAGGTGTATAGGCAATAGGAGACTATTGGATGGGTATCTTGGGAACTGTAGTTCAGCTATGTACAGTATCAGAGTATTTACTAAGGACAAAGTATTAGATTATATATAAAGTACATTCCATTTTATACTTTTTATAAAATATATTGCAATGTGTAGTCAAGTATACATTGTTTGACAAAAACACACTGGAATGCCTTTTATGTAAAAGGTTCATCCTTGCAAAAGTTAAGTGCTTTTTTCTCTTGTAACTGTAATTGTGCCAAGTGAGGTGAGAATTTTTCACAATAAATGAGTTGCACTTTGTTTTTAAGACAACCAGCCGTAATTATATATTTTTAAAATCTGGATATTATGTAAAATTGAATCTAAATTCTAGGAGATATTGAATATATTTTCGAAGGATCATTAATTTATCTAAACATTTCTTTAAAGTCATAACTTTCTCAAAAACAATCCAGATGTACAAATGCTGCACAATGGCAAAAGCAGACATTTAATTGTGTTTACAACGTTTGCAATTATACATAATATAAATGTAATTGAACTATTTGCCAATATCCCTTCTAGTAATCTCGCGTGAATGTTGCCCATACATTGTGTTGACATGCCAGCCTTTAAAAGGCCAGTAATGTGCAGTGTTGCTGTGTCTAAAAGTCCCAGATCAGGGATTCTGATAGGAAAACAAGACTAGATAGCTTTCTCTGCGTTAGAGGGAGGGTCCCGTCAGGATAGGGGCAGTGAAAATCTTTGAAATGTTTGGATGAAAACTGCTGCAATGTTGCATATTTTTAGATAAAACGATTTTTGTGAGGTTTTAAATGAATTATGACGCTCAAATACGCGACCATAGCCATAGGGATTTCTGCAGCAAGTGATCTCAAGAATTGGAAAAAAGTAGTCCTCGGAATGACTCACCTTTTAAAGTGCAGTCGAGTAGTAATTCATAGTGTAGAATTGTGTATCTGTTTTGTGTCGACTTGTATATGTTTTATATGCTTAGCTATGCCAAACGTGGAAATTATAGGTATTATGAATTTCTCTTTGTAAAGGAAGGTGGTGTGAATTCACTGAAATGAAACGCTTTGTACATGCCGCTTTCTCCATTGCTGGAAAGCAGCCACATTCCATTTTACTGGCCGTCCCATACTGTGCTTTGCTTATCTTAACATTCTAGAAATACAGCATTTTCACTCGTTTTGATATATATGTTGAGTATTGTGTTGCTAAGTGTCACTATAATAAAACTTTTATCATATGTGGGCATCCTACCAATGTCCTTTAAAGATACAATACACGTGTTAGCCTATCAAATTCAAAATAGTTAAAATTAATAAAAAGTTTTTAAAAAAACCTTTGAATGTGGAGTCTTGAAACCCCACGTTGAAATTAACTTAAATGCTTAACACGTGCCACAGAAGAGAATCCGTGCTGTGTTTAGTTACTGCTAAGTTGTAACATAGTGAAAAGTTTAAAGGATAACGAGTATGGTTGTGGTTGCAACATGTTGGAATATTTTGCATTGTGATGAGCTCCTAACCTTGTGTCATATGTTTTCATTCCTCCTGTATTTCAATTCTGGTTTCGATTTGTGATTTTAATTCAGAGCTCTACCCAATCCATTCTTGACAATTTCACCGTGATGCTAACGCCCCTTTTTTCAACAGATGAAATACCTTGAGACTAATTAAATATATATATATATATTGCACATGGGTGAAGAAAACACATTTCACCAAGAATGCATATTTCTGAAGAGATATATGGATATGTACGTGAACAGAAAAGCTCACAACACGTGGCACTAAAATGTGCTGTTTTATCCAAGTTGCGATATTATCTATTGCTGTTAACTGGAGTTGCGCAGTGGACAGGAGGAAAGACTACAAGGCCCAGAGTGCGCTGCAGTCAGGGTGCATGCGCGCTAGCCGGCCGGCCGATCGTTTACTATTCACTTTTACATATGGGTCACTAGCGCAGTCAAAGAAAATGTCAAACAATGAGCGACAGCCGGACGGAGGAGTCGTGGACGTGACATTCAACTAAATGACGCGATTAACCCCCCCCCCCCACCACCACCACCACCAATACACAGGCACATGATTCTTACTTATGTATTGCCATTTACTGTTGTCAAAAAAAGGCGCCAAAGCCCGCTATGCCACAAATCATCTTCGTGGATTTTTCAAACGGACTTGATGGGGGCGGGGGAGAAAAATCCCAATTCATTTCCCTCAGCTAACTTTGGTGCAGGGAGACAATTAAATATATTGCTGACTTGTTTAATGCAGTTTTTTTTCTTCCAAAATCACTCCATAATGTATTTCGAACAAAGTTGCACACTGACTTTAACTTTTATATTAAAATTCGTGGCGACTGAGAAGGATCTCTTTTGAAGAAAAAGGGCGACGAGAAATAAATTCGCTCAGTCTTTCACACGTCCAAGTCCAAGTTCATTGTGGGCACTCACACTCACACTCGCCGCCGCTTCCAGCCAGACTTTCCTGCTGCATTCGTGTGTTGACGCAGAGCCGTTTTGCTGGGAAGAGGAGCGGATTTGTTCGAGCGTGGTGGATCCAGCTTTGGCCGGGGGGGGTTGTTTGTAAACGAGAGAGAGAGGCGAAAGGGAAAGACGTGCGCGTGTGGCCGTGAGAGCGGCGGAGGGTGTCGTCCAGCTTCGGTGGGAGAAAACTAGCGCAGGACCGGGGGCTCCCTCACTGACATCCTGGGAGTGCCACGACTTTTTATATATATATATATATATATAGAGATCGCAGCTGTAGAAAGCAACCCGAGAGCGGGAGAAAAACCCAAAATAAGGTGTGAGTGTGAGGGAGAGGAAGGTGTATGAGGAGCGGCGCCCCGAGTGTCAGAGAGGGAGAGTTGGGATGTTGACTATATAGTAACTATAGGCGGGGTTAAAGTTCAGGATGGAGAAGCGAGCTGGCTTCAGTTCGAGACTGAAATGTGAAAGCCGGCTTTTCCTCTCACCACCACCAGCACCGCCACAATAATGTACTCTCCGCTCTGTCTCACCCAGGTAGGATACATTTTTGCAACATTTGTATCCCTTTAGAGCCCGTCATGGTTTTTTATTAAACTTTTTTCCCTCTTTTTCATGCCTGCTGTCTCCTGCTGCCTCTCAGCTCAGTGCCTGGGCTCAGCGATCTGCCCCATTGAGGCACATGGCTAATGGCGGATACCTATTAATGTTTATTTTTTTTTACTGTAATTTTTTATTATTATTTGCAAAACACATTTTCCAAGAGCGGCTTTTTAAAGAGGTGCGGTGCATTTCTTCAGACTTTTCCGAGCCAGCAAAGTGTCGCGATCGCTGCTGTATTTTTTTGGGGAGGGAGGGGGGGGGGGGAGGCAGGCGATGGGGAATCACGTTTTTGTTATGACTGTAAGGTATGGAGTTTACTCACAACAGCGGTGCGCGGAAGTTTGATTTTAATATTTTTGATAACAATCCCGCTGATGCATCCTCACCATATCGCACCGTCTTCCCACTGATTTCGGCAAGTACTCCGCTCGCTTTGCTGGCTTTTTTAAAAAAAATCTGATTTTTCAAGCTGAGGTGGATTTGAAGGCAGAGTTTTTTTGTTGTTGTCGCCGTGCACTGAGATGCCGTCAGGTGTGGAGTGTCCTCGCCACAAGTTACTTTCCTTGGGAGGGCGAAAGGTTGGAACTTTCTGCAGCAGTTCTGCAAACACTGCGAGCAGATGGGTTGCGGGCATTGTGGTTTGGGACGTGATCGGCTTCCTTTGCGAGTTCCTAATTATCTTGATTTGTCCCCCCCCCCCCCCCCCCCCCCCCGCCAACAATGTCAGTGCTCTCGGCAAGTTGTTACCGTTCTGTTAGCGACCATAAAGGTTTATACTTTTGAGTGTGGTTTTATTGTCGCTACTTCCAAGAGTGCTTAAAAAGTCGGGGCTTCCCCCGTGGAAGCGCTGTCTGCCGGCGTGCCGTGTTTCTCCTCGTTGCACTCAAGTTTCCAGATTGCGGGTTTGCTTTGAAATCTGCTTCATGTTATACTTCTTGATACTGTAGGATATTTAACCCAGGACAATTCAACACATTCGGTTAAAAAAAAATCCTATAAAGTAGATTGAGGATCGCCGATTTTATACATGTATGCAACTGATAGAAATTATTTTTGAAAATAACGTTATTTTCGATAATATCACTCGGTAAAATTTTTTATGAACCTTTGCTAGCCAGTCTTTAAAACACTTGCACGTGATTTAAAGTTTTTAAAGCTTTATCAGCAATGGCCAATCTTTGCAATGTTTCTGTGCATCTACTTTAATATCGTTTTAATAACTTTCTTTGTGTGGGTGAGGGAGTAGCATCAAGATCGTTGCAGAAACTTTTTTGTAACCTATTAAACTGCCTATAGAAAAGGTTCGGATTGTGTCTTACTGACGTTTTTTTTACAGCAACGGCAACATAAAGTCAATGTGATCACCTTGAAGTAACTGTTGGTCTTTATACTTCTAAAATTGGCCTCCCCCATTGCTTTAAAGGACATAAGCACATTAAATTATTCAATGTTTTACTACTTAGTAGAAAGTTAGTGTTGGTCAATATTTTTAAATTTAAATCAAAGTTTAATATAAGTTCTACTGAATTTTCAGTAGGCTGTATGTATAATGCATTTTGTATTTTTTCATATCCATTTAATGCATAAGAAATCCCTAATTTGTAATGTTATGCACAGTGTTATTACATTTCAGCATAGTTTCTGGCTTTATATCGTTTTGAACAATGAAGTAGTTAACTGCAAGTAATTTACTTATAGAGCCCCTCCGTTGCAACCCTCTCCCCAACCACAGAGTTATTTTAATAACAAATACTTTGTGGAAGCTGCTTTATAATTTTTTTTTAAAAGGCAAGCACTCCATCAGAAGGAAATTGAAATTTTATTTGAATAATTTTAAATTAAGAGGCAATTAGTACAATCATTATTACACAGCACATAAAAAGACGATCAATTGATATATATATATTTTTTGACAGGATATTTCAATAAGAAAAAAACATAGGTGCAAGTAATATGTAAGTTTGAATCACTGTCAATAATCTTTTTAAAATATAACTTCAAAAACTTTTTAAAAATAGATTCTGTTTACTGTTACCCTGCAGAACCAATTAATTTTTTTTTTAAATCACACATGCAAAAGAATAAGGACAGCATAGAATGATCTAAAATGCACTAGATTGTTTTAATAAATTAACAACAAAAAGAAAAATGTGGAAAAACATGAATGTTAAATGGCGCTGAGTGGAGAATTTGATTTTCAGCGCTGAAAGAAACAGTTATTTGTAAACAATTAAATAGTCTAATTATCACAGCCATAATATAAGTATGCAAAGTTTTCAACCACTTAAAGGAAAATTGGTGCTTATTCTGTTTGCTTCTTCGTTTTATACAGTATACACTAATTGATGTGGCAGTGCCAAAAGAAGGACGTGCTTGCTGCACTGGAGTGAAGTGCTGAGGTTTATATGAAAATAGACCCACAACAAAACCACAACTTCACTGATTGTCACTTAAGGAACTAAGTGGTTTGGCTTCCAAATGTGTCGAATATTTAGAAATCACTTCAAACTTAGGGCCTTCATTTAAAAAAATGCAACGGGGAAAACAGACTTTAACTAAGAAAAAATATAATTGATTTTTTGATCATTTAATTAGCAAAAAAAATGCAGCTCGACACATTCTGCACTTCAGTGTCATAGGTTCCTGTAATGCAAGCTAGCTTCAATTTACAAAACGTAATTTAACTGCTACAGGTATTTAATACCCCAATCTTTTCATGGCTGTTTGATTTGTAGATATAAGGAGTGACTGCAGCAGAGTAAATATACCAATGACAACTAAAACTCTCAGCCTGTGCACTTTTCTTATTACTGCGGAGTTCAGCTTACTCTAACTTAACATTTTTGTTTTTTGATCTGATTTTTTGCAGCAAAAGTTAAGTATCTTAATTCCATGTTGAGATTGCGAAGGAAAGCTGTCAGGCGATGTGGAAGATTTAGGATTGACGCTGACATTGGGTTAAAGTAGTTTAAAGCTTCTTTTCTGAATTAGCTCTGAGGTAGAGCAGGGAAACTGTACATTGGATGATTTCCAATATAAAGTCGATGCAAGAATCTATGAAACTAGTCGGCTTCTGACTGGATTAAAAGATAAATGTACATGTGCAAAAGACTGCAAAACATTGTAGAGTTCCTTGCTCAGAATGTTTAAATCTTACAATAATCCACACAGTAAATTTCCTTAAGTCAATCATCCACTATATTTAAAACTTTCAAGTAATAATTCATATTCTTCAAAGTTGCTAAGATTTATTTATTTAGCAAATGTTTTATTTTACACCTCCCCACTGCAGGTGGGTTTATGGGTCTGAGTTCTATTGCAGATACAATGCAACAGAGATCAGATCTGAACTTGTGGCATCTGGAGGCCACAGCAAAGGACACCAATGTGGTGACATAGTATCACCACACTGGCATCCCTTGTTCCAAGCATACATGCAGCCAAGGTCAAATACTGACTCTAGGTTTTCATCCACAGCTCTTCTATGTCCATATTCACTCCATAAATGCAGTTCTGTCAGGAATGAGTCTTTACCTTGGAATGAATTGTAGAGTTGGCAATTTGTGCCATATTTGCAATCGGCATTTTAGTGCGGAGTCAAATTAATCTGAATTCACTGGAGTAAAATGGCATAAGATGAAACTATATCTGTAGATATTTTTTATCTCCATGCTATTTTATTCTACTTTGTCTAAGTTAAATCACATTGGAGAGGTTAACTTAAAGAATTTTAGAACAAAACGTTTAGACTGAGGCAAAAAAGAAACAGCTACATTAACTCTTTAAAACTTCGAGAATAATCTTTTAAAATGAGTCAATTGATTTTAAATTATGCCCCAGAAGAAATGGATTGTCCTGTCCTTTCCCTCCCCAATCTTTGAAATACTATCGGAAGAAGCATATATCTGCTTAGGGTAGACACTTAATAAATTTGAGCTTCATTATTTGTTTTGGCAGTTTGAAAATCTCCTTTACAGGACAGATTGTTACCTACGTGTAGATGATTGTAGTAAAGGAATTCAGTTAAGCTTGAAGAATTACAGGCCAGATGTCGTGTGGCTGGAGAAAGGTTGGTAAATGAAAATTCACTTTAATCTAAAAATCCTCTAAATGTTCCCACCAATGCAACATTTTTTCATTAATTTATTTCATTAAGCAAAATCCCTTCCAGCCTGTACAGTTATGGCCTTGTTTATACAGTGGAAATGCACAACTTTATTCAGCATAGAGAATGTAAAATGCACACCATTTCAAAAAGATATTTTTATGCCGTTAAATTAAACTTTGTGTGTTTGTCATTGTAAAAGTGATGCTCCCTTGTTTTGTTTGAAAACACTTTATGCAGCATTTGGTTTAAACAAAAGAAAAAGACAGATGGCATTTGTGCCCAGAATTTTTTTTTTCATTTTCTTTTTTAGGTTTTTATATATACGTGTGTTTTATTATTTTCAATTTACAGTTGTTTATCAGCATGTTTGGCTTTGACTAGTTAATTGTAAATGTAAAATAACATAATATGCAACATATAAAAATAAGTGTTTAACTGTGTACAATCAGCTGGGGCTACTTGCTTTGTTGTTGTTTATCCTGTAATCACTGTGAGTAGTTAAATATCAGTTTGCCTCAGTCACTTTAATGTTATTGATTGAAAACTGGATTTCAAAGATTGATAACAATCACAGTTCCCTGCCTGAATTTACAGTATTTATTTATGTATTTATAGATGGCGGCGGGGGGTTGGAATTTGTTTTTATCGCATTACTGAATAAGCATTGCAAACAAGCTACTTATTAATAAAGTATTCAATACTTCCTATTAGGCATCATCTTGATAGAGCACCAAATAATGTGTAAGAGTATTTTTATTTTTAATTTTTCTCACAAGGGCACAGCTCAATGTGACATTTCTTGAGAAAATAGCATGAATTCACAATGAAGAATATGCAGATTTTTTCTGACTGTACAGACTTGCTGTGTTTGAAACCATCTTGTGGAGGGGTGGAGGGGGGGAGTTTATCCTCCCTTGCTTTGCACAAAGCCCCCTCGTACGAGCCGTTGATTGGCATTCTAGTGTGTGGAATTTGCCAAATAGGCGGGCTCATGCTGGCTACACCACATGCAAAGGGGTTGGGGACGGAGAGTGAAGAGATCTGCATTTTTTTTTAAAGCTGGCGAAGGTTAATGAAAGCACCCATGCTTTAGTCGAGGGATCCTTCTCTCTCCTGTTTTGGGAAAGCTCTTCATAAACAAACCGAGCGCACGCAGGGAGCGTCTTGAATATTGGCAAGTGTTTTGGACGTTACCTACATGGGTGCTTTCAGTTACGCCGTCGGCATCTTTCTGACTGTTCCACACAAAGAATACTCACTGTACATGGCATAAATTTTTCTAAGTCAAGCCTCGAACAAAATACTGCACTGGTCTGAGTATACAATGGTATTGAATTAAATCTGTTATTTAAGTGAAATGTCTCTTGATTTTTCAATTTTTTTTTCATTTGTTTACTTAATAGGAACAGAATTCTGATGACGGTTGAAGTGCGATGTTACTTCTTTTGTTTAAAACTTCACTTTTGCTTATTCTTTCTCCTCTGTTTTTTTTCCTCCTCTCAGGATGAATTCCATCCCTTCATTGAAGCACTTCTGCCGCACGTCCGAGCCTTTGCATACACATGGTTCAACTTGCAAGCCCGAAAGCGAAAATACTTCAAGAAGCATGAGAAGCGCATGTCGAAGGAGGAAGAGAGAGCGGTGAAGGATGAACTGCTGAGCGAAAAGCAAGAGGTGAAGCAGAAATGGGCATCCAGGCTCCTGGCAAAGCTACGCAAAGACATCCGACCTGAGTATCGAGAGGATTTTGTGCTCACAGTTACTGGGAAGAAACCTCCTTGCTGTGTGCTTTCAAACCCAGACCAGAAAGGCAAAATGCGGCGAATTGACTGTCTGCGCCAAGCAGACAAGGTCTGGAGGCTGGACCTGGTTATGGTGATTTTATTCAAAGGTATTCCGCTCGAAAGTACTGATGGTGAACGACTCGTAAAGTCCTCGCAGTGCTCTAATCCTGGGCTGTGCGTACAGCCACATCATATAGGAGTTTCTGTTAAGGAACTCGATTTATATTTGGCGTACTTTGTGCAGGCAGCGGGTAAGTGCATTTTTCAGAAGCATTTCTTGAAATTAAAAGAAACGATTTTAGTTCTTATGAAATGGTTACACTGCATGTGTCCTCACTTTAAACTTAACCTCCTGTAATGGTTGTCTTGTGTACATACTGTTCTGTAAAGGTAACTTTCCACTGCATGCTCTTATAGATCATTTAGACCCTGTCCTGTTGCAAAGTGTAGCCTAAACTTGATAAAACAATCTATGATTTTTAAACAACATTTTAGAATTTTTTTTGGTATAATAGTCACAAATGGTCATTACAGGCCGGATCTTCAAACTGCTGTTAAACTTTCCAGCTGTGTTTCTCATGCCCTTATTGATAAAGTTTTTCCTTGGGATCAAACCAGCATTCACTTTTTTTCTCCCCCCTCCCACCTTTCACAGTCTACGATGGAAGATGAAAATTCCTGCAGGAAGTACATTTTGTTTGTGTTTTAAAAAAATGCAATTTTAGTGGGAATGTGTAATACACAAAACACATACAATTAAAAAAGCATTACCATTGATTTGAAAATTTGGATCACCCAATACCCCAGAGTGTTGGGCACAATAGCTATGCCAGCTTGGGACTAGCAGTGGCAATCTGCAACTAAGAACGAAGAAGTCTTGTGCTGCAAATTGTCTGTTGCCCAAATGAAGTGTCAAACTCTGGATTCCAATCACTGCTTAGTGGCAGAGCAATGCAGTACGTGACTGTTCTTCACCAGTCTCCTTGATAAAGATCTTGTGTTCTCTTTCAGACATTCTTATATTTACAGGTACATCATGAGAACAGGAGTGTGTTTATGTGGTAAATGCAGGTGGAGGTCATTGAATAAAATAAATGCAGAAATTATTCAGCTATCTGATTTTGTTGTACACTTAGGGTTTTATTGTATGTGTTTGTCATTATTAATATAAACTAGTGTTGTACAATGCTAAAGCCTTGCACTTCTTCCTGTTGCAACCATGTCACTACAAATCACTGATCTTCAGAATACCAAGCATTTGGGATAGGCACCAAGCAAGCTTTGTTATCTTTTTATAAATGTTAATCTTTTTTTAAATGATCTTTTACCGTTTAATAGCTTTATTTATTTTTGAAACATTTTGTGTTTAGGCATTTTTTTGTGATTGTTACTGCCACCTTTGGTTGTTTTGTTTGTCCTGAACCAACAGTGCTTTGACAGATTAGAAACTTTAGTCAGCTTTGTGGCCATTGGCTCTGAAAATAACACAAAGATAACTGCTAAAGGTTGACGTGTCAAAGCAGTCAAAATACATTGGAAGATAAATTCTATTCTACTCCCCACATTGCATGCTACATTTTTATTAAAACTACAAAGTGGGGCGGGATGGGTCAGGATTAAACACAAAGAATAAATGTGTTTAATTCTGTAAATATAGTGTACTCACACTCACTTGTGCCCTGAAATAAATGGAACAAAACACACACACTACTCTTGAACAATATGTATTTTTAAATTGGATGCTCACTGAGATTTGTGTGCAGAATATCTACTGGATCCGTTTTTGGCCTGCTTGGAAGGTTCAGGAGTTTTCAATGGACTGAGCAGCTGCCAGTGTTGGCAGAAAGCATGAACTCTAAAAAGTGCTTTGTCCAACATGCCAAAGCCAACATGGGAATACGTGGCCACTTTTTTTCGCTGACGCTCGGCTCTTTACTGTAGTCTGATCTGAAGCGCCATGTTTTAGGGAACAGCGAGTATATCGCTGATAGGTTTTTATTAAATCAAACAATTTTCTTCTAAAATTGAAAAGGGGTGCTTTCGTTTCTGATATTTAATGTAGATAATTCAACTTTTCAACAAGTGCTCAATGTGTTGAATGGTTAAATAATATTCTTTCTAAATCTTTTGTCTAAATAAATTTAAATAACTATTCAACAATGCATCAGCCTTTAGAAAATAACACACAGATGTTTAAAAACCAAGACCACTAATTGCTGATAATAAGCAACAGTTTGAAGAGTGGAAATATTTTGCTGCGAATATTAGTTAATAGACCTAGTGCAGTTGTTAAAACTGATTTTAGCAATTGCCAGAAAACCACAAGGTACTCTCGGTATAATGGAAGAATACATAATTTTATTTAACAAATATATGAAACTGTGATCAATAATGCACTTTGAATTTATTGTTTTCTGTTGACCTGTACTGTAACACTTTTTGCTTTAGAATGTGTTGGGGCCCGAATTCAGGGATTATTTGCTTTCAGTTGATTTAAGTTAATATTGCTCCAAAGATCCATAATATAAAAAGCATCAGTGACTAGTGTCATGCCAACTATTGAGTTTCTGTTTGTTTGGTATGTTAAGGGTTTAGTTATAGACCAGCAGGAGAACTTTCAAAACCTATTCCAGCGAACACTCCCTTTGTGGAATAAGTGTGGAAGTATGGAATGACCACACACAGCAACTAGGGGGAAAAAAACACCTGATATACTTCAGATTATCCCAGAGTTGTAGTGCCAGTTGGTAAGCTTGCGCGGAGTATAATTTAAAATGATCAGCAATGTTAGCAGCCCAGCCTTTAGATGAAACAGGCCATTGTGGTCGTACAGGGCCATAGATAACTGAAAGTGTTATAACTATCAAGGACATTTTACCAAGATTAAAATAATTCAGATTTTAAAAGTTCGATAATGACCAATTGTAATCTAGTATTTGCTAAACTCTTAACAATACTCAGTAGTTTTTGAAAAACCCTTTCTAGTAAAAAAAACCTAGAGAATAACAGTGCATTAATGAAGTAGGATTGAACAGTCCTAAATGATCTAGTTATCTTTTCATTTAGTTTGCAAGTTAATAGATAAGCTCTTTGTGCCCATTGATTCCCTTTGTCAGTCCAATGCCCCACACAGGCATCAAGTGACAACTTAAAATGATATTGCATTGGAGGAAGACAAACTTTCTTTTGAAAAACTGCGAGGCACAATCTAATTTATGGCCTACACCATTAGCAGCTGACCCAAGTCAGAATGGCATCAGTCCAGACACGTGTAAGGGTCATGACATAAGTTGTTTAGGTCGTGACCCCAGCCACCAGGCATTTGACCTCTTAGATAAACGGTGATCTTTGCTTATTAGTGGGCACTCATGCGAGTGCTGTCTTCAGCTCGTCAGTATTGTTGTGACCCACTGCCTATGCAAACAGTTTGTGGAAAGGGAAACTGGGTTGAAATAGAGTCCAAGAGTTGAGGGAATCCTTCACAGTCAAGTTTAAGTGGAATGATAATTTAGACCCAGGATTGATTGGTTTTAATTTAGAAGTGCCTTTTTAAAGATTTTTTTGCCTCATGCTTCTCCTTTTTTTGTTATATTAAGTGGAATAAAAGCAACCTACAAAAAAGTGCATTTTGATCTCCATTACCAGTAGGAATTTTTTTAAAGATGTGATCATCAAATGTGGGCTACTCAACTTCATTGTAACTCATTTTAATGTAGTGTTTGGTTTGGAATCTGTTGAAATGTTGCTCTGGACCCCATAGACCCCCCTGTCTCATTCTTTACCCTGATGACCAACAGTAAGATCTGTAAACTGGATCAAAGCTGAACAAAGAGCTGCATAAATCAAAATTACCCTTTTAATTAAGTAACCGTTTATTTTCTTACTGAGTCTGTTAACCATTCTGTTACTGAACTTACTTTGCAGAGCATGAATGTGTTTCCTAATCCCTTTTGCATCTGCCATCTTCAAAAAAAGACATTAGTCTAAAATTTCTGATCAGTGTTCTTTTAATGTTGACAGTAATGCATTACTACCAGTGTTAAAATATGCTGATAGGAAGAGCTGGACTATTATTTTCAGAAATTACTTCTAGACCTAGCTTTCCACATTCAAAATTAGCATTCCTATAGCACATGAAACATTGATTACCGTGAAGGACTGCAGGACTAAAGTTACTGCCATCAGAATTACAGAAGTAAGCAGAAATGTGCTTTGAGTTATTGGGGATAATCAAAATCAAGAAAACAAGACGCCGTCTGTCCAACTATTGACACAATCCTTTATATAATCTATACTGAACGTAGAATTTACCCAGGAATAATATGTTAGACATTTCAACAAACTGTAGATCTAGGGGACATGGGCTCAGGATTAAAAGGTGCACCGACAGTTTAGCTCTAACTTACTTATGCAGAGCATGTGGAACAGGTTGCCTGTGGAGGCGGATAGTGTGTTTAAAAAAAAACATTAAGGAAGAATTGGATAAACATTTGAGAGATGGAGTGAATGAGGTGTATTAGTTTTTGGGATAAGCTATATAGTCTACACAGTCTTTTCCAGTCCTGTACTTCCTTGTATTCCTCTGTTCATGATTGTAAATCATTTCTCAATTAAAACTGCAATAATACCATTACATTACTTATAAGAAAATACTATGCTAATTTCATGGCAATATATCTCTCTTTAAGATTTGAGATATAAATAGTATTCAGATAATTCCAGTAATTCAAAACAAAACAAAATATTTGCAGAAATAAACTTTTTAAACTTTAAATGTTTGAACTGTAAAATTATTATTTACAGTAGAGCTCAAACTTATGATATAATTGCAGCAAATTGAGATAATGAAGAACATTTGACTTTTTTTTAAACCCACAAATGCAAATTGCTGGAATCCCTAAAGATCCTTAGTATGTAAGCCATCACCAGCCACAGGTTTTATCTGGTGGTAACAAAGCCTTGAATATCACAAGGGCAATTTCCACCACTTTTGAACGGCAGCAGTTTTACATTTCCCTTTCTTTCCATGCCATGATGAATAACAATAATTTTCAGCTATTATGGGTGAGTGTGGTAGAAACCACAATCTTTGTTGTGGTCAGTGCAGTACACAGCAGGGCTGAACGTTTCACTTGGTTAGAGCCTTGGCTTCACTGCTGGGAGACCCCAGCCATTTGGATTGGTGCATATTTTGACATCGGCTCTAATTCACTTCTGCTGCCTGTTATAGAGCCAGCCAGTGAATGGATGTCATAGTTTGGTTTTGAAAGCTGTTACTGTTAATATTTTCTATTGAAAACCTGGCATTCATTCTTTAAACTTTAGCAATAGTATTTTTTTAACCAGTTATAGCAACGCAGCCTTCTTTGTTGCATTTCCCAGCCTTTTCAAAAGTCTAGCTTTCCTTTATAATCTTACTTTGTTATACAATGTTTTTCAAAATTGTCTTTAAATGAATGCAGTTTTGGAATCTTTTAATCTAATGTATCAACATGTTTGACTAAATTTATTATGGATATATTAGTCCCTTCGAGAAGGAATGGGATACATGGAAAGGGACATGTTTTATAGATTAGATTTTTTTTGTAGTTTTTACAATATTCAACCAGTTTATTCCAACAAAAATATATTTTTTTGCTTAGTGGACTCATATTTAATTTATTTTTGTTTCTTTTTTCTGCGTCTGTGCACGTGTGGGGGGGCGGGGGGAAGGGAGCGCAAAGGTGTTAATTGAACAAATGGCGCAGATGCTTCTTTCAGTATAAATTCCTTGGCGTTGAACTCTGTCCTGAAAGGTAGCTTGTGCCAAACTGTCCTATATCCAACATGTTGAAACTTTATTCACCTGACACGCCTTCTGCTGCTTCAGGCGGACGCACTTTCTGAAGATTATGTCTGGTTAGTCTGTACACCCACACAAGGTAGTTAATTTGGAAATCCTCTTGATGGATTTTTAAAAAACTGCCGGAATGAACAAAAGAGAGCAAGAAAGAGAACAAAATGAGAAATTGGTCTGCAAACTATTTTAGCGACAGTATCTCTCTTATTTGGTTAACGGCAATTATTATTCAAAACTAATAACGATCAAACCATCCTCGTTCTTTAAAAATACTAAACAAAGATTCTTTAACAAAATCTCCTTTTTCATGTTTTTTCAAGTATATTTTTACAGGCCAGTAAAATACAATATTTGCAGTTTTGCCATTATCTCATTTGACTTGTATTAGAAGCCTTGAGAACTCTGTGTAAAGTGTTTCTACGTGATGGCTGACTGGTATTAAATGTATCTCTTGTAAGACTACAAAATGGATACTGTTTCTTTTTATAGAGACAAAATCTCTTTTGTTGGGTTGCATACATAGTAATCAAAAACTTCATTCTCTGGCCTTTCATGGACCTCGAGCACTTTTTTTTTGAAAGGCCTTGATTTTCTTAATTTTAAAAAAAGATCAAAATATTGGGTAGTGATTAAATCCCTTCCTCAGAGACGATCAGAGATATTTTAAAGAGGAAATATCCCCATCACTGTTCTTCTTAAAGACTACTTGGTTAAAAATAATAATTCTTAATGTTTAAGATGCTTTATTGATTATTTGTTTCCTTTTATTTAGTTCTGTTAATTTAAAAAAAAAGTTTGAGTAAGCAATAGGTGCTCGATTACTTTGTCGAGGAACTGGTTGCGACGTCAATGCAAGGGAGCTGAATTAATCTGTATAGTTAAAATGATACGATGAGTTAGGTGCCCTGGGTTAATGGCTATCCTTCAAGCAATGTTAATGCTCAATCGGTAATTCCTCGTAACCAATTCCCTTGATGATTTCACCAGGAATCATCATCTTGCTTTTAGAAAAATACAATAATAAATAGAAAAAAAGTTTAAAATTACAAATTTTTTTTGTAATTTACGTTGATAGATGATATATAAGTCAGCCCATTAAATATCTCATTTTGCGCTGTGAACGAATGGATTTTGTCAAATTTATACAGAACCATATCATACTATATGTTGGTACTCCTGTTATGATGCAGGATTTTACTGTAACCGCTGCCAAAGGACAAATATCATAGTGTCCATTCAAATACTTAAACAAAACAGAAAAAGTGGATAACTATTTGCTGGTTGAAGACCATAAAAGTGCTAAGCGCTGAATGATTACTTTTCTCTGTTATAAAGCCATTATTTAAAACAAAATTAATGTAATGGGGAATGCATTCTGCTTTTCCTTTTTTAAAAAAAAAAGTTAGTTGCATTGACATGTTCATGCATTGACGCATCCTGACTTTACGCCTTTGTGTGACCGACTACAAAGCCAACATTTTTTAAATAAACTCCCTCAATCCTTTCTTGGCAAACTGAAGCTCTAGGTAGTTGTGCTGTAAATGTTGGGTGAGAACAATATGGTTTAAAACTTTTGGATTTGCTAAATGTTGACACTCCTAGAGAAAAAAATGAAGCAATGATTGGCATTCAAGATCAGGCAGTGTAACATGTACCCTGCAATTAAATAGCAGAATGATGTGAAAGACATTTTCTGGATTAGTCATCCAAACGGACCTCATTTTACTCACTGGGTCCAGCAAAGTAATTCAAGGGTTCATCTAGCAACTTTTGAGTTTCCTTCCTCATATCACTAGAGCTCTTGCTAGCACCAGGTGAAATAGTTATTAAACTGGGATTTCTTTTTCACTTGTGCTTCAATGTCCACTCTCTTCCCCTCTCTCTTTGTCTGTCTCTCTATTTTTCCATCATTCTAATTATGCCCTGATTTTCTGTGATCCTCGACTATGGTTCTTTCTCCAGTCGTTGGCATGTAGTATTTAGGGCATTGGAATTTTCTGTGGTCGCTATAAATGCTCCTTCACAATTAGTGGATGGGAAATTACTTCTGATTTTTCCCACCCTACATCACTAGTTTCACACCCCCCCCCCCCCCCCAACCCCCCATTACACAAGAGACCCATATCTGTTAGTTGCTCCATCTTGTGGTCTAACGAGGAATCGGCAATAAAAATGAGGATTACGGAAAGATTTTAATAGAAGTTTTCTTCCCTTTCTCTATCAGTAACGTATCCTTGTTGCATCATTTGCCATTTGTTTAATAACAAAAATGCACCATTTCTAAGACTGTGACAAATACAAACATCAAGGTATTTTTTCATAAATGCTTTCAAACATTTAGGCCGTATCAGCTGTTTTAAAAGGACTTAATTAATTAACAACCCACCCCATTAGCTAGATAGCACAAATAAGCTTTACTGGCTGTTTTGAGGTCTCTGGATTTAGTAAGGATTAAGCAATGGAAAATCTCTTCAGTGGGGAAAAAATAGGAAGTCTCCAGACTGGGGGGCTGTGATGGGGGGCGGTTGGAAGGGTGGAAGATGCAACTAAAATTGCTATGTCCATCCATGGAATCGGTCATGTTCTTTCAGGGGTGTCTTGGTGTACTGAGGCCCAGCTTTTGCCATGGAGAGCAGTGTTTGAATCTGACCCCAGGGATTGGGTATAGCGATCACTCTCTCACTGATATCTGATAAGGGGCACCACTTCAAAATAAGTTAACATGGCCCCAGTGGGAGTACTGTAGAAAAGTACCCTTGATACAATGTGAAAGACAAAAATCTCAAAAAAATACTCTAGGAAGTGAAAATTCAGTAAGGAGTGAGAAAACAACGGGTGTTACTTTTTAAACTCAACATTTAAAATTGTCTTCAAGAAACAAAAATATAAAACCATTGTATCTGAGTAAAATGTTTCTTGAGCAAGTAACTGGCTCATCAGACCCAGATGTTTCTAACCACACAGATAGTCTTACCCAAAAAACAATGAAGTTAGGTCTTGTCTTAGCTGAGCACTAGCTCTCCGGGACAGACACAGTTTTCAATATCAGGAACACAGATTTGTTTATGGCCATGTTTATGCAAATGATAAAAATAATTCGTCCAGTGACAAACCGCAAGAGCTTTATTGAACAGCTGTATGATTGAGCCTGTTTTTTCGCTGTCTCTCAACACCAGGAGTGCTTCCAGTGTTCAGCTGCTAAATGTTACTGTCGCAGATTATTCCTGCATAGCAAAACTGTAGTCATTGGGAGTGCTCTTTGTAGTAAGAAAGATGTGGGTAGGATGAAAGTAATACTTTTTGTTAGCCATTGTCTTATGTGGTTAAATCTAGGCTTTTGAAGTATGCAGACCTGCTCCCGTGGCTTTTGGTGTTTCATAGTGGTTAGCTTTAGAGTCGGCCATTAAAATAACTGTTTGACATTTTCACAAATGGCAGTAAAATACAAAAGTATATTGTTTTTTTCTATTTTGCTTTCTTTTTGGTTCCAAATACAATGTGGGACTAAAGCTTCATATGTTTGACCACAGAACTAACACTCTTGCTCGTTTGCCACATGGAATGTGGAAACATTTTAAACTCATTTTTCCTTCTAGTAAGGATGCAGATGTAAATCAAACATGTGAAGTTAGATAGTACCAAATATTGTAAATGCTAAAGACAATTGCTGTCCTTGCTGATGTTCATCATGTCCACCTGGCATAATTCCAGTAGATACCAATAGAGTAGATATAGGAGCTCGCTATAAAAATTTCAGTGCTGTAGTCCAGCTGATTGCAAGCTCCAGTGGCAGCAATATCTGGAATATAAAAAGGGCGAAAACAATACGTTGTAGAATATTTGTCAAGACAGTGCGTCCAGTATCATGGCTAGAATTTGGTACTGGTTTGTTAATTTGACATTTTGTATTATTTTTGCCAAAATAACAGCGATACTCTGTTGATTCTACATTTAATATTGCGACCTAAGCAAAGAACTTGAAAGCTGAAAGAAAAAAAACTTTGAGTTGAGTCAATCGCTCAGTGTTATTAGAGGAAGAGTTGTGTAGCTGTTTTTCACCGCCTACAAGCGAGATGTTTATTAAAAAAAAGTTTTATGAAATTGATTTTCATTATATCTCTGTACCCAGAGTAGCCCTTTATCCCCACCTCTTTTAAAATGTTAATACATTCTCTTAATCTCTTGTAAAGGATGTAAGTTTGAATGAGCTGTAATTAGTGCCACAAAATGCATCCTTGGAAACGGTTGTCTCTGCACTTTTCTAGGTAATGTGTAAGCAGATTGACATCACTGATTACTGACAATTTAATGGTGTCTGTTTAATTCAGAAAAGTTGCTGTTTGCTTTTACAGTTAAAATAACAGTTTTACAGTGTCGATATTTTGCATTTTTTGTAACTACTTTATTGCACTATTGCAAGTTGGGCCAGAGACCAATTATTTTGGAGGATTTAGGGTACTTGTAACTTAACACTATTAAAATGGATGAATAGATTGTTCCAGAATGTGTCCGGTCTGGCTGCTGTAATAGTACACGACAATAATGGCTCTAGTATTTTGAATGAATGCTCCAAAAACTTTTAATTTTTAAAAATGTAACTACAAAATAAGTAACAGAAGGGAGATAAAATCTTGAACAACTAGATTTGGTTCCAATAAAAGTACATCCCTCACAAAGGGTATTATTGCAGTTTGTTGCTTATAGAAAAACAAATGGGAATTTGTATTCCCTCACTGTGGGGGGAATTTTAACCTTTTTTAAAAAAAAGAGTGGGTTGTGATCATGTGGGAAGTTAAAGTGTTAAAATTTTGAATCATAACGAGAACCCACCTCCAACTCGCCCACTTCAGGTTTTAATGGAGGTGGGGGGGCGGGGGGGGGTTCAACCAACCCGCTCCCATGAGGTGGGTTGTCTATTTAAATATTATAATGAGCTGTTTTTTAACCTCCATTTTGAATTTAACTTTAGCTGGTCAGGTTTTGCAGGCCTCCTGAAACCCGTCAGCTAATGCAAGGTGAGGATTGCTGGATCCAGGAGGTAAGTGCCACCTCACATGAGGCCTCCAAATCTCTCCCCCCCACCCCCCCCCCACCGGGTCTCTGATTTTCCCCCTCCCCAGGCCGCCGATCTACCCCCACGAGGCCTCCTTCCCTCCACTCCTCCGGCCCCTGATCACTCAATTCCCCTCCCCCCTCCCCCCCGGTGCTAATCCCGGTCCCCGATCCCTTACGACCCTTTCCCTGTGCTGCTGCTAGCCCCCCCCCCGATCGGTTCCAACCCCCCTACTCCTCAGGTTGCCCCTGGCCCCACTCTGTGGCTAGTGCCGCAGGTTTACCCGCCTCTCAATCTGGCTGGCTGCGGGTGGGAAACAGAGGTTTCCCATACAAATCAGCCTCTGCCATTAAATTCGGCACAGTCTGCGGGAAACCTGTTGACCTGGGTTTCCCAACTGCCTTGGAGCACCTGCACTCCCAGCCTGCCTCACCATTAGAATTTAGCCTTTTGGTTTACTAGAGGCTTGCTTATTTATTTATTTTAAAAGCTTAAAAAAACATTACTGGCAGCTAGTTGGATTGGATCCTCACTGATTTTGTTTTTGAGTCATAATTCACCATAACCAAGGTAAACCTTTAGCTTTGCAAATACTGGGCCGCCTTTTTTAGCCATCAAGAACTGGAGACGAATTTCCTCACCAAAGTTAATAAATTAGCTGTTCCACAGAAAACAATGGGAATGTTTGCCTGTTTGATCAATTCTTTCCTCGCTTATTCCAAATAAAGTTAACTTTTTATTTAACTGTTTACTGCACACACAGAAATACCATGGCCCAGTTAGCATAATGGCCCACCCATTAGGAGGCAGTTCCCTTTAATATCTTCCCAAATAATACAAGGATATATTATATCTTGCTCCCTTCTTGTGCACCATGCAGTGTAATCTCAGCTTAAATCAGGGCTAGACTAAACTTTATAAAAAAATAGCAAAGTTTTCCTTAACATAAAGTGAATGGCTGCAGGTTGGGAGACATTGTCAACTTTGTATTCCAAGAGCTCATTTGTTCTTGTTTAATGGAAATAAATTCACTGTAACAATTGGTTTAGTAATCCAGTAATATTGCTAAAATTAATACCTGTTTATTACATGAATAATAAATTCATTAAGTCCAGGCAAGAAAAATTATGCTTCAAAGGGGGTTCTGTACTTCTACATGGAAGTATCTTTAAAGAAAACAAAATTGTTGTGTTGTAGAAAAAAATACGTAAAGCAGATAATTAAAGCTGTGATTAATTTGTCCTTTTGCAGAGCCATCACAGAGAGCTTGTGTTAGAACTTGACATGCACCTCAAAGAGGTACTGAAACCTAAGCAGGAGTACCGTCAGATAGGGCAGATCACTTCCTCGGGAATGCCCATTAGTTTCAGCAGTTCAACTTCAACAGTTCCTTGAACTAGTGGTTTTAACAACTGGATTATTTGCTGTTATTCTGTCCATTTCCAGTCTCAGCAATGTGTTGTTCAGAATCTGCCTTTTTAAAGTTTAATTTTGCAGGAGATTAAATGTTGCAAAGTGAACATTTAATTATTTTAATGATCCTTAAACGTTTTGTTCCTTTCGCCTGCAGCACACAAACCTTATTTCTTAAACAACATGGTGCTCAGCTCTGTATCAGTATTTCAAATCTAGAATATTACAGAAAATAATAAAAGTGCAGGTCGCAGAGCTGCCACACGTCGAGGATTTTCGTGCTGGAGATTAATGAAGGAAAGGAAATGGAGATATAGTCATTGGTTCCTATTAGATCATCTAAGAAAAAATGTGGGAGACTCCTATGAGAAACAAGAGACTTGGCAGTGCTGAAATCATATTGCATATTTAAAAGAAGTCTATCATATTTCCAAAATAAAAAAGCAAAAAATTCTATGCCCTCCAAAGGTGAAACAGTGCTCACTAGTACCACTAGCTTAAGAAGGAAATTGAGTGGGGAGCTGTGGAATGTATAACTGTACACAACAGATTCGCTGGTTACTTGAGAAAAGGCCCAGAGTGGGTATGAGTCAATATTATAAACACAGCAGTGTGGTTTGACCACCTAGTGATTGCTAAGAATACAGTTGGCCAGGGTGACCACTTGGATTTTCCTGACCAACTAACTTTCATTTTGTTCGTGCCTCTGTAAACTTAAGCTTTGCCTCTGGTGATTTGAAAGAAATGCTTTGAGTCTGTACATTTTACTATTATTGAACCCCGTGTATTATGTTGTTCTGTTTCAGAGATGAAATGAACAGATGTTTTCTCTCTCGTCGTTACTGGTTTTATTCTTTCACTGTTCTCTCAATCTAAAGTTTCAGAGGGCAAGGGGGATAGAGTATAAAAGCAGAGAAGTCCTGCTACAACTGTACAGGATATTGGTAGGGCCACACCTAGAGTACTGTGTACAGTTTTGGTCTCCGTATTTAAGGAAGATGTACTTGCATTGGAGGCTGTTCAGAGAAGGTTCACTGGGTTGAATCCGGAGATGAGGGGGTTGACTTCTAAAGATAGTTTGAGTAGGTTGGGCCTGTACTCATTGGAGTTCAGAAGAATGAGAGGTGATCTTATCGAAACATGTAAGATAATGAGGGGGCCTGACTCATAGGGGAAACTAAAACTAGGGGGCATAGTCTCAGAATAAGGGGCTGCCCATTTAAAACTGAGATGAGGAGGAATTTCTTCTCAGAGGGTTGTAAATCTATGGAATTCTCTGCCCCAGAGAGCTGTGGAGGCTGGGTCATTGAATATATTTAAGGCAGAGATAGACACATTTTTGAGAGATAAGGGAATAAAGGGTTATGGGGAGCGGGCAGGGAAGTGGAACTGAGTCCATGATCAGATCAGCCGTGATCTTATAGAATGGTGGAGCAGGCTCGATGGGCCAAATGCCCTACTCCTGCTCCTATTTCTTATGTTCCTTTCCTGAGAATGGCTAATTGCCCCCCTCCCCCAACACATTTTAAAAGAAAAATAAGAATTTACTGACTAAAATCAGTACCATAAATGCTGTTCAAAACAATTCTGATTGATATTACACAGCAGACCTGTAGAGAACTGTTGGCTGCTATAAATCTATTATTCACCACAATTTAACATTATTAGAAAAATATGGTGTGTTCTACAAAACTGCCACCAAACCTGTTACTTTAGGTCAAAAGCAAAATACTGTGGATGCTGAATATCTGAAATAAAAACAGACAATGCTGGAAATACTCAGTGGGTCAGGCAGCAACTGTGAAGAGAGAAACAGAGTTAATATTTCAGGTCGATGACCATCAGAACTGGAAAAATTTAGAGATGTAACAGGTTTTTGAGCAAGTGTAGGGACAGGAAAGGAGGAGGGGAGGAAAGAACAAAAGGGAAGGTGTGTGATAGGGTGGAAGGCAGGAGAGGAGAGATGAAGAAACAAAAGGGATGATGGGTGCAAGATGGCAATTTCCTTTTGTCTTGCACCATTATCCCTTTTGTGTCTCAATCTCTTGCCTTCCACCCTATCACAGACCTTCCCTTTTGTCTTACCTCCCCTTTCCCTGTCCCTACACTTGCTTAAAAATCTGTTACATCTCTAACTTTTTCCTGTTCTGACAAAGGATTATCGACCTGAAACATTAACTCTGTTTCTCTCTCCACAGATGCTGCCTGACCACCTGAATATTTCTAGCATTTTCTGTTTTTATTTCTGTCACTTTAGGAGTTTTGGGGCAGAAGGAAAACATCTTGATGAATCACTGCACATGTCCTGATTATGCAGTTATGAGCAATAACTGCTTAAATGCTGTAATTTTTATTTCTATGCATCATCATGGTAGCTTCAAATTTATCAAATTGCACAATAAATATATAGAGCAAATTAACCTTTCAGCAAGATTTAAACTTTCTGTGCATTTACAAGTTAGTTAATGCGCGACTCAATGAAGTGGCACTTTATCTCAGCAATGTTGATCTCGAAAAATATCTTCTTCAATAAATTGTATTGATATTGAGTACAACAGAATTGGGGAAAGCCCCATAAATGATTAGAAGCTTACACTCAAGTGTCACACATTTTAGTTGAATTGAAACAGCACTTTACCAAGATTTAGATTAAAAATGATCACAATGTCACTCAACTAATGTTGAACATAAGACGGTGATTGTTTCCCTGGTAAAATTACAGCCTTGAAGCCTGCACATACCGTACCAATGTTGGACTGCAGCACACAGCCAGTTTTTGTCCTTGCCTTTGCTAGGTGAGGAGTCAATAAGAATTCACCAATCAGGTGAAGGCTTGTATTTGATCAGACTTATGGAACCATTTGTAAAGGTAATCAACAGACAGGCTATTACTTAGCAATGCAATGACTCAGTTTATATTGAAATATCAACAAATGTTTCTAAACTTCAGCCTGCTGAAGAAATTCCGATTGCTTGGGTCCAAAGACGAAAAGTGCTGACCGTGTACTAAAGTCTATTTTTGGGGACTTGTTGGGAATGTTGCTCCATTTAGCAGGTTATTTTCATTAACCCCCAGTGTGCTGCATAAAGATTTGTACTGTGTAATGAAATAAATCGTCAGCCAGTTAAAGGTTAAGTGAACCCATGTGTACAGTACTGATTTAAATACAGTTGGAATTACTTGGCACCAGAAAGAATGTTCCCATTGATTGGCATCGATTGAATGACTTCAAATCTACCCACACGACGACCCTCTGGAACAGCTTTGGATTGTTTCTATGGTAACTGCTCTTGTCCAAGCATTAACATTATGTTTGGGTCAGGAAGGGGATACAGAAAATAGAGATCAGTTGAGGGGGGAAGATTTTTTTTGATTATTCTAGCAGGCAGAAACAAATCCTTTTTCTCACATCTGATATTCTAAAAGGAAAGGTTGGAGAGGGGAAGTTACAGAAAGGAATCTATTTCATGGGCTGACTGGCTGTTACAGGTAGTTCATGAAATTAACTTTGTTTTTTGTAATAATTAAGAATTCCAATAAAACAGTCATAGTTTGTCATTGTAGTAAACTATAATAACGTGTTCGGCTAGAAACTGAACAGCCACTTTGTACCAATATGGACCAGGAGATGATACCAGGCAGCTACAGAGCCAGGCCTATGAAATAAATATTTTTTCCTTGGTGAATTACTGTAAATATACAGAGTTAAAAGTGAATTGTTAGGAGTACGCAGCTGCTCTAGTTATCTCTGTTCTTGTCGATTATATACATATAATGTGTATGTATGTGAGGTATAAACGCCTATATCACTTGCAAACTTAACAATTGTACTATGTTTTGAGTAAAATTTTTGTAAGTGGAATATTCTACATACTGGGCACCAATTGTCAAAACTAGATGAAAGGGGACTGTCAGCATAACACCCAATTAACCCCTTCACTATTGGTTCCAGGGATTAGTTTAGCAGTTCTGCTGGAGGTCTGAATTGGATTTGTTGCCACATACAGATGGATTTTTTTTAATCAGCTAAGACGCACTGACCAATTCAGTAAGTGCACTGCCTGATTGCTTGAATCATCAGTGTCGACTCCAAAAGCACAAATAGCACTTGAAGTATCATAACAAGAAGGTACCTAAATCTGATAGTCAGCTTTGAAGATCTACAAAATGGCCCACATTTTGCAGTCTGAGGCTTCCCGTGGGCGGATGCTCCTTACCTGATGGTCCGGGAGGTTCGGCGACTTGCGATCCTGGGCCTCTCCGCATAGGTGTGCAGAGAGGTTTCAAGTATCCTAGGAATGCAGGTGCTTCACAAGCGGCCCTGGGATCACGTGGGCCGGCCCAACCATCCCATTCATACTTGTGGTGAGTTCCTTTTCTACGGAGCTGACATAAATACGAATGGAAATACCCCCCCAAAACACACACACACACAAAATAAATTTTAAAAGCCCATTCCATATTTAAAATTAATTAAAATGCAATTTAATTAAATATTTTATACAAAAATGTATTTTTTTGTACTAAAAAATATGTTTTAACAGGGCTAAAAATAAACTTACCTTAATAATACACTGTTTTTAATATATAAATGAGTGATAAAATGCTATTTTTCTATTTTTTAAAACAAAATTTCAAGGGCATTTATTTGCTGGGCAGAAGTTGGGCAAATAGCCCAACTCTCCGCCCGTGGAGGCCCTTTACTTTCGGATGGGTGCGATCTATCAAGAGGATTCTTGACAGATCATGCTTACACCTAAAACTTGCGTGGCCCCTATGGGTGGGTGCGCACCTCATCCCATCTATAGGAGCCGCAAATTCATTCCCAATGTATTCAAAGTTTGCTTCTGTGTGATTCAGATTTGGGATATCAACTGCATGGTTTCCTGATGTATTTGAATTCAGTCCATCATAACCTAATGCTACCAAGCGCTGGAATATTCTGTGTTGGTCTGAGTATGAAACAGAATTCATTTGCACAGCCAGCATCTACTTCCAGAATTTTGTATGGTTCTGCTTTCTGATAAAATGGAAAATGGATGCTTAATTTTACTGAACTCCTATCTTTGCACAGAGTCTAGGCTTGTAATATGCATAGTGTTGAAGTAGATATTTTCAGTCTTTTAAAAACCTTATGTGATGGTGACTATATATAATATATATATATTTATTCCTAGCCATATTTATATCAGATATTGATTCAGTGATGCTGTTTTCTGGGTGTTCCTTCATTATAACGTCACAAGTGACATTTGCCACATGACTTGTACCATATATTCCCACGAATTTAGTATTTTGTTGTAAGGATGCACTTTGGAACATGTCACATAATGCAGGTGGTTAAATGATAACTAATTAATTGCAGTCATTTACATAATTTACAAAGGGGATGGAGTATTAAAGCAGGGAAGTCTTGCTCAGCTGTACAGGGTATTGGTGAGGCCACACCTGGAATACTGCGTGCAGTTTTGGTTTCCATATTTATGAAAGGATATAGTTGCTTTGGAGGCAGTTCAGAGAAGGTTCACTAGGTTGATTCCGGAGATAAGGGGGTTGACTTATGAGGAAAGGTTGACTTTACTCATTGGAATTCAGAAGAATGAGTGGTGATCTTATCGAAACGTTTAAGATTGAGGGGCTTGACAAGGTGGATGCAGAGTGGATGCACTGATGGGGGAGACTAAAACTAGAGGGGTCGACTATTTAAAACAGAGATGAGGAGAAATTTCTTCTCTCAGTGGGCTGTAAATCTGTGGAATTCGCTGCCTCAGAGAGCTGTGGAAGCTGGGACATTGAATAAATTTAAGACAGAAATTGATCGTTTCTTAAATGATAAGGGAATAAGGGGTTATGGAGAACAGGCAGGGAAGTGGAGCTGAGTCCATGATCAGAACAGCCATGATCTTATTGAATGGCGGAGCAGGCTCGAGGGGATGTATGGCCTACTCCTGCTTCTATTTCTTATATTCTTATCTACATCCTGGGCTGTGAATGTAAACTTATCTATAATATTTTCTATTGGTGTTTAGTAATTGCATTCCCCAAGTTCACTGAACGTTTCAGCTTACTAAACTTTAAAAGAAGATCTGAAACAAAATACAGTTTAAAAATTAAGTTAGAGTGTGTCACTGAATCTGATTTAATTTGCAATTCTCTTTTTTTAAATAAAAAGTGGGATTTGGATTCAACAGGAATGGACATTTTTACTTCCTGGACAAACTTCAGATTTCTAATTTTGGTCTATCATGGGTTATATTTCTATTAAATTTTTTCAGGGGAGGCATTCATAAAGGCTGAAGCTAGTCAGACCTTAATGGGTTGGGATTTTTTCACCCATTTCTTAACAGCAGCTTCAGCTAACAGCTGAGAATAGACTCTTTGTATTCAGATGCCTTCTAACAAGACGCTCATTGTCTTAAGCCCCTGCCAGGAGAACGCGAGCCACTGCACTGCCTTTATTGTGCAGACTTTGATTGTATTTGAACTTGATGAGTACTGCATTTGAATTGTAGTCAGACAGTTCATCTGTAGTTTTGCATAGGCTGAGAACTAGCCAGAAACTGCTGTGTTCGTCTAATTACCTCTTTGGATAAGATGGGTGGTGGGGGAGGGGGTTGGAGGGAGAGTTAATTGAAGTTTACTGTATGGTGTGTCAAACAATGTGACTGTTTGTATTGCTATGGGAACTTCTTGACTTGTAGCAGTTCTGACCAGAATCTTGCATTATAGGATGGTGATGTGTTACAGGTTTATGGGATACACGATAATTATTCTATCATTACTTTACCCTCACAAAAAAAATCATGAGTGCCAGATAGAACAAATATTATTTTAATTAACTTTCATTTTGTTTTACTTTATTAAAAAAGTCTGAACATCTTTATAAGTTATTTTGATGAATGCTTAATTGATAAAATTCCTGCATTGGAACTTGCTGTGCTGCAGAGTGTATTCAAAAAATTTATAGACTGATTTTTTAAAAATATATTTTAATATTTGTTTCTTCTTCCCAACTCCCTTTACACCCTAACATTTTGGTTAAAGTATCAACTATTGTACGCAGCACCCAGTGATGTCACGAGGAGTATAAGCAGCAATGGAAGTGCCGATCCTTGATCTGCATTCTTCTGTGGGTCTCAGGGACACTGCTACCTATGTGAGGGGCAGGGTGGGGGTTGCGGGGAAGGAGGGGCGATCATCTTGTTTATGTGGCAGCAATTGTGGGTTATGTTTCACTTGTGAGAATCCCTGTTAACTCACTCGTGCCTCTGATGCTCATGAATTATGGGTCTTTTGTATTTGTACGGTAAACTACTGTGACTGCCAATAACTTGAATCTTTGGAATTGCTAAATACAGGTACATACGGTTTTAAATGAGAAAGCTTACCTTCAATTGGCAAATGTATTTTCAAATGAGAGTACAATTCCAGCAATGACTGGGTACAGATTTGCTGCAGTAGTCATACTGATAATACATTTTCCATTGGTGGTTTTTGAATTTGAGTATACATTGTCCACTTGCTTGATTTCATCCTGTTTAAGGGAGAGCATTGCCATTTTAAGATATAACTGAATATTTTGTACCAGAACAGAGTATAATAGCATTTTACCTGCCATCCTCTTCATGCAGTTCGATCCAAGGCCTGGTAAGTAAGGAACAATCCTATTGAGCATTTAGCAAACTAAACAAAAATTAAAAATTGCCTTTATAAATACAAAATGCACATCTGCACATACACAACATGGGAAAATTGACTGAAAATATTTTTAAAAGTCTATATAGAAAATTATTTTATCAATTAAATATTTAGGGTTAAGAGCACATGCCATAGAAGCCCTGTAGGGTCTTATATTTTTCCCCAAGTGATCTGATTCTTTATCAAAGTAGTTTCTTTGTGTTCAAATAAAAGGGAGCTATCTGGAACTGCCAACATCAGGAAACTGATTAAATGCCCTACCTAAGTCTAAATCAAAGAATCAAACAATAAGGCTTTTAGCAGCTCCATCTGTTTAGACAGCAGCAACATTGACTGCGGGCTGCTTTTTAATTTTACCAGTGAACTAAAACGGGATCATGAGGCAGCCCCAATCCTGATTTATTCAGTATTGTACGTGTTAAAAAAGCAGGACTCGGGCAGATGGAGCTGCTAAATGCCTTGTCCTTTGATTTAGAGCTGGGCAGATAGTGCTGCATATACAGCTTGATGGTTGCAGTCAGAACAATCAATACACTGTAAAACTCAATCAACAGAAGAAATGTAAAAGAGCCTCTACTTGCTCTGAACTGCACAGTACTCTGAGACTTGGATTTGAAAAGCTGCCTTGGCATCCCACAATGCAATGCAATGCCCGCAGCTGCTGGCAGTTGGGAAGAGAGCATTGGTACATTGTGTTTCATGTACTCCAAAAGACTTCAAAATTAAGGATCGCTTTACAGATTTGCAGTAGGCTGCATGATTGAGACTTGAGTCCATTATTAGCATTAACTCTTTCCAAGCTACACTGTATACTGGTCTGGATTTTTTCATTGAAGTTAGGAGTGCTCCAAGCAGCGCAGCATATTCATGCTCTAATATACTGCAACATATCTAAGATTTTCTCACATGGTGAGTTCCTGAACTTAGCCAAAGATATCTGGGGACAGGTGAGGTGCTTCCCTAGATGGAGAGAAGCGTGGAATCGAAGAATGATTGGGTTGTGACCCGTCTTCCACTTGTGCTAAATTCTGAATAGTGTGATGGAGGTTGGTTGTTTGCCTTTGTTGGTGAAAGAGACTTTTACAGATGGCATGGAATAACTTTGCTACGAGAATGGAATGGAGTTAATGAAAAACTGGACAACTGCAGTAAATCAGACACCAAATATGTGTTGAATGAATTTAGTCATCAGTAACAGTGTGTATGACTTCCTTCCTGAGTTAGTGACTTACACCTCCTGTTTTTTCTCTCTCTAGGCATATTAGAAACATAGAAACATAGAAAAATAGGTGCAGGAGTAGGCCATTCGGCCCCTCGAGCCTGCACCGCCATTCAACAAGATCATGGCTGATCATTCCTTCAGTACCCCTTTCCTGCTTTCTCTCCATACCCCTTGATCCCCTTAACCGTAAGAGCCATATCTAACTCCCTCTTGAATATATCCAGTGAACTGGCATCAACAACTCTCTGCGGCAGGGAATTCCACAGGTTAACAACTCTCTGAGTGAAGAAGCTTCTCCTCATCTCAGTCCTAAATGGCCTACCCCTTATCCTAAGACTATGTCCCCTGGTTCTGGACTTCCCCAACATCGGGAATATTCTTCCCGCATCTAACCTGTCCAGTCCCGTCAGAATCTTATATGTTTCTATGAGATCTCCTCTCGTCCTTCTAAACTCCAGTGAATAAAGGCCCAGTTGATCCAGTCTCTCCTCATATGACAGCCCAGCCATCCCTGGAATCAGTCTGGTGAACCTTCGCTGCACTCCCTCAATAGCAAGAATGTCCTTCCTCAGACTAGGAGACCAAAACTGAACACAATATTCCAGGTGAGGCCTCACTAAGGCCCTGTACAACTGCAGTAAGGCCTCCCTGCTTCTATATTCAAATCCCCTAGCTATGAAGGCCAACATACCATTTACCTTCTTCACTGCCTGCTGTACCAGCGTGCCCACTTTCAGGGAATGATGAACCATGACACCCAGGTTTCGTTGCACCTCCCCTTTTCCTAGTCTGCCGCCATTCAGATAATATTCTGCCTTCATGTTTTTGCCCCCAAAATGGATAACCTCACATTTATCCACATTATACTGCATCTGCCATGCATTTGCCCACTCACCTAACCTGTCCAAGTCACCCTGCAGCCTCTTAGCGTCCTCCTCACAGCTCACACCGCCACCCAGTTTAGTGTCATCTGCAAACTTGGAGATATTACACTCTCTTCCTTCGTCCAAATCGTTAATTAGACAGTATAATGACGTGGGGCAGCTCGAAGAAAATGTAACAGGGCCATATACCTTATGAATTTGATCCAGGTGATTGCAGAGACACTTGTACAGGAGCATCAATGGGCAATTTACTTCAGGATTGATATCCTTACTTGCAAGTGTTGAGACACAAGAGAATAATGTGACAGTAAATGTGTTTACTTACAAACTCGATGGGGAATGCTAAGATTTAAATACATATTGCCAGTGGTGAACTGAGACGGATAGTTGAAATGATTTTAATCTACCCTTTCAATGAGCAAAAATGAGAAGAGTAGTGGAGTCTTCCCAAGTGTGCCAGCCAACATTTATCCTTCAACCAACACCACTAAAAAACATTTATTAAAACTGAGCAACACCAGGGGGAGAAATTTGGCATGTTAGCCCCCCCAGGTAGCGCCGTGGCGGGTTGAATCCCGCGGCGCGCAGCAAATTCACCGGCCCCATAGCGCTGTTGATATCAGTTAGCACCTCGGCACCTTTCGCCATGCAGATCGTGACGTCAGTGAGCGTGCAACACTCGCTGAGCGCCCGATCTGCAAACTTCAGTAGCGTCTTACCGCCTTGTGCCGATAGCGCCAGGGAGTGGAGGCGTGAAGCTGGCGGCTGGCGGGGCGCTACTTAAATTGATGCACCCCAGCTGTCGAGGAACTTCCGTTCAAAAGGCCAGTTATGAGTGGCAGAGAGCGCAGGACGTATCTGCAGACAAATAAAGTCAGCTTAGTTCCTGGAGTGTTGCGGGCCGTCAATGGACTTTGCATTTCATCCCACAGCATATCACCGCTCTGCACTCCCCGAATCATTGGAGGCTGGTGTGCAGACTCTAGTGACCCTCCCCTTTAATGGCTGGAAGGCGCCTTCGCCAATGCTCACTCCCGATTACACAACACTTCATATTCGTTGTCGCTTAGAGCCGAACATCACTCACCTACACCATTAGCAACTGATTTAGTGCTCCCCTGCATTCTTTGAGCGTTGAGACTGAATTTAGTGGGTAACGAGATTGATTTAGCGCCTGGCGCTAAACATCCAACTTCTCAAACGTTAACGCCCCAACCGTGACGATACCGAATTTCTAGCCCCAAATGTTTGACAAAGGAGGAGAAAGTAGATCAGATTTAACAAAGCACCAAAGAAGCCCTGAGGTATTTGAAAAAACACTGGGTGGGGCCGAAATTCCGGTGGGCCAGAAAGCTGGCGCACCTATGAGTTTTTAAACTAGTACTCACCGCTGGAAATCTTGGTGCGATTAGTAGATCCATTTTCAGGACTTAATTCAAAGTTCTACAGAAAATGCATCATAATGGGGGCGGGCCTTAGGCTCAAAGCCAGCCTAGCTGAAAATGGGTCGGTTGGGTCGTCCGCCGTTGTCAATCAACGTGGTTACATCACAGCGTGTGTGCGTCACCATGCTTCTCTCCTCTCTGTTAAAGGGGAGAGATTTGATAGTTTTTTAACTTTCGGCCCATTGACAGCCCAGCCAAACCCGAGGCCAGTATTTTGTCAACCGATCGGCAAGTCGGCCGGCAAAAATTATTCCATTGCCGCCATGACAGTGGGCTCTCCCCTTTTAAGGGCAGCTGCACTGCCGAGCCGTACACAGTCTTCAGTCTTCGAGCTGAAAATGGATAGGTAAGTATTTATTTGATTTTAATTTGGCGGTACATCTATTTGGACGGGATGGGCTCCAGGATGAAAAGCCCCCGACCTGAATTTTGATCAGGTTGGCCTGTTGACCCCAAAGCGGCGGCCATTCGATTTTTAGGAATGGCTGCCGCAAACGGGCATTAACGGGTCTCTTTGAGCCTTGAATTTCGGCCCCTCGATCAAAGTACTTGATTACCAAGCAATTCCATCTACTTTATGAGGGAGGTAGCACTTTCCCAGAGTCTCGGCAGTCTGGTAAGTATGAAATATATATATTTTTTTAAAGCAGTTTCCCTCATACAGTAAAGGCTGTTTATAATGTTTGCTTTAATTGGCATGCTAGTAGTAGCACTACCTCTCTCGACCCCTCCATTGTCTCTAAATTGTGAAACTGCTTGTCCGACATCCACTACTGGATGAGCAGAAATATTCTCCAACTAAATATTGGGAAGACCAAAGCCATTGTCTTCGGGTCATGCCACAAACTCCGTTCTCTAGCCACGGACTCCATCCCTCTCCCTGGCATCTGTCTGAGGGTGAGCCAGACTGTTTGCAACCTTGGTGTCATATTTGCGCCTGAGATGAGCTTTCGACCACATATCCGCGTCATCACAAAGACCACTTATTTCCATCTCTAACATCGTCTGTCTCTGCCCTGCCTCAACCCACCTGCTGCTGAAACCCTCATCCATGTCTTTATTACTTCTAGAATTGACTATTCCAACACACTCCTGGCCGTCCTTCCATCTTCCACCCTCCTTAAATTTAAGCTTATCTAAAACTCTGCTGCCTTTAACCTAACTCGCATCAAGTCCCATTCACCCATCATCCCTGTGCTCGCTGGTCTAAATTGGCTCCCGGTTATGCTACGCCTCGAATTTAAAATTATCTTCCTTGTTTTCAAATCCCCCCCATGGTCTCGCCCCTCCCTATCTTTGTAACCTCCTCCAGCCCTACAACCCTACGAGATATCTGCACTCTTCCAATTCTGGCCTCTTGAGCATCCCTGATTTGAATTACTGCACTATTGGCAAGCGTGCCTTCATCTGTTCAGGCCCTGAGTTCTGGAATTCCTTCCCTAAACCTTTTCAATTCTCTACCTCTCTTTCCTCCTTTAGGACACTCCTTAAAACCTATCTCTCATCTGCCCATTTATCTCCTTATGTGGCTAGGTGTCAAACTTTAATGCTCTTGTGAAGCGCCTTGGGCCGTTTGATTACAAGTTATTTTATTGCAAACACATTTATTCATGTAAGTAAAGTTCTATGCTCATCTTCCTCAGCTGCATTTTAATTGTATAATTTGTTCTGTGCCTCACTGACCTCTGCAGCAGTTCTGCATTTCAGGTGCATTTTTAGTCCAAAGTCATTAGTGGAACTTTGTTCTTCATGCCTCTACAGAGGAATCATTTTCTTCCAGCTTTTCTGCTGTAAACTCTAAGGCTATAACCATTGGAAGAGGACAGTAACCAGATAACAGTGGGACATTAAGTCCTTTGGTGACGAGGAACCAGCTGCAACCACAGAAGATGTGCCATCCAAGGGAACACAGTCAATACTGTGCTCATTGAGTGGTGAGAAGACTTGTTGCTGGATCCTCCACAGGGCCTGTTCTGGGCTGCAGCATACACACCAGAGGGTCTGCATCAATGTTCTATGGCAAATAACAGCCGCACAAACAGATGTTGGACCTTCTACATCATCACCATTAGCGAAGTCTGAAAGGAAGATATACATCTGCGGAATCAGCCCATTAGCAATGTCCATGTTTGTGTGCATACTGACGTCACATTGTACAGTATTATGCAATCTTTTTATTCATTCATGGAACGTGGGCGTCACTGGCAAGGCCAGCATTTATTAGCCATCCCTAATTGCCCTTGAGAAGGTGGTGGTGAGCTGCCTTTTACAACTGAGTGGCTTGCTGGGCCATTTCAGAGGGCAGTTAAGAGTCAACCACATTGCTGTGGGTCTGGAGTCACGTATAGGCCAGACCGGATAAGGATGGCAGATTTCATTCCCTAAAAGATATTAGTGAACCAGATGGATTTTTAATGAAAATACAGCAGTTTCATGGTCACCATTACTGAAACTAGTTTTTTTTAATTCCAGATTTATTTAATTCTCTGTATTTAAATTCTCCAGCTGGGATTTAAACTCATGGTCATTGGTCCAGGCTACTAGTCCAGTAAAATATAACCACTATGCTATCTTACCCAGGGCTGGGCACATTGGGCAGAGCACGTCAGCTCTTCAACTGGCAAAATCGGCAACTTTCCTTCACTTTTTTGCAGGTTATTGCCACTCAGTGTGCTGGCAAATCATTGAAAGATTTTCCTATTTTGGGACCTTTTACCATTTCTCATGTAGCTGAAATGGCAATTTTCAGAGTACCAGCCTGTGGAGGATTATTCCATTGCCTGGTCCTCCCAAAATTTAGCAGCCAGTATATTGTAAATAGAAAAAAGTTACAAACTTTTAATAAATTCTGTTTAAAACTTGCATTGATACAATATTATTATTTTAATATGGCACAATTGTTTAGTAGTAAACAGAATATTTGCAAGTAACAGGCACCTGTAATTTTAAAATTATTATCTTTTAATTTTACTCGAGTTTCATTGAAGATAACTATTCTGAGTATATATTGTATATATTGATATTCATATGTATATTTTCCAGTTTTTGAAGTATAATGTGCCCCCACCCCCGCCTCATACTCCTTGCCAACTTTTCATTCCCAGTTTATATATGGATGGAAAGCTTTCAGCACTCTCTTTGGTGTGACTAACAGTTTCTGTCTTTTTCAGTCATATGCAGTGATCTTTCTGTCTGGGTTCATGGTATAATTTAATATATTTACACAGAGAACCTCTTTACTTATAAAGAAATGCTCACTCCACCTGTGTCTAGTGTGTTTTCAGCATAATGCTGCATATAATGTGAAACAAAGAGGACTCGTTGCATGCTTTGCAGTGCAGTGCAGTTATGTACAAGTCAAATACTCATTTTTACTGACATCTCCGTAATTATGTTAAAACAAAAACGTGAGCTGTACTGTGTTTCTTCTGCAGCCATTGATGTTTTTAATCCGTTGATATGACGAGATTGCCATCATGTTAAACTATTGTTAGAATTTGAAAACTGGCATAAATAGCACCCAAAGTGGCCTTAACTTAGACCACCATTTGCAGCATTGCAAAAGGTTGGTGTAGGTATCCTCATTCCATTTCCTTCACAGTGAATGCATGCCACACCAAGCAAGTAAGGGTTAAGTTCCACATTTCACCAAAGAGAATGTTGATGGAGATTATGTAGAGATGTCTGAAGACTTGACCTGCTGTTTTTGCACAAGAGGAATGTAGGCACGGGCGATGGGAGCGGGGTGGGGAAGAGGAATATAATTACAAAAAGTTTTATGTAAGTCAGTTCTATTTTTTATTACTAATACAAAAGCAAAATACTGCGGATGCTGGAATCTGGAATAAAAACAGAAGTTACTGGAAATCTCAGCGGGTCAGGCAGCATCTGTGGAGAGAAAGCAGAGTTAACGTTTTGGGTCGACGATCCTGCGTCAGAACTGGAGAGTGTTCGGAAATAATACATTCTTAACAAGCACTGGAAGGGGGAGGAGAAGAAAGAACAAATGGGAAGGTCTGTGATGGGGTGGAAGGCAGGAGAGATTAGAGAGACAAAAAGGATGATGGGCCGAATTGAAATGGTAATGCCAAAAGTTAGAAAAACATTAGTCAAGATAGGGTGCGAATGGCAGAATAATGACCAGCTGCCATTAGAGATGAGGAGAAAAAAAGAAACAGGCTCGGTAGGGGGGAGGGGAGAGAGAAGGGAGCCAAAGATTGGCAGAGGTTACGCTCTGAAATTGTTGAACTCTATGTTGAGTCCAGAAGGCTGTAAAGTGCCTAAATGAAAGATGAGGTGCTGTTCCTTGAGCTTACGTTGAGTTTCGTTGGAACAGTGTAGGAGACCGAGGACAGAGAGGTGGACAGCTACCTGGACTACACTTACTTCCACCCTGCATCCAGTTTCTCCGTCTCCGTCGCATCTGCTCTGGCGACCCCACGTTTCACACTAGTGCCTCTGACCTGTCTTCCTTTTTCCTCAACAGAGGATTCCCCTCCACTGTGGTTAACATGGCCCTCGACCGTGTCTGTTCTATTTCCCGCACCTCCGCTCTCACCCCTTCCCTTCCCTCTCAGAACCATGACAGGGTTCCCCATGTCCTCACCTTTCACCCCACCAGCCTCCAGATTCAATGGATCATCCTCCGCCATTTCCGCCACCTCCAGCGTGATCCCACCACCAATCACATCTTCCCCCTCTCAGCATTCCGAAGGGACTGCTCCCTCCGCGAAACCCTGGTCCATTCTGCAGTCACCCCCAGCACCCCTCCCCTTCCCACAACACCTATCCGTACAAGCGCAGGAGATGCAACACCTGCCCTTTTACCTCCTCCCTTTCCACTATCCAAGGCCCCAAATATTCCTTCCAGGTGAAACAGCGATTTACTTGTACTTCTTTCAATTTAGTATACTGTATTCGCTGCTCACGATGTGGCCTCTACATTGGGGAGACCAAGCGTAGATTAGGTGACCGCTTTTGCGGAGCACCTCCGTTCAGTTCACAAGTGTGACCCTGAGCTTCCGGTCACCTGTCACTTTAATTCTCCACTCCACACCCACTCTGACCTCTCCGTCCTTGGTCTCCTACACTGTTCCAATGAACCTCAACGCAAGCTCGAGGAACAGCACCTCATCTTGCGTTTTGGCACTTTACAGACTTCTGGACTCAAATTTCCAGTTCAACAATTTCAGAGCGTAACCGCTACCAATCTTTGGCTCTCTTCACCGCCACACCACCGAGCCTGTTTCTTTTTTTCTCCTTGTCTCTAATGGCAGTTGGTCATTATTCTGCCATTCACACCCTATCTTGACTAATGTTTTTCTAACTCCTGGCATTACCATCTCAATTCGGCCCAACATCTCTTGTGTCTCTCTAATCTCTCCTGCCTTCCACCCTATCACAGACCTTCCCTTTTGTTCATTCTTCCCCTCCCCCTTTCAGTGCTTGTTAAGAATGTGTTCTTTCCGAACATTCTCCAGTTCTGATGAAGGGTCGTCGACCCGAAACGTTAACTCTGCTTTCTCTCCACAGATATTGCCTGACCTGCTGAGATTTCCAGCATTTTTTGTTTTTATTCTATTTTTTAGTTGTGTTCTTTCATCGATAATTTAATAGCCTGACAGGATTTGGGATTGCAGAATTAAAATCTGGTCTTATTATGCTTTCAAATCCCTGTTGCTTTTTGAATACGGCTCGACCTCTTCAGGCTTTCAAAATCTTCACAACTTTTTCTTCATACAATACAAATTAACAAAAGCAATTTTCTTTGAATTAAACAGTAAATATTGTTAAATAGATTTTTTATTATCACATTACATATTTTTGAACTTTGACATGGAAATGTAACCATTTCTTAAAGGTTATTAAAACAGCAAATGGCTATAAGTGTGATGACCTTTATTGGTGTTCTTTATGTACCCGACCATAGAAAATATTGCACTATTATTGAAAGGTCGCTTGCATTGTATATAAGGGCTTCAGTGAAAATTTATCTTTTTTATTGGTCATCTTCGAATAGAGCTATGGAATCTTTTTTATGCACCTAAGAGAACAGTTTAACATCCCATCCAAAAGATGGCACTTACGACAGTGCAGCACTCCCTCAGCCTGCTTAAGTGTCTGGAATGGGGCTTGAACCCGTGTTCTTTTGACTTGGACACGAGAATGCTACCACGACTGGCACTAGGTAAATGAGCTGCATGGTACAGTAAATGTGATCGTTGTACCTTACATAGTACCTGGCTATGGAAGTTTTTGTATTGTTGTCCATAAGCTGTGGATGCAAAGTAACCTTGCAGTGTATATAAAGGCTTCCATTACTGAGAAAACACACCCTCTCCCTTGTATATCAGGGAAGTGCAGTAAGGCACATCAGGAGAGCGGAGCATTTAAAAGCAGCCAGGAACCAGGTGGCAGCGTCAGTGCAGAGACCAAAACAGAGGAGGGGAAATAGTCACAAAGTGATAGCATATCTAAATCAACACAAAGGGAGGAGTTTAAGTTCAAGAATCTGAGGTAAGGGAGTGCGAGCATCATGGAGAGAGGAAAAACACACCTAAAGTGACATCAGCAGAAAGGAAGGAACTGATTGGTGAGTAGCTGTTGAGTTTTTTTTCAGATCGGGTCACTGACAAATCTTAAGTTTATTTCTAGTACATTTAGATAGTGGTCGAATAAATAGAGGCATTTAAATTTTTTCCGGTGTTTTAATACTTAGTGCAAATTAGTGTGCAAAATAAAAAAATAAAACTTAAGTAGATGTAAATAATATAAATACTCTAGACTAAGATATGGAAGAGCAGGTTGTGTGTCTGGACTGAAGTATGTGGGAGTCTGTGGACAGCGGCAGTAAATGTCTCTGTCTCGAATCTCTCTGGCTCAGATTCAATGAGCTGGACTGTGAATTGGAGGCACTCTGACAAATAAGGGAGGGGGAGCAGTATCTGGACAGTTTGCTCCAGACCCTCGGTCACATCTAGTAGAGAAGTAGAGGTTCAGAATGGGGTTGGTGTGACCAATTGTGTGCAGAGTAAGGGAACCCAGGTGAGATAGAGAACGAGGATCTGCAGAAATTGACCCTATTCAACAGGTACAATGTACTTGCTACTTGTAAGGATAAGGATAAAGGCTGTTGGAAGGACCATTAGAATGCAGACCATGGCATCTTGGAGCAGGAGGCTGTACAAAGGCAGGTGGAGGAGGGGAAGTATAATGTGGTAGTTGTGGGGGATTTAATAATTAGTGGGACAGATAGCATCTTTTGTAAGCAAGATCGAGAGTGCTACCTGGTATATTATCTACCTGGTGTCAGGCTGAGCGATATCTCGAACCAGCTTGAAAAGATATTGGAGAGGGAGGATGCAGTCGTTGTGGTCCATTTTGCAACCAATAACATAGGTAAGAGTAGGCGAGTGGTCCTGTTTGGGGAGTACCAGGAACTAGGAGCTAAATTAAAGAACAGGACCTCAAGGGTTATAATCTCTGGATTATTACCTGAGCCACATGCAAATTGCCATAGGGATAAACAGATTAAGGAGGTGAACATGTGGCTCAACAAGTGGTGTGGGAAAGAGGAGTTCCCTTTCATGGGACACTGACACCAGTAATTGGACAGGAAGAAACTGTACCATTGGGATGGGCTCCACCTGAACTAGGTTGGGACCAGAGTCCGAATGGAAAGGGTAAATAGCCACAAGGTCACAAGGAATTTAAACTAGAAAATGGGGAGAGGGGAGGGCTCAAGTGAAAAATATAGTATAAATAATAGTTCAAAAACAAACAAAAGGGAAGGGAGTAGAGTAACATAAATTGTGCTTTAGGCACTACAGATAAAGGGAAAACTAAAAGGTGTAAAGTGATTAAACCAGGAGAGAGAAATAAGAAACATGTGAATAAAACATTAGAGCTGAAGAACAGGTTAGGGTGTGTGGCCCAAATAAGAACTCTTTATACAAACACATGGAATATAAGGAATAAATTGAGTGAACTACAGATGCAAATTCAGCTTGGAAGGTATGATGTGGTAGGCATTACTGAGATATGGCTGCAAGATGGTCAGAACTGGGAACTAAATATACCAGGTTATAAGGTATACAGGAAAGATAGGCAGAGGGGGAGGAGTAGCCTTAGTGAGTAAGGATGAAATCAGTTCAATGATAAGAGAGGATATAACAAGTGCTAAACAGACAGTGGAGACGTTATGGGTAGAATTAAGAGATAGGAAAGGATTTAAGACTAGTGGGCGTTGTGTGTAGGCCCCCGGCAGCAGCTCTGAAGTGCTAGATTGTATAAATGCAGAGATTTGATAAGCATGTAGCAAAGACAGAGTGGTTTCAATGGTGGATTTTAACTTTCATATAGATTGGGATAAGCAGACTAGCACCTGCCCAAAAGGTAGTGAATTTCTTGAGTGTGTTCAGGTTAGTTTTCAGAAACAATATGTCCTAGAACCAACAAGGGGGCATGCCATATTAGGTTTAGTAATTATCTTGATTTAGTTAATAGCCTAACGGTGCATGAACTTTTATCCAATAGCAATCGTAACATGATCGAGTCCATCACAGTGTTTGAAAGGGAGAAACGTGAAACAGCTACTAAGTTTCTAGATTTAGGTCAGGCTGACTTCAATGCGATGAGACAGAGACTGTCCACAGTAAACTGAAAATAGATGTTAATAGGTAAAATGACAAGCTCAGTGGCAGCTGTTCAAAAAAGAATTTGTGATACAGAACCAGTTTATACCCATAAGTTCTACTTGCCAAAAAAAATCAGCCACGGACGACGAAAGAGGTAAGAGATGACATAAAACTAAAAGAAAAAGTATACAAAAATGCAAAAAATAGCACAGATCCTGGCGAATAGGAAAGATACAAAGAACAACAAAGGGTGAGAGCTATAAAAAAAATGAGTATGTAAAGAAATTTGCAAGGGATATTAAAACCAATTATATTAGGAAAAATAGGGTCGTCAGGAACAATATTGGCTCCTTGAAAACTGATATCAGTGATATTGTCAATGATAAGGAAATGGCACACATGTCGAATAATTACTTTGTGTAAATAGTTACAGTAGAGGAAGAGGATAGCATGCCGGAAATCCCAAGGAAATGAATATTGAATCAGGGTCTCAACAAAATTAACATAAGCAAAATAACAGTAATGAAGGAAATAAAGACACTAAAGAGTAACACATCCCCAGGACCAGATGGTTTCCATCCCAGGGTTTTAATGGAATTAGCTGAGCACATTGAAGATGTCCTAAATATAATCTTCCAAAGTTCTCTGGATTCAGGAACCATTTCGTTAGATTGGAAAATTGTGCATGCCACTCCGCTATACAAGAATGGTGAGAGAGGGAAACCAGGGAATTATAGATCAGTTAGCCTAACGTCTGTTGTCGGGAAATTACTAAACTCTATAATTAAGGATAGGGTGACTGAACACCTTGAAAATTTTCAGCTGATCAGAGAGAGCCAGCATGGATTTGTTAAAGGTAGGTCATACCTAACGAACCCGATTTACTTTTTTGAGGAAGTGACTAAAGTGGGGGACAGGGGAATGTCTATGGATGTTCTTTAGATGGACTTTCAGAAGGCATTTGATAATGTCCCCCATAAGAGACTGTTAACTATGGTTGAAGCCCATGGAATTGAAGGAAAATTATTTACCTGGTTAAAAAATTGGCTGAGCGGCAGGAGACCAAGCGTAGGGATAATGGGCAGGTATTCTAATTGGCAAGATGTGGTGTCCCACAGGGATTTGTTTTGGGGCCTCAACTATTCACCATATTTAATATTTATTAACGACTTAGAGGATGGGATAGAAAGCCACATATCCAAATTTGTCGATGACACAAAGATAGGCAGCAAATACAGGCAGTGTAGATGAAAGCATAAAATTGAAAAGAGATATTGATAGATTAAGTTAATGTCAAAACTGTGGCAAATGGATTTAAATGTGGGCAAATGTGAGGTCATCCACTTTGGACCCAGAAAGGATAGAACAAGGTACTTTCTAAATGTGAAAAGCTAAAAACCATGGAGGTCCAAAGAGACTTGGGTGGGGGTGGTGGGGTGGGGGTGGGGGGGATCCATGTACATAGATCATTAAAATGTTATGAACAGGTATAGAAAATAATCAAAAAGGCTAATGGAATTCTGGCCTTTATATCTAGAGGACTAGAATACAAGGGGGTAGAAGTTACACTACAGCTATACAAAGCCATGGTTAAACCATACCTGGCATACTGTGAGCAGTTATGGGCACAAAAACTTAGGAAGGATATATTGGCCTTGGAGGGAGTGCAGCTTAGGTTTACCAGAATAATACCCGGAATCCACGGTTTAACTTAAGAGGAGATATTGCACATACTGAGGTTGTATTCCCTGGAACGTAGAAGGTTAAAAGGGTGATTTGATCAAAGTTTTTAAGTTATTAAGGGGAACAGATAGGGTAGATAGAGGGAAACTATTTCCGCTGGTTGGGGAGTCTAGGACAAGGGGGCATAGTCTAAAAGTTAGAGCCAGACCTTTCAGGAGTGAAATTAGGAAACACTTCTACACACAAAGGGGTGCAAAAGTTTGGAACTCTCTTCCGCAAACGGCAATTGATGCTAATTGTTAATTTTAAATCGGAGATTGATAGATTTTTGTTAATGAAAGGTATCAACGGATATGGGGCAACGGCTGGTAAGAATATAAGAATTAGGATCAGGAGTAGACCATGCGACTCTTCGAGGCTGCTCCGCCATTCAATAAGATCATGGCTGATCTTCGACCTCAACTCCACTTTCCCACCTGATCCCCATATCCTTTGATTCCTCTAGGGTCCAAAACTATATCTCTCTTAGCCTTGAATATAGTCAGAACTGAGCATCCACAGCCTTTTCGGGTAAAGAATACCAAAGGTTCACATACCACTAAGTGAAGAGAGCGAAGAGTAAATGGAGTTAGGTCACAGATCAGCCTTATTGAATAGCGGAAGAGGATCAAGGGGCTAAATGGTCTACTCCTGTTCCTATACCGGATCGGACCGTTACAGTTTATGTAACGCCTGATTGTAAAATATTTTTTTACAGACACTAGAAGAGCAGCTGATGTATAGATGCTGCATATAATTTCAAATATAAAATGTTGGCTGGATTTAAAATAACACTTTCAGCTAGCAATGCTGGGTGACACTGTTGACATGCCATCATATCTCATGCCTTTATGTTTTGAAACAAATAGGACATATGGTGTCCTTCTGTTGTGGAGTTTCATTCTTGTGCATTTCCATTTTGCTTTTGAGTTTTAATTATTAATGATATATTTGCATAGATTTTTTTTTTCAAGATATTTTAAAAACAAATTTCTATCACCCTTTATCACATATTGTGGCAATATACCTTGTGATAGGTGATATTTCATTAAAAAAGATCAGGACCAAGCCTCTTCTGCTAGCCAGAACAAAAGGGACACAACAGTTATAAATATTGCTGAATTGTTTACGAGCTATTTGGACAGAAAATAAAAGGAACTGAACACATTACACTGGACAGCTGCAGCGGTCTGTGGGGAAAGTTGGTACAGATGGTAGAAAAAGTGGTAAAATAAACTGCCTTATGGCTGCTAAATAAAAAAAGAGAATGAGGTTTGTCGATCCAACAGAAGAAATTTGTTCCCCTGAGGAAGTTTCAATACTCATTGGGCCAAATTAAGGAGAATATTACAGATGACAACAATCCTGTTGATTTTCTTTTTTTTTTAAAAACAGAAATCTGGATATTTATTAGTTAATATTTCTTCAAAAGAACTGACGTGCAAAACACTATGGTAATAGCTTCCTAATGAGGGTTACAATGATAATTTACACCTGGCTTTTTAAAAATGTGTGCGTATGTGTGTGTGAGGGAGAAAGACAGAGAGCGAGAAGTGGAGCTGATTCTAATGAGCGCCTGTTTTTTTTAACGCAGAGTATATAATGCCAAAGTTCTAGGGGGAAAAATGTAATAAATGCGGTTTTAAGGCGCTAATATCGCCGGGGCAATAATTTTAGCGCCGGCAGTAGCAAAATTGATTGTTAGCACCCGAAGCGTGAAGTGGAGCGCCATGGGAAGCATTCCACACTTCTCTTAGGGCACCAAGCTGGTTGCGCTACTCAAGTTCTGGTGCTAAAAAACTGGCATCATAGCGCTCAAAGAGAAGGATCGCTGCAAAACATAAACACTTAAAATAAATGACAAATCACCTATTTTAAACATCAAGCACCCCTAATAAAGTTATATCATAGAAAATAAAATGAAATAAAAATCACAAAAACTTATTTGGTACACTAATCCCTTTCATTAGTGCCCCAGGACAGCTCTGCATGGCAGTTTTCTCTGGTGAGATTAGTGCTGGGTGCTAAGGTAGGCGAAAACATTGAAGTTGGTTATCGGGGCATTCTACACCGTGCAACGTACCCTGGCACTAAGTATTAGCGCCGTCACTAAACCCCAATCAAGTTGGCGAGCGACGCTAATATCATTGCTCATGGGCGCTAACCCTTTAGCACCCTCGTAGGTGGCGCTAAGCTATTCAATTTTTAGGTGAGTTTTAAAAGGACAGTTCCTCTTTCATTTGTCTACATAGGTTCAAGTGTGAAACTGTCAACAGTCAAACTTTGCCACTGCGCTTTTACCTATTTGGACCTGTAATTAATTATTTTTTAAAGTGTTCTAAATCTAGGCTAAAAATACCACTGACTAGTAGCCACTGTTATGATAATTTGCAGTATTTATGCCACTATGTTTTCAGGTGGGAGAGCGTGGGCTGTGCTATTATTCCACTGCAATATCCTGATACAGAGTAGTACCGAAATCAGGGGGAAACTAGAACTGTTTAAGAGATTGCAAGTATGTGGCATTATAAAAATACTATTTAAAAGTTATGATTCACTGTATTAAAAATAAATGAATGTGAGTAAAAATAATATGGTAGTACTTCAGCTCATACATCGCCATCTTCTCGTCTACATGTAAAATCAATTTACCTTCAGGTCCTGTATCACACAACATTTTTGATAGGCAATGTGCAGGCTTCTTGTAAAGCTCCAGGTATATTTAAAACAATTTAATATTGGGGTTCAAATGACAAACGGGAATCATGTAGACTTTATGATGTCATCTGACTATCCTCAATTGCATTAATGCTTTCTAATTCACAAATAAACCTGTACAGTTATCAACTGCTCTGCACTTGGGTTCTTTTGGAGTGATGCTTTTACCACCGGTGCAGTAGCTTTAATCTAAGTGACAGATAGATGTTTTGGACTCATTCCAAAAAAGTTCCTCCTTTTTACCTACAGCATACTTTTCCCGTACCTCTTTCTCAACCTTCCCACCCCCCCCCCCCGCTCAATTCTTGGGGGTAACTTCAAAGACTTCTTGTAAACTTTGCATCGGTTTATATTGGTCAGTAGAGCGCCACATCTAAAACTCACTCTTGCTTGCATTTCTTCTCTCCCCAATTCCTCACCTGCAGCCTACTCAAAAGGTGCAGCAACTCAGCTGATCTGTGATTTAGCCAGTATCGAGCTTTTTTCTTTATATAGTGCATTTTTATATGTGTGTATATTCTCCTCATGCTGTGTTGAAACCACCCAACTCAACCTGCCGTGGGTTGGGATTGGGCCTTAGCACAGCTGACCATTGCCTAAACACAGTCAGCAATTAAGTGAGCCAAGCCAAGTGCCAGAAGGAGTTCTGGAACCAGACTGAAGCGGTCAATGGAATAGATGGGCCACCGGTGTCATAATGTCTGTGCATCAGGTTGGCGGAAGGTCCACCTTCCTCGCCAGTATTCTAAAGGAGATCCAATTTATGTTCACTCATCATCATAAGCTGCCCCTCGTGTCAAGGATGACTTGCTTCCACGCAAAAAGTTCACAGGTGTTTCAATGAAGGATCTAATATTCCAGGTCCCAAACTAAATCTTGATGGGTGGAAGATGCCTGGGCATGGATTTTTTTAACACCCCAGCCACCACACGGACTTGACAGAGCTAGGTCTTGGTCCAGTGGCAAGGGTTAACCAAGATGACTGGAGACCAGCACTGCTGCACGGACCTAGTGCGCACACACATCGCAATGTGGCTGGCCCGAGCTGCTCCTGGGCCCTCGCCTCTTCTGGGCCTGGAACTCACGCCTCTCCTTCGCCCCGATCACGTCCCTCTACAATCTCTCGCCGCTCCTTCGCCCCGACCTCGTCACTCCTGCAGTATCTGCCCACGCTCCAATCAGCGACCTGGATCTTGGTGACGTGCAATCTAGTCGCCTTCTTCCAGCACGTGCTGCTCCCTGAGTGGTATGCCGCCACGCTGCTCTTTCCGCTCCCCGGCCTGCTCCGATGGTGCTCACTAGACTGTTGAGAAAGAACCTGAATATATCCAAACAAGTTAGTTCAAGGAGTGGAGTACTCTTTCATGAGACCAGTCTAGAGAATGCATAAAAGTGTTGGAGATGCTCCCATCCTTAGCTGTAATGGGATGTGAAGTCCCTTTCCAATGAGACAATTGGGAATGTTAAGGAAAAAAATCAAATGAACTGGCTGAGTTGAAAGAAATTGTGGCATGAAGTGAAGTAAAGGAATAGATGTCAGTGACTTTGGAGCAAGTTGTGTGGTCAAAGCAAGCTCAATTCTGTTGGCATGATGCATTGTTTTACTGTGCTGCAGAATATGTTAATAGTATTATTCTGCTCATACTCCCTGGTAGCTGTGATTTTAAAGGCGTTCATTACACTTTGTGCAAGAAGGCTTGAGTACTACCCTTGCCTGAACCCCCAAGCTGTTTTGTCCTTGAGTCACTTAATCATTTGGATGAAGCTGTTAAATTGCTCTTCTAAATATTGTGGTGTAGTTAATAAATTCAGTTAGTGATATTCATTCTGAGGAAGCTGCCTCCTACTTTTATATAGGATTTATTAAAAAGGAATCTGGTTTGTAATAATATAATAAATTATTTATAAAGTTAAAGTTCTACCCGGTGTACAAAATAAGATGTTTTGGCACTTGAGTGTAAAGATTCTAGGTAGGCTAATCAGAGGGGTGCTACCCAAATTACCCTTGGTGAGGTGTCAACAGATGCAGAGTATCATGCAACTGTTTTCTCAGCATCAAGTATGCTGTTCTATTGTGAGTATGCAGTGTAATCAGATCAATACAACATTCTTTTTACTCAGCAAAAAAAAATGTCCTCAGTGGGGAGTGAAAATGCCCCTGGAGATAACTTTTCCCAGTAGACTTTCTCTCTCTTCTCCACCCAATAGAAACTCAAGCCCTCAGCATAATTGCACTGGATTTTCAAAGAGGTGGTTTAGCATAGCTGGTCCCTAGAAATCAAGAGAATACTGCTGTATGTGACTAGACTAATTGGTGAATTTGTCTAGAAAAATGCTCAACAGCCCACAATAGGTGAGAATTTGGTCCTTTCTTCTTTTGGTTCTAAGTGAACAATCATTTTTCTTCAGGCTAATTAAAGTGCTTGCAGATTAGTGGAGCAAAGACAAACTTGAGCCTACTTTTTAGTGTGGGGAGTAATAGTAAATGTGTAAATGAGTCCTGCTAGTTCTGGAGAGCAGGTTGTACAAAAATGCAATTAATTCATGAAATTATTAAATTGACTGAATTTCATAGCACTTAAGTACTCTATTTTGGTGCATTCTTAATTGGATGATTAATACTGGATCTTTTTCCCTGTGCACAGTCCCTCTTTCCAGATGGCAAATGGTAGGTCCCAACCCTCTTTGTACACAAAGAGGTCATGGTTCAAAGTCAAAGATACAGAGATACCACAATAATCAATCATTGGAACTTGCCTGCTTGCTGTGACCAGCCAGGCAAAATTGAGTCTCTCTTGTTAGCAACAAAATTATAGGAGAGTTTGCGTGTTTTTCCTTTACTTTCTTTTTAAAGTATGAGGAGAGGGACACCCTTCTACATTTTACTGTATTAATTTATAGTTGTAAACTGTGAGGGCAGCATTTGGCTTCCATCACTGCTTGGATTGGCAGTTAAAAAGACATTCTTTGCAAGTCTTCTGTAGAGAGCTTCTCATTTCACTCTGCACAGCGTGCTGTTACTCTGAGCTGCTTTACTAATTAAATTCAATTGCTATCCATTAGACTGATGGAATGAGAAGAATCCACTATACAGCTGACTCAGTACAGGTCTGTGTGGCCACATTTACCCTTCAGTACACTGCTACCTATTCATTTTTATATAGCTATCGTCAGACAGTACTCCTGCCCCAGGCTTGAAAATAAAAATAGTGGCATTCCTAATACCTTTGTCCATTACACCAGGTAATTAAGGACATATTTCTGATGCTTAGGCCTTTTTGTGACCTGCACTTGAGAGATGTCATCATCATTAAATCTGTTCTTTTCCAATCTACACTTATATATAATTTTTCTGAATATTGTGTTCATTTCATGGTACTGTTCACCTCACAGGAGTTCTCAGCTACATTTCTGTAACAAAGGCCCAAAATATCATCGGAGACCAAGCATTTCCCAACTGGTAACAGAGAATTAGAGGGTGAGTCATGACTGGCAACTATTGGCAAGATTGGTTTTGGCAAAGGCATGAGAGGAGATTGCCTGCCAATGGTATCAGCTGGTTCATTATAACGGGTGGCTTATAGTAAAAGCATTGCTATTACAAATAGTTGTTACTATTTAAAATCTATTTAAGGTGATAGGGAATAGTCTTTCCTATAAACCGCCATTTTGGCTAGGGTTTAAATAGGAAGGCTTTGTGTAAATAATAGTTCTATAAAGATTAGTGGGCCTAGAAATTCGATCACACCTGAAAATGGGCTTGCAGGGGACGGGGCGGTGGACAGGAAGAGGGAGATCCTGTCCTGTCCTCCCCCTCCCTCAAGGGAGAGAGGAAGCCCTCCGGGCAACACCTCTGCTGCCAGTGGGAAGAGGTCAATGCCATGAGCTTACTTCTCAAGACATGGCTGCAATACCAGAAAAAGCTCAGTGACCTCATCAGAGTTATCATGGTAAGAATCCTGCCTCTCACCTCAACTTCTCTCTCCTCACACCTGCACCACCGGCTGCTTCACTACTCACAATACCCCCCTCTCCCGCTTCCCTTCATTCTCCTACAATCACTAAGACACACTTCACTGCACCTCGTTCTCTTCCTATTCATACACTCTTTACTATTGCAACCCTCACTTCTCACACCTTGCACACGACACAAACTATTTGAACGTAACAGGCACATTTTCAAAACCGTTCACAATACTGTCTCCAGCGCACTCCCTTCTTTCTTGCAGATGAAGGTTGCACACAACATGAGGCAGGAGGCAGCTACCGGAGGAGGCTGAGCTCGCCGGCACACCCTTTCTCCTCCAAAGGAAGATATGCTAGTCATCAAGGGAAAGGGGCAGAGTCATGGCGGTGGTAAGTGGCAATACTGGAGGACATGTCACACAGGTTTCTTCACATATTAATTCACTTTTTCCCTTCTTACTTTCTCGCATTACACACTCAGTATGTCACATTGCAGTGGCTTTCAGCAGCCACTCATCTCTCTGCTCTCCCTTCATATCAAAAGGTAACCCATGTCCCCCTTAGCACCCTTATGTAAATATTATAATGAGCTTTTAAATGCTTCTGATGTACGCCCTGGATGCTTACGGAGGAGCCCGATCCAATATGGCGAATGGTGCATTTCCTGTGCGGAATGTGTGGCTGCCCACTATATTGGATCCTTAGGCAACCGAACGAATTTCTAGACCATGGTCTTTGAGCAGAATGTCTTGCAGCCTAGTGCCGTGCTGGATCCTGTCAGAACATATTTCAGTGGAATGACTATACATTCTTTTTAAAGCTGTCGCACCGCATCATTGCCAAATCATAAATGTTTCCAACGCTCGAATAGGAGGTAAAGAAACAGGCCTTTATTAAGAATTTGTTCTTTCTGCATCAGCCATTATGAAGAGGTTTAAGTCTTTACTGTGGAGTCCCGTTTGAGAAACGCACAATTTCTGCATTCATGCTGAATGCCCTGATCTGCTACATTGCAACACAAAAATCCAGAAGCAAACATTTCTCAAGTAAGTAGAAAAATGCATGAAGTAATGTAACTAACTTTAACTGAGAAAACTCAGATTTCTTTACCATGAACGTAACTAGGAAAATTTGTTCGAAAGGTAGTGAGTGTGTTGGCTTTTCCCCCCTTGTCCCCTCCCACTTTCCTTAGGGAAGTATATGCCTCTGCTCAGCACATCCCCAATGTTATGACTACGATGAGGAGAATGAGTTTGAAATTCTTTGTACCTTGTAACCTTTATTTACAGAATTGTGACACAATAAATTTGTTGCTTGAAATTACGTTGCCTGTTGCCATTAGGACTGTTAATCAAATTTGATAAATTCAAATAGTCACCAGCACAAACACACAAACTAGGCATTCCACAGATTAAGCTGTGCTGTGCCACTGGTTTGTCTTTAGAGCTCCCTTACACATGACATTGGAAATGGTAATGTATCCTTTTCCTTTGTGTGCTGGAGCAGAGTCTCAGTGGGACGAGTTGTAACAAACGTTATTTTTCTGTAGTGCCAAATTTTAATTATCCTTTATTCTGTGAAAACTAACAAAATATATTTGTAGTAACAGGTTTTGAAAAAAAGAACCTGCAAAGAATGATTTTTAATGTTGCTGTGTGTGAAGAGATTTCCTTTTACCAGCCAAAGGAATGCTTCCATGTCAATTCTAGGGCTTGCTGTTTTGAAATATACAAATAAGCAGAGGAGTATGGAATAAAATGATTATTTTCTTTTAATTTTTCAAACAACAAATTACTTGAATCCACCTGAGTGCTGTACAAGAGATGTCAGTATTTGACTTGTGTCAGAGTTTCCACTGCTCAGTTGGTGAAATGGTAACTTGCTGCTTGCTGTACCATTGATGGTGAGATGTAAATAAATGCTAGTGACCTCCTCAAGCTGTGAGTTCTTGATCTCAACCAGAGTTATCAGAGGATGCATCAAGGAGAGGGGGAAAAGCAGCATGGCTCACACACACACAGGTAGATCTTAACTTTGTGCGATAGTATAAAATGGGTGATAGCAAATCAGCAGCCCAATTTCCATCTCTCCCAATTTTTATTTCCATTGAAGTCAGTTGAAATAAAAATCGGAAGAGATGGAACATGAGCTGTCGATTCGCTGTCGTCCATTTGAAACAATTGCACGCAGTGAAAATCTACCCCACAGTCTCTAGTAGTTGGCCATAAAGCATCATTTTAGAGGCTTGGACGTGGATGTGAATTGTCTATATTCTTAGCAGAAAAAAAAGTTTGTACACAAATGATGGGGGTGGATATATGCTTTAATAGAAGACTTCTACCCCTCCTCTGGGAGAGCAGTAAACACAAGGCAGTGCTAAGATAGATGTGTTATGTCCTGTAGAGCTGTTATTTTCAGTACACCAATAATGAATTGCATAATTTTTGTTTCCCCACATTGTCTATTTTCCTATATTTATAGTTCAAACTGCATAATTACCTTCTCAAGCGCCCACGCAAAATGACTGAGAGGGTAAATAATTCCTTGATTCTAACTGCACTCTAACACAACAACCTCAAATTGAAGGGTAAAGTGGTTTTTAAAATCTGAAACAGCTTTCCATTGCAGTTAATAGTAAATTGCAAGAGTATTGATGTTTCCATGTTCGTTTAAACCCCTCACTAGTAAACAAACATTTGCAGTAAACAAATGCAGTTATTCACATAACTGCATTCACTTTCATTACTGACATTTAAGTCGGGGCATGCATAATTAAAAGAACTCAGCAGGGATGTGTGGAGGCATAACTGGAACCAGGAAGCAGGACAGTTAGTGAACACCTGAAGAATGTTTATAAGACCTTCGAGCTCACTTGTTTGCCTTGTTAAGTCAGTTTGATGGTCTCGGGTTTCTCATTGCGATGATGTTTGAGTACGTCGACATATGTAGCTCATTCACATCACAGTCCTGAGACTTATCATTGCCTTTTGAGTCAAAATGCAGAAATGTTTTTATAATAAATTGAAGAAACCCTTAAAGAGAGACTGTTTTTGTAAAAGCCATCTTCGCAGGCACTTGGCCTCCCCATCACAGAGAGGTTCTACACTTTATATGTGAGGGAATGGTGATATTTGTCTCCATTTTCCTGCAAGCCAAATATCACCGTGTTCTACTTACCATCCCAATTCCTGCCGACATCTGGTTTGCTGCGATTTTGGAATGAGTCAGGAAACAGGCGAGCAACGTTCCTGCCCGATACAGGCAGGAGCCTATTTACATATGCAAATAGCGGACTTGCATGGTTTGTGGGACTGTAATGCAACTTTGGTGTTCCAGTAGTTGAACAGCCGAGTCAGTGGTCCATAAAGGGATCACTGCTGGCTGCTCTGAAAAGCCCCTCAAAAAGCTGTGTCATTCATCTTTTGGGGGCAAGAAGAGCATGAATATTCCCCCTGGCCCCACAAGAATTTTCCTACCGGCTCCTCTGTGTCCCCCACCCCCCTTCGCCATTGGCCTTCCTCCCCCACTTAAGGGCCTACTTCCTGCTCGGCTCTGTGGTGAGCTACCTGATTTCCCTCGCCCCGATCAGCAAGCTGTCTGATGGCGCTCGTTCAGCACTGGCATTTCGCTGCAAGGATGCTAATGAAGCCTGACCATGAAAATGGTTCAGGCCTGTCTTGTTGGTGCCATCGAGCAGGGCAGTGCAATTGCTCCTTCCACCACCCACCCAATATGCACCCAAAATGAAAATCGGAGCGCTGGAACTTCTAAACAGTCAACTCAAGAATGCTAGTTAAAGACTGGCAGGATTGTCATTTCTTCACCAGTGTTAAAGTTTCTTCTGGATTTACAGTGCACTGAGGCAGACAAGCATTTTTAAGTACAGAAGTATGCAGAGCTGCCAGTATTATTCATTGGTGTCAGCTCATACTGCAAAAAAAATACCAGAGTATAACTAGTAGCTACAACATTAAACACAACAGTATAATATTAGCCTGGAAATTACTGAGTGGTGTTATTGTACAAATGCTTAAAGTGTTGGTATCCATTTTCCCCCTCTATTTTAACAGACATTAATTCATCTAAAACAAATAGGTAAACACCTCCATTAAAAAAGCAAAGGGACGATTTGATGCAGGTAAGTGAAGCATTTGAATGATAACATTACGTGTAGTATTTTTCAGGCTATCCTTTGTAATTATTATTTAGTGGTTAGCAATAGAATTGCAAAGTACTGTAAGGGTTGAACTTCATCCAAAGGAAAAAGGAACAAATGAGGCTACTATACAATCTATATTAAACGGCCTGGAGATTGAGCCATGACACTGATGTCTGGAGTTTAATTTTATTGACCTTTTAAATAATCAGTTTGGTTGATACACTTGGCTTAGGAAGAACTGAGAAACATTAATAGACAACAATATTTAGGCAGAATTCATTAAAAAGAATGGAGTCTGAAATTGTCTAGTTGCAAAAGCAAATTAAAAATATCAACATAAGTTTCTGACTTTAGAATGAAACAGGCAGGGGATTTTCTCTGTCCCAATTTACATGATGGCCATAATTTCCTTGTCAAGTAGATTTAAATAGTCATTAATTAGGAAAAACGTACTGAAGCTCATTTCACATGCTCCATGTTTTATCAGGTAATATTTAGGTGACAAATCTTGAAAGCTTGACCTGTTCTGAAGTGCCCTGACACCTGTTACTTTAGTGAGGCTGGAAAGGTTTAGCTATGAATGTGTATACGAGCCAAATCCTGTTGACTTAATTTACTAGCAAGTTTCCTCAATTTGCCAACAGCATATAAAAAGCAAGCAGCTAGTTTATTTGTGTTAATTAAATTGTATCAACTAGTTTTCTGAAATAAGTTGATATATTTGGATCAATTCCTGTAACGTGGTGGCCAAGTAGTGATTGGTAACCGTTTTGCTACAAGAGAACTCTGTGAAAGTGGAGACTTTACTTCAGCCGTTCATTCAAAAAGTGCAGCTCCTCCAAGTGTACAATAATTTTATTGTCATTGACTAACCTACTATGATCCATATTTTAACCTAAAAGGAAAATGCTGCAGCTACTGGAAATTTGAAACACTCAGCAGGTCAAACAGAGGGCTGTTGACCTGAAATATTAGCCCTACTTCTTTTCTCCACACATGCTGCCTGACTGCAAAAAACAATATGGTGCAGCATTTTCTGTTTTTGTTCCCTATTTTAACCTCTTTAGTTAATACTATTTCCACAATCTTCTGGTGTTCTTACCAGACTTTTGGGCTTGCACGGAAAATGACTTTAAAAAGCTTTCTTTTTGGGGGTACTTTGGTCACTTGCATGGTCAGGTTGAGTTGTCCAATTTTATGGTAAGTGCACTGTTTTACACTGCAGGAGGTGCATTGGGACAGTGGGTACAAATTGGACTAAGAATGTAAAATGGTTCCATGCAGAAATGCATCACATTGGAAGGGAAATGCAATCAGTTTCAGCTGAAAGGATGGGACAGGGATAATAAATCTGTCCATACTGCAGAAAACAATATGGTGCTCCCCAAAGATGGGTGATAGTGACTGATTGATGACAGCTCAAAGGATCACTGACTAACTATAGCTTGGGGATTATGGATACCGAGCATTGCCTTGTCATTCATGGGTAGTAATGCCAACAACGGAGAGAATGTTTAAAAATCAGCTCTGTGGGCTTTTTGACTATTGATGTTTCTTTCTCTATGTGTAATGTAACTTGTTTTTCCCCTGTCTTGTGGAGTAGCAGTCTGTTAAAATAAGCAAGTGTTGTGTTAGAGGAAAGAGGGCATGAGGATAGTGAAGGAATCCAGGCCAAACTTTGGTTTGCTTGTGTATATTTTAATCCTTTCAGTATTGAATACAAGGTGCAGTTTTATTTGTTTCTCTGTTGTTTAACTTTTTGATTTGTGTCCTTTATAGAAATGAGGAATGCTAGGGAATGGAATTTTTATTTCTAACATCCAGAAGGCAGCATTAAGTACCCTCAGGTTAGATATAATCTGTCAAATAAAGCACCCTCTACTCTACTCTGACAATATGCCTTAACCACTGCTTCCAAAAAGCACCCCTCCATTGTACCAATCTGAATTTTTGCATTATTTCAGACTTTCTGATTAATATTGTTAATTGAGGGATGGTTTTTGTAAATTATGACCAATTTTGTGCTGTAGGCTGAAATCTACTTGGAACTTAATTGAGACTGCCCCAGCTTAATTCAAATAGAAACTAGGTAAAGCTCCCTGGTCAATGCTATGCATACCATTTACCATATTTTTAAAGTCCAAAAGTAGTTAGGGGCAGGATAAGATTAGGCAGAGGATAGGATTGTGGTCTGCATTCTGAGGCTTGGTTTCCTGTTGATAAAAAATAATTGAAAACATTATTAACATTAATAACTAATACTTCCACATCAAGCTATAAAGAAATACATGGGGAAAATGTACTTTTAGGTTATAAGTGCCAGCTTGGTTCAGTGGGAGCACTTTTATCTCTTGAGTCAGAAGGACATGGGTTCAAGCACCAGTCTAGGATCTGAGCACATAATCTTAAGCCACACTTCTGTGTCGTACTGAGGAAATAATGCATTAGCAGAAGTACTATTTCTTGGATGAGATTTTAAAACATGCCTACTGAGATGAGCATAAAATATCCCATTTGAAGGCACTATTTGAAGAAGAACAGGGCAGTTCTCCCCATGTCCTGGCCAACATTCATCCCTTAATGAATGCCACCAAAAACAGCAGTGACGACACTTCAAAATAATTCATTTAACTAATTGAAAGAGGGTCATTTAAACAATAATGGAAGGTGCCCATACCTGTACACACAACGGGGGTACCTGATGGAAGCAATGTGATCTTAGAGTGGCACCCTGCCACAGTGAAAGGAGGAGCCAGAGATGGGTTGGGTCTGAAGATTGAGGTGGGACAACATTTTTAATTTATTTAATATTGAAGGAAGGCCCATTATGACAATTGATTCTTCGGTGATCAATTACATTTGGATATGTCACTGTTTGGGGAGCTTCAGTAGACCCAAGATAGAACCTATGCCTGCTGATGTAAGTTCTACTGTGCCTCTTGGGTGTATCTAGCAGGATTCCTGGGGTAGCCTGGAAGAACCCCAACACACCTCCAAACTGCTGTTAGGATGTAGGGGAGATGGGGCAGTAAAAGTATATGCCCCGCCACCATTTCGGATTGGGATTTCCTGTGCAGTTTAAATAGGGTAGAAACATAGCATATCTGGATCCCCCTCCAAATTCCAGTCCTGCCCCCTGCCACAACTCTATCAGAATTTCGCCCTCCCACACCCACGGGATGTGATTTCTTGGATTTAATGACCACTTTCTATTTTAGAAACTTATGGACAGCCCACTCAATAAATGGCATTTAAAATGCAAAACTGGGTCGAAACCCCACTGTTTGTGTATCCATACATATGCTGGGTATTCCTTCTCCCCACCGCATTATGATGTGATAAGGCAATTGGTTTATTTTCTGGCTGAAGTTGGATGGTTTGTGACAATTTCTGTTGTGGAGTGGAAGCAATGCACTACTGTGCACAGGCATTAGTGAAGTCCCCTGTTGGCCTCAGAAAAGACTGAAGTTTCATGAAGTAATTAAAATTTTTGGGATGTCAAATATTAAAAATAGCTCATTTCCAATCTTGGTGAAAGACATTGCAAGTTGACAGATTCGTAACAATTGGCTCAGTGGTTGCCGCAGACTCGTTGAAAATAACACAATTTTTGCAGAAAAGCTTGATGGAAAGAACAGGTTCATTGAGAATCCAGCAAGCTTCCAGTTACTTAAATCTGGCTTAACCCCAATATCAGTTTTTAAAATTCCTTCTCCTCCTCTGGTTATGCAGTCATTGCTGGTCAGACCTGATATGCAGCATTGAGTGAACGTTTCTTCAGACCCTTGCCTCATTTGCATATGAATCTCTATTCAACAGTTAATGTCCGTTACAGACAGAGCGCTCAATTCTTGTTTTCTGTAAGCCTGTTGTAAAATGTCGGTCTGTCACTTGCAATATAAAAAAGCAAAAATGATGGCATTTGTAAAAATGTTATCACCTCATAAACACAAATTGTAAAGACATGAAAGCGATCTCGGCCATGCTTTCAAAGGGAGTTAGTACAGCTGCCTTTTTTAAAAACACAGTTGTCCAGATTCCCACAGCTCACTACCAATAGACCTGTTTACACAAGCATATTTAAATCAGAGTTCCCCAAATTAACATTTAATTTGCATAATATGTGACACTCTACACAACATAGACTTGCCCAGGAATTTAAATCCTTTGCATCCATCTTCAAAATGCTCCAGAAACTTCAGTAATTAACTTCAAACTGGTTACTTTTTGTCTTTCCAAATAAAATTAAGCCACGGTTAACATATATTCTTCTAGTTAATAAACGATTTGTTATTAAGACCCCGTTAACTGCCATTTACAAAAGTCAAGAATTAGTTGGTACAAGCTTTGTTCATATATATGTGTGTGTATTCAAAAATGTAAATGCTGTGTTCTATATATACAATAGTCATCAGTGCTGGAATCTGGGTCAAAGCTCAACCATGTAGCAATTTTGTTAAAGTGGTATGGAATAGTTCTACAAAAGCAAAATACTGCAGATGCTGGAATCTGAAATAAAAACAGAAAATGCAGGAAATCTCAGCGGGTTAGGCAGCATCTGTGGAGAGAAATAGAGTTAACATTTCAGGTCGATGACCCTTCGTCAGAACTGGCAATAATTCGAAATGTATCAGATTCTTAAGGAGCACTGAAAGGGGGAGGGGAGGAAAGAACAAAAGGAAAGGTCTGTGATCGGGTGGAATACAGGAGAGATTTGAGAGACAAAAGGGATGATGGGTTAACTTGAGATGGTAATGGCAGAAGTTCTGTTCGGTCTAGAAACTTCTCAGTTTGGTGTACTGGATTTGCTTTATTAAAATGAAACACATCACGGTAGGCACATCACCACTGCCCTCCCCCAATTCCTCTTGTGGTTTCCCAAGCAACATCAGTACAGGTCACATGTTACATGCTGTTAGTCGTAGAGGTGTAATGTAGCACTGGACAACATACAGATTGAAGAAAACAACTTTCAAACAGGGTAACAAGTCTCTCTCTGTTTTTCGGATGAGACGTTATACCAAAGTCCCGTCTGCTCTCTCAAGTGGATGTAAACGATCCCATGGAACTATTTCAAAGAAGAGCAGGGGAGCAATCCCTCAATCAACATAACAAAAAAAACCCAGATTATCTTGTCATTATTACATTGCTGTTTGTGGGACCTTGCTTGTGTGCAAATTGGCTGCCGCGTTTCCTACATTACAACAGTGACTACATTCCAAAAGTACTTAATTGGCTGTAAAGCACTTTGAGACGTCTGGTGGTCATGAAAGGCGCTATAAAATCCAAATATTTCTTTCTTCTTTTCTTTCTTGGGAGTAAAATACAGTAAATATGCACCGGAGACTTTGAGAGACAATTTACCTGTGTGGAATTGTATAGACTGTGACTCAGACCTGATGTGTCAAGTCAATTGATGAGAATCCCTAATATTGGAACAATCCAAATGGTAAGAAAAATACGTATTAACTATCTGGTTGAAGCCAGATCAGAATCTTAATGACTGACTTAGCCTTCTAGTGAGTGTTCGGGTGAATTTTGTTTAATTTCAGCTGGGGTGCCGTTGGAACTCCAAAGCCCCTATTTTAACCTGGAGCTGGAATCGGGGGCGGAGGCCGAGTGCCAAACCCTCTGGCCTTGCCAACATTTGGCCCAGGTAATTTTAACTCCCACATCTCATCTGTATGACCTCTGTCAGTTTCCTGCCTGAACTGGATGGGAAGCGGTAGCAACAGTGGGTGGTAATGTCATTTCAGATGGCAGGAAGCCACTGGCTGGGACCAAAGGAATGGGTGCCAGCACTCAAGTACGTCACTGGCAGGGGGTTTAGGGAGGGTCTCACAATCGAGAAGGGGGATGCCCGGGGCAAGGAAGACCTAAACTTCCCATGTGGGGCCCAAAGGAGCACTCTTGCATCTCCTGACTCCACAAAGAAGGTTTATGTTTAAAGTTTTTAAAAAACATACCTGTTTGGGCCTCTTCTGGCTCCACATGCTTTTCCCGCTGTCTTCACTTGGCGGGAAATCCACAGCAGCTTGCTCGCTCAGGCCACCGATTAAAATAGCCATCGGGGCCCGATGATGTCATCAGACCCCGACCTGCATATCCATTGAAGGAACCCACTGGCTTCAGGCAGGCGTTCTTGCCGCCTGCTCAGAGCTTAAAATAGACGACCATGGGAACGGAGCAGGATGTCTGTGGGCAAGTCTCCTGGGTAGGTAGGGCTAAAATCGCTCCTCAAGTAACAGAACAGAGACTGATCAGCCTCACATGCTGCACAATTAGCACATCACTTGGTAAGAAATCCTGAGTTGGTATCAGGACATGTCATGAGAAGACCATTGCCATTGTCATGTGTGGAGATTTGGGAAGTGCGGTCAGAGTGGGAAGCAAAACATTTCTGTCTCTAATCTGGAGTTAGAGGGTGCAGTCTGGAGCGTATGACTAGAGAGTAATGGTCAGAAAAGGTAACTCTGATAGGAAGTGCGGTCAGACTGCGGTAGTTTGGAATGCACACTGAATTTTAACTGCATGTTAATTTTTTGAATAAGTGCATGTACCCTGTATATGGATAGTAGCAGAGAAAGAAAGAGTTTTCATTCATGTAACGTCTTATTTCATAGTGCTTCACAGCCAATTAATCACTTTTGAAATACAGTCACTGTTGTTATGTAGACAAATACATTGGACAATTTGTGCACAGCAAGCTCCCACAAACAGTAAATGAAATGAATGATCAGTTAATCTGTTTTAGGTGTTGCTGATTGAGAGAGGGGCATTGACCAGAATTCTGGAAAATTCATTGCTCTACTTTTATTAATGCCACATGATCTTTTATGCCCATCTGAACAAACAGTCGAAGCATCGCTTTAATTTTTCATTTGAAAGACAGCACCTCCAACGGTGCAGTGATTCTATACGACAATTGCTTCATGGCCTCCAGTGCGAGATGATAAATATCCCACAACTGAGGTGACTGGGCCCAACATGAATGGAAAGGTTTTTCATATCTTGCTGCTGGTCATCATGTATTCTATTGATTTCTGACATTTTGATAGAGATCATTTTAAAGTTTAATATATGATTTTATTGGCCTTGTTTTGAATATCCACATACAAAAATCCATTGCACTTTCTCGGCACAAAGACTTAAAATAACAATTTTGCCATAAAAATCTTATACTAGAATAGGAAATTTTAGGAACAGGAAAAGGTAATTCAGTTCCTCAAACCTAAGGTACTAGAATTTAAAAAGTTAAAATGTAAGTTTTTCTGCACAAATTGGATTTGGGATTCTTATGCACTTGACAGCTTTAATTATTTTTATTTGGTGTTCAAAACAAGAAATATTGCCAAGATATTTAAATCATGGTGCTCCAGGGGAGGGAAAAATAACTGGAGCTGCTTGAAGTTCAAGATTTGCAGGACGTTAATGCCTAAAGTAGCAGCAAGATTGATTCACACACTTTTTTTAAAGAAAGTTGTTTATGCAAACTGAGGGAAAAGAAAATGTAAACATTAATTATTCACTCCACTTTGATAATAGCCTTGGGTTATTGCCTGTAATTTTTGTTTTGTTTTTTAATGAAGGAAAGACATAATTATCTTTAATGTGTTGTTTCATTTCATAGGAAGTTGCCGTTTGTGTTTTAGTTGGAATAACTGACATAAAAAGCACAATTACTGTCCAACCTCTTCTCTCACTGATTTGTACATATATCTTTGGAAACATGCCAGCATACTCCTGATGTCATTGCCAAAAAACTTTCTTTTAAACTGATTCTTCTGCAGCACAGGAATAATTCTGTCACTGTTTTAGATGGGAACCAAGTGGTTTAACATATGCTGTTTTGAGATAAAGTCAGTTCTCAAATGTTGAAGCTAGTTTATGCTTTGCCTCCAATGAAGAGGTGCACATCAGAAAGTGGTGGGGCTGGGAAAGCAAAGATTTGAGAGATTTGCAAGCAATGATTATTTATATGTAATTTGCAAGCAAAATGTCACAGAATTATTTGAAGAAAAATTCTTGCACAAATATGGCTACGGAGTTCAATATAAATATGCTCAGTTCATTCCTCTGTGTAAAATTACAACTTTATCACACATGTTTAGTGGCAAGGAGGGAGTTACTTAATTTCTAAAGTCAGAAAGTTAAGTTTTGATTAATAGATGGGCAGAGTTCTACAAGATGAGTGGCATTTATGCATAAATTTTGCTTTTTAGTTGCACATTTCTGTGTCAAAGGGACTATCTGCAGAACGCTGAAAAGAAGGTAAATATGCTGCTTTCCCTGTTTTTTTTTTCTCCATTCAAAAGGAAAAAATACCCAAAGAGACTGTATGGTAGAGATTCCTCTCTCAATTTTATGTGCCAGCCCTCCTCCTCCCCCCCCCCCCCCCCCCCCCCCAAGCCAAAGTGCTACTGGGGTGGAGGGGAGCGCTGAACAATTTATAATGTCTGCAGCTGTCTATGACCATGTTCTATTTGTGCACAGAAACATAAAGAAAATAGATCCCCAAACATGGCTTGTGTTTTATTCTGTGTTTAATGCACATGTATGCAGCAAGTAAAGAAATGGTAGAACTATTGACAATAACCTTTTATAAAATATCAATGCTTTCATAAAGCATACGTAAATCATTCCAAGGGGCAGTTATGCACAGTAAATCCATTAGATCTAATTAGGTACCCATGACCTATAATTAATTTTGCTTTCTAGACACAATCTCATTAATATTATGATGTCATGTCTTGAAGGCATTCTTAACTATTGGATCAATACACTTTAGGCAGTGATGTTTAGAGAAAATGTACAGGTGAAACATTTCATCAGATTATTATACAATATCCTAATGCCACATAAACGGATCCCATTTTGACTAATCATAGTCAGCTGAGGAAGGCCGGATCGTGGATTCACTGGTTTTGGATTCCAGCCTGGTAGGGGTTGAGAAGGGACTGAAATCAGGTTGACTTCATAGTGCAGGAGATCATGGCTGTGATTATCTTTGTACAAGTTTATGTCAGTATTCATACTCTGGATATGAAGAAGGCTTATGGATGTACACTTTAGATTTAAAAAACAGACTTGTACATTGTAATTAAATCCTCTTGATTTAAATGCATACAAAGATAATGTGTTGGGAGCAGCAGTAGATCAGGAAACAAACCACCAATCTTGCCAACTCAGGTGATAGTTGATCTCTATGAACCTTCTTATTGTGTATCTTATTCTATCACACATGGTATGACGTTTTTATATATGGTTTGTGCACCAATACTGTTCCACAAGGAGCATCAGTATAAGAAAAATAAACCAGTATGGTTAAACTGTAAAGTTAATACTGTATCAGTCAAAGCACAGTACATGTTGCATATAACAAGTTTACATGCTGCCTACAGTATTGATTAAATCTGCAACTTGTTTGAACTAACAATAGGTTTTGAATATTTTGCTAAAGTCAGTTCTTTAAACTGTGGAAATGGATCACTAATAATTACAACAAAATGAAACTACTAAATAATGAAATGAACAAATGGCCTGATGGGTGGCTGGAGATGCTCGTGGCACAAGAAGTTTAACATCATTCATATTTGTGGGCTGTGCCATTTTTTCAAAATGAAATTAGAGAGAAAGCTCAACTGAAGTATTCTTCCCAATATTGTGTTGATTCACTGAGCTCTCCAGCAATACCTCAACTTATGAAAGCAATGACTCTGTAATCTGGTCTAATAAATACTAATTCTGGGATACAAGACTTTCATCATGCGGCTTGGGCTGTGGTTGCAGTTGATTTAGTTAAGAATATGTTATGGTTTTTATCCCCTGTCTGTTTTGGCTTTGTAATACTTTTAAAGAAAGGTTTCTTTTTAAAAAAAAAACTTGAATGTCATATTTCAAGTAATCTGCTAATGAGAAGAGATTTTTTTGCAATATTGTTTTTTTTGGGGGGAGTGTCCTTCTTTTTCCTATAACCTGCTGATGCTCTTTTAAAATGGATTGGAGGAGTTTTAGCTGATTTAAGAGTTACAGTCTGTAGTTGATTGACTATTAAAACTTAAAATGTAGAATGACCCTTTTTGAATTACTTTTGAATATTGAAAGAATTTTTTAAAATTGTTACAGAAAAACGTGTTGTGGAATTGCTCTGTTCAGCAAACATTTAGTTGGATTTTATATCTTAATAAACCTATTCAGACTTTTTTGAATTCTGTTTTAGTGGATTTTATGGTAATTTCTTTTCTCCAAGAGAAAAGGTAAAGAAGCCAATGTTAGCATCGCAATCTGTTCTCGTGGTGAGAGGTTATATGACTTTTATCTTTGTAAATATATGTGATTACTTTCTAGTAGTATGAATTAAAATATTTGTCTAGAAGTTTATTTTACTCTGCCTCTGACGATATAAAATGTATCACTTAAATGTTGAGCTACAAGCACTCATGAATCCAGGAGAGTATTTTTAAGTCTTTTTCCAGAGCATTTCTGGAGACGGGTTTTATTTTGTTTCATTGTTCTATACTTATGTCTTTGACATCGCTACTGTTGAATTAGGTTCAACAATGGACGTGGCTGGAAGAATTGGGTTGTTGTAATTATCAACCGTTTTGCACATTTGCGGAGCAATTAATCTTTGTTTTTTTAAAATAAAAAGGAAAAGTAGCTCCTTTTAAAGCTTTGATTTCTAATAGCTTATTAGTATGACTGGGTTTCCAATGAGAAGCAAGCTGCTTCTAAAATGTTTCCAAAAAAGAGCCTAACTTTATTCGGGGACAAAGCGTGGTGTTGCAGTTTCTACCAATGCTACGTTATCTCTTTGTTCTAAGAAAAAAAGTGGGATATGTTATTTTAAAATACATTAGCCATTAGTACAATTCATAAAACTACTGTGGGAGGTTTTTTTAAATGGATAGAGTAACTGGTTTTAATGTTTTGAGAATTAACAGATTCTGATGTAACTCCTTTGATTCAACACTGGAAAACAAAAAAAGTTTTGATTTTATTATTCTTATTAATTTGGTTTTAGATTTAAGAAATTTGCCCCCACCACCATTTTCCGTCAACATCCTTTACAAGATTAAAGTCATACCAGTTTGCCTTTCTGTATTTTTGCACCAGAAATATAGCATTGGCTTATACTGTTTGAGCCTAGTTTTTGATCTGCACTAGCAGCAGGTGTAAATCCACTCAACAAAACCAATACAAGATTGTGGTCTTTATGTTGGTAGCCGATAAAGAGCGGTGAAATCAGTATAAATAAAGGCTAAAGAGATTTTATTTTTAAAAGGTAGTGTTATGCAGCAGTAAAATAAAAAACACAGTCAGCCTTGTTCTCCTGTCTTTGTTTTGTTTGCCAAAATACATAGCACAGCATTGGGCATATCATTAAATTCCCATTTCAGCTAAATGAATGCTGGGAAAGGGGGGAGGGCGGAGAGAGAGATTGTATTTTTATTTTTAAGAACATGTATAGTTAACTTTATAGTGATTGCATTCTCTACTATGAGGGAAATAATTGCAGTTTCTGCCTCTCATTTATGTAGACTTTTTGATATACTGACATGTCCTAAATTTCCTAAGGAAAGTGCATTTTGAAAAGCAGGCCTTTTACTGCCAAATCCATTGTGTTTAAGTTAATTTTGATTTTAAGTCCGATTTAAACAGAAACACATGGTTAGTAATAATTTAACAACTGCACATTTTTCTTCCTTTTTTCAATCCTGTTTTTTATTTAAAGATAAAAATGAAATGCTGCAACTGTTGAAATAAAAAGAGAAAACGCATTTACTACGTACAAGCATTCTTCTGCTTTCATTTTTCACCGCTATTTATTGTATGTATCTCAGTATAGTCTAAATTTCAATGTCTTTGATGACAAACAGAGCTAAATTAGCACTGTATGCACTTGTTTAGATCTTGAACGGTAGGCATATTTTGCAACTAAATAACTTTGTGGTACAAATAGCTGTGGATTTGGGTGCAAGGTCAATGTTTGTGGATTAGAGTACAGAGGAATCTAATAAAGGTCAGAACACAACTTCTTGAGACAGAGCAAAAAAAATCTGACTTAAATGATTATTGTTGTAGATATGCAAGGAGAGCGTGTTCTTGCAGGATGAAAAAATCACCTCAGGAGCTTTGCAATTGTGAAATTGAATGAGCGGAGGCAAACACTTTACAAACAGGAAGATTCAATAACAACAAAAAACAAAGATGAGATTTCATGTCAAGAACCGATACAGTTAGAATAGTTTGTTCCTTATCTCTCCCCGCTCCCCCACCCGCCCCCCCGTCAAAAAACACCCAAACCTTTCAATCTTGTACGTAGCTGTTTTTACAGCACTGATGTGCTTCACTTCCTGACCACTTTGTAGTGCAAGTCCTCTCTGTCGTATTAACCATTTAAATTTGCCATTTGTCCACCAGGGAAAGAGTTAAATTTCAGTTTTTTTTCATAGCAGCATTTATTTACCTAACTAAATGCAGCTCCCGTTTATTCAGCAGGAAAAGAATGAACTGTTTTCATTTTATTTTTTAACTGATTTTAGCAGCACCAAGCAGAATTTATTTAGGGTTCCTTCTGTCCAATCCTGATCTAATAAAGACAATATATTTAAAACATAACATCTTGTTATTCTTGGATCTTATGCATTTATGCAAACATACTTTTAACATGCTAATTTTGGTACAACATCAAGTCCTATAAAGTATGTCGGGCGAAACGCTCCCTCATTGGCTTTGGAAAATTTCAGCTATTTTGTAATTCTTTTTTTTACATTATTTTTATTTTCTTAAAAGTTTGATCTTTAAATGTTTTTGTACTGTTTTTCCCTTAGTAGGTTATGGAGGAGGGATGTGGTAAACAGGATCTTTGAGTTACTTGAGTGTCACAACATTAGACATAATCCATCTGATTTGAAGTGGAGGTATTATAGACTGTCCAAACCTTTTGTGTTTATGGGTCATTTCCACAGAATTGTCCATTATTTGCTAATTATAGGCTTACACAGTAATTGTTTTTCAAGCTTTCCTATAGCATCCATATTTGTTGAAATCAAAAGAATCTCCATTTGTCATGAAGAGGAATTGATATTCCAATTTTTGCTGGAACGAGTTGTCACACTTCAACTTGTCTGCCAGAAGTGGCTGTAATTAAGAAGTAATTTTATTAATTTGTTTAATTGAAGCATTGAGTTCTCTTTTTCATTTGAGTGCATTGTTCACCTTTACAGAAAGACTAGTCTGTTTTCTTTCCTTGAACTAAGCAGCAGGTATTTGCTGTTCATGATACTATGTTCAAGTTCGCTGAAGATTTGATTTACTTTCTAGAATTTTCTATTGGTATTTTTAAGATGGACTGGAGAAATGTAGCTCGAAGTAGAGGATTTAAAATTTAAATTGTGTAAGTTTTAAGGAGGAATTATCATTTATTTAAATGAATATTACTACCTATTAGAATTATAAAGCCAGCCATTATACAAACTAATTTCAATACTGAATAGATAAAATAAATTATTTTATTTGCGGAATGTTAAATTTTTTTTTATAGAATAAACTATTTTATTTTTAAAAATGTTAAAATTAATAATGATCTAATGTGGAAAAATGTCCTTTACATCAATGAGACAGGGTTTAGTTTTTGTTGCTTGAAAGTATTCAATATTACTTTCAGAAAGAAAGACCAAATCAAATCATTCCGCCGCAGTTAGTAGAAAATAGGTGTTTGAAGTGACTCCAGAAGGTAATGTAAGCTGAGTTCATTTATTGATTATAAGGATAAATGTAACTTGCAGTTGGATTGTTATTATTCCAATAAGTATCTGTTGGTAGAAGTTGCTTTGTTGATCATAGATATGGGTCTGTGATGTTAAATATTCCTCGCAGAATAAGACTTGAATAGTTCAAGCAACCACATTTGTTTTCTTGTACTGTGCAATTATTTATTTTGCTTCATGCAAACATCCACAGAAGTACCTTAGATTATTATTTTTTTAAATAGCAGTGGTTAGTGTGTTTTGAAAGTTTTTTTTCAAGGCATTACAGAGATTACAGAAAAATAACTTTTAGAAACCAGTTCTTAGCTTAGTCTCTCCGATTGTTTTATTTAAGTACATTTATGACAGTAATCTCCTTATTTAAATTTTTTTTATTGACAATGATCCCTTGTTTGCTGAATCGGAGCTAAGATAGCTTGGTGTAATTGCTTTCGTGCATTTATTTTAAAATCCGTGGTAAAAACTGAATAGACTCTTTATTTGAATTGATGCATGCAGCTTTATTGTTCACTCATTGCATCGAGCTGTTTCTATCTGCTTCGAGCTGCATTGTTAGCACTTTATATCCAAAAGTAATAACTTGGATAATTGCCGTATGCAATTATTAAGATTTTTTTGATTTTCCATCTATAGAATGCAGAGCTTTATTTTGTATAAAATTCATGAGGGGTTTATTCAAGAAATTCTCAAATAAAACCAACTAGCACAGCGTCAGCTAATTTCTTTTTAGTCATTTGTTTTGCTTGCTTTATCTTTCTATTTGATTTTATTTTCTTTGTTTCTGGTTTCTTCTTTTCAAAATTTGCTGTGCTCAATTTCTTTTCAGTTTGACTGTAGTTCTTTTATTTAAAGTTACGTTTTTTTTGTAATTTTTAGAAAGAACTCTTGTATAGGCACGCTAATAGATACTTGTTCCAAACAGCTTCCTTGTACTGTATTCTGCCGTTTGAGCAGAAGAAAGTGCAGACCTCAGACATAATCCAGCTGTGCAAGAGTAACCCTGGAATGGAAGTGGTACTCAAAGCAGTAGGAAAATATTTTCAAATAATTTTTATTTTTAAAATGTGAGAGTCACACATTGCATTTCTTCAAATTAGGATTCTTATCGGGCATGCAGTTATAAATCAGCCATAATTGGGATCATTAGTACGTTAGCATTTGAAGACAAAGCATACATTTTGTAATAAGATTGTGTGTCAGCCTACTATAAGAAATGCCTGGAATATGCTGTAATTCAGATATATTGTAAGTGCATTGTAAAATAACTACATATTAAACTTTTAAGTGTACTTAAATGGAAAAGGAGGGTATTCGTTATAGTTTTGACTGCAGGTCTTGTAGCGTGCACTTATAACTGTATTCCTCTGCTGGAGAATGTAAGAAAATAAGATGTTAAAAAAAGCTAATGTTTAGATCTGAACACTATTATGAGCTCATGTTAGAAATCTTGCATAAACAACTGATGTGTACAGTGCACTCAACCCTCTAAGACAAAGGTTTTTTTTTGCTTGTTAAGTTGCACTGGTCAAAGTAAAAATATTGCAGCACTTTTCTGGAGAGGGGTAAGAGGTGGTAAAAAGCATTTTCATTCAGAAATGTGTTAATTTTCCAAAATTACAATCCCTCTGATTTCTTCCTGAATATCTTAAATTTGTCTCATCGCAGCCAGGAGAAAATTGGGAAGAGGGCTGTGCATTACACTGGAACAGTAGTCTGAATAATTTTGAAACACTGTTAACATTCTGTGCTTTTCACTGTTGTCAGTTTCTTGTGAGCCCTGTCCCCACAATAAGATTAGAATGAAACTCTTGCAGCGCCTTACCCACTCCTCGAGATCTTACTGTAAGCAACATTTATACTGGAATTCACTTTGACTGTGCCCCCTAATATTCAACTTTGTTTATCAAGGAAAGAAAATGAGCTGGGCCAATATATTTGTTTCTTGTGATGTGAAAAATTTTTCAGAATGCAATCGACAAACAGAAGATTCAGAGAACATATTGTTCAGCGTCTCAGTAATTTTATATAGGGCTTCGGATCGTGTCCGAGTCTGCAAGTTTGCCAGCTCTGTTTGTGCTGTACACCAAAATTCAGCCTCAAAATGAGAAAGCGAAAAAAAGGAATAGTTTATATTAGAATAAAAAAGTAATTTCCTGTTGTATTGTATCTTTTTTATTATTCTGAGATAATGCAGTAAAAATTGAGTCTTTAAATAATATGTGCAGAACCTATAATGGGCTTTCAGTGTTCAAAATGCGACCAAGTTGCTCCAAGATAGTTGCAATTTTTTTTTGCAAATGGTGTAACTGCAGTTGTTGCAATGATTTTGATTATACCTCTTTGGAAATTGGGTTGGACGAAAGCCTGCGCTGTAACAGATTGCACCGAGACTCTCTTCCAGCTTTCCAGCCTCAATTTAAACAGCACTTCTTAAAAGGACTGACTACATTGTTCCGGCAAAGCAGGTTTAAGAGGAGCATTATGGGGAGCGGGCGGGGAAGTGGAGCTGAGTCCACGATCAGATCAGCCATGATCTTATTGAATGGTGGAGCAGGCTCCAGGGCCATATGGCCTACTCCTATTCCTATTTCTTATGTTCTTATGTAAGAAGCAATGTTTCAAAGTTGCATTTCAGCTACAAAGTCATAGTGACGCACGCACGCACGCACGCACGCACGCACGCACACACCACATCTGATACTTAATCCATCATCTTTGTTTTCCCCAAACATCGTGCAAGCTGTTCTTGATGATGTTGGCATGGGTATGAAACTGATGGTCCATCTGGAGTGCGTGAATGTGGGCCAGGAAGAAAGAGAGATGAAGAGGGTGTGCGTGGAAGGACAGATAACACTCAGCTGTCGGAAGACCCTGCGGTACTGTCACAGTCTCGCTGCCAATATGATATTTGATGTTGCAAACTTCTGCTTCATTAAAAATTGGAGACTTATTTGGGGTCTTTAAATTTAAAAAAAGCATTGTCCACCATGTTTTGGAAATGCCAGCTTTATTTTCTTTCTTGCTTTAACAAAAATGTTCTGGGTAGCGTTCTTAATGGGATAAAGAGTTCCTTTTGCACAATAGAATGCACTTAGAAGTTCTTACTTTAAACAGAGCACTATCTGATGGGACCCACAAATAATCCCGGTTTACAATTTTGAATGATAAATTAAAAACCACATCTCCTAATTTGACAAACAAACCTGGGGGACGATCACATTTTGGCGCAAAGACGTGTGTCTCTGCTGTGAAAATGTGAAGCAGGCTCAGGTGGCATGCATTTAAAGAAAATAATTTGAAAGACTGCATTGCTACAATTTGTTTCTTTTTATATTCTAGAATTGTGTACTACAATGACTGGTATATATTTGAAAATTTAAAAGCATTTTGGGTTTTTATGGTTTTTTGGGTTAAACTTTAAATATGTTTCGCAAAAATGTATAAAATGGGATATATTTGGCAATTATATTTAACAATAAAGCTTTCTAGTTCTCTGTGAGGAGGAAGCTACAGAATAATACATGGAACAAAATCTGTTGACTCTGAAATATACTAAATAAACCATTTTGATCTATTTCAGTCTGGATTTTAATGTTGCTCTGTTCGCTTTCTGAAAATGTACAGTTAATCTTTGGTTCTCAAATGTAAATCTAAGGTTCTGTGAGGCCGATTTGAAATGGAAGTAAACGGCTCTAGTTGTGCACGTAGTTATTCATAAACAAGCTGTGCCGAATAGTCTGTTTATATTTCATTAACGAGACTGATGAATTGTTCCTTAACCCTTTTCAATCTGCCTTGGCCTGCACTACACGAAAGCTCTCATCTCTTTCAGTGGCATCTGGGAACCTAGCCAACCTCTGTTTGTCTTCAAAGAACCCATTGATACTTGCTAATGTGTCTTCCAAGACATGTTAGCAGGTTTGTAAATGGAGGTGTGTGCATTGACATCACCATGTCTACTCCTTCAGATTTTTCGAGGAGGAAGGAGATCTCATTGCAAAGCTCTGTGCTGCAGCTGATCTAGCGTGTAGCATGAACTCACCCTGCCGGCCAGCACTGCTGACTTTTCATCTGAAATGTTGGAGGGAGCTGTCCCAGCAACTTGGAACTGCACCAAAGTTTGCCCAAAAGATAATAGTACCCCTTTAAATGAATTTAAAATGAAGACTATCGATCCAGCAAGGCTAGAAGGATCTTGTGCTTAACTTATTGGAATGTAAAAGCTGTCGCAATTGAAAACTTTAAAAAAATTAAATTTGTTGTGGGTTGTCAGTTTTGGGAATTAAACTATTTTCCACTTTTTCCACTCAGTGTTAGCATTAGCTATGCCCCTCTATGGTGCCTCTGCAATATGCCTTCATTCCAAAATTACCGGTTTCCATGTCGGTGATCTTTGTGTCCTGTCTGAGCGAGTCTGTCAGTGTAGTACCCATTAGTGCTGGGGCAACTCACCCATTCGGAAATACATTGAGAATGGCCCAGACTTATTTTGTGTAGAACCCTCGCAGCTATCAGAAAAAAAGATTTTCATTCTTGCACATTACAACAGTGATTACACTTCAAAATGTAGTTCATTGTCTGTCAAGCACTTTGGGACGTCATGAGGTTGTAAAAGGCACTATATAAATGCACGTCTTTCTTTTCTTTCCTTTATTAGTCTGGGCTGGATTAAAGCCGAGATTCCAGAGGTGAAACAAGTATTTTCTACATCACTACACAGCCCAATCGCAATATTTACATTTTATTTTAAAACTGACTATGGTTTACATATTTTAAGGGTCAAAATGTATTAAAAAGACAAGCCTGAAGGCTCTGTGCCTCAATGCGAGGAGTATTCGGAATAAGGTGGACGAATTAACTGTGCAGATAGCAGTTAACGGATACGATGTGGTTGGCATCACGGAGACATGGCTCCAGGGTGACCAAGGCTGGGAACTCAACATCCAAGGGTATTCAACATTTAGGAAGAATAGACAGAAAGGAAAAGGAGGCGGGGTGGCATTGCTGGTTAAAGAGGAAATTAATGCAATTGTAAGGAAAGACATTAGCTTGGATGATGTGGAATCGGTACGGGTGGAGCTACGGAATACCAAAGGGCAGAAAACGCTAGTGGGAGTTGTGTACAGACCTCCAAACAGTAGTAGTGATGTTGGGGAGGGCATGAAACAGAAAATTAGGGGGGCATGCAGTTATCATGGGTGACTTTAATATGCATATCGATTGGGCTAACCAAACTGGAAACAATACGGTGGAGGATGATTTCCTGGAGTGCATAAGGGATGGTTTTCTAGACCAATATGTCGAGGAACATAAGAACATAAGAATTAGGAACAAGAGTAGGCCCTCGAGCCTGCTCCGCCATTCAACAAGATCATGGCTGATCTGGCCGTGGACTCAGCTCCACTTACCCGCCCGCTCCCCGTAACCCTTAATTCCCTTATTGGTTAAAAATCTATCTATCTGTGACTTGAATACATTCAATGAGCTAGCCTCAACTGCTTCCTTGGGCAGAGAATTCCACAGATTCACAACCCTCTGGGAGAAGAAATTCCTTCTCAACTCGGTTTTAAATTGGCTCCCCCCATATTTTCAGGCTGTGCCCCCTAGTTCTAGTCTCCCCGACCAGTGGAAACAACCTCTCTGCCTCGATCTTGTCTATCCCTTTCATTATTTTAAATGTTTCTATAAGATCACCCCTCATCCTTCTGAACTCCAACGAGTAAAGACCCAGTCTACTCAATCTATCAACATAAGGTAACCCCCTCATCTCCGGAATCAGCCTCGTGAATCGTCTCTGTACCCCTTCCAAAGCTAGTATATCCTTCCTTAAGTAAGGTGACCAAAACTGCACGCAGTACTCCAGGTGCGGCCTCACCAATATCCTATACAGTTGCAGAAAGACCTCCCTGCTTTTGTACTCCATCCCTCTCGCAATGAAGGCCAACATTCCATTCGCCTTCCTGATTACCTGCTGCACCTGCAAACTAACTTTTTGGGATTCATGAACAAGGACCCCGAGGTCCCTCTGCACCACAGCATGTTGTAATTTCTCCCCATTCAAATAATACTCCCTTTTACTGTTTTTTTTTTTCCCCAAGGTGGATGACCTCACACTTTCCGACATTGTATTCCATCTGCCAAACCTTAGCCCATTCGCTTAACCTATCTAAATCTCTTTGCAGCCTTTCTGTGTCCTCTACACAACGCGCTTTCCCACTAATCTTTGTGTCATCTGCAAATTTTGTTACACTACACTCTGTCCCCTCTTCCAGGTCATCTATGTATATTGTAAACAGTTGTGGTCCCAGCACCGATCCCTGTGGCATATCACTAACCACCGATTTCCAACCCGAAAAGGATCCATTTATCCCGACTCTGCTTTCTGTTCGCCAGCCAATTCTCGATCCATGCTAATACATTTCCTCTGACTCCGCGTACCTTTATCTTCTGCAGTAACCTTTTGTGTGGCACCTTATCGAATGCCTTTTGGAAATCTAAATACACCACATCCATCGGTACACCTCTAGAAACATAGAAACATAGAAAATAGGTGCAGGTGTAGGCCATTTGGCCCTTCTAGCCTGCACCGCCATTCAATGAGTTCATGGCTGAACATGCAACTTCAGTACCCCACTTCTGCCTTCTCTTCATACCCCCTGATCCCTTTACCCGTAAGGACCACATCTAACTCCCTTTTGAATATATCCTACGAACTGGACTTAACAACTTTCTGTGGTAGAGAATTCCATAGGTTCACAATTCTCTGGGGGAAGAAGTTTCTCCTCATCTCGATCCTAAATGGCTTACCCCTTATCCTTAGACCGTGACCCCTGGTTCTGGACTTCCCCAACATCGGGAACATTCTTCCTGCATCTAACCTGTCTAAACCCGTCAGAATTTTAAACGTTTCTATGAGGTCCCCTCTCATTCTTCTGAACTCCAGTGAATACAAGCCCAGTTGATCCAGTCTTTCTTGATAGGTCAGTCCCGCCATCCCGGGAATCAGTCTGGTGAACCTTCGCTGCACTCCCTCAATAGCAAGAATGTCCTTCCTCAGGTTAGGAGACCAAAACTGTACACAATACTCCAGGTGTGGCCTCACCAAGGCCCTGTACAACTGTAGCAACACCTCCCTGCCCCTGTACTCAAATCCCCTCGCTATGAAGGCCAACATGCCATTTGCTTTCTTAACCGCCTGCTCTATCCACAATGCTCGTTATATCCTCAAAGAATTCCAGTAAACTAGTTAAACATGATTTCCCCTTCATGAATCCATGCTGCGTCTGTTTGATTGCACTATTCCTATCGAGATGTCCCGCTCTTTCTTCCTTAATGATAGTTTCAAGCATTTTCCCCACTACAGCTGTTAAACTAACCGGCCTATAGTTACCTGCCTTTTGTCTGCCCCCTTTTTTTAAACAGAGGCGTTACATTAGCTGCTTTCCAATCCGTTGGTACCTCCCCAGAGTCCAGAGAATTTTGGTAGATTATAATGAATGCATCTGCTATAATTTCCGCCATCTCTTTTAATACCCTGGGATGCATTTCATCAGGACCAGGGGACTTGTCTGCCTTGAGTCCCATTAGCCTGTCCAGCACTACCCTCCCAGTGATAGTGATTGTCTCAAGGTCCTCCCTTCCCACATTCCTGTGACCAGCAATTTCTGGCATGGTTTCTGTGTCTTCCACTGTGAAGACCGAAGCAAAATAATTGTTTAAGGTCTCAGCCATTTCCACATTTCCCATTATTAACTCCCCCTTCTCATCTAAGGGACCAACATTTACTTTAGTCACTCTTTTCCGTTTTATATATCTGTAAAAGCTTTTACTATCCGTTTTTATGTTTTGCGCAAGTTTACCTTCGTAATCTATCTTTCCTTTCTTTATTGCTTTGTTAGTCATTCTTTGCTGTCGTTTAAAATTTTCCCACTAACCTTGGCCACCTTATACGCATTGGTTTTTAATTTGATACTCTCCTTTATTTCCTTGGTTATCCATGGCTGGTTATCCCTTCTCTTACCGCCCTTTTTTACTGGAATATATTTTTGTTGAGCACTATGAAAGAGCTCCTTAAAAGTCCTCCACTGTTCCTCAATTGTGCCACCGTTTAGTCTGTGAACCAACTAGGGGGGAGGCCATCTTAGACTGGGTGTTGTGTAATGAGAGAGGATTAATTAGCAATCTCGTTGTGCGAGGCCGCTTGGGGAAGAGCGACCATAATATGGTGGAATTCTACATTAGGATGGAGAAGGAAACAGTTAATTCAGAGGCCATGGTCCAGAACTTAAAGAAGGGTAACTTTGAAGGTATGAGGCGTGAATTGGCTAGGATAGATTGGCGAATGATCCTTAAGGAGTTGACAGTGGATGGGCAATGGCAGACATTTAGAGACCGCATGAATGAACTACAATAATTGTACATCCCTGTCTGGCGTAAAAATAAAAAAGGGAAGGTGGCTCAACCGTGGCTATCAAGGGAAATCAGGGATAGTATTAAAGCCAAGGAAGTGGCATACAAATTTGCCGGAAATAGCAGCGAACCCGGGGACTGGGAGAAATTTAGAACTCAGCAGAGGAGGACAAAGGGTTTGATTAGGGCAGGGAAAATAGAGTATGAGAGGAAGCTTGCAGAGAACATTAAAATGGACTGCAAAAGCTTCTGTAGATATGTAAAGAGAAAAAGGTTAGTAAAGACAAACGTAGGTCCCCTGCAGTCAGAATCAGGGGAAGTCATAACGGGGAACAAAGAAATGGCAGACCAATTGAACAAGTACTTTGGTTCGGTATTCACTAAGGAGGGCACAAACAACCTACCGGATATAAAAAGGGTCAGTGGGTCTAATAAGAAGGAGGTACTGAGGGAAGTCCTTATTAGTCAGGAAATTGTGTTGGGGAAATTGATGGGATTGAAGGCCGATAAATCCCCAGGGCCTGATGGTCTGCATCCAAGAGTACTCAAGGAGGTGGCCTTGGAAATAGTGGATGCATTGACAGTCATTTTCCAACATTCCATAGACTCTGGATCAGTTCCTATGGAGTGGAGGGGAGCCAATGTCACCCCACTTTATAAAAAAGGAGGGAGAGAGAAAACAGGGAATTATAGACCGGTCAGCCTGACATCGGTAGTGGGTAAAATAATGGAATCAATAATTAAGGATGTCATAGCAGCGCATTTGGAAAGAGGTGACATGATAGGTCCAAGTCAGCATGGATTTGTGAAAGGGAAATCATGCTTGACAAATCTTCTAGAATTTTTTGAGGATGTTTCCAGTAGAGTGGACAAGGGAGAACCAGTTGATGTGATGTATTTGGACTTTCAGAAGGCTTTCGACAAGGTCCCACACAAGAGATTAATGTGCAAAGTTAAAGCACATGGGATTGGGGGTAGTGTGCTGATGTGGATTGAGAACTGGTTGTCAGACAGGAAGCAAAGAGTAGGAGTAAATGGGTACTTTTCAGAATGGCAGGCAGTGACTAGTAGGGTACCGCAAGGTTCTGTGCTGGGGCCCCAGCTGTTTACATTGTACATTAATGATTTAGATGAGGGGATTAAATGTAGTATTTCCAAATTTGCAAATGACACTAAGTTGGGTGGCAGTGTGTGCTGCGAGGAGGATGCTATGAGGCTGCAGAGCGACTTGGGTAGGTTAGGTGAGTGGGCAAATGCATGGCAGATGAAGTATAATGTGGATAAATGTGAGGTTATTCACTTTGGTTGTAAAAACAGAGAGACAGACTATTGTCTGAATGGTGACAGATTAGGAAAAGGGGAGGTGCAATGAGACTTTGGTGTCATGGTACATCAGTCATTGAAGGTTGGCATGCAGGTACAGCAGGCGGTTAAGAAAGCAAATGGCATGTTGGCCTTCATAGCGAGGGGATTTGAGTACAGGGGCAGGGATGTGTTACTACATTTGTACAGGGCCTTGGTGAGGCCACACCTGGAGTATTGTGTACAGTTCTAGTCTCCTAACTTGAGGAAGGACATTGAGGGAGTGCAGCGAAGGTTCACCAGACTGATTCTCGGGATGGCGGGACTGACATATCAACTGGGTCAACTGGGCTTGTATTCACTGAAGAATGAGAGGGGATCTCATAGAAACATTTAAAATTCTGACGGGTTTAGACAGGTTAGATGCAGGAAGAATGTTCCCAATGTTGGGGAAGTCCAGAACCAGGGGTCACAGTCTAAGGATAAGGGGTAAGCCATTTAGGACCGAGATAAGGAGAAACTTCTTCACCCAGAGAGTGGTGAACCTGTGGAATTCTCTACCACAGAAAGTTGTTGAGGCCAATTCACTAAATATATTCAAAAAGGAGTTAGATGAAGTCCTTACTACTAGGGCGATCAAGGGGTATGGCGAGAAAGCAGGAATGGGCTACTGAAGTTGCATGTTCAGCCATGAACTGATTGAATGGCGGTGCAGGCTCAAAGGGCCGAATGGCCTACTCCTGCACCTATTTTCTATGTTTTCTATGTTTCTATGTTTATTTTACTTGATCTCTTTATGTTTGATATCATTCTGGGAAGAAGCTCAATTAGCAGACAGACTTCAGTAGTTTTGTCAGAAAAACATAATTGTTTGCTCATCAAAAGGTAATGAAATGGGGAACAGAATTGAATTTTTTTTTAATTCCCTGCAACTCTTTTTCAGTGAACGCAAGGCTCTTCAGACGAGCCAGCTGAACGGCGACTTATTCCCCAACTTGTGGCAGTGTGTAACTGATCAGTGGGACGTACGATTGTGGTGGACTAAGGAAGTTGCAATTAGATTATTTTTTAAAATTATAACCATCAAAACATTTTGCTATACTGTGAGTGGCCTCCTCAGCATTAGTAAATCAGAACTTAGCCAGGTGTGACAGCCAAACTGGAGTGTTAGTCAGGCCCGAGTTGTGCAGCAACAGTATTGGCTGGATTTACAGGCTGTGTTCTTCTCGTGAATATTCTAGGGGGCCAAAATTCTTGTCTTTATTAATTCTGAAGAAAATGTAGAATGGGTATTTTTACTCTCGTCCTTTTTTTTTTGCTAAAATTAGTGGACGGGAATTTCAGCCCCAAGAGGAACCATCATGCTTATGTTTAGTACATGAAGGCCCATAGGATTACATTAGGCTGTTTGACTAAGGCTTTTTCTTATTTTAAAATCAGAACCATCTTGTGTGATGGAGAACATATTCATGTATTGTAATGTTGATGCCTGGTTTTAATCTAGTTTTCCAAATGCACATAACAATGACAGTATTTTTCCATTTTTGTTTGCGTGTCTGTTTTTAAATCCAGTTACAATTTGTTAATTTAATTCCCTTTTGTAGTAAATACACACTGGCCTAGAAATTCTACAAGGATTCTCCCAGTCCAGTTTTGGTCACCTTACTTAAGGAAGGATATACTAGCTTTGGACGGGGTACAGAGACGATTCACGAGGCTGATTCTGGAGATGAGGGGGTTACCTTATGTTGATAGATTGAGTAGACTGGGTCTTTACTCGGAGTTCAGAAGGATGAGGGGGGATTTTATAGAAACATTTAAAATAATGAAAGGGATAGACAAGATCGAGGCAGAGAGGTTGTTTCCACTGGTCGGGGAGACTAGAACTAGGGGGCACAAACTCAAAATACAGGGGAGCCAATTTAAAACCGAGTTGAGAAGGAATTTCTTCTCCCAGAGGGTTGTGAATCTGTGGAATTCTCTGCCCAGGGAAGCAGTTGAGGCTAGCTCATTGAATGTATTCAAGTCACAGATAGATAGATTTTTAACCAATAAGGGAATTAAGGGTTACGGGGAGCGGGCGGGTAAGTGGAGCTGAGTCCACGGCCAGATCAGCCATGATCTTGTTGAATGGCGGAGCAGGCTCGAGGGGCTAGATGGCCTACTCCTGTTCCTAATTCTTATGTTCTTATGTAGTCTCCCTCTGTTTTTCTCGGGGTTCCACTGAGCTTCCAGTTAAGTTCAAACGGAACACCCGCGGAATTGCAGTGCCATTACTTATTTTCCTTCTTTCCTCACCTGAAGGCATTGATTCCTCTCTTGCGTACAGTTGCAAGGTGTCCTTTGTTCTCTAGTGTCTTGCCCAGGTGACTATCCCTCTGCCTCAACCAAGTGACCACTCTAAGTATGAAACTTAACAATGAGTGTCGACATATTATTTTATCATTGGAGGTATACTAGCCAAATCCGACTGTGTCCTTGCGCCATGTCCACACTTACACTTCCAATAGGAATTCCTGGTTAGCCACTATTGGAGGGAAATGTGGCCGAATTTCTGTTCCCTACGCCATTTACTTAAGGCCAACTTTTGTGGCTCTGCCATCATCCTGGCTGAGATGGGCTAAATCAGCAAAGAGCAGGTAATGAACCGGGACCCTCCTGGCTGTACGACTCAACTGCTTTAACCAGCTGAGCCATTAGAAGAGTTTAAACATTTAATGTAGTCCAATTGGCCTTGTACAATTAGTAAAAGATGGAGACCCATAGGAATTTTCAATCCCATGAACCCGAGTCAGTGCTGATCTTGTGATAAGTACAGATCAATGGCCTAGGGACGCCAACCTGTGGCCATCTGGTGGAGAAGCCAGATCTGAACTCAGAGCTGCTGGGCTGCCCAAAGGGTAGGAACAGATTTCATCATCTTTGCCAGAAATGGAACTAGCTTGATTTAAAAGTGATTAATAAATCTTTAATTACCTCAGATCTTATCAATTATTAACAGATTAATTGTACATAATTATGACTTATTCATCACTGCAGCCACACAAAATTGCTCATTTAGTTCCCGATCTGGAGAGCTTTCATTCTATTGTCCGACGAGTCTATATCACTGTCTGTATCATTCTAATTGGGGATATTTTATAGGCTCTGTATCCTAATAAGAAAATTATTTTGTTGATAGGTTACTGTTATCATACAAACAACTTCAGATGGGTAAGCTTAAGGCTTGGAGAATGTAAGTTGGGAGTGACTTACCTTTTGCCTAAAGAGCAGGTACCCTGTTTATTTAGCACAGGTCAAAAAACAGATTATTTCCCCCACCTTACAACAGTTATTTTTTTTAAACAATTAACATGCGGCAGGAATTTGCCTTTTTCACTTTGCGTTAGTGAAATATAGTGAGAAGATTTTCTATGTTTTCTAGCAAAATTGTAAATACATTCTAAAAGAAGATGCTTATAATTTTACTAGAAATAGTGATCAGAGGAAATTTTCCGACTACATTTATATCCACAACACATAGTGACCAGACGAAATTCTCCCCCTTTTGCGATTATAAAAAAAAAGCACCTATATTGCCATTTGGGTCTCCTGTCACATCTTCCTAGTTCAACCACCGTGGGTTACAAAGAATCAGAACAAAGCCTGGTTTTCTTGGGCTAAGGTGCAGTTTCTGGGGGAAATAATAATCCAATTAGTTGGGATTGTTGATTATATCACGATACTTCTAAAATGATTTTCCCGCCCCAGCCCCTTTAATGGTGAGTCCCAGCGTTCTCGACCTGTTTATAAAATAATAAAAAAAACTCGAGAGCTAATTGCTTTAGCGCTGCTGCTGGTTTTGTTCTTGAATATCGCCATGTTTTTGTGATCTGACAGATACACAAAGGAGAATGGTGTGCACAGTTTTTAATTTTGTTTAATACTATTTTAAATTGAATCTGTTTTCAACGTAGAGAATGGCGCACTCTCTGCAGAAACCTAATCTGTCAATATAAATGACCCTTTCTTGCCAGAAATGGTTTCTTCTGTCGCAGTGGTACTATAAGTGTTATCTTTTAATATAGATAGTAGGGCTCCATTCTGAAACTGCTGCAAATTCTGTCAGTTAGAACTATTTTAATTCCCAGAGTGGAGCAGAAAAAACACCCTCACAGTACATGAATATTTTTGGCATTATTACTGACTGGGCAAATAGCAATCCTCTTGTGCGGAAACAAATCTATTGCGCAATCTTGATATATTGCTGTAAAAAGATTAACCTTGAAAGTTGATATTCCTTATTGTAGTAAAGACTTAAGCTGGTGATTTTCTAATGTATATTATCAGTTGAATACACCCCATCTGAGTTTAATATCACCCCAGTAGCTACTAACCTTCATATGACAAAGACACTTGGCAAAGCAGATCAAAAAAACTCTAGTCTGAAGTGATGCAGCTAAATTGGAAAATGCTCCAACCTAAAAATAGTTAACAGTACTAACACCCACATAGCTAGTAGCGTATTAAACTGATATAATCTGTTGTGATTTGAGATCTTGCAAAAAGCTATCTTACAGTGGATTATCATTTTACATTGGTTCGCTGATATGAATGATGGAATCATCATTTTGATTGGTACGTAACAAATTAAAACATCTACAAGACAGTGAGGAGACATTTGATGAAGTCAGTTTGCTCTAATAATTGCAGATTGGACCTCCACAGAGCTCATTTTAAAGAAATTAAAGCTGCACTATCTTTGTTTGTTTTTTATAGTTCAGTTCCAAAACCTTTAAAATGCATCATCTAAAGCCTTGTGTGAATGATGTTCGATCTCCGTTTAATAAATCAAGCAGTTATGTGGCATTTATACTGCTGATGTAATGAAGGCAATTTTGTTCCAATCTTCAAACCTTTGTTGCTAAAACTTTCCAACCTTCTGATTTCCATCCTTTAATGAAAATGTTTTTCTGCTGTTTGAAAGGAACCATCCAAAGTCACACTGAGGTACTGTATTTGTAGATTGTGAGTCTCTAGTGATTGGTGAGCAGCTCTTTTATTTTATAAGATTATGGGAGTGGGGGTAAGATGAAATGGATGTTGCCATTTCATGAACTCACTGCAGAAGTGAATAGTTAAAAAAAAATCTTAACCCTTTCCATTAGAATTTCCTCTTCTCCCCATCTAATTTTCTTGACCTGTGTGGAGTTAGGCGTTAGTTCAATCAGGCTGAATCTGGTTTCCAGGCCCTGATTATGTTGGAGATTGGTAACAGGAGCAGCTCTGATTTTTAACACAATTTGGTCCCTTGATGTATGTCGTACAGTTAGGTTGCATTCTTCTCAACATAGTCTGAATTGGTTTAAAACAGACCAGAACTGCTGGTTTGGTATTACTTTGGACCGAAACTGCCCATGGTTAATTTGCTGCTGTGTGGATACAGTCCTACGCACCCTCCCAAATTTTTTCTTAAATGTTTGTTTATTTTGAATAGTTTAAAATAGCGCCTTTTCCTTTTTAAGTAGTAAGCTTCAGCATTTTTATACCAAAGTGTGCAGTGGGAATATTAAATCATGTATGAAGCGCTACATTGGCATAATTATGTAATTGCAGCAGGCTGCATGCTATTTAAGCAATGCAACTTTGGAGTGAGTTTACTGTTCGAACATAGTATAAATGCTAGGCGTTGTGTGAAACACTTAAAATACCCCACTGGAATTTATTTAAAACATTGTAACCCAAACATGATTTTTTTTTTAAATCCCACCTTTGTTACTAATTCTAGCTAAAGCTGCTCTACCAACCCATTAGTTAAATATTCAGCATCATGTGGTAGTAAGCCATACAGGCCAGGAAGATCCTATGCTTGATCCTTGATCTATGGTAAGTTAGTCCAACTCAGCTGTGGTGGCATTGGAGACGTCACAACTTTTCTGAAGCAGGTCAAGTAAAGAAAATCAGTCGGGGATTCCTGCTCCTCAATGTTATCCAGTGAGGACAGGATCAGACTCTGTCCCCATGGTCGAGTAGCCTGCAGCACACTCTGTTCTGATTCACATGCAAAGAAAGGCTGCCAACACCTGTGATACTGCACATTATCATGAATTGTCGCCTTCTCAAAAGGATAGGTATGTGAGGAACGAGACAAGGAGAATTCTAGCCAGTTTTATGCCCACATACTATTCCTGGCCAAAAGGTCAGATAGAAACCCTACTTCCAAACTTCTTGCGATGTAGCTGTGGAACTGACCACCAGAAGTTGTAGCAGAGCAGCTCAGAACGAGTTGACATATCAAGAAAGACTGGATCGACTGGGCTTGTATTCACTGGAGTTCAGAAGAATGAGAGGGGATCTCATAGAAACGTTTAAAATTCTGACAGGTTTAGACAGGTTAGATGCAGGAAGAATGTTCCCAATGTTGGGGAAGTCCAGAACCAGGGGTCACAGTCTAAGGATAAGGGGTAAGCCATTTAAGACCAAGATGAGGAGAAACTTCTTCACCCAGAGAGTGGTGAACCTGTGGAATTCTCTACCACAGAAAGTTGTTGAGGCCAATTCACTAAATATATTCAAAAAGGAGTTAGATGTAGTCCTTACTACTAGGGGGATCAAGGGGTATGGCGAGAAAGCAGGAATGGGGTACTGAAGTTGCATGTTCAGCCATGAACTGATTGAATGGCGGTGCAGGCTCGAAGGGCCGAATGGCCTACTCCTGCACCTATTTTCTATGTTTCTCTGAGTTGCCCTCTTTTTGTTTCCTTGCCTGTGAATTCAGTGTGGGTGAATTGTGGGTGTGAACCTGTGTCTTCTGCTTGGGGAATTTCAAACAGTCTTTGCTTAACATTCTAGAATAGGATTGAATATTGAGAAACTCAACTAGATTTTATAGAAATGTTGTATTTGGATTGGGATTATACACAGGGCTTATCTAACTAGGAGTGAATGGGATATTACTGAACACTAGATTTTTACATTTGGATCAATTATACTTAAATCAGGTCACGTTCATCGAAACTGTACTGCAGGACTACAATACACAAGTGTTCATATTGTACTGTGCTTTAAAAAAAAAAAGTTCTATTGGGAGAGAGAGAAATGTTAAATAAGTAAGATAAGCAAGGTCACGTTTTGAATATGTTAGTGTTAGTCATTTTCCTAAATGTTCTTAAGCATATTTGTGTAAAAGTCTAAGATGTTAAAGTGTTTATATTATAAAACTGAGACAGATCACATGGTTGGGGCAGTACGTGACACGACAGTGGTACGTGCTGGTAAACTTGGTGCACCATGTGATAGTAAGCCCTGTTTAAGAGTTGGGAGATTAATATGTGTGATGCAGTGCTGCTGGGCTCTTCCCTGATGTACAGAAAGCTGTTTTTCATATATTGCAGCCTGGGAAAGCTCTGCACCAACGAAGGAGTAACTCTATCTCTTTCTGAGTTGTTGCCAAGCAGATGTAGGGTTCTGGAACATTCCCAGCAAACTTGACACAGCCAATACTTCTGCGAGCTGGCCTTCATCCCCTCTGTTCACTGAGTCCTATTCAAATGCCTGAAGTACATTATTTATTTTTTGCTGTGGCAGGGGAGCTATGATTTTGTTTCCAATCATTCTCAATGGCAAGCTTGAAAAGTTGGGAAGCTACTAGGAATTAACCCTCTCCTGGAATGCTAAAATAGCAGAGTATTTCAATGCTTCTAGTCGACACTTGGGGGGGGGGGGGGGGGGGGGCGGCGGGGGAAATTGAATCAATGCGGTTTTGAGGCACTAATATCGCCTGGGCGCAAATTTTGGCGGTGAGAGATTTTTAGCGCCAGAGATAGCCAAATTGATTTTTAGCGCGATAAGAGTGGAGTGGAGCGCTAAGGGATGCGTTCCACACTTCTCTTAGGATGCTAAGCCGGTACTTCAGGCATTTGAATAGGACTCGGTGAACAGAGGGGACGAAGGCCAGCTTGCAGAAGTTCTGCCGCTAAAAAACCAGTATCATAGCGCTCAAAGAGAAGGATCGCTGCAAAACATAAGCGCTTAAAATAAATTACAAATCGACTAAGTTAAACATCAGGAACAGTAAATAAAGTAATATCATTGCAAATAAAATGAAGTAAAATCTCTAAAACTTACCTGGTACACTAATCCCTTTCATTAGTGCCCCGGGACAGCTCTGCATGCCAGCTTTCTCTGGCGAGAAGGCAGGCAAAAACTTTCAAGCTGACTACCGGGACATTCCACACCAATACAACATTAGCGCCGCCGCTACAACCCCAATCAAGTTGGCGAGCGGCACTAATATTGCTGCTCACGTGTGCTCGTGGGTGGTGCTAAGCTATTAAATTTTTCGCCCTTAGTATTATAACTTAAACTGTGAACAGTCAGGAGCTTTGCCATTGGAGAATATACTATGTGAGTCAGTGGATTCTAAAGTGGACCTTTACCTGTGATTCTTGTACAGCTTTGCTGTACTACAGCTGACCGTAAATCTATACAGTAATAATCTGCTTACCAGTTGCTGTTCAACGTATTTCAGTTTGACAAGATGGTTTTCTTTTTTTTTTCACTACTTTTTAATGATACTTGATTATTTTACTGACTGAAGAAATTGGTGAGGTCTCTAAAATAAGAACACCTTATGACCATTAACAGTTGGACACTTTTCGGAGACTGCGCGCTCAACTGTTATTGACTAAATGGACAGGTATTCATTTCAAAATAACTTAATCCCAGGCCTACACTGAAAATAATTAGCTATTTGTAGCGATCACCAATTTTTAGCATTCACAATGAAAAGTGCCTTTGTTCTCGGGCTGTGCCAACTGCTTATTTTAGTAATTGAATACTCTATCAGTTATCGAAACAATTAATTGAATACTTGAATACATCAACCATTGTAAAAGTGGTACGGCTTCCCGGTTAATTGTGTGTTCAGTGCATTGTGTGATAATGTGTTTACACCATTCTGAATAAAGCCCAGCTTATTTATGTTTTCCTATTTGTGCCAATATTTATGGAATTATTATGGTAATATACAAGCGAGCACCAGTAGCAAACAAAAGTTCAGAAATATATCCTATGATTGGAGTAATATAACCCATGTAATAAAGAACAGGATATGGATGACAATACCAAACATATGTAAGATACCCTGACTTTGCCTCATAATAAGACTGTTAATTTCATAAATTTGTAATGTATTATTTGATTAACTTGTGGTGTTTGTCTCTCTGCCTTTTTCTTGACACTTTTCTCTCCTGTTTCTTATTTTGAAACCCTAAAATCATTTGCGTTTACATCTCGACATTTACAGTGATGTTACGGCTATTGTTATAAGTCTGATGATCTGAGTAACTTTGCCCAGTAGGTATTCACAAGGACTGCAAAAGTCTTTAGAGGTGAAATTCAATATCGGTGGAAAAAGGGTGCGGGAACCGCGATGCAAGTTATGCCTGCTCAAAAAGCGTAGGCAACATGTCCATTTCGTGCTGCCTGCTAATTACCATGATTATAGTGCAAAAAGCACTGCTGACCACTGTGCACTCAGCAGGGGGACTAAGTTTGCATCGCTGGAGCAAGAGCAACTTTACTTAAAGCAGCTAGCCTACACCTCTTCAAGGCAGTCTGCAGCTCTTAAAGCTGAGCTGTCTTATGCAGATAAAAATATTTAAAATTCCTTCAGAAATAGGCAGTCTACACCTCTGGCTCAGTGGGTAGCACACTTGCCTCTGAGTCAGATGGTTCTGGGTTCAAGTCCCACGCCAGGAACTTGAGCACACAAATCAAGGCTGACACTCCAGTGCAATGCTGAGGGAGTGCTGCACTGTCGGAGGTGCTGTCTTTTGGATGAGACGTTAAATCGAGACCCCGTCTGCCCCCTCAGGTGGACGTAAAAGATCCCATGGCATTATTTCGAAGAAGAGCAGAGGCGTTATCCCCAGTGTCCTGGCCAATATTTATCCCTCCATCAACATAACAAAAACATGTGATCTGGTCATTATCACATTTCTGTTTGTGGGAGCTTGCGGTGCGCAAGTTGGCTGCCGCATTTCCCACATTACAACAGTGACTACATTCTAAAAGTACTTCATTGGCTGTAAAGTGCTTTGAGATGTCCAGTGGTCGTGAAAGGTGCTATATAAATCCAAGTCTTTTTAAAGGTGAGCTGCCTTCTTCGGATAAAAGAAATAAAATTTCCTTCAGCACCAAGCAGTCTGCACCTCTTAAAGGTAAATGCATCCTGCTGATTCAAAATGCTAACCGTGCTTCAGCACTAATATAAATGGCTCAACAGGCCAAGAGAACGCTGTGATGGTCAGTAACAGAGGGAAAGGTAAGTTGTGGGACAAATATTGAAAGCGGAATTGGGGTTGTGTTCACTTGTACCGTAGGCGGTCTGCATTGCATTCTTCTTTCTGCCTCCTCCTCTTCTGGTTTTTCCTCTTCTACCTCCTCCTCTGCTGCTTCCTCCACCTCCTGCAAACAGCTTGTCCCCTTTGCTGCCTCTGCTCCATCTCCACGTCATGCTGCAGCCCAAGGGGGACTGCAACTGGAGCCTCCAGGACTAGATGCAAGTGGTCTTCTTGGAGGCCTTTCTTTAAGAGCCAATGCATTGCAAATGTCCAGCTGCACTCCTTGCACACTTTAACAACTTTTAAAATGTATTGTAGCAAGCCACTACTCCAATAAAATGTAAAGAAACCAGACCAAAAGCAAAAATCTAAAGTTACCTAAAAGTTGTGCGTATCTGTTGAAGAAGTGCTGGCAGCAACTCTGTTACACTGCTGCATGCACGTTCTTCCGTGCGTGGTTTGGAGAGGATGTTATTAAGAGCGGCGAAGATCTAAGTCACAGATCGTGCATCAATTCAGGTATTGCACGCCAATTGACATCACAATCTGGATCATTTGAATATGTGCAGCGAGCACAGACAAGAGCAGCAATGCGAACTGCCCAAAATGGCGGCCACCGCGTTCCATGACAGAAGCAGTTGGAAGCGAGGTGGCCACCATTTAGTCTTCCAAACTGCCCTTAATGGCCAGCACTAAAGACTCCCAATTTTACGGCCCTTTATTGTTGATTTATGATGTGAAAGATCAGCTAGGACAATTGGCCCACAGACTTTGGCCCACATTTTGCGGTTGGAGGCTTCCCGCGCGGGCAGATGCCTCCGACCTGCAAAAAATCTACGAATTTACCTGGTGGTCTGGGAGGTTCGGCGACTTGCGGTTCTGGGCGTCACCGCGTAGGTCTGCGTAGAGTCCCATGTATCCCAGGAGCGTGGGCGCTTCACAAACGCCCCTGGGATCACGTGGGTCTACCCAACCAATGAAAGTAGAAGGAACCCCATTCATACTTATGGTGAGTTTCGTTTCTGCGGAGCAGCCATAAGTATGAGTGGAAATACCCCCAAAAATACAAACACACACACACACACACACACACACACACACTAAATATATTCTGAAAACATATTACATATTTAAAATTAATTATAATGCAATTTAATTAAATATTTTATACAAAAATTTTATTTTTTATTTTGAAAAAGTTATTTTAACAGGGCTAAAAATAAACTTACCTGAATGGACATGGTTTTTAATATAAAAAAAGGGTGATACCATTTTATTTTTCTATTTTTTTAAATTCTTACGCTGGTAAAAGCAGGCCTTACCTTTACAGTGTCAGCTGTGGCTCAGTGGGTAGCACACTCGCCTCTGAGTCAGAAGGTTATGCGTTCAAGTCCCACTCCAGGGACTTGAGCACATAAATCTAGGCTGACACTCCAGTGCAATGCTGAGGGAGTGTTGCACTGAGGGTGCAGCTGCCTTTCAGATGAGACGTTGAACCAAGACCCTGTCTGCTCTCTCAGGTGGATGTAAAAGATCCCATGGCACTATTTCGAAGTAGAGGAGGAGAGTTATCCCCGGTGTCCTGGCCAATATTTATCCCTCAAACAACATAACAAAAACAGATTATCTGGTCATAATCACATTGCTGTTTGTGGGAGCTTGCTGTGTGCAAATTGGCTGCCACGTTTCTCACATTGCAATAGTTACTACACTCCAAGTACTTCATTGGCTGTAAAGCGCTTTGAGATGTCTGGTGGTCGTGAAAGGTGCTATATAAATGTAAGTTTTTTTTTAACCAGCGTAAGAATTTCAATGGCATTCACTGGACAGAAGGTGGGCAAATAACCCAACTCTCCGCCCGCGGAGGCCCTTTACTTTCAGGCCCCTATGGGCGCGGGCGCACCTTGTACGCACCCGTAGGGCACCGCAAATTCAGCCCCAATAATTTTAAAAGAATGGGAGGGTTAACTGCTCAGTTTGGTTTATCTACCACTGGTTGATAACTTCCATTCTCTTCCTTGTCACTCTAGGACTTTCAAAGCAAATATTTCTAAATTGAGATAGTTCTGTATTCGCCAGCAATTCATTAAAGTTATAGCTATAAAGCTGTCAGGAACAGTGGACATTCATACCTCACTCCCAGCCTGGATTTACACTCAGACCTCAGGAGTAGAAGAACCAGTGTCATAATTCATGTCTTAAATCAATTCACTGTCTAGTCCTTTTAAAAATTAATTTTCTCTCAAGACTGCCGGTTTGGCAAAATATTCTGCCACTGTACAGTGCATCAAATCCTTGCTCCACCTACTGCGCTGTATTATTTCGTCATCCTCTCTCCAAGTATTTTTTAATAATCTAAATCAAAATATCTGTCTGCTGACCACTTTTTCTGTAGTACTGTTGTCGGCATAAACAAAAGATAGCCATCTGTGGCTAACTAAAGAAATAAAGGACGGTATTCAATTAAAAACAAGGGCATACAAAGTGGCCAAAACTAGTGGGAGGACAGAAGACCGGGAAGCTTTTAAAAGCCAGTAAAAAACGACTAAAAAAATGATTAAGAAAGGGAAGATAGACTATGAAAGAAAACTAGCACAAAATATAAAAACAGATAGCAAGAGTTTCTATAGGTATATAAAAAGGAAAAGAGTGGCTAAAGTAAATGGCTTGCATCCTAAAGTCTTAAGAGAAGTAGTGGCAGGGATTATGGATGCATTGGTTGTAATTTACCAAAATTCCCTGGATTCTGGGGCGGTCCCTGCAGACTGGAAAACTGTAAATGTAACGCCCCTATTTTAAAAAAGGAGGCAGACAAAAAGCAGGAAACTATAGACCAGTTAGCCTAACATCTGTGGTTGGGAAAATGTTGGAATCCATTATTAAAGAAGCAGGAGCAGGACATTTGGAAAAGCAAAATTCGGTTCGGCAGAGTCAGTATGGATTTATGAAGGGGAAGTCATGTTCGACAAATTTGCTGGAGTTCTTTGAGGATGTAACGAACAGGGTGGATAAAGGGGAACCAGTGGATGTAGTGTATTTGGATTTCCAGAAGGCATTTGACAAGGTGCCACATAAAAGGTTACTGCACAAGATAAATGTTCACATGGTTGGGGGTAATATATTAGCATGGATAGAGGATTGGCTAACTAACAGAAAACAGAAAATAGAGATAAATGATTCATTCTCTGTTGGCAACCAGTAACTAGTGGGGTGCTGCAGGGATCAGTGCTGGGAACCTAACTATTTACAATCTATATTAACGACTTGGAAGAAGGGACTGAGTGTAATGTAGCCAAATTTGCTGATGATACAAAGATGGGAGGAAAAGCAATGTGTGGGGAGGACACACAAAATCTGTAAAAGGACATAGACAGACTAAGTAAGTGGGCAAAAATTTGGCAGATGGAGTATAATGTTGGAAAGTGTGAGGTCATGCACGTTGGCAGAAAAACTCGAAGAGCAAGTTATTATTTAAATGGAGAAAGATTGCAAAGTGCCGCATTACAGTGGGACCTGGGGGTACTTGTGCATGAAACACAAAAGGATAGTATGCAGGTACAGCAAGTGATCAGGAAGGCCAATGGTATCTAGGCCTTTTATTGCAAAGGGGATGGAGTATCAAAGCAAGGAAGTCTTGCTACAGCTATATAAGGTATTGATGAGGCCACTCCTGGAATACTGCGTGCAGTTTTGGTTTCCATATTTACGAAAGGATATACTTGCTTTGGAGGCAGTTCAGAGAAGGTTCACTAGGTTGATTCCGGTGATGAGGGGGTTGACTTATGAGGAAAGGTTGAGTAGATTAGGCCTCTACTCATTGGAATTCAGAAGAATGAGAGGTAATCTTATCGAAACATATATGATTATGGGGGGGCTTGACAAGGTGCATACAGAGAGGATGTTTCCACTGATTGGGGAGACTAGAACTAGAGAGCATGATCTTAGAATAAGGGGCCGCCCATTTAAAACCGAGATGAGAAGAAAGTTCTTCTCTCAGGGTTGTAAATCTGTGGAATTCGCTGTGGAAACTGGGACATTGAATAAATTTAAGACAGAAATAGACAGTTTCTTAAACGATAAGGGGTTATGGGGAGTGGGCGGGGAAGTGGAGCTGAGTCCATGATCAGGTCAGCCATTGTCTTACTGAATGGTGGAGCAGGCTGAAGGGGCCATATGGCCTACTCCTGTTCCTATTTCTTATATTCTAAAAAACTTTGATTCTCCAGCTTTAAAATAAATGATTTTAATGTTTTATCCAAATGAGCAAATCTTCTTTATTCTTCCTTTACTTTGGCTCAGTGTTTCCAGAAAGGTTACAAGGAGCTTTCTGAATTGGGGGAACGGACACAAACAGGTCTAACAGAGAACATGAGTTGCTGTATAATACTTTAGAGCAGTACAGACATATGTATTGTGTAGGTTAGTCAGGCAAGGTACTATCTTGGTTTGGTTCCTAGTTTGACAAACCAGTGGCACAGTGAAAATTAGTCCCCATTTTCTACTGCCTTACACCCCCTGAGCAAAATCTCGTATCTTGCAGCAGAACATGACTGAGCCTTTTTAGAAAGATGACATTGTCTGAGAAGCAGCAGATATTGGGGCTGATCTTCCTGTTGTCTGGGAGCAATTAGTGTGGAGCCCATAGTGGCCAAACTTACTTTTGGGCCTAATTAAAGTAAATGAGGTGCCAGTTGGGGGCATACTATTAGCCAGAATACAGGAGGAAGTCTGGGTACTCCCTGGGCCTTAAAGGCACCAGCACCATTAAAGGGAAAGGTACAAATAATGCCGCATGGGAGAGCTAGAAGGATTTGGTTTTTTTTAAGGTAATGAGGGAGGATTTTTCAATGACCACTTTGTCATGAAGAACATGCGAAAAACTTTGAGTTGCACGTTGGTAGTCTTCATGTTTATCAGTCTGCGTTCGCTTGTCATCTGGTAAGACGGTGCCAAAAAGATGATGAGCAGTCAGTAGAAAAACAAAGTAAACAAGCGTGAGTACACAGATGGTACAGAAATAGGAGGAGGGTGCTGGTTTGACAGTGAGGCTTCACTTTTTATTCTAGGTGGCGCGGAGCAGGTTTACAGTTGGTGGGGTGATGAGAGGGGGTGTGTGGGGTGGGGATTTGTACTCTGTGGTATGGAAACAGTTGTTAGTAGCTCAGAAAAGAGCAACTGTGAGGGGGCTTATTTAAAAACTTTGTTCCTGAGATGTGAGCATCGCTGGCAAGGCCAGCATTTATTGCCCATCCCTAACTGCCCCTGAGAAGTTGCTGATGAACCACCTTCTTGTACTGCTGCAGTCCGCATGGTGAAGGTACTCCCACAGTGCTGTTGGGAAGGGAGTTCCAGAATTTTGACCCAGCGACGATGAAGGAGCAGCGATATATTTCCAAGTCAGGATGGTGTGTAACTTGGAGGGGAACTTGCAGGTGGTGGTGTTCCCGTGCACCTGTTGCCCTTGTCCTTCTAGGTGGTAGAGGTGGCAGCTTTGGGAGATGCCACTGAAGAAGCCTTGGCGAATTACTGCAGTGCATCTTGTAGATGGTACACACTGCAGCCATGGTGCACTAGTGGTGAAAGGAGTAAATGTTTAAGGTGGTGGATGAGGTGCCAGTCAAGCAGGCTGCTTTGTTCTGGATGGTGTCGAGTTTCTTGTGTTGTTGGAACTGCACTCATCCAGGCAAGTGGAGAGTATTCCATCACACTCCTGACTCGTGATCCTGACCAACGGATCCACCACAGACCAAATCCACGTCCGGACCGGGGTCAAGCAGGGCTGCGTCATCGTGCCAACCCTCTTCTCGATCTTCCTCGCTAAAATGCTCGACCTCATGCTCAACAAGCTCCCCGCTGACGTGGAACTAAACTATAGAACCAACCTTCGTCGCCTCCAGGCTAGATCCAAGACTGTCCCATCCTCTGTCGTCGAACGACAGTATGCGGACGACACTTGCGTCTGCGCACATTCAGAGGCTGAACTCCAAGCCATCGTCAACATCTTCACCGAGGCATACGGAAGCATAGGTCTTGCACTAAACATCCGTAAGACAAAGGTCCTCCACCAACCTGACCCCACCACACAGCACTGCCCCCCCAGTCATCAAGATCCACGGTGCGACCTTGGACAACGTAGACCATTTTCCATTCTTCGGGAGCCTATTATCAGCAAGGGTAGACATCGACGACGAGGTCCAACACCGCCTCCAGTGCGCCAGCGCAGCCTTCGGTCGCCTGAGGAAGAGAATGTTCGAAGATCAGGTCCTCAAATCTGGCACCATGCTTATGGTCTTCAGGGCTGTAGTGATACCCACCCTCCTGTATGGCGCAGAGATGTGGACCATGTACAATAGACACCACAAATCACTGGAGAAATACCACCAACGATGCCTCTGCAAGATCCTGCAAATCCCCTGGGAGGATAGACGCACCAACGTCAGTGTTTACAATAAGGCCAATATCCCCAGCATCGAAGCACTGACCACACTCGACCAGCTCCGTTGGGTGGGCCACATTGTCCGCATGCCCGACACAAGACTCCCAAAGCAAGCGCTCTATTCTGAACTCCTCCATGGCAAGCGAGCCCCAGGTGGGCAGAGGAAACCTTTCAAGGACACCCTCAAAGCCTCCTTGATAAAGTGCAACATCCCCACCGACACCTGGGAGTCCCTGGCCAAAGACTGCCCAAAGTGGAGGTAGAGCATCCGGGAGGGTGCTGAGCACCTCGAGTTTCGTTGCCGAGAGCATGCAGGAAACAAGCCCAGGCAGCGGAAGGAGAGTGCGGCAAACCAGACTCCCCACCCACCCTTTCCTTCAACCACTGTCTGTCCCACCTGTGACAGAGACTGTAATTCCCGTATTGGACTATACAGTCACCTGAGAACTCACTTTTAGGGCCCAAATTTGGCCAGGAATTGCTCTTTTTTTTGGAGCAATTTAGTTTTTCTGGAGTATGTTAAAAATCCCCATTTTTCACATTCAATTTGCGCTAGTGTAAGTGAGTTAGTTACGATTTTTTTTAGTTTAGTTTTGTTTTCTTCAAAAGGGGGCGTTACCAGCCACCAATGCCCGTTTTGGCTATTTAAGCTACTTTGCACAACTAATAGTTGCTCTAAACTAATTTGGCCAGCGTTTGTGGCTGCACAGAAAATCCTTGCGGAGAGTTAAGATATCAGTGCAGGTAGGTACTTAATGACTTGACGAAAGAATGTGAATAGGATCAAACAGCTATACAGGACATATGACAAACTTCGTAAAGTTAATTTACTATACAACAGAAGCATTCATGCAAGCTTAAACAACAAAAATAAAAGAAGTACAGAGACAAAACATATTTACATAATTTTTTCAAAATATCCAAATAAATAAAATAGAAGTACCTCCTGCTCGTAATTCTTATGTTCTTATGTAGGAAAGTATTTTCATCAACAGAGTTAAGGAAAGTCTTGAGTAAGCTCATTAAAATTAATGGCTACACAGTTATCACACTTCTCCCCCCCCCCCCCCAATCAAAACTCCCCCCCCCATCAAAACTCCTCCCCCCCCCCAATCAAAACTCCCCCACCACATCAAAAAACCCTCCCCCCCCACCCATCAAAACGTCCTCCCCCCCCCCCATCAAAATTACCCCACCCATCAAAACTCTCCCTCCCCCCCATCAAAACTCTTGCCCCCCCCCTCCCCCAAAGAAAACTCTCCTCCTCCTCTCCCCCCCACACACACCCCCATCAAAGCTCTCCTCACTAAACATTAGAAACGTAGAAAATAGGTGCAAGAGCAGGCCAGTCGGTCCTTCGAGCCCGCACCACCATTCAATATGATCAGAGCTGATCATGCAACTTCAGTGCCTCACTTCTGCCTTCTCTCTATACCCCCTGATCCCTTTAGCCGTCAGGGCCACATCTAACTCCCTTTTGAATATATCCTACGAACTGGACTCAACAACTTTCTGTGGTAGAGAATTCCATAGGTTCACAATTCTCTGGGTGAAAAAGTTTCTCCTCATCTAGGTCCTATATGGCTTACCCCTTATCCTTAGACTGTGATCCCTGGTTCTGGACTTCCCCCAACATTAGGAACATTCTTCCTGAATCTAACCGGTCCAATCCTGTCAGAATTTTATATGTTTCTTTGGGATCCCCTCTCATTCTTCTAAATTCGAGTGAATATAAGTCTAGTCTTTCTTCAAATGTCAGTCTTGCCATCCTGGGAATCAGTCTGGTGAACCTTCGCTCAATAGCAAGAATGTCCTTCCACATATAGGAGACCAAAACTGCACACACTACTCAAGGTGTGGTCTCACCAAAGCCCTGTACAACTGCAGCAAGACCTCCCTGCTCCTGTACTCAAATCGTCTCGCTATGAAGGCCCACATGCCATTTGCTTTCTTAACTGCCTGCTGTACCTGTATGCCTACTTTAAATGACTGATGTACCATGACATCCAGGTCTCGTTGCACCTCCCCTTTTATTAATCTGTCACCATTCAGATAATCTGCCTTCCTGTTTTTGCCACCAAAGTGAATAACCTCACACTGACCCAAATTATACTGCATCTGCCATACATTTGTCCACTCACCTAACCTGTCCAAGTCACCCTGCAGCCTCTTAGCATCCTCCTTACAGCTCACACTGCCATCCAGCTTAGTGTCATCTGCAAACTTGGAGATATTACATTAAATGCCTTTGTCTAAATCATTAATATATACTGTAAATAGCGCGAGTCCCAGCACTGAACCTTGCGGTACCCCACTGGTCACTGCCTGCCATTCTGAAAAGGACCTGTTTATTCCCATTCTTTGCTTCCTGTCTGCCAACCAGTTCTCTATCCATGTCAATACATTATCCCCAATCCCATATGCCTCAATTTTGCACACTAATCTCTTGTGTGGGACCTTGTTAAAAGCCTTTTGAAAGTCCAAATACACCACATCCCCTGGTTCTCCCTTATCCACTCTACTAGTTACATCCTCAAAAAATTCTAGAAGATTTATCAAGCATGATTTCCCTTTCATAAATCAATGCTGACTTGGACTGATCCTGTCACTGCTATCCAAATGTGCTGCTATTACATCTTTAATAATTGATTCCAACATTTTCCCCATTACCGATGTCAGGCTAACTGGTCTATAATTCCCTGTTTTCTCTTCCTCCTTTTTTAAAAAGTGAGGTTACATTAGCTACCCTCCAATCCATAGAAAATGATCCAGAGTCTATGGAATGTTGGAAAATGACCACCAATGCATTTACTATTTCTAGCACAACCAATAATAATAAATAAAAAATAAAACTTAAGTCCTACCTCAGCCCGGGAAGTCAGCGGGCCAGCCAGTGTGGGAGGCCACTTGGCCGGGGATAGGTGTGGGACTCTGTCTATGACGTGCAGTAGCCCGGCGCGCATCATGAGGCCACTCAGCCTGGGATAGGGGCGGGACATTGGGTCCCATGCTGCAGAGGAGCTACTGCGCATGCGCAAAACCTCCAGTGCGCATGCATTGAGCTACCAGCACTCTCTTAAGTGCAGGGCCCTAGCTCCACCCCCTAATTAAATTGCCACACTGCGCCAAGCCATGGGAGAGGCCACAGAGCGGCCAGAATCCGGGGACAACTTTTTGGTGCTGTTTTTATCCGAGGAAGTCGGAGCAAATCATGTGAATGCGCCAAAAAAACGGGTGGGCCAAATTTGGGCCCATAGAGTGGAAGGAGGTCTTCCTCAATTTCGAGGGACTGCCTATGATGACTTGTGCCTTGTAGATGGTGGAAAGGCTTTGGGGAGTCAGGAGATGAGACACTCACCGCAGAACACCCAGCCTTTGACCTGCTCTTGTAGCCACAGTATTTATGTGGCTGATCCAGATAAGTTTCTGGTCAATGGTGACCCCCAGGATGTTAATGGTGTGTGATTTGTCAATGGTAGTGCCATTGAATGTTAAGGGAAAGTGGTTAGACTCTCTCTTGTTGGAGATGGTCATTGCCTGCCATTTGTTGGCGCGAATGTTACTTTCCACTTATAAGCCCAAGCCTGAATATCATCCAGGTCTTGCTGCATGCAGTCATGGACTGCTTCCTTATGTGAGAACATAAGAATTAAGAACAGGAGTAGGCCATCTAGCCCCTCGAGCCTGCTCCGCATTCAATAAGATCATGGCTGATCTGGCCGTGGACTCAGCTCCACTTACCCACCCGCTCCCCATAACCCTTAATTCCCTTATTGGTTAAAAATCTATCTATCTGTGACTTGAATACATTCAATGAGCTAGCCTCAACTGCTTCCTTGGGCAGAGAATTCCACAGATTCACAACCCTCTGGGAGAAGAAATTCCTTCTCAACTTGGTTTTAAATTGGCTCCGCCATATTTTGAGGCTGTGCCCTCTAGTTCTAGTCTCCCTGACCAGAGGAAACGACCTCTCTGCCTCGATCTTGTCTATCCCTTTCATTATTTTAAATGTTTCTATAAAATCACCCCTCATCCTTCTGAACTCCAACGAGTAAAGACCCAGTCTACTCAATCTATCATCATAAGGTAACCCCCTCATCTCCGGAATCAGCCTAGTGAATCGTCTCTGTACCCGCTCCAAAGCTAGTATATCCTTCCTTAAGTAAGGTGACCAAAACTGCACGCAGTACTCCAGGTGCAGCCTCACCAATACCCTATACAGTTGCAGAAGAACCTCCCTGCTTTTGTACTCCATCCCTCTCGCAATGAAGGCCAACATTCCATTCGCCTTCCTGATTAGGTGCTGCACCTGCAAACTAACTTTTTGGGATTCATGCACAAGGACCCCCTCTGCACCGCAGCATGTTGTAATTCCTCCCCATTCAAATAATAATCCCTTTTACTGTTTTTTTTTCCCAATGTGGATGACCTCACACTTTCCAACAATGTATTCCATCTGCCAAACCTTAGCCCATTCGCTTAACCTATCTAAATCTCTGTGCAGCCTCTCTGTGTCCTCTACACAACCCGCTTTCCCACTAATCTTTGTGTCATCTGCAAATTTTGTTACAGTACACTCTGTCCCCTCTTCCAGGTCATCTATGTATATTGTAAACAGTTGTGGTCCCAGCACCGATTCCTGTGGCACACCACTAACCACCGATTTCCAACCCGAAAAGGACCCATTTATCCCGACTCTCTGCTTTCTGTTAGCCAGCCAATTCTCTATCCATGCTAATACATTTCCACTGACTCCGCGTACCTTTATCTTCTGCAGTAACCTTTTGTGTGGCACCTTATCGAATGCCTTTTGAAAATCTAAATACACCACATCCATCGGTACACCTCTATCCACCATGCTCGTTATATCCTCAAAGAATTCCAGTAAATTAGTTAAACATGATTTCCCCTTCATGAATCCATGCTGCGTCTGTTTGATTGCACTATTCCTATCTAGATGTCCCGCTATTTCTTCCTTAATGATAGTTTCAAGCATTTTCCCCACTACAGCTGTTAAACTAACCGGCCTATAGTTAACTGCCTTTTGTCTGCCCCCTTTTTTAAACAGAGGCGTTACATTAGCTGATTTCCAATCCGCTGGTACCTCCCCAGAGTCTAGAGAATTTTGGTAGATTAAAACGAACGCATCTGCTATAACTTCCGCCATCTCTTTTAATACCCTGGGATGCATTTCATCAGGACCAGGGGACTTGTCTACCTTGAGTCCCATTAGCCTGTCCAGCACTACCCCCCTAGTGATAGTGATTGTCTCAAGGTCCTCCCTTCCCACATTCCTGTGACCAGCAATTTCTGGCATGGTTTCTGTGCCTTCCACTGTGAAGACCGAAGCAAAATAATTATTTAAGGTCTCAGCCATTTCCACATTTCCCATTATTAAACCCCCTTCTCATCTTCTAAGGGACCAACATTTACTTTAGTCACTCTTTTCCGTTTTATATATCTGTAAAAGCTTTTACTATCCATTTTTATGTTTTGCGCAAGTTTACCTTCGTAATCTATCTTTCCTTTCTTTATTGCTTTGTTAGTCATTCTTTGCTGTCGTTTAAAATTTTCCCAATCTTCTAGTTTCCCGCTAACCTTGGCCACCTTATACGCATTGGTTTTTAATTTGATACTCTCCTTTATTTCCTTGGTTATCCACGGCTGGTTATCCCTTCTCTTACCGCACTTCTTTTTCACTGGAATATATTTTTGTTGAGCACTCTGAAAGAGCTCCTTAAAAGTCCTCCAATGTTCCTCAATTGTGCCACCGTTTAGTCTGTGTTTCCAGTCTACTTTAGCCAACTCTGCCCTCATCCCACTGTAGTCCCCTTTGTTTAAGCATAGTACGCTCGTTTGAGACACTACTTCCGCACCCTCAATCTGTATTACAAATTCAACCATACTGTGATCACTCATTCCGAGAGGATCTTTTACTAGGAGATCGTTTATTATTCCTGTCTCATTACACAGGACCAGATCTAAGATAGCTTGCTCCCTTGTGGATTCTGGGACATACTGTTCTAAGAAACAATCCCGTATGCATTCTATGAATTCCTCCTCCAGGCTACCCCGTGCGATTTGATTTGACCAATCGATATGTAGGTTAAAATCCCCCATGATTACTGCCATTCCTTTTCCACATGCCTCCATTATTCCCTTGATTATTGCCCGCCCCACCGTGAAGTTATTATTTGGGGGCCTATAAACTACGCCCACCAGTGACTTTTTCCTCTTACTATCTCTAATCTCCACCCACAATGATTCAGCATTTTGTTCATTAGAGCCAATATCGTCTCTCACAACTGCCCTGATATCATCCTTTATTAACAGAGCTACCCCACCTCCTTTCCCTTCTTGTCTATCTTTCCGAATCGTCAGATACCCCTGTATGTTTAATTCCCAGTCTTGGCCACTCTGCAACCACGTTTCTGTAATGGCCACCAAATCATACCCATTTGTAATGATTTGTGCCGTCAACTCATTTACTTTATTTCGAATGCTGCGTGCGTTTAGGTAGAGTTGTTTTAATACCAGTTTTTAAACCATGATTTTTAGGTTTGACCCCTCCTGCAGCACCTTTATATTCAGAGGTGGTGCGAACGGAGCTGAACATTGTGCAATCATCAGCGAACATTCCAATTTCTGACATTATGATGAAGAGAAGGTCCCCAATCTGCCTCCATGTGATCCATATTGTAAAAGCGGGCTTGGTGCAGTACTGAAAACAGCCTCTACCATTACATATAGAAGACTAACAACATTGTGCAACACGTTCTGAGCAGAAAAACCATTTTTTTAATATTCAAAAAGCTAAAAATAAAGATTTAACATGACCATACCAGTCTGCCCCTTAAGACGGATAGCACCTCAACAGTAGCTGTGAAATCAGTAGTGCCAGGTTATTTGCGGGGAGTAGCTTGGCCCTAAACTGCACCCAGTGCTATTCGAGGAAATCTGTGTGCAGGGGGGGCCTCTGGTGTTGGTATGAAATTTAACATATTGCTGCACCTTCTTCAGGCGCAGGCACCAGAGGAATTTTGTGTTCATTGCAATTCAGGGGAGAATGGGACAAAGGACTAATGCCCATTTTTTCTCTGTACCACTTCTGGGCGGGCACTATTTTGGAAAGGAAAATCAGTAGAATATGTAAAGTTCCTCTTAAGATTAAAAGTATTTATTTATGGGTCTACTTGTCTGAAATTATATTACACAATAGAGACCTTTTTGTATCAGATTTTGCAATTGGCAAGCACCTCTCCATTATTGCCGTTCAATTTCCTGCAGATTTTTAATTTGCCTGCACAGTCAGAGATGCACAGTGGTTACGGAGTTAGTTGTTTGTTACTAAAAGGTTCTGAGCAGGATATCCTTGCGTATTTTCTAAGTTCCTGGAGGTATATTGGAAGATTGTCCTAATGTAGTAACACTGAAGTACGAATTCTTAAGCTTTGGCCATTTAGTGTTAACTAAATCTTTATTTGGGAGTGTGGCTGCATGTAAGGTTTTACTAGAGGCTGAACTATGCTCTCACTGGAACTATCAGCGAGCAGTGTCCAAAATATTGCATCTTTTTGATATTTCTGTGTTCAGCAAATTCTGACTGTACCTGCAGTTTTAGAAATAACTGGACCAATCAGAAGAGGTTGTTATATCCGTGAATTATTTTACTGATAAACACATTAGCATTTTTAGTCTACGCTTAGTTCAAACTGATGGTATATTTGAAGGCAGTAATGGAATTGCAGTTTTCAATGGATTAACTGAAAACTTTTCAGATTGCTTGCTTATCCGAGATAAAAATGGAATCACAGTATTTTAAGAATAAGCACTTCAGTATCCATTAGTTCCTCAAGAAGGGGGAGCAGCTGGAAGTTGACTGCTTCTAGATGCAGTAAATTGTGACTCTCTGTAAAGAAACCTGATATTATTTATGACTGTGTTTAACTAGGAGATTCTGTAGGAGGGTTCTAATGATAGATTTTACTAAAGGTCAATTGAACATGCTTTGGGTCCAGGTTTTTTTTTCTTGATTAGCTTTAATCAAAGCCCTTGCATTCTATGACCCCAATAAAGCAATTTTTCCTGACAAATGAAGACTGTCTTAACAAGGCCAGCCCATCTTAACCGAAACCAAAGCTGAGCTAAAGTGATTTTTGAAGCCTCATTAAAGACCACAGCGTGAAGTGCATGGAGGGGGATAATGAAATAGTGCTCTGTAAAAATAGCCCTTCTTTAAATTTAATTAGACAAATTATACGCAACCCAGTAGCTACCCTGGGAATGGCTTAAACTCAGTAGATGAAAGGGGTTCAAAAGGACCAAAAGTACAGTCAGATGGGAGGGGGAGGGGAATGTGAAAGAAAACGACTTGGCTCTAGTTTACATGAAGAACCTGTTGCTTACAATGAATGCATCACATACACAGAAAACTATGGGTCAATAATTAATAAATACTGAAACGCAAGGAAAATTGTGATTTCAAGATAATATCACTCAAGCTGATTTTATCAGGATTATTCAAGCATATGTGCCCAATGATGAGTAAAGTAACTTGCTGATTTTGTGTTGCTTTATGTGTCTAACCCTGTTTTGTTTAAGTTTAATATAAGTGGCCTCCCAAAATGACTTAATGGACAAATACACGGCATTGTCGCTTAGCTGATCTCATCTAGAGAACTGGTATGGGGACAATGCATTTGATCTCAACGTCCGAGGGCTGGGCATTCCTGATTGCTATCCAGTGACCCTTGCACATATTTGTACACCAGGTAATAACTGGATCACTCTCCCTGTTGAATAGCCTGTCAATACACACTGTCAAGATTCCGACATGAAAAATGAGCACATAGGGAGGGTTGTTGCTGGTATGGGGGCCAAAGAACATTGGGCTGACAAAATATCCTTTGAGGTGCATACTTCTGCCTATGTCCATTGTGGCAGGGCTTTTTAGAACAACCTATCCTGAGAACACATTAAAGAGCACCCCCTTCCCACCTTTCACAATTTAGTTTACCATCCACTGTATTTGTGGATGTGGTTGATTGGGTACGTGTGAGTCACATGGTCCAATGATGGGTGACCTGTTTCCCGGCGTATGAGCTTCAATAAGGACTTGGCTGTGTGTTCATTTTTGCTGTTCTGTGAAGCTTTCATGAGCCTTAGTGCCAGGTGCAGTTATTTATTTATTTAACCCCCCAGTTGTCTTTATTGGCATAAGAAGGTTTGCGAACCTATTTTTGAGCTGACTTGTTCAGTGGAAAGAGACCAGGCAAGTCAGGTTGCCCGAAACATGCTCTGGACCTTCCTGCTCGTATCCGCGCCCCAATATCTGCAGAGAGGCAAAAATCTCACTTTGGCAGATGTTGTTGGTGGAGGCTGTGCCAATTGTAGATGCAGTACAGAAGGAGACCATTCGGCCCATCGTGCCTGTGCCGGATGTGAATCAATGCGATGAGATGTAAATTCTAGTCTATCTCTTGCGTTGATTCTACTGAAGCATCTCAATCACACCTTGTCATGTTTTACATGGTATTGAATGAAATCTGGCATGCCATGGTCGTCAAGTGCCAGTGTTACCTTTTTGGCAACACTTATCAAAATGTCACCAACCATATCTGTGGGCCCTGGTAAAACTGGCTGGGAATCAATGTGGGAACCTGCCTTCTCAGAATCTAGATCAGCAAAGGGGGAAGATGCCGAACTCTTCCACCTGCTGCCAGGGCACCAGCGGGTACCATGCAACATAGAACTTGCACATGTGCAGGTACAGCAAATGTCAGCTGTAGCCTGAAACTTTACTCTTGGCAACAACAACAACTTGTATTTAAAAAGGCAGGCTGGCCTATGGGTTGAAGAGTAGCACAGTGGGAAATGTTTCCTCCTCCTTGGGACACTTTCCTTTAATTGTCTCCATCTCTTTAAATTTGTCTTGCACTCAGTTTTCGTGCAGTGTAGAACTAGTGGTGTTTGTACTTGGAGTTGAGAATCGTTATGCAAATAAGGTTACTGGAAATTGCATATTAGCAGCACTTGGGATTCTGGTGAGTCTTAAAACAGTGCCAGTTAGAACAGTTTTATAGGTAAAGATGGAAGTTGCCCCTGTGGTTTAGGAAACATAGGGGGTAACTTCAGCATTGGCAGAGGTTCAAAACAGGTGGCAGAGTATCAGCTGCCCCACTATACACTCTGCCTGATATTCTTTTTCATTGAAGTCAGGGTGTACACAGGCGGCTGATCCACTAGCACCGTTTTATGGCTCCTCCAAAGTTGAATTTTACCTATAGTTCAGAGTAAGAAAGAGAGAATATCGGGTTGGAGAAATTGGCCTGGTTTGTGCCTCCCATTAGCGCCTGCTGGGTGGTGGTAACGGGCTGCTCAGGAGGTTACCGACCGGGCATGGCAAAATCACTGCACCCGTGAACTTCCCTGGCGGTTTTGCGCCTCGCTCACTTGCACCCCGGAGATCGTGATGTCATCCAGTGCACAGCACCCCGTTACCGCCCCAGATGCAATATTCACTCTCATCCCCTGAAGCATTGCCGGGTGTCAACAGCGGCAGCTGCAGGAGGTGTTGTGACCTCGGCTGGCCGCTTGGGGAGTGCTAATTAAAGGCAGTGGTAGGACAAAATTTATTTCTCTCCCCATTCTGGTGTCTCCTGATTGTCTTAGCCCCTGCGATTCCTCAGCCCTTCACCCTCTTGGAGTGCTTGGGGCTGCTATGCACAACACAGATAGCATGAAAACTCATTCACCCAAGCATTGGCCCTTTCCTTTAAAGGAGGGAAGGAGCATGTCAATTGGCAGAGTGCTGCACGGAACATGGCTCAGCACTCTGATGATATCGCCCCTCTCACTCCCTTTAGTGTTCTACGGGAAGTTGTAGTGCTTGATTTAGCGCTCAGCTTCCCTCTTGCAGCTTTAAAGCAGAAGTTTCCGTCGGTTGCAAATCCTTTTGCGCTCCCTGAAAAGTTATACCCCCAAATGGGGCGCTACGCAATTTCTAGCCACAACCTTTTGGTCATATCAAAGTAGCTACTATTTAGTTAACCTACAAAGATGTGTCTCTATTACCAGATCTGTCTATCCCCTCCAAGAGGGGAAAAGGAAGTCTTTTTTATAATAAGATGATTTTCTTTGGGCCACCTATCATCAGAATTCTGCGGCAAGACAGATATTGATCCTTATGGATGATGTCACACGAGGTTTTGTGGGGACTTGCCTGGTTCAACCTTAGTGGGGAGGTTGTTGAGACCGGGGAGGAGGGTGAAGAGACAAATCAACACTGGCAGATAATACATGCAAGATGGGAGCATAATGTGATGCTGATGTCACTGCTCTATGACCTTGGAATCTGAGATGGAAACTAGCCTATCAAATGATTGACAGAAATGTTATCTACATTTCCTATATAGAACAAAATAACTTTTTTTCAAGTATCTTTTTTTTTACCCTAGATTAGTTGTTCTTGACTCCTATTACGTTAGACCACATAATGTGGTCCAGTTCTCACACTCTGCACTAGCCACTAGTGCTGATTCATGCACACTTGGAGACCAAGTGCCTGAGGAAGACCAGTCAGAGGAGAAAGACTAAAGGAGCCTTGACAATGAGTGATGTCACTGGTTTGGCAAATTGCTCAGGAATCAGCTGCCTGCAAACCTAAGTGTGATCAAGCAGCCACCCAGAGTGGAGAATGTCAGTCACAATTTATGAATATTGTATCTGTTACTTGGCTTATCAACTGAAAAGGCAACAAATATAATCTGTGGTTTCACTGTTTCTTTTGGATGGAACCACAGCAAGCAGGCCTGTAATTTAGTGCTTCTCATTTTGTGTTTGCCTGAAGATGTGTTGCTTTTTTCAGCTGTGGGATGCACCATGGACCCTGCAGTTTCCCTACAAGGACATTCTTAGGGACAGCACTTGCTGCCGCAGTTTAACTGTAAATTTTAGGATTGTTTTACAGAAACAAGAGATTTGTTAAGGTTCAATGCTGATTGCCGTCTGATCAGTGGTTATAAGGCATGGAAATATGAGACAAATTGTTATAAAGGTTTGTGACTTAAGGGCTAGAATTTCCCCAGCCTAACGCACATTTTAACATGATTTTTTTCACATTAAACGTGCTTTTTTGTTCTTAAAATGAAGTGGTCAAAATTCCCCAAACCTTAAGAATGGCATTTTGAAAATGTTGGCAAAAAGCGGATCGCCAATGTGCAACGTGAAAAAACCGAGAAAAAAACCACCACGCCTAAGTTTGGCCATTCAACGAACCCGTTTTGGGATGAAAAAAAACGCCGAGAAAAGCAGGTGTTGCAGCCTCAGAAACATCGGTAAGTAGGAAGACGTGCAAAAAAGGAAGTTAAAGTTTTTATTTTTTAATTCTTTTGCAACAATTACTTAGTTAAGGGTCTTGTAAATGTTTTGTAATTTTTGATTTTTTTGTTTTTTGCAATTTTTTTTTGTGTTTTCTCCCCGCCCAGGGCTTGTATTTTTGGCATTGATAAGCCTCGGGCTAAAGTTGGCAAGATGGCCGTTTTTAATGCCATTCGTCGTGCAACGCCGTTTTTTTAAGGACAGGTGTATTTTGTGACCAAATTTACCCCCTTAAAAAATGGCAACATCTTTATTCTTATTTATTCACTAAAATGACGTTATTTATCAAATAACGACAGGCTGGGGAATTTCTAGCCTTAAGTCTTAAAAAAAGCATAAACAATCAAGAATAGGATTCTTACATATCACTGTGGTGTATTTGTCATTTAAAACTTACCATAAATTTCAACGTTATGATATAACATTTATTTTGAAAGGTTTAACCTTCCCTGTGATACTAGCAATCTGATAAAATTAACTGTGAGAATTATGTAAATATTTTGCAAGGAGGCACATAAAGATACTCAGCCGCTTGCCTATGGCGTAGTAGACTCTAGACTCGGTTAATTGTGGATTGGTTCTTTTAAGTTGTGAGGCAAAGTTTTTTCTTGTTGGCAAACAACCACTCATTTTTAACTCATTTGTTACCTACAATTTCTTTCTACTGTAGACCTTGGTCTCTGGAAGACTGTCATATAGAGTAAATGTGGCCTTCAGCAAATTAAACCACAATGGAAGAATGGATGAAATTAGTTAACTTGCAGCTTTAATATCCTTAAAAAAAAATCTGTCAATACAGTGAGGAATAAATATAGCTGTATAAATTAGAAATATTGCATGCATTTTAAAATCAACAGAATTAGATTAAAAGGAAATAAGGTCAGTCTAATTATATTATATGGATTTATGAAAAATAGGCACGTGTGTGTGAGTGAGGCTATTTGTGTGAGAGTGTATTCTCCCAAGAAAGGTTAGGGATGAGAAGAGGCCTTTCTTGACAGATTGAAGATGATTAAAAATTAAATCTGTGTGTCAGCTAACCTGTTATTAATTCGACAACTCCATTGTTTCTATTCAAGCCCACCGCAAAGGTTTTTCTGTTTCAATTCTCAAATTTATTTACCAAATTCAAATATTGAAATATAAGCTGCAATCTACATGATCATCTCAAAGCATCCTACTCAATCAAGCTATCCTGCATATATTGGGAATTATTATGCCTTTTTTTACATTTTTAATTTTAATGCCACACCAAAGTAACCTCCTGTAAGCAAGTTTACTTGGGTCCACTACCCTCAATATAACACTAGGGTCACTGTCAGAGACAGCTGTGTTGGGGAGTCAATTGCTCTTGTCTTTGATAAATGTGCTGTTATAGAAACCAGGTTCTGATAAAGGGAGTAGTGGTGCTACTATTCTGAAAAAGTATGGTAATTTCTTGTGACTGGGGAGATGGAAAACTTGTATTTGTGTGTGTGTGTGTGTTTAAATGTTAGCAAAACAATACCAACAACCAGGGTATAACCTCACAACCGTACCTACGTAGGAAAGCCCCTGTAACTGCTCAATTTGCCATTTAAATACTAGTATTTAAATCGGATGTAATTGAATTCAGAATTTGTTGGCTGTGGCTGGATTGCCTCTTTAGTACATATACTGAAATGGGAATGTACAACCTGGGAAACTATATACCCCCCCCCCCCACCCCCGAACTACAAAACGGTGCAATGTTGTGTGCTTTTAGATCCTACATCCTAATCAGTACAAACCTACTTTGTCCTTTGTTATGGTATGTCAACCTTGTAATCAAACACAAAACTGATCTTGTCCAGCTGGCCTCGTATAAGTCAAAACAATTATGAAGCTGCATTGATGGTAGCCATGAAAAACTTCTTGGGCCGATCCATCCTGCTCTCCCAGTGAGAGGAGGAAGAGGAGGTGTTATTGTGGGCAGCCTACAAGACTTTTGTCTGGGACCATAATAATTTGAGGCAAAATTCAAACAAAAACATAAGCTTGGGCTGGATTTTCGGCTTCTCCGTTTTTGGGGTAAAAACGGAAGCAGTGCGGGAAAATTACCGCCCACATAGCATTACAGATTAATTGCTTGACTTTCCGCATTTGGGGTCTATGCTAGGGGCGCAGCGCAAAAGGGGGCGTTGCATTATTTTTGCGGTGCAAAAACGGGATCCTCGGCAACTTTACTGCTCCGAGAGGGGCCTTGGGAGGGGAAAAAAAATTGAAGAAAACAAAAAGTAACATTGCCAACACCCTTACCTCACAAATCAGTGCAGATATATAAAAAAACTTTAACTGACCTTTTTTTCAGTTTATTCCACTCACTGCCGCTGGCAGGGCTGGACCTCCGTGTTTTCCTGGTGGTCATCGGGGCCCGGCGCACGGGTCAGGTGAGTCTCGAAACTCGGACGGTGTCGCAATGCGAGCCGTTACACCTCTGGCACAGCTCTCCATGGCGGTGCTTCTAAGCGCGCAAAAACCAACCCGAGAATCGCAACTGGGCGAAAAACAGCTGAGGGCCCCATTTTTCGCCATGGAGAGTCAAAACGCAGCGAAAATGACCCGAAAATCCAGCCCATTAGTTGTAAAGAAAGCTGGCAATGATATGAAATTCGTTCCATTTATCTAATAGCTTAATAACCCTACTTAGTCAAACATTATTCATGAGAAAACTTTTTGAGAAAACTGTTCATTATCCTTATGCATGTGCCACACACATAGGCAGATTTGGAAATATATCAAGATTTGTAACCTTCAATTAATGTTTTTTGAAAATGCACCCTAAACATTGATGATGACCAGTACTTGACCAGTAACATCTAACCATATCTTGGCTCTTGAGCAATGTTTAAAGTAAGTTTTATTGGTATTCTTTTAACCTCAATCTTTATAAAGTGAATTGGGACCTTTCAGATGGGCATATGCCCCAGATATTGAAGTGAAGGACTTGGGCAGCAAAATGATTTGTCATGTAATCTAGATGTAGTCACTATCCATTTTAGTCAGTCTAGCCAAGTAACATGCTGAGGTGAATGTCTGTCAGGAACACACTTTTCTACAGTTTGCTTAAACAGCTTAATTAGTCATTTAAGGCACTATTGGTGGCCAGTCTGTGCTTGCAGTCGTGAGACAAATGTTAGCTTTTTATTTGTACTCCATTATAGCATGCTGCAGACTAGTTTGTTGCTCAAGGGCCCTTATGATGGTAAAAATATTCATGTATAAATAGATCTGGTGAAGTAAATAAACATAAACATAAATCATTAACTGGCGGCATTAGGCAACCGGTGAACTCAAAATGGATCTGAGTTCTTGGGAGAGAAATGCAACTTACGGCCACCAGTTTTGCATCCATAAAATGGCCTCTAATTTTTGCGTTGTGATATATTGCGCCCGATATGGACCAGAGTGCTTAAGACACCATATTGATTCGGGCAACTTTTAGTTATCTAGGGCACCCATCTGAAATAGGCATCGGGTCTTTAAATATGCAAATCAGGGTCCTACTGCAAATGCAAAAGTGGAGCTTTTTCCGAGCATGCACTGCCTAATTGGCGCATTTGGAAATCGCCCCAGGATTGCCTCCTACACCCCTCACCAAATCCAACCTGCTGACCATTTCTACTTGAGAATCATCCGATATCACGCCCTCCCTGATGGGTGAGCTGCAGTGAGGTGCCTGTTTGGCGCATGGAGTTGTAGGTAGCATTTAAATGAGGCCCAAAACTGAATTTGGCTCAGGCCTCAGGCAGGCATGAGCCAATGTGCAGAGCAGTCACTTTGTCGACTTTGTGCCAAATCTGGGTTGCAAGTCCAATCTGTGTCCCCCCCACCTTGCCTCTTCCCCCCCCCCCAAGTCTCTTTGCCCCCCCCATGTCTCTTTCCCCCCACTCCCCATGTCTCTTTCCCCCCCATGTCTCTTTCCCCCCCCCGTGTCCCTCCCCCCCTCCCCGTGTCTCTTTCCCCCCCATGTCTCTTTACCCCCCCTCCCCATGTCTCTTTCCCCCCCTCCCCATGTCTCTTTTCCTCCCCCCTCCCCATGTCTCTTTTCCCCCCCCATGTCTTTTTTTCCCCCCCCTCCCCATGTCTCTTTTACCCCCCCTCCCCATGTCTCTTTCCCCCCCCTCCCCATGTCTCTTTCCCCCCCTCCCCATGTCTCTTTCCCCCCCCTCCCCATGTCTCTTTCCCCCCCCTCCCCATGTCTCTTTCCCCCCCCTCCCCATGTCTCTTTCACCCCCTCCCCATGTCTCTTTCCCCCCCCCCTCCCCATGTCTCTTTCCCCCCCCCCCTCCCCATGTCCCTCCCTCACCCCCGTGTCTCTTTCCTCCTCCCCGCCGCTGTCTCTTTCACCCCACTGTGTCTTCCCCCCCCCCCCCCCTCCCACACTTACCTTTGTTCTTCCAGTCTTCAATGTGGGATGTGATTTTACATTTCTTCAGATTTAAAAAAAAAAGCTATTTATTACATTATTTTAGTTTATTTTCTCCATATTGTCGTTTGGGGTCTCCTCAGGATGTGCACCATCCATTGTCAGTGAACTGGTCGCCTCTGCCATTGAAACAACTTGCAAGAGTGCTGCCTGAGAGAATTCTCATATTTTGATGTCTTTCTGTGAGGTAAGTGTCCCCTCTCCGCTCAGTGTCTTCCCAGTCTTGTGGAGATTGAGAACTCGTAATGTGGAAGATGGCGGATACAAGCTCATGTCCTCCATTCTGGCAGAGCTAATACTCCAGGACATGGCTAGCATTCTAGGGCTCAAAAGTGTGTTGTTACTGTGATGCCAAGTGCAACTATTAATAGATGCAAGGAATATTCTCATTGCTGTAAAGCCTATAAAATGATTTTAAATCTTAAAACAAACAGGTGAAAGCAGAAAGGCTTTGCATTATTTAAAACCGATCCAAATCTTCCAATCCAGTATTGGCTGTGTGATAAATTCTGGTGATAAAATGCCAGCTCTAAATCCAATACAGACGTTAGATAAAAGACCCAACCAACTGCTGTTTATAACCTCCTTGGCACTCTGTCTGCCTATCTATCATCTGGAGAAGGATGATCATGGGATCACTACTTTGTTATTAGGTACTTGATTCGTTCTGATAACATCACAATCCAATAACCATTCATGACAATGGGTAGGATACTCTGGGTACCTCATTGACTTATAAATTTCTCATCTTTGATTGCTGCTGTCCAGTGTGTTTTCTGCATCAAATATATTCTTGTGATATGATCTGATAATATGATTAGGTTCTTTCAGTAGGCACGAACATCCATTTTCTTTGGAAGACCATGTAGCATTGTAGACCCCAACTCTGCCATGGATGTCAAAACTAAAATTTGGGTTTAGATTTTCCAGCATTCATAGTCAATAGTCAGAAAATCCAGCCCTACAATCTAAATTATTTCGGTTTTATGCTGGTGATGAAAATCAATATCCATTAAAGGATTTTTGCACAGATGGATTCTATCAAATTTGTTTTTACAACTTCAAACTGATTATGGTAATATTTTTTAAAAGCATTCGCTTTTTTGCATTTTAGATGCTACAGCAACAGAGATAATTGTAACAAAGATAAATTCACCTCATGGTAGTTACTGAGCACAAAAAGATATGGAGAAATGTTGTTGGGCTGCTAAGTGGCAAGCCAGAGATTTCCCATAGCACACAATGCATACTCCAAGAAATATACTCGAGAAATGATGGCTAACTCTGCATTTGAACTTTTGCATGGATGGAATGGAGTTAAGGTGATGACATGGTCTAGAACTGAGTTCCATAACTACAAGAAACTCATGTGTGAAGATTTACAACTGGCATTGTATGCAAATGTTATAGATACTGCGAGTTGAGGCACAACTGCAGCAGGTTGTGTGTTGTTGGGACAGATGTGGAGGTCTGATTCAAGGGTTGCCAACTGTTGTGCTGCAAAACCAGTCATAATCTTGTGGAGGGTTAATATCCCACCTTCATCTCTTTGATACTGTAAAGGAGGTCAACCGTACCAAGACCACTGGTCTATTGATTCCAAGGACAAAAGATGGGTTTTCTCTGCAGTCTGCCAAACAGGGATAAGGTGTTTTGTTATTTGCTGTCCATATGTATTCTAGAACACCAAGGTTACAGTGATAAGTAGGGCTGAGCTTTTATTAGATTCATCACTCTATGACAAGCTTTCATAACTACTTACCACTTGGTTACCCCTAGCCTAGTTTAGATATGATTACTAAACCAGGAACTGATCATTTAGTATTTTGTAGTTGTAGAGTTGAGATACATGTGTAACATCATGGCCAGTCCTTCTCAACCAGAGTTACTGATTTGCTGTTCTATGCTGTTGATTACACACCATTGTCAGTTCTGTCTGTAAATGCTTGCAATAATTCAGATGTTGTATGGCAGTCAGATGGAAAATAATACTCTGTAAATGGCTGTGCCATTAACAAAAGTAATATCATTTTGATAATATACATCAGAGCATCGATGATGAGGGACAGAATGGATGCAAGCTATTTTTGCCAACATAATGTTTATAGGTAAGTGCCACATGTATTGGAGTGCAAGTGTGCAACACTATAAAATGATAGAACATAGGATCATACTTGCGATTCCCACATTCTCTATCTCAGCCATGTCACCTTGGGGAGGTGGAAAGTGCAAGGCCAGGTGTTTCGCCACAGGAAAGGAGATGAAATTGACAGGAGAGTCATCTTCAAGCCCTTGTTGGAAACATTGTTGTGGACAGTTTAAGAATTACATTGGCAGAGGCCTGAGAGCGGGTCATATACTTGTTTCCATGGCTGCAGATAGTATGTGGAACTGCAATGCTAAAAAAGGTGAAGGAGCCAGAAATACTTTGCAAAGAATGAGTCTCACAAGCCTGGAATGCTGTGCCTAATCAAGTGCAGAATTATTGATTTTAGAGAAGGACAAATATACTCCCAAAGAATTTTTGCTTTAATTAGATATGGGTGTGGGGTTTCCAGCTCAATATGTTCTGTAGGCTTGTCAGCAATTTAAAAAACTTTTGTTGTTTTTCTCCAGAATTGTGACAGGGTTGTTTGTATTCACAATTCTTACATATTAAAAAAAAATAATTTGCAATGCTAAATTGTGCTGGCTATTTTTATGTATTTTAATAACCTTTTTAAATCATATAAACATAGCAGTAAACAACCGTTTTTATAAAATCAAGTGCAAATGTTCCTGAGCTTACCTTTGGCTTCAAGCACTTTATGAAGCGAAAGTCATTGAATCCAGTCTGATGCCTTCTTTTACACAATTATATATGTTTAAGATTCATTGGAGCTGATTGTTATTTTGCAACTGCCCTGTTTATATCTTAAAAAAAAAGGGCGGTAGCGGGACCAGAATTGTGTGGTGGAAAAATGCTGTCTCACCGCTGGAAGCCTGGCCATTCAAATTTTCCCAGCAATGTTCCCCTGTAAGCCGCAATGCCCCCTGTACAGCCTGCCTGCCCCAATGTGCGGCCCATTCACATGTTTGCTTACGCGTGGTATCTACAATGTAAAAGCCGGTGTGCAGCCTGCGTAGGACGTCTCGAACCACCAGGCGACGCGCATCTTAGCGAGAACTCTGGCGGCCAGTGCACCTGCTGGAAAGCAGCAGAGCCTAATGATTATATTTAACTTCAGATCCTGAGATGGAATTAAGACCCCGATGCAGGTCCAGCTCGGTGGAACTCAACATAGTGACCTGACCAGCGGCCCTTGAAAGGACGCTCCAGGTCAGTTCTTTTAACAATTTTTTTAGGGCCAGGAGGAACTTCTTCTGGCTCCACAAAATTTGTCCCACCCACTGGACAACCCTCTGTGGCTCCACTCCCCTTTTAATTGAGCACATCTTGCTTGGCTGCACAGACGAGCTGCTGGATTTCCTAAAGTGTATCTCTTGGATGACGTCACCTAGGTTTGGCTGTGGTGCCACAGTTGAACAAGCTGTAGACATTGTTCAGGTGCACACATGATCACTTATATAGGAGGTGCGGGGCCACAGTAACCATGTGCTGTAGCCCAGCAAGGTTCAGCACCCGCAGGAGAGGGAGAGCTGAACACTGGAGAACAAAAAAATGAAGTTTAAATCCAATTCGGGTACTTCAGTCTGATTTATCTCTCTGGGTTTTAGTGAGCCTGTCAGCACTATCTTAAGGTTGTCGTTGTTGAATTGCTGAATTGACAAGAAGGAAAACATTGCGGGGCTGAAATTGCCCCTTTTTATAGCCCCATTAGTGCTTCCGAGAGGCGCTAATGGGGAGCTAATGATTTATTTCCCGGGGGCGGGCAACGGAAGCGACCCACCCGGAATTGCCCCCGGGATGCCGCAGGTGAAAACGGGATTGCACTGCACCCCTTACTTTTCGTCCCGTCGGACACGAGATTGGCGTAGGGTGATGCCGATGATAGCTTCACGGGTCGCAAAGCTGTCGTGGCTGGGGCACCCCAGCCGCCCTTAAAGGAGAGGGCCTTGCACCGCGGCTGCCATCTTTTTTTTGTCGGCCGACAATTGCAACTGCTGGTTTGGCCGGGCCACCAGCAGGCAGCCCAGCACCCCCTCTTGGGTGCCAGACCACTGGCCTGGCCGAACCCCTCCCTAGTGACCTAGTAGGCACCAGGAAAGCAGCTGTAGAGTTTGCAGCGGCACTCCCCTTTAAAAGAAGGGGAGGGACATTGTGAAGCGTAAATGCAAAGTGGCACATTCGCATCGCACTGAAGCCATCAGCGTTAGCATGCCGCTGAGCCCCCCGCTAACGCTAACGCAAAGGCGAATCATGCCTCTGATACCGCACCGCACATTTTTTTCAGACAATGACCCCAATTAAAAAAGAAAATTAAGACTTGCATTTATATAGCACCTTTCACGATCACCAGACATCTCAAAGCGCTTTACAGCCAATGAAGTACTTTTGGAGTGTAGTCACTGTTGTAATTCAGCGGCCCATCTCACTTGGCGCGAAATATTCATGTATCAAATTGTGCGCCCCAAAGGGGTCATGGGGCAATTTTGCCTAAAACTTTAGACGGCTTCACCATATACGTTGCATGTTGGGCGGGAAAGTGGTGTTGATGTATTAGATCAGCCATGGTCTCTTTGGATGGTGGAGCAGGCTCAAGGGACTGTATGGCTTACTCCTGTTAGTTCTTATGTTCTTGTATACTGCTAGGGTTTAGTAGTAAATTGGGTTAGCAGCCAATTTGAACTCTGGCAGTATGCTTTGATAAGGTGTCAGCTTTATGTCTATATTCATATGAAGGTTTAGAGAGCATTAATCTTTCTCCAGATATTACACTACAGACATTGATTGCACTTTGTATAAAAGACCAACAAATTACACCGAACAACTTTAAAATAAACTAAAAGTATACAAAGACAGAAAGCAGCTAAGTTGTTCCCTGCTGATTTTTTTTCTGACCTTTAGCTAGCCAAATGAGAAGAGCCAAACAGCTACCAATCTTCAGAAAGTTCTAACAACAATAATTAACCTCTGTTGACCTTTCTCACTATTTAGACCTTTTCCTTCCATACATGGAGTACCTGGGCAATGGCCTTGCAGAGCAGGCCAGACTATTAACTATCCACTACAACAGTGTTCCAGATTGCTCATGAGCATCACTATGGGATGGAAACTAGCAGACATATATACACATAATATATCATCATCATCATCATCATAGACAGTCCCTTGGAATTGAGGAAGACTTGCTTCCACTCACAAAGTGAGTTCTTTGATGGCTGAACAGTCCGATACGAGAGCCACAGACCATGTTACAGGTGGGACAGACATTCGTCGAGGGAAGGGGTGGGTGGGGCTGATTTACCGTGCGCTCCTTCCGCTGCCTGCGCTTGACATCTTCACACTCTTCGCGTTGAGTGGTGATGTCGCATTTTACCAGGGAGACTTTGAGGGTGTACTTAGAATGTTTCTGCTGCCCATCTTTGGCTCATTTACCATGAAGGAGCTCTGCATAAAGCATTTGCTTAGGAAGTCTTGTATCTGGTATGCGAACTTTGTGGCCTGCCCAGTGAAGCTGATCAAGTGTGGTCAGTGCTTCAATACTGGGGATGTTAGCCTGGTCGAGGACACTGATGTTGGTGCGCCTGTCCTCCCAAGGGATTTGCAGAATCTTGTGGAGACATCGTTGGTGATATATCTCCAGCGACTGGAGGTGCCTTCTATACATCGTCCATGCCTCGGATCCATACAAGAGGACGACGCCTGTGTCTGCGCACATTCTGAGGCTGAACTCCAGGATATAGTCAATGTATTCACTGAGGCATATGAAAGCATGGGCCTTACGCTTACCATCCGTAAGACAAAGGTCCTCCACCAGCCTGTCCCCGCCGCACAGCACTGCCCTCCAATCATCAAGATTGATGGCACGGCCCTCGACCACTTCCCATATCTCAGGAGCCTCTTATCAACAAAGGCAGACATTGATGCGGAGATTCAATATTGCCTCCAGTGCAGCCTTCGGCCGTCTGAGAAAAAGAGTGTTTGAAGACTAGGCCCTCAAATCTACCACCAAGCTCATGGTCTACAGGGCTGTAGTAATACCCACCCTCCTGTCTGGATCTGAGGCATGGACATAATATATACAGCAAAAACAGCAAGAGATTTTGGTACTGTTTGCGGTAAATAATGATCATTATTATCAGTTTTTTAGGCTACATTCTATTAGTGAAGATATGCACACAACTATATTTTGAACTTTTAAATAAAGCAACAATATCTGTTTCATGTACGAGGCAACAACTTTCCAGAATAAAAAGAGTTCAGGAGAGATGTTGAAATTGTAGGGCTTTGATATAGATACCAACCTCTATAGATGTTAATAGCAATATGAACCACAATCAGTGTACTTAAAGAGTTGGGGAGGAAACAGCCTTAGATTGATATGAGTTTATCCTCATTGATTGTGTTCATATTCATGATATTTCCTTCTATAAGTGCATTCCTTATAGGCTCCATTAGTTACATAAGTGCAAAATGTTCCTACAAGTCTCAAGACATGAATATTGCTGTACTGGTAGTTATGTTCTGACAGCAGTCATTTAACTGACAAACTATGGCTGCATCAGGATAATACATTGTTCCTTACTTTCTCTCCAGTATTACCTTGGGAATACTGCAGTACTTTTAGCATCTTTTTTCCTTCATTGTAGGAGGGATGTGCTTTATTTGACAGTGTTGCTTTTTAGCTAACATTCTTCCCTAAATACAGTTGGATTTTTAAAAATCTTAGTTTGACAATGTGCATGAAGAGTTTGACAATGTGCATGAATCAAAATGTTGAGGATACTCGAAGATATACTTTTTTCGAAACTGTTTTTAACCAAGATCAGATACACACTTGCATCATCGGAGCTTTTCCTCCTAAATTAGCAAAAGGAGAAAAATATGACCCAATTTATATCTGATCCTTTGATTAATCAAGCTTATTGTAAACTGAGAAGATTTCCTGACATCTATAAACACAATGAGGAGGAATGTTAACCCCCAAAATTGGTGGGTCGAGATCGACTGGGAAGTTAGTTAAAAAACTGAATCCGCCCACTTCTGGTTTTAACGGAGGCGGGGGGGGGGGAGGAGGGGGCGTGGCGTGGCGGGCAGCCAATCCGCTCCCAGGAGGCAGGTCACCATTTAAATATTATAATGGTACTGGCGTGCCTCATAGTGAATCCACCATTACCATTACAAATTTAACTCTTGCTGGTCTGGTTTCCCGGGCCTTGGGGAACCCGCCAGCTAAAGGCAAGCGAGTACTGCTGGATCCAGGAGGTAAGTGCCTTTATTCTTAAGTCCTGGATCCAGTGTCCCTGACTCAACCACCCACTCTTGCGATTGGACAGCACCCCAGGGCCTCCAATTTCCCCCCCCCCCCCCCCCCCCCCAGGCCTTTGATCACCTTCCCACCCTCTCTTTTACCCCCCCACCAACCCCGATCCTCCTCCGGCCTTTGACCACCCCTTCCCCTCACCATGCCGATCGCGCCCTCCCTCCTCTTTGCAACCTAGTGCCATAAGCCTACCTGTCTGCAGCCAACCGCCTCTCTATCTGGCTGGCTGTGGGTGGGAATTGATGCTTTGAAATGCTAATCAGGCCCTGCCATTAAATTCGGTGGGGCCTGCAGGAAACCCGCTCCCAAGTCTCCTCCAGATTAAAATTTCACCCAATATTGTTAACAGTAGAATTGGAATTTAATTGTGACTTTTCTTTTTGAGAGTTGCCGATATTTAAGCTTGCTGTTCCACTTTTTAATGACCTGCTTTAGAATCCATTAGACTTACCTTTTACGGTAGTCCAGCTGAGGACAACAAAACCACTGTTGACAAAATTCTTCATTAGTCAGTATATACGGGAAGTAAACATGCATTCTGAAGAGTCTTTGATGTAATTGTTTTCAAGGTAAAATAAGGTATGAATTTTTAACATGTCCTTCAAGCCTCAGTCATAAAACTTTTTGAAATTCAGAAAGCTTCTAAGGTTTAGTTGGAGCAAATAGTAAATTTAAGTCTGCAGGAGGATTATGGGGTTTGTCAGTGCAGTGCTGAGTAGCACAAAGTTAGATTCTGGTATTCCTTTCATGTTTTCTGAGAACCTGGAATCCCATGGAGTTCAATGGAAATTTCAGTGAGACCTTAAAACTTATCAGCTGAACAGAATTTTAAATTTACAACACACAGCAACCAGTATACTGTGCAGCTAGAGTGAACCTCTGAGTTCAGATTCTAATAATGTGTATCTGACCTTTCTGACCAAATTGTATTTTTCCTACTTACAGTTATGCTTCTTTAATTAGAAGATAAACAACTTGCATAAGCATATTTTTGAATTATTATTTAATGTTCCACATTTAAGGAATCTTCTGCTCTTGTTTAGGTTTCCTGACCCACTACCCAGCTGAGAAGCCCACTATTGCCTCCTCTATATATAATCAAATTAAACTGAACATCTAGGTTTCAAGATCCAAAGATGCAACCCAAGTACAATGCACGATGATACATGATCTGTGATATTGCTGTAGTAGAGTGTCTTTAGGGTGCAAAATATTTGATCGGACCGTCAATTCCCATAATCCTATGGGATGTACGCTGCAGTCTAGTACCCTGTAAGGTTTAAATCCTAAAGTTGATAATGCTACTATTTATTGGGTATCAGATTTACAAGGACATTTGGAGATATTTTTGCAAGGGCATTGCTTCTCTTCCATTTCTCAGGAACTCAGCCCATCAATTCACCACTCAGTCATACTTTTCAATTTGATCAGAAGAAGTGCCTGAGTTTTTTTTAATTCGATGGTAGGTTGAGAAATGCTAACGCCTGACCTCAACTTGACTAAAATGAGGGTTTGTTAGTTTGCATCTGGAGAACTGTTGTACCTTTAAAACCAAATATTAGAATAAAATATTGTGTATTTGGAAAAAAAATATGCAAGATAGAATTAGCTCTTCATAGAATTAAAATATATGAAAGGATAATGTATTCTTTTAAGACTTTGAGATCGTAATCAGGAAAATCGACAATGATTTGATTGTTTTTGTGTTGCAATTCAACCTGTTAAACAAGAAATCGTTTGTTCAGCTTTCCATAAATTACTTTTTATTTTGTATGGTGAAATTAAATAAATGGCATTTATAAAATAAATGAAAAAATGATCACGTTTGTTTCACTGCAGAAAAATGGTTAAGATTTGGATTGAGAAAGTTTGATCTTGAGATATAGGGCCCAAGTTTCCACACGATAAAAAACGGGTGCCCCTTCGAGCTGGCCGCCCGTTTTTCGCGCCTAAAACGGTGCCGGAAAAAAAACGCGCGATTCTGGAGCACCCTGCAGCTCCTTGTCTGCTTGGTGCGGCGCCCAGGGGGGCGGAGCCTAGCACTCGCGCCGATTTTGTAAGTGGGAGAAGGCGGGTACCATTTAAATTAGTTTTTTTCCTGCCGGCAACGCTGCGCGTGGGCGTTGCAGCGTTCGCGCATGCTCAGTGTGAAGGAAACATTGGCACTCGGCCATTTTTGTAGTTCTTTGTAGCTGTTTAATTTTTGAACATTTTTTAATAAAAGCACATTGCCATCAGCACATCAGCACTGAGAAGGCTGCAGGAAGCCTCAGAAAGTTGAGGCAGCCGTTTCACTCCCCCTCCCCGCCCCCCGTCGGGAACAAACGGCTGCCCCCCCCCGCGGGAACGAACGGCTTTCTCTTCCCCCCCCCCCCCCCCCCCACGGGAACGAACGCCTGCAGCATTATCCCTGCCTGAAGCACTTTCACACAGGTAGGAAGATGGTTTATTTAATCTTTTCTTTGCTGAAAAATGTTTATTTAGGTTGGATTTATTTGTATAATATTTGTAGAAGTATAAATAAGGATTTATTATAGAATTTAATGACTTCCCTTCGCCCCCCCCCCCCCCACCCCCACCTCGTTCTGGACGCCTAATTTGTAACCTGCGCCTGATTTTTTAATGTGTAGACAAGGTTTTTTCAGTTCTACAAAAATCTTCATTGGCTCCATTCTAAGTTAGTTTGGAGTACGTTTTCACTGTGGAAACTTTGAAATCAGGCGTCAGTGGCCGGACACGCCCCCTTTTGAAGAAAAAATTCTGTTCCAAAGTGGAACTGTTCTAACTGACTCGAACTGCAGAAAAAAAAATGTGGAGAATTGCGATTTCTAAGATAGTCCGTTCTCCACCAGTTGCTCCTAAAAATCAGGCGCAAATCATGTGGAAACTTGGGCCCATAATACTGCAGAAACATCTGGCTTAAAGAAATGCTGGTAATGCAAACAATGGAATATGATGCAAAATGTGATTAACAAGTTACGGGTTCAAGCCAAAAAAATGGGGCAACTTCCATGCCAATGTGTGTAAAACTAATGAAACAAAGGTAGGCCTGTCTATAGTTTGGTGCCATTTCTCGCCATATTAATCTATCAATTCTTGACATGTGCAGGTGAGGAAACCTGGAGATTGTCAGTAACTCAGTTGGCCTTGTCAGCTTCTCTGTGCTTGTTTGAAACTAGAATTCCTGACTGAATGTCAACACACTTCGAGGTTCTGTCAGGCTGCCCAGACAATGAAGATTGCCCAGACTAGCCCCCGTCCAACTTTTACTGACATTGTAAACAAGTCTGATATTTTAGCCAATTTTCAGCATTAATTATAGAGAGGGAGGGGAGCGAATTTTAATGAAACCTAACACAGTCTGAGATTATCTCAGCTTAATATTATTGAAACTAGGCCAAAAGACTGCACCTGTGCTCAGAATGCAACTTTACAGTGAGGTAGAAGTAATGAAAGGATGTCTGGCATGCGCCAGGTGGGTTTTGTTTGTCTATAAGTCAATTATGTAATTTAAACAACTTACAAGTTGTTCTTTTTAACCTTTAATCCAAAGTGTAAGGAACTAATTGGCATTAATTTGGATTGCAAGGTGTTGGCATGCATGCTTTAGCATGAGCTACTGCTTTCTTTAAATTTTATATAGTATGTATTAAGATAACGGCTTAGAAATTGGTTGAGGCTGACAGGTCGATGCAAACTAGGTGCAGGGAATGATCCCTGCAGTGGAACAGTAGGCTCAAGAAGGGGGGTGGGCGATCGGTAGGGAGGGAGGCTTCAAGAGTGTGGGGGTGATTGGAAGGGAGGGAGGCGATCCAAAGAAGGCCTTTGGCACTGCAGGCTCCATATTCAGGTAAGTATTTTTTTAACAACTTACCATTTTGTTGGCGGTCCCTTTAAGGACCACTTATTTGTCATATTTAGACTATATTTTCCTGAACGCAAATTGGAGCACACCAATTTTATAACGGGGGGGCCTCAAACAGGCCTCTTATTTGCATATGTAAAGGACCTTTTTCTCCTTTTCATCATCATCATAGGCAGTCTCTCGGAATTGAGGAAGACTTGCTTCCACTCTAAAAATGAGTCCTTAGGTGACTGAACAGTCCAATACGGGAACTACAGTCTCTGTCACAGGTGGGACAGACAGTTGTTGAAGAAAAAGGTGGGTGGGACTGGTTTGCCGCACGCTCCTTCCGCTGCCTGTGCTTGATTTCTGCATGCTCTCGGCGATGAGACTCGAGGTGCTCAGCGCCCTCCTGGATGCACTTCCTCCACTTGGGGCAGTCTTTGGCCAGGGACTCCCAGGTGTCAGTGGGGATGTTGCATTTTATCAATATGGCGGGTGGCACATTTCTGGCGGAGAATGAGAGCATGCATGCCAGCCGAGCCACCTGCCATATGGGATGCTTCGGTGCCCTGTACAACGGGCGCAGTGTCAATCAATTTCTAGGCCATTATTTTTAATTCTATATGGTATGTGTTAAGGTATTAAGAATGTTGCACAATTGCATACTTGGAAAGAGTTTGATATATTCATTGAGAAAAGCACACAATAATGTGGTTCTTTTGCCAACTTATAATCATAGTGTGTGGTAACATACTGTAATTGGACTAAATGGAGTGGCCAGGCATGATTAGAAAAAGAAAGACTTGTATTCAGGACATCCCAAAGTATTTTGCAGCCAATGAATTACTTTTTGGAAACACAGTCACTGTTGTTTTGCAGGCAAACATAGCAGCCAGTTTTCACAAAGCAGTATTTGGTGATGCTGGATAGGAGAATTTGCTGCTCTTTTATATCCACCTGAACAAGCAGGCAGGATGTCGGTTTAATACCTCATCTGAAGGACAGCACTATGGCACTACTACATTCAAATGCCAGTCTAGATTTTGGGCTCCGATCCTTGAGCGGGACTTTGACCCAGAACCTTATGACTCAGAAGGCAAAGCTTCACCACTGAGCAAAGCTGATGAGCATAATAAACAAAATGTGCAAATTACACAAAAGTTATTAAAAAAAAAAAAAATTGTTCCAAAAACACAGCAAAAATGTTGAACATTTATTCACTTAGTCACGTTTTCTAATATTATTGCTTTTCTTAAAAAAAAATGATTTAAAAAAACGAAATTATAAAACACTGCAATTATGAATAAAGTTATGGCCCTGAAAATCCATGGGGCGTGATTCTGGGGATGTCCTCCTGCACTCACCAGGCTGGAGATGGTGGGGTCAATGGGAAGGTAACCGATCTCCATGGGCCAGTAGCTGCACCTCTAGCACCCGCTTACCCCATACAGCCAGAGGTTCCGGTGCCTGGCCACCTTTCGGGGTGGGGTGCACGGCTGCCTCACATAGTCTTCTGTTTGCCCCATATATAAGGGAACTATTCTTGTTTTTAGAAAAAAGTATAATTTTGATAATTCTTCAGGTGGTCCCGGCTGCTTGCCTTGATAGACCAACCTAGTGGGGCCCACCTCCACCTGTCTGGAGGCCAGTACATGTCCCTGGCCACATCTGCCTCCAGTCCAACCTTGGGTCCCGACTGAGTCAGGAAAGTGGGAACTTCTGATGTAGGTTGTCTCAGTCATTGGGTCTGCCCTTGTTGGTGTTGTTTGCCTTGATAAGGGGCGGGTGGAGGTGCTTCCGCCTTCATGGCTGGCTGGAAAATTCCAGAAACAGCAGGGAACAGCAGAACTGAATCTCAGCTGTTTTCCAGTGGGTCCCACTGGTCTCCCAGTGGAGTTACAGCAGGAGTTCGGTGGAATTCTGTGGATTTTTGGAATCTATTATTTAGTGCAAATAGTGTACAGTAAACATCTTCTTAAATTGTATTGATCATTGAAGGCTCAAGTCCACACAATCTTGCACGTTACTTTTTGACTTACAGAAAGGTAACAAAACATAAAAAAAGATGAAATTGATTACATGAGCAACATAAAGAGAGACCAAAGAAAGTGCGGAGAGATATATAAAAAGGAGGTTGTGGGAATACCAGGAATTCCAACAGAGAACCTGGTGGCCAGCTATCAGAAGGTAGTGAATAAAAATTTAAACCAAAAATGACTGTTTCTGATATCAGTGTACAATTGCTCACAATGAACAAATTAATGTTAAAAGTAAATGGGTTAAAACCTCCGTTAAAATAAGGATGAGAGGAAAGTCCAACAAACATGCTAAGCGTTGGTCAGCTCATTCTGCCTGGAGTAATTTTGAGGCTATTATTACATTATAGAAACATAGAAACATAGAAAATAGGTGCAGGAGTAGGCCATTCGGCCCTTCTAGCCTGCACCGCCATTCAATGAGTTCATGGCTGAACATTCAACTTCAGTACCCCATTCCTGCTTTCTCGCCATACCCCTTGATCCCCCTAGCAGTAAGGACCTCATCTAACTCCTTTTTGAATATATTTAGTGAATTGGCCTCAACAACTTTCTGTGGTAGAGAATTCCACAGGTTCACCACTCTCTGGGTGAAGAAGTTCCTCCGCATCTCGGTCCTAAATGGCTTACCCCTTATCCTTAGACTGTGACCCCTGGTTCTGGACTTCCCCAACATTGGGAACATTCTTCCTGCATCTAACCTGTCTAACCCCGTCAGAATTTTATATGTTTCTATGAGGTCCCCTCTCATTCTTCTGAACTCCAGTGAATACAAGCCCAGTTGATCCAGTCTTTCTTGATAGGTCAGTCCCGCCATCCCGGGAATCAGTCTGGTGAACCTTCGCTGCACTCCCTCAATAGCAAGAATGTCCTTCCTCAGGTTAGGAGACCAAAACTGTACACAATACTCCAGGTGTGGCCTCACCAATGCCCTGTACAACTGTAGCAACACCTCCCTGCCCCTGTACTCAAATCCCCTTGCTATGAAGGCCAACATGCCATTTGCTTTCTTAACCGCCTGCTGCACCTGCATGCCAACCTTCAATGACTGATGTACCATGACACCCAGGTCTCTTTGCACCTCCCCTTTTCCTAATCTGTCACCATTCAGATAATAGTCTGTCTCTCTGTTTTTACCACCAAAGTGGATAACCTCACATTTATCCACATTATACTTCATCTGCCATGCATTTGCCCACTCACCTAACCTATCCAAGTCGCTCTGCAGCCTCACAGCATCCTCCTCGCAGCTCACACTGCCACCCAACTTAGTGTCATCCGCAAATTTGGAGATACTACATTTAATCCCCTCATCTAAATCATTAATGTACAGTGTAAACAGCTGGGGCCCCAGCACAGAACCTTGCGGTACCCCACTAGTCACTGCCTGCCATTCTGAAAAGTACCCATTTACTCCTACTCTTTGCTTCCTGTCTGACAACCAGTTCTCAATCCATGTCAGTACACTACCCCCAATCCCATGTGCTCTAACTTTGCACATCAATCTCTTGTGTGGGACCTTGTCGAACGCCTTCTGAAAGTCCAAATATACCACATCAACTGGTTCTCCCTTATCCACTCTACTGGAAACATCCTCAAAAAATTCCAGAAGATTTGTCAAGCATGATTTCCCTTTCACAAATCCATGCTGACTTGGACCTATCATGTCACCTCTTTCCAAATGCACTGCTATGACATCCTTAATAATTGATTCCATCATTTTACCCACTACCGATGTCAGGCTGACCGGTCTATAATTCCCTGTTTTCTCTCTCCCTCCTTTTTTAAAAAGTGAGGTTACATTGGCTACCCTCCACTCCATAGGAACTGATCCAGAGTCAATGGAATGTTGGAAAATGAATGTCAACGCATCCACTATTTCCAAGGCCACCTCCTTAAGTACTCTGGGATGCAGTCCATCAGGCCCTGGGGATTTATCGGCCTTCAATCCCATCAATTTCCCCAACACAATTTCCCGGCTAATAAGGATTTCCCTCAGTTCCTCCTCCTTACTAGACCCCCCGACCCCTTTTATAACCGGAAGGTTGTTCGTGTCCTCCTTCGTGAATACCGAACCAAAGTACTTGTTCAATTGGTCCGCCATTTCTTTGTTCCCCGTTATGACTTCCCCTGATTCTGACTGCAGGGGACCTACATTTGTCTTTACTAACCTTTTTCTCTTTACATATCTATAGAAACTTTTGCAATCCGTCTTAATGTTCCCTGCAAGCTTCTTCTCATACTCCATTTTCCCTGCCCTAATCAAACCCTTTGTCCTCCTCTGCTGAGTTCTAAATTTCTCCCAGTCCCCAGGTTCGCTGCTATTTCTGGCCAATTTGTATGCCACTTCCTTGGCTTTAATACTATCCCTGATTTCCCTTGATAGCCACGGTTGAGCCACCTTCCCTTTTTTATTTCTATGCCAGACAGGAATGTACAATTGTTGTAGTTCATCCATGCGGTCTCTAAATGTCTGCCATTGCCCATCCACAGTCAACCCCTTAAGTATCATTCGCCAATCCATCTCAGCCAATTCACGCCTCATACCTTCAAAGTTAGCCTTCTTTAAGTTCTGGACCATGGTCTCTGAATTAACTGTTTCATTCTCCATCCTAATGCAGAATTCCACCATATTATGGTCACTCTTCCCCAAGGGGCCTCGCACAACGAGATTGCTAATTAATCCTTTCTCATTACATAACACCCAGTCTAAGATGGCCTCCCCCCTAGTTGGTTCCTCGACATATTGGTCTAAAAAACCATCCCTTATGCACTCCAGAAAATCCTCCTCCACCGTATTGCTTCCAGTTTGGTTAGCCCAATCTACGTGCATATTAAAGTCACCCATTATAACTGCTGCACCTTTATTGCACGCACCCCTAATTTCCTGTTTGATGCCCTCCCCAACATCACTACTACTGTTTGGAGGTCTGTACACAACTCCCACTAACGTTTTTTGCCCTTTGGTGTTCTGCAGCTCTACCCATATAGATTCCACATCATCCAAGCTAATGTCCTTCCTAACTATTGCCTTAATCTCCTCCTTAACCAGCAATGCTACCCCACCTCCTTTTCCTTTTATTCTATCACTTACACCTGAAGACGAGATGAACAAACATGTTATAAGATGTACAGGAACAAGTGAAAATCACAAATATACAGCATTTTAAGAAATTGCATGGCAGAACTTTTTTTAAGTATTGAAATCTGGGAACATATCAAGAGAATAGGCTTAAAAAAAACTAAACTGGTTTATGCAGTATTTTTATATGAAGGTTAAAATAATTCAATGCAATAGTATCAAATAGAATATTGCAGACAGAAGAATGAGGTGTGGGCATTGGAACCATTTTAGTTTTCAAACAGGAGACTACAAACCAAAGAGGGAAAAATTCAGGTCGTTGCACCTCTCATTAGCGCCCCCGAAGGCAGCGCAAACGACTTTTCAATCGGGCACGGCACTGCTACCGATTCCCGCTAAATTTCACGGGAGTTTAGCGGCAACGCTAACCACTCCTACTGGTAAAGTTCCGGGCCACTGTGCCAGCGATGGCAACGTCAACACCATGTGCAGCAACCAGTTTTAGCCCCGAAGTGAAAATTCAGTAGTGGCCCGTGAAGGTGCCGTGGGCAATGTGGGCTTGCGGGGTGAAAATTAAAGGGGAGGTGCAGCAGTAAAAAAATGTTAATGGCCAACCTGCCGGTCGTGGCCTTGATTGTAGATGGCGGGGTCCGTGCCGTGATCTTGCAGCCCGGCACTCCGCTGGTGGTCCAGCAATGGCCACGTTTCCCTCCCGCAGAGTCGGCAGCTTGATTGGAAGGGGAGGGCCCTGTCTTCCCACCATGCTACACGTCCTACCTCGTAGCGCTGGAAACTTTGCGTCCCTTTTGGACCCGATTCCGCCCCCGACTGGAACAGCAGTGCGAGATTTACCTGTCTGGAGCAGTAAGCCCATTATAGCTCGCGGGGCGGGACTTCTATGCCTGGCGCAGAAACTCCCGCCCCGTGGCTGTTACCGTCCCAAAACAGGACGTCACAACATTTTCAGCCCAGAGACTCCAGCCTGCTACAGAATTTACTTCATGTTGTAATGTTAGAAAGCAGCAGAAAACATGAATGATGCAGGTTTAAATCAGACATGCCCAACCTATCTACTTAGTTAGCCATATTACTTGCATAAATTTGGCAAGTGGGGATGGCAAACCAACCACGAAGAATAAGCTGGCAAGATTCAAGATAGAAGAGCATAACCAGACTTCATCGCTCAATGCCCAAAGTTGGACTGTATTTAGTGTGGTCAAACTATGATTGAGTGAACGTGGGGCATGCAGAAGAAATGCACGTGTTGCAGTTGCTTGCAAGATTTTATTTGGTGATTCTTGTCAAATTGGATAAATAATCCATATTGGTACCTTTCCATCATTCATCATCATCATAGGAGGTCCCTCGAACGAGGATGACTTGCTTCCATAAGAGTTCACAGAAGTTTCAATGAAGGACCCGATGTTCCAACTCCAATTGAGGGGGTGGAAGATGTCTGTGCGTGGATTTTTTTAAAGTGTGGTGACCGTTGCACATCTGCCATCACATGGGCTTGACAGAGCTAGGTCTTGGTCCAGTGGCAAGGATTAACCAAGACAACTGGAGACCTGCTCTGCTGCACAGACCTAGTGCGCACACGTATCGCAGTGTGGGCAGGTCCGTGCTGCCCCTGGGCCCTCGGCTCTTCTGGGCCCTGTACCCTCATTCGCCGCACCTTCACCCACGATGTTCCAGGGCCCGGCGCTGCAGCTCTATTTATAGCCCCGACCTGCGGTGGTGTTCTCACACAGGTCGGGGCGGACTGTCAGACATGGTTTGGTTATGTGACTTTCTGTTATATTGGCTGCCGTTGAAGACATAATTCATTACGCAGGAACTGATTATTGCTGAGTTGAAAGTGTATTAAGCTCACATACTTTTAACAACAACCTGTTTAATGAGCTTTCATTATGATAGGAAAAGTCTACTGCAAAATATTGTTCAACAGCTGAACCCTAAAGCAGCGGAATGACATTCAAGCTGCCTTGTGTAGTAATACTTCCACAAACTCATATTCACTGCTGATAGTTGGTTGGTCTGTATTGACTATTGTATTCTGAGGAATAATACTTGACAGTTTTAATAGCTTTAAGGAGCTTTGTCTGATCTGTATGTCCTTGGCTCTCTCTTATTGCAATTGATGTTTCCTTTATTCTGTGTGTTTCCACTTATTCAAAATATTTCTCGGCTTGAATGCATAATTGTCTTAATTTGTACTCAAAATCCAGCGAACAGATACAAATATAGGATCAGTGCCCCCATCCCGTCGATATTATGTTTTTATGTTTTGAGTCTGGATGACAACAGTGGTGTTTTAATGGAAATTTTACCCTCAGTACCATATTGGTATCAGCTGACCACAGCTATTTATAAGACAGGAGAAACTTTAACATCTGTGAAGGTTTTAAAAACATTCTCAATGTATGTCAGGCTTAATCAGTATATGAGAAGCAGACTGCATCTGTGCCCCACAGTTATTTTCAAATCTAGCCTTCAGTATAACGCTTAGTGTCATTTCCTGGGAAGCTGATTCTTCCAAGATGACTGCTCCTATTGGAGACTGATAGCTGTCTAAGCATGGAAGCTGTAATATGTTCAGTATTTTTTTTAAGGCAATCATTTCCAAAAAGTAGGTAGGGTGATACCTGACATATTTTGGAGGACTTAGTACAGACGGTCTGGTCAGAATTTGAAACCTGCTTATCCAGATTAGATTACTTTAAGGAACTGTAAAATATGATCCAGCAACGAAAATAAGAAGCTCAAATAACTTGCCACAAGGAAGCAGTACCAGCCACACTGAGTAATAAAGGAAGTACCTTTATTAGTCCAAGCTAGTTGAACTCAGTGGTTCGCATGATCCCTTATCATAGAATCATAGAAATTTACAGCACGCAAGGAGGCCATTTCAGCCCATCGTGTCCGTGCTGGTCGGTGCTTCATAGTCATGCCTGAACCCAGATGTCATATTCTTGATGCTGCTGCACAACTGAACTGAGTCTGACAAATAATCATTTAGTTTCATTAAGAGCATATGTGGCCTGAAAAAAATCTTCATGAATAGTAAATGCTGTTTTTCAATATAGTTTTTGTGCCAAAACACAAAGGTACCATACTGGAATAAGGGAACTGCTTTTAGTTAATATTAACCTGTGTGTTTTTATATTGTATCCATTAATAAGTAACTGGTGCACAGTCCTCTTTACTGTCAGACATTGCTTTTCCCAGTCAAATGACATTCTCGGATGTCAGATTTTAATGGCTACTTTTAATAGATACTTGATCAGCCTCCAATCAGGTTGTATAATTCCAATAGTCTATCCACTAATGTTCATTAAAAGATTACTGTTCCAACAGTATTGTCATTACACCTAAGTGCTGGACCTGTTATAATGCAACTTTAACAGCAGTTTTTAGGGGATTAGCACGAAAATATTTCCTTTTCCACCCAAGTAAATGCTTAAATCTCCATGCTCTTAATTCTGTATCCAAGAGCTAGTACAGTCCTGTCCTTTAGCACTCACTGCCCACTATACCAAAGAGACATTATTTTTAAATTGAAGATTCTAGGAAGGATACCAGGAGAGACATCATGAACTGTCACAAGAGCAGTTTCCTACAAGTTCTAAATACCTTTATGAAAGATGGAAATTGGCTAGATCCAAAATAATTGCAAGTAGGCTCAGAGGTTTTAAATATATGCTATAGCTAGGTTCATTATGAAGCTTGTGCCTCTAATGCCATTTTCCAAGCAAGGTGGTAGACAGGCATCCTGATCCTAGGCCTTTCCAAAAGCCATTTTTGGTCTGTGCTCACAAACCCAATCCTAACACTGCATGGCACAGCAGATTGGCTTAAATTATTTTTTTTAAACATTCCTTTAATTTCTGCCCACCTCGTCTGAAGATGCCATTTGGGTAACAGTTCACGTGCACCAATAGCCCTCAACCTTGTCCAAGTGACACTTCTTCATTTGTAAGCCTAGACAGTGAAATCTTTATTTTATGTTTGTTGTTATTTTAATGGCAATCAGAAAATCCAGTCCAATAATTTGGCAGGCTATTCAAGCACAGAATGAATCAGAGCAGACTCCAATGCTGTACTCGCTCAATGACCACACAAGCACATTTTCCAGCATTGATCACAGGAGAGTAATCAGGAGTGGGAGCCCTGGATGATTCTCCCCCCTCAAGCTAAGAACAGTGAGATTAATTGTAGCCATTAACGGCTCCTCGTCAACTAACCCAACACAAACCGAAATTTGAACCTGCTACCTTCTGGCCTGTACAAGTTCTAGGCCAGATGGTGTCTTTACCTACTAGACAAGCTGTCAAGTTTTTTCAGCAGAGAATACACTTTTTTATTATTAGCTATATATCCATAATATATTAAAAATCTTACACCTGCATGCACTTTCTCCTGCAATATTTTTGTCACATATTAATGTCCACTTTTTACCATTATAAATTTTTATGTCCACATTTATAATGGAAACTGCCTATGTAAACTTATGCTGTCATTCCATCCTTCTGCCAGTATTGGTGCTGCAGCTCTTCTTGTTGACATCTCCTAGCCCTTCCGCCTGTACTGCAGAGATACTTCTGAACTAACTATTGCTCTGCTTCCCAAGTTACCTTAATTTTTGAAATCAACTGAAATTAAAATACTATATAAAAATAAGAACATCATGCATGATTTTAAAATGATAACAGAATGACGTGAGTACCCTGGTTTAGTTATCTTCCACTTCATAGCCAGAATTTTAATGGGGAGGTGGATGTTGGGGAGACGGGTGGGGGTGGAGGGGGGGGGTAGGGTCTTCAAAGCTGCTGGGAAACTTGGGAGAAAGGGTTCGGCAGGGTCTGATTTGCACGGCAAACCTCTGTTTCCCACCCGCAACCAAAACAGATTGAGAGGCTGGCTGGCTGTAGGTGAGTAGGCCTGTGGGATAAAGTGCCACGCTCTTTGGCTCTTGTATTTGTGTATCAGTTTGAGTATGAACATTCCAAAATGTGCCTAGAGTTTATAACCATTGATAAGTTTTTCATGTGGTATTTCTAATCAGTTATTTAATGGAGGTCCTGCGGTTTAATGCTTCTTTTAAAACAAAGGATTGAGAAATGCTATATGAACATTTTAAGTATTTTTGTAAACAGTAATTTCTAGGACATATTCTTTAAGTATCAATGCTTCAGTCAAGCAGCCAAATAACTCCATTGCGCAAGATGGAATTACTAACTGCAGTGAGCTGCCAAACGTAATGTTTTCCCTTCATCAGATGATGTTGGATTATTGGGAACTCTAAAAATAAAACATAAGACCAGTGGCACTCGCAAAAGCTTTGTTAAAACACATCTGTGTGGGTGGGTGGGGGGCGGGGGGCGATTTGTGGGGGAGGGTGGGTGGTCTGCCACTTGAAGCAGTTTGTATCTTTTCATAACTGATGAAGAGACCCAATTGCAACCAGAATGTTTACACAACACAAACTACCTGCAGTTGCCTGAAGAGCAAATGAAACACTCCTGGGAGAGGAGTTGATTCCCAAATGTAATGGTATCTCTCGAAGCTACAGGTGGTTAAACAAAAGGGATTGTGATCTAATCCACCTCTCTAAACAAGGTACCAGTATTTAAACAGTAGTCACTGTCAAGCATGACCTGTGAAAGCATTCTATCTCAGGAGCTGAAACGAACAGCAGATAAATGGCAGCAGCTTGTCTGAATGAACAGCAAAAAAAACTTAGAGGCAGGACTAAAAAAAGGCTTTTGAAAGTGCAGGTCATGTCGGTAACCTTGACTCTTAGTTAATCAGTAGCTTCCATTTTTTGAATTGCAGATCACGACTGGCTGAAAGCAATACAAGCCTTAAAGCAAAATGTCCTCAAGTGACTTACAAATAGATGCACAAGCCCAGGTTGATGGAAGTTAATATTGAAACAAGACCAGTCAATAATGCAGTGAGACTAGCATTTGTGTGAAACTGCATATACTGGGTGCTGCTTTGGTGACTGTTTTGAAAGACTCATTCAGATCAAACGTATTAGAAGATGTGGAGGAGAGGGAGGGATGAGGAAGACTTGTCATAAATGTCGTATCTATAATGCAAAAGGGTAGTCTAGTGGAAAAAAAACTATGGTGGTCTCAAAGTAGGCAATTCTTTTGCATCCTGAGACTGTGGGGTAATTTTGTGAGCCTATGTTCTTAGTGCAGAGACTCGCTACATGTGAGCATGGGTTGCACAATTGGCACTCTGGTGTTGTAGGGCTATTTGCAGCATGGAACTTGAATCGAGCAAAGCATCACACGGGGGGCCTTGCCTTGTTATCTGTTAGATGTCCATAGTCCCAGCATCAGCGCAAAATGCAACGATTATTTTATTCATTTTTTTTAATGGCTGAACCAAAAGCTTCTTACTTGGAATTAAGGCACAACCATAATTTATTTCCTCTAATGAATGGGCAGATCGTCAAGGCAAGTGATAAATTATTCATGCAGATGTGCTACTGGCTTGTGAAGGGAAGACTGAAAGTTTTTTTTTCTGCATACACTTATGATCCTAGCTAGTGACTAAATAATGTACCATCAGTGAAACCCTTCTCTTCCATAGCCTTTGTTTTATTCTGCAGGCATTATTGTTAATTTTCCAATTGAGCCCTAAGTGTTATTTCACATACAAACTATTCACGCGTGCAAAACAGTATTGTTATTTCTTTCCATTATGCTAGTGCTATCCAACATTGCTGAATATGCCATATTTTCAACTGCACAAACCTGATTTGAGGATTTTAAGTTTGTGCAAAAACAAGTGGTCTTGGTTGAATTTGATCATCTAATACATATAGGGGCCAAAATTGGTCGACACACTGCCCCCTACCGCCAACATACTGCCCAAAAATGCGATTTTCGTCAAAAAACACCGACATATCGCTCGGCGGAATAATCATCATTGACATACCGTCGAGTGGTATGCACACCGTCTGCCATGCAGGACCGCCCGCATACCGCCCAAAAAGTCAGATTTTCATTGCATACCAGCGCATACTGTCCTGGAAAAGGTGGTTTTGCACGATGGTAAGTGGGCGGAGTGCACGGATCTGCCATCTTGGAAATCAGGAACTGTCAGTTAAAGCAGCACCCTCTGTATTTTTGAAGTGAACAGTGATTTTACGGTGCGATTTAGATTGGAAAAGGTATATTTACTATTACTGAGTAACTTACTAAGATAGGCATTTTAGTTATATTTTTTTCATCGAAAATATTGTGGAGATTTAAAAAGAATAGGGCCTGTATTATCTCTGCCTGTATTGCTTGACAACCTATCTAATGAAGGAACCGGATGTGAGGAAGCTTATTGAGCAGCGTTATAAGGGTAATGGAAGAGGTCGCAGAATGATGATGATGATGATGAGGAGGAGGAGCCCTTACCTGCAAAGGATCTTCAGAGAAAAGTTTGACACTGTACAAGAGTGCTTAAATTCAATTCAAATGTTTATGTAAAAATGTAAAAAAAAAATACAATTTTAAAACTTATAACTTTAACAACAACTTTAACAACTAAACTTCAAGTACAACAAAAAGACCCTTTACTTTCTCCTTCCACACCCTCTTCCCCTTCCACGCCCGCGTGCTACACTGCCCTTGGGACTATTACCCGCTTTTTTACACCTGCCCTTCCCTTTCCCAATGCCCGTGGGCATGGACCTCCCTGTGTTGATACCAAGCCGGCATGCAGTACCGCACCCCAAGGGGCCTCAAGAGAAGCTCGCGATGTGGAAAGCGAGGCTTCAGGGCTGGGAGATTATGTCAGCTCCCCACCCTCGGGTGCTGTCGACCTGACTACTATGGCACGGGGATTCCGCGCCATGTCCCGATCCTGTCGATTGCCGCATGGCTTTGACGGTGTTGGCGGTTTGCTTCATCGCAGCGATCATATGCAACCTTTCCTCTGACTGCTGCTCTGATAGAGCCGCGATGTTTGTGACTATTGTAGTCATGGCCTTGAGCAGCTCTCGACCTATGCCGACGCTGGCCTGTGACAGAAGCACCATGTTCTGGTACACGCCTACAGCAACCGACCTTTTCTGCACCAACCTCCGTCGCTGCAGCAAAGGCGCTGCAACACTGGGGATGCCTTGCTGTACACCGCTTGGTCCCACAGAATCAGAGGAGCCATGGGGGAATCCTCCGAATACAGACTCAGTGCTGGAGGATGTTCCAGCTGTCCCACATGGAGCTGGTGTATCCTCCTCCATCTCCATCCCCAGCCCCACCTTCATTGGCTGCCAGATCAGCGGCTGTTCCTGTTCCTTTTCCTCTTCCTCTTCATCTTCCTCGTCAGGAGAGGGCTGGGTGCGCCAGAGGCAGTGGGTCTGTCATCTGTGTCGCTGTGGTCTGAGTCTGAAATACTCCTGACACAAGACTCCCAAAGCAAGCGCTCTACTCTGAACTCCTACACAGCAAGTGAGCCCCAGGTGGGCAGAGGCAATGTTTCAAGGACACCCTCAAAGCCTCCTTGATAAAATGTAATATCCCCACCGACACCTGGGAGTCCCTGGCCAAAGACCGCCCTAAGTGGAGGAAGAACATCTGGGAGGGCGCTGAGCTCCTCGAATCTCGTCGGCGAGAGCATGCAGAAAAAAAGCACAGGCAGCAGAAGGAGCATGCGGCAAACCAGACTCCCCACCCACCCTTTCTTTCAACCACTGTCTGTCCCATCTGTGACAAATACTGTAATTCCCGTATTGGACTGTTCAGTCACTTAAGAACTCACTTTTGGGGTGGAAGCAAGTCTTCCTCGATTTCAAGGGACTGCCTATGATGATGGTCTGAATCATCCGAATCTGGAAGTACAAAACAACATTTTAAAAAGCTTGGCACCAGGGGAAGAGTCAGTGTTACATTAGTACATAGTACAGTGACTTATCACAGTCTCTCTTAAATGCCCACCACTGCTGCAGTACTGCATTATATATTGCAGACAGACAATACATATATGCATTGCGTTACATGCCCCCAACATTCCAGTACATCACATGAGGCCAACATTACAGTGCAATAAACTTACATTACATTACATCAGGCCAACATTACAGTTACATTACCTGACATGAGAGGACCGCAACACAGACTGCACATTTTATTCAACTTGCCATCCTGTGTGAGTGGTCAGCTCCAATGCCGATGGTGACACAGTTGCTATCCCCAACCAGGGACAGGGCACGGATCTCAATGTCAGTCAGAGGCTCCTGGGTTGTGGGTTCTTCCCCCTCCCCCGGTGCGACGCTGATCCGCTGCTATTGCAAATGTCGTCTTCTGCAGAAAGTAAAGTAAAAATCCTCAATCCATTTTTAACATCGCACAAACACACACACACATTTTAAAAAAAAGCACTGATTGACCCTCTTGTCATTGCCTGAAAAGCATGAATACATCGCCGTAACCTTAAGATAAATAACATAATCCGTGTGACACTGAACCTACATTTACCTGGTACATAGCACATGGTGGGGGGGGGGGGGGGCATAAATAAAATCATTACTTACTCTTGCTACTCTCACCAGCTCTTCCCACCTCTTACGGCACCTTTACCCGGTGTGTACCGTAATACTTTTAAGAGGACACAGCCTCCCCAATCTCGTCCCATATTCGGTTGTACTCCTTTGGCGGCGGGGGGGGGGGGGGCTTTCCACGACCATCCTTGGTTAGCTCGGAGTGCCTCTCTGTTATGTGCGCCAGAAAGGCAGGTAACTCCATCTCATCGAAGGCAGGTGCCCTCAACCTCCCCTGCTTCTCGATGTTCCTGCGCTTTGATCTTTTTTTTAACATTGCCATAATCTTTTTACTGTTATGAATTTTGGTTTGTTAAATATCTCTTGTCTTCAAAGTGAGGAATTATTAGTTGTTAGCAATATATTTCCACTGTGCTATGTATTTTTAAACTCACTGCCCGTCGACTACCTTGATGTTCCTTCTCACTCCCTCTCCTCTTCAACTCACTGCGCCAGTGCGGCTGACCCCTGAAATCGCGGGTAAAACGCTGGTGTCAAAAAAAACGTGAAAAATATTTTGCGCGTGCGCAGTTCCATGCCGCACCACCCATCGGACAGAAAGTCGATCTGGATCGACTACTAAGATGCAGACCTCTGACATACCGTTGAAAAAATTTTGACTAATTTTGTCCTCTTCAATATCGGCGGTATGCCAGCGGTGTGAAACGACATATCATCGGCATACCACTGAGAAATGGGCTTATCGACCAATTTCGAACCCATTGTGGTTATGTTATTTTCTATTGTCCTTTTAGAAAAAATATTTTGGCTAATGGAAGGACTCTGCTTTGTTTTATTTAAGTCTTTATTCATAACTGTTGTTGTTCCTTTAATTGGTCAAGTAACACAACAACTTTAGTCTTAAGAAGATTACAGTTAATGGGCATTGACAAACTGCACAGCTTGGTGGACTATACAGTAACACAATTATTACTGATCTGACATGACACAAGCACCATACATGTGATGTCATGCTAGTTATACTGGAATGGTTTACAGTCTATAACACCTCTGCAGTGAGATAGAAACTCTTCAAATGCCTGTTGCTATGACTTGAGGTAATGATTAAAGGTAATGTAATTATTAATTTGGTGTCATACAGCAATAAATGTCTACCTGCATATTTATGTCCACCTTCTACATATGCAACACAGCACTATGCTCCTTTTGAATTGCTGAAGATTTTAACGGGCTATAAATTGTGATCTAAATTTAGGGAGCTGATTGCAATTTACGTGATTCCATTAAGGTTATAATTCATGAAATATGATAATGTTTCTGTAAAAATGATGAGTCATGGGTGAAGAGCCAAATTGGTTAAATTAGAGTGGCTCTATAGTTCTTAAAATACTGCAACTGAAATGACCAGAATACTCGATACTTTGATTTGAGGGGAAGAGAAAAACCATGAATGGCAGACTGCAGTGCAGACCAGTTTAAGCATGTGTGGATTGAAGCAAGTAACAGCTCATGATGGGTCATATGTTCTCGTGTCCTTCCTTTGAAAACAAACACACTAAGATCTATTGGCTGGAAATTCATGAAAAACCGCTGCCACCGGTTTGCTGCCAAAAAAAACGCTATGATTTCGAGGCGGAAAATTCATGAAAAAAATGAGAAAAAAATCCGCCGGCAGAAAAAATTGCCGTTGCACGAGGATTCACAGCGGAAACCGCGATCCTCGCTGACTTTAGTCCGAGGCCGATTACCATTGCGAGTTGGGCCTAGGGAGAGGAGAAAACACACACAATAATTTTCCAATAAATAAAAAATCGCAAAACATAAACAAGACCCTTTTCTAGTGAATCTCTGCCAAAGAATTTTAAAAATAAAAACTTTAACTTAACTTTTTTTTGCAGGGTTTCATATCGACCGCTGTTCCAAGGGCTGCTCCGACAGGTTTTTCCACTGTTTTTTTATTTCCATCTACGGGTCACCGCTGTGACCAAACTCGGGCAGAAGTGGTTTTTCCAATCTTGCACGCTGGCGGTCCACTCCCCAGTGGTATTTCAAAACTGCCGGCGGAAGACTTCAGTGAATTTCCCACCGCACTTTTTTCCGCCCAAAATCTCGAAATTCTACCGAAAAACGGAAGGTTGATGAATTTCCAGCCTTACATCTCCAGATAACTTCGGAGGGTCAATATGGACAAAGGATCTGAAGCTTGCATCTCCTGATCCCTCCCATGAACCCCCTCCCTCCCACTACTGTTACCCTTTCTTCACCAGTGCTTCAATGCTTCTTCAGGCACATCACTATCTAATTCTCATGAAATGTCTGTGTGTATGCAGATACTTAAAGTTACTGTGGGTGGTGATGCTGCTATTTTGGATTTGCCTGGAAGACCCCCTGCTGGGTGAAAATAGCAGATGGGACATTACAGGAGTAATTTTATGAGTTTGCATTTTTAAAATAGAGTGCATTTTGGGAATTCAGGTGCCCACCTTCCCTGATTTCTGTTAATTAAAATTAATGTGAGCAGAGACTCATAAAATTACTCCCTGTGAGTATATAAGCTTACTAATTTGGGTATGGTATTGCCATTACTTGCACTATTATACACTTTCTCATGATAAATATGTATGGACATTTTTACGTAACATTATTGTGAAAACCATAGAATATAACATGTACCAGTTTGTGCACCCCTCTGATTTCCTCAGGGACAGTATCTTTGATAGGCCCACTCCTGAACAAATCAGATCTCTTCCATTCTGATAAATGTCTACAATTTTTATTATATACCAAATGATGCATTGTGAATCCCCAGCATTTTCTGTTTTCATTATGTAGATTTTATTTTTTTTAACACCTCTTTAGAGGGGCTGCGTGGCCTTCTGCTGCTTCTATTTCTTATGTTCTTATGCTGTTTTTATTTAAATTACTGTAATCTATTGCCATATATTGTCATTTGTTGGTAGATCAACGCATATTTCACTCTATGCTCTCCTATTTTGTGCAGGTATTGGTTTTAAAGTTAAAAGCAGTGTGGATTAAGGGAGGGTGATTTGGCAGATGGAAATTTCTTCCTGCAATACATTCTCCTTGCTTTCGTGACATTTGTAGTGCAATATGCATAACCTAGCTATTTTCACTACCTTCCATAATACATGTTAATATTTCTCAGTGCAAGTACATCAGTTTTACTCTTAAAAATGTAAAGGCTTCTAGCTCATATATATCCCATTCTACTACTTTGCAAAAGTATTCTTGTCTTACTGTTTCTTTCAACGCATATAACTTACTTGTGCCTCTGGGCCCTCAAAATGGTGAACATCAAGTTCATATCCTCTGTTAGTATCTCTACATAATTTGTCTCTGTGTCTTGTTAGGAGACTGCCCTGCCCTACAAAAGGTCTAGTCATTTTTCCATTAATGGAATCCACTAGGATAGTCAGGGCCATGAAAAGCATTTACAAATTTGCCACTCAACCATTTTGTAAAAGGGTTGCACACTGCATGGATTCAAAGACTTTCTGTCGTTCATACAGTTAAGTGGCTTGTTAGCTGTTGGAGAAGTGTTCATTATTTCAAGTGCATTATTATTGTCCAATGTTTTTTTTGGCATGAGTTTTGCACAGAATTACCCCGTTAAAAATTGTGCGCACTTTTTATTTTGTTATTGGATATTTTTAAAAATCCAAGTAGGGTTATTAACCATCTTAGAACAAGGAGGAAAATAAAGCCCTTACCTTGTAAATTGATTGTTTTTATATAGTATTACTTTTAATGAAGGACTCATAGTACGTATTGTGTTTATATCTGAGATCATATAATAGCAGAGAGTGTTTTAGCAAGTGAACTGTTGCACTGATATAAATGAGCAAAGTAAGAATGTTTGCATGTTAATACAACTTTAACAAGAAAGAATGACTGTCACTTCTATAAAATAAGATTGAATCGCTTGTCCGTCGGTGGTCTGTAGCACAAAGATGCTTTCAATTATTTACCTCCGATATTGCCAAAGTCATTTTAGAAATAGGACCACACAATACCTCTTTCCGAGAGAGAGGTTTTCATCATTTAATGATGATCAGCTGGTAGTGGGATTCACAACTATGACAACTAAATTTTTGCTTTGAATAAAGGTCCCATCATTTACAGGTCAATCACCAGTCGTGATGGTTTGCCAGGGTCAGTAGTAAAAGGGATGACACGGGATGCATTTAAGAAGCAGCTGGGGGAGATGGTAGGGTTGGTATTCTGGAAGGAAGAAGTACACTGCAGTGAAGGGCCTTCTTTATCCAAATTGACCTTACGATCAGAAAATCTTCCAAAATTTTCAATAGCCCAAACATTATCTTGATTACTTCGGTAAAGGATAATGTAATTGAGGATTGCTAAGATACATTTTGGACAGCAAATCATACTTCAGATATAGCTGCTTGAAACTTGCTGAACTGTATTAGAAATGTTGACTCTGTTTTATAGACTGCAGTATCATATTACTTCTTGCAACTTTGTGCATGATCAGCTTGGGCAACCTGAAAGGGATTTGGTTCAAAAACTTTTAACAATTTCTCAAAAAAATGTTCTGTTTGTCCAATTGTTTCCTCATATCCATTGTGCAAATCATTCGCTATTTAAGTCATCTGTATTTTTATTGAGCTTTTCAAAGTTTAAAATCCTTTTTTAATATATTTTAGTGCAATTTTTCAGTTTGGAGTTAAATTGGGACTGCTGTGAAAAAGGTGGAGTTGAAAAATATATCTGCATTAATGGTGGAAATCTGAATTAAAAAGTAGAAAATGCTAGAAATGCACAGAAGGCCAATTAGCATCTGAAATGGAAAGACAGGTTAACATTTTCAATCTATCATTCATCAGAATATTTCTGCTTATTATCTAAAGCTACTATGTTATTTATGATAATGGTGCGGTGCTTGGGTAGTGCATGAGTCACCTATTCTTGTCTGCGGCACTGGCTTCTCTCCAAAGTTTATTTCCCCTTTCAGCTATGATCCTGTCACTTTGAAGCTATGGAATTGTGGGCTCTCACAGTGACTGTTCCCTGTCCTACAAGCACACAGTCTGATAACACTAGCTTATATTTTAACAGAACACAACTATCGGCCAATTGAATATGCTCGATAATGTACTTTCTCATAATAGTTGAAGAGTGTCTGCTCTGAAAGGGGTCCATTAATTGGGGGTTTGGAGAGGTAAGTTATTTTATGTTATGAAAATCCCAGACAGTATTTATATCTTTAAAAATCTCCACTTCATTTGGTAAAGACGTTTTATTTATTGATTTCCATTGTGGATACAGTATTTTTACTATTGAAGTCAATGGAACTGAATCGAAATCGCCCATTGTACTCTGTTAGCCAAAGTCAAAATGATCCCCAACGTGTTTGAACCAGCAGGACATCTGTTGAAATGTGAAACTACATCTAGCCAAACATCTTTGTGATCCTCTCATTCAGACTCTAAATGAAAGCAACTGTGTCTCCAAAGCTCCACAAAGAGTTAAGTTTTTCTCTCTCTGCTTTGTGGTGAAGCCATCTTGCATGTTGCTAAGCCACAACAAATTCCATTCAGCCTCATAACTTCAGACCTATATTTAAGTGAGCTTAACTAAAATGTTTTTATTTTATCTAAATATTTCGAACAGATCTTTTTTTTTTGGTTAATCAAGGCACCAAACGATAAAACCTCTATTTAATGAAACTGTTTTATTGTTTCACAAGTCAGCAACAGTGTAGTTGGAAGCAGATTTGGTCATAACTTTTTGCTCTATCCATTCATACTGGTCTGTATGGGGGTGCTCATTTCAGCCTGGCTAGCGATTGAGGAGATACACTTGGTTTTAACACCCTGGGAAGGGAATACTTAATCAGGCTTTCTATTCCTGATGGCTATCCACCTAGAAAAACATATGTATGTGGATATTGCATGAGGACAACTTGAGCTCAGCTGCAATGCCTTCCACCTTCAGTGAACCTGCGAACACTTGCTGTCCAGGTGGACACATGAAGAATAGTTACTTGGGCATGATACAGGAGGGCTGGTGGAGCGCATGGTACTATGATGCAGCAAAAAACCACCTTCAGGAGATGAAAACATTGTCAAAAAATAATTTATTAATTCAGTGGAAAGGTTCTGAACCATTTTTGCAATTATAATAGAGCAATCTAAAAATAAATATCGAGTTTGACTGAATGACTAATTAACCTATTTTTGGGAGGGGGAAATGTTTGAGGGAATCATTTTGTCCAGGACACCTAGAGAGCTCCCTGCTCTTCTTCAATTAGTGTCATGTGATCTTTTGCGTTCACTGGAACAGGCACGGTCTCAGTTTAAAGGCTCAACTGAAAGACAGTACCTCATGACAATGCAAAACTTTCTTTGTACTGAGCTGGAGTCAGTCCAAATTATGCACTGAAATCCTGGAGTGGCGCTTTTTTAGTCAAAGATGGCAGTGCTACCAACAGAGCCAAGTTGACAATAAATTTAAAAGCAATTTGATAAAAATAACATACGTATTTTTTTTGTGTTCCAGCATAGGTGACATGAAAAAGCCAAATTTGCGAATTAAACATTTCAGAGGTAATTTTAACCTAACCCGCCAGATGAGAAATGGGCGGGTTCAGGTCTGTTGCCTGTTTTGCACCACTCCAAATTTTATGCTCCATGTCAGTCAATGGGGAGTAAAATTGAGTGGGGTGCAAAGTGGGCATGCGATCCTTAGTTTCTTAAATAGTCCAAGTATTTATGTACGGTGTTATTATGGAGGCAGTTTGTCTAAAATAGACATCTGCCTGAGTAAAAGCCAAGGCAGATAATCAAATTGCTAAAGTTTATAAATAAAAAGGGATTTAAAGTTACCTGGGGATTAGTTTGCAAAGAAATAGAAGGGCTGGCAACAAACCAAGGGACATATGATAGCCCAGAAAAAAAAATCTTTTTCATTCCAGTGTGAAAATCTTTTAAAGTTGATAAGAGTTTCAAACAGTTTCCCTCTTCAATGGAGCATTAAACTTTAAACACTTCAGACTGAGAGTTGAGTTGAGTTTTGATTGACAGTACTTTTATTCAACTTTTCAAATATTTCTGTATAGCATAGAAGGTATATTTTGTCAGTCACTTTGCCAAGCTATCAAATTCTATTTGGTGACATTGCCATAAGTTCTCTGGGCTTATGTCTACCTTCCTGTTTTCAAAACTCTTTGTATTGTCTATCGGTGTTCTGCTAGGCACGAGCGTATGAACTTGCCATCTGCAGCTAGAACAGACCAAACTTTATGGCGTACTACTCATGTTCCTTTGTGTAGTAAATGAAATCACTGTAATGCTCTTGGAAGGCAGAACCGACGGCTGAGCTTAAACATTGCTGCTCTCAAACTTTCAACTTAGCACAATCAAGACACTATTTTGCCTCACTCGGTTCAGGCTGAGATTTTCATCCAATTTAAATTCTGACCAACCGGAGCAGTAATGCTGAGCCGCTGGAGGCAAAGTTTTGGATTTGGTCTTGATTTTCCAGGAGGACACTGGCTCAAGCCTTGGAAAAACTTCTGAAGTGGATGCAGCACAGTAAAAATCTGTGAGGGAGTGATGCCTCCTGGAGAACTCCCATCAGCTTTGGAGATAGAGAAGTTTACCAGAATTTCATCCTATAACTATTTTAACTCTTTGTTTAACTTTATTTGGAAACATTAATTTTTGGAAGAATTTGAATTGGGTGTTAGCTGACCATTCATCTTTCATGCGGATGGGTGTAAATGCTGAAAGGCAAAGAGTAAGCTGTTCAACCAATTAAGTCTACCATAAAAATCCCAGCTGTGGTGACAGCATCTCTTACCACACAAAACCTCATTGTGAACTGAGGATAACTTTAATATAACTTCACAATCAAAGTTCGTGTCAAAACAGAAACTTTTGAGCAATCACAGTGAGATGAGTAAATGAAAGAATGAAGACAAAGAAGTGACGTTATTTTGAATGGCATCTTGTCTATTGACATATCATCTCAATTCTAAAGTTATATATTAGGGCTGTGCCTGAAGGTTATTTGCAGGCAACATTTACTTCTGTTTTATTAACTAAGACATTAAATCTAGCACAGCTATGACAGGAAAACTTCCCGTTGCCTTTTTAAAATGTCGCGGAAAGTGCATGTTTAGTTATTCATACTTAAGTGCTTGCGTTCTTGCAACTCCAGATGGCTCAGGCAATTATCGTTAATTTCTTTGCTACTACGGTTTACATTACGTTTTGTTTTCATTTTTTTTACATGACTCCACTGAACATTAGGTGTTGCATTGCCGCGCCTCAAGAATGTTTAAACACTAATTGATGTCTTGTAGCAAAGAGAGAAATTTTTTAAAAATTGTTTCTCTTTTTAAAATGGACTTATATTATGCACTCTAAATCTTTCTTATCACACTCCAATTTCAGTTTATCTTTAATTCTTTTTATCATTGCTTCTACTTTTTCCAGGTTCTCACATTTAGTGTTATGTATCTCTGAGCTTTGCTCTTACTGCTTCTCCCTCTTTTTTGAAAGTCTTTCCTTCACTATGCCTATGTTTCCAACTCTTTGGGCTCAATTTTCCCAAGTATTTCTGCCTTTTTTTTTTTGGAGCAGGTTGCTTTTTCTGGCCTAACTTAAAAATCCCCAGTTTCCCCAATCAATTTGCACCAGCGTAATTCAGTTAGTTACGAATTTTTTAAGTCCGTTTTTTTTTTCAGCCACCTACGCCACTTCTGGCCAGCTGAGAGTTACTCCAGTTCTGATTAGGCCAGCGTATGTGGCCTGTCCTGAAAAACCTTCCCTAGAGTTAAGGAAATCCGCGCAGATAAGGAAAGCGGTGCAGCTGATGTCCGCACACACTGAAAGAATTGAAAAACACATAGCAGCAACTTAACTCCAACCTCGCCCGAAGGCTGTCCAGTTTTGTCTCGGTCCCCGGTTCACACACACAGTGTTTGGGGTGGGCGGGGGGAAAGAGGAGAGAGGAGAGAGAGAGAGACGAACTGGCAACTGAGAAGGCCGGACAGCCTTCGGGTGGGGTTGGAGGTAAGTTGGTGCTATGTGTTTTTCAATTCTTTTAATGTGTTGGGAGGTGGCTGTATGCTTCACTTTGCAACCTCAGCTCGCATTGTGTCCCTGGTTACTATGGCAACCCAATCTTTTTGGCGCACATTCAGACTCCACCCCAAAAACTAAAGGTCGGCTTAGGCCACACCAAAATGAAGAGATCCAACGAGGAAACTTGCAACATTTTTTGGGGGGCATACTTGGGTCCCAAAAAATCGGGTGTAACTCTTCAAGTACGCCAAAAAAATGCTTTGGGGAAAATTGAGTTCCATATGTCTCACGCACACTTACTCTCCACGTATCTCTCATTAACTCAGTTGATTCTGTGATCTAGCACTTCTAGTGAGGAGCCGTGCTCATTGGTAAATCACCAGCCGACAGCACAGGATCTTCCATTCTTTGATTTTAATCATGGACTGCACGTTTGCGATTTCCTGGGAGGCACTTCCTGCAAGTGCCACTCTTTAAGTAGTATCATGGAATCACCCCATATATATCATTTTGCTTGTCTATTTTTATAGGTTTTTCACTCTTTTTGCCCTCAAATATTTTCTCCTTTCTTTCTGTAGTTGTGGAGAGTGTCCAGGTGAGAGTCTGTAGCTGTGGAGAGTGAGGGCGAGAGTCTGTAGCTGTGGAGAGTGAGGGCGAGAGTCTGTAGCTGTGGAGAGTGAGGGCGAGAGTCTGTAGCTGTGGAGAGTGAGGGCGAGAGTCTGTAGCTGTGGAGAGTGAGGGCGAGAGTCTGTAGCAGTGGAGAGTGAGGACGAGAGTCTGTAGTTGTGGAGGGTGAGGGCGAGAGTCTGGGGTTGTGGCGGGTGAGGGCGAGAGTCTGGGGTTGTGGGGAGTGAGGGCGAGAGTCTGGGTTGTGGAGAGTGAGGGCGAGAGTCTGGGTTGTGGAGAGTGAGGGTGAGAGTCTGGGGTTGTGGAGAGTGAGGGTGAGAGTCTGGGGTTGTGGAGAGTGAGGGTGAGAGTCTGGGGTTGTGGAGAGTGAGGGTGAGAGTCTGGGGTTGTGGAGAGTGAGGGTGGGAGTCTGGGGTTGTGGAGAGTGAGGGTGAGAGTCTGGGGTTGTGGAGGGTGAGGGTGAGCATCTGGGTTGTGGAGAGTGAGGATGAGAGTCTGGGGTTGTAGAGAGTGAGGGTGAGAGTCTGGGGTTGTGGAGAGCGAGGGTGAGAGTCTGGGGTTGTGGAGAGTGAGAGTCTAGGGTTGTGGGGAGTGAGGGTGAGAGTCTGGGGTTGTGGAGGGTGAGGGTGAGAGTCTGGGGTTGTGAAGAGCGAGGGTGAGAGTCTGGGGTTGTGGAGAGTGAGGGTGAGAGTCTGGGGTTGTGGAGAGTGAGGGTGAGAGTCTGGGGTTGTGGAGAGTGAGAGTCTGGGGTTGTGGAGAGTGAGGGTGAGAGTCTGGGGTTGTGGAGAGGGAGAGTGAGGGTGAGAGTCTGGGGTTGTGGAGAGTGAGGGTGAGAGTCTGGGGTTGTGGAGAGTGAGCATGAGAGTCTGGGGTTGTAGAGAGTGAGGGTGAGAGTCTGGGGTTGTGGAGAGCGAGGGTGAGAGTCTGGGGTTGTGGAGAGTGAGGGTGAGAGTCTAGGGTTGTGGGGAGTGAGGGTGAGAGTCTGGGGTGGTGAGGGTGAGAGTCTGGGGTTGTGGAGGGTGAGGGTGAGAGTCTGGGGTTGTGGAGAGCGAGGGTGAGAGTCTGGGGTTGTGGGGAGTGAGGGTGAGAGTCTGGAGTTGTGGGGAGTGAGGGTGAGAGTTTGGGGTTGTGGGGAGTGAGGGTGAGAGTGTGAAGAGTGACAGGGAGTCGAGCTGTGAAGAGTGAGGGTGAGATGAGTGTTATCAGGTAAAGTTTTATGTGGGGGAGTTAACTGGAAACTGGCACTGGGTATGTGTAGCACATAATTTGTTTTGATAGAATGCGATTGGTTATTTTTGTCAAAGTTGACAATACAGACATAACTCGAAGATACAATTGCTTGAAGGGACAGTGATGTCTAGTGCTGGATAAAAGGGCACTGCATTACGTAGGCTTACATAAGATATACGACACAGAAAAGGCCATTCAGTCCAACCAGTCCACACCATTTATACTCCACTTGTGCCTCCTCCTGTCTTTCCTCATCTAATGCTGTTACCATAATCCTTATTCCATTCTCTCTCATATACTTATCTAGCCTCCCCTTAACTGCATCTATACTATTTGCCTCAACTACTCCCTGTGGTAGCGAGTTCTACATTTTCACCACTCTCTGGGTAAAGAAGTTACTTCAGAATTCCTTATTTGTTCATGTTATGAATGTAAACTTGTATATACCCTGTACAGCCACCAGAGGGCTCATCCCCTGGAGTCCAAAGGGATCCCACAATCCCTTGGGAGCACAGGTACTTAAGGAGGCGTCACAGTCTGGAGAGGCACTCTGGAGACATGCAATAAAAGACTACGGTCACACTTTATTTTGAGCTCACAGTATCCAGTCAGACTCTTTATTCATATATAACAACTGGCGACGAGATACAGATGACGAATCCAACAATGCAGAGAACAGTGGGCATCCTGGAGAAATTCTCGGAGGGAGATGATTGGGAAACCTTCGTGGAGCAACGCGACCAATACTTTGTGGCCAACAAGCTGGAAGGAGAAGCGAATGCTGCCAAACAAAGGGCGACTCTCCTCATCGTCTGCGGGGCACCAACATATGGCCTCATGAAAAATCTGCTCACTCCAGCGAAACCCACAGAGAAATTGTACGATGATTTGTGCACACTGGTCCGGGAGCATCTGAACCCGAAGGAAAGCATTCTGATGGCGAGGTACCGGTTCTACACCTACAAAAGGTCTGAAGGCCAGGAAGTGGCGAGTTATGTCGCCGAACTAAGACGCCTTGCAGGACATTGCGAATTTGAAGGACATTTGAAGCACATGCTCAGAGACTTTTTCGTACTTGGCATTGGCCACGAAACCATACTTCGCAAACTTTTGACTGTAGAGACCCCAACCTTGAGTAGCGATAGCCCAGGCGTTCATTGCCACCAGTGACAATACGAAGCAAATCTCTCAGCACACAAGTGCTGCTACAAATATTGTGAACAAAGTGATGTTGTTTACGAATCGTAACGTACAGGGCAGGTCACACATACCTGCAGCTGCACGTCCGCAGATGATTCAGAGTCCACCATCAAGGGTGATGAATGTAAGGCCATTAACACCATGTTGGTGCTGCGGGGGTAATCATCGTTTCCATTCATGACGATTCAAAGAGTATGTTTGCAAGGGCTGTGGAACAATGGGACACCTCCAACGTATGTGCAGGCGAGCTGCAAATCCCGTTAATCCTGCAAACCACCATGTTGTAGAGGAGGACAGTTCCACAGCGGATCACGACGAACCAGTGCCTCAGACCAAGGAGGCAGAGGGATATGGGGTGCACACATTTACCACAAAGTGTCCCCCGATAATGCTGGAGATTGAATTAAATGGACTCCCAGTGTCAATGGCGCTGGACACGGGTGCGAGCCAGTCCATCATGAGCAAAAAGACTTTCGAAAAATTATGGTGCAGCAAGGCCTCAAGGCCAGGCTTGACGCCCATTCGCACAAAACTGAGAACTTACACAAAGGAACTGATTCCGTAATCGGCAGTGCTACTGTAAAGGTCTCCTACAATGGAGCGGTGCACAAGCTACCACTCTGGGTGGTACCAGGCGATGGTCCCACGCTGCTCGGCAGGAGCTGGCTGGGAAAGATTCGCTGGAACTGGGATGACGCCCGAGCGCTCTCGTCCACTGACGACACTTCGTGTGCCCGGGTCTTAAACAAGTTTCCTTCGCTGTTCGAACCAGGCATCGGGAAGTTCCAAGGAGCAAAAGTGCAGATCCACCTAATTCCGGGGGCACGACCCATTCATCACAAGGCGAGAGCAGTACCATACATGATGAGAGAAAGGGTAGAGATCGAGCTGGACCGGCTGCAACGAGAGGGCATCATTTCGCTGATCGAATTCAACGAGTGGGCCAGTTCGATTGTTCCAGTGCTCGAGGGAGACGGCACCGTCAGAATCTGTGGCGATTACAAAGTAACTATCAACCATTTCTCCCTGCAGGATCAGTACCCACTACCAAAGGCTGATGATCTCTTTGCAACACTGGCGGGAGGAAATATGTTCACGAAGCTGAACTTGATCTCAGCCTACATGACGCAGGAGCTGGAGGAATCATCGAAATGCCTCACCTGCATCAACACGCAGAAAGGTCTCTTCATTTATAACAGATGCCCGTTTGGAATTCGATTAGCCGCAGCGATATTCCAGAGAAACATGGAAAGCTTACTGAAGTCGGTCCCGCGCACGGTGGTTTTCCAGGACGACATCTTGGTTACAGGTCAGGACACAGTCGATTACCTGCAGAACCTGGAAGAGGTTCTGAGTCGACTCACCCGCGTGGGGCTCAGGTTGAAACGCTCGAAGTGCGTTTTCCTGGCGCCTGAAGTAGAGTTCCTGGGGAGAAGAATCGCGGCGGACGGCATCAGGCCCATCGATTCGAAGACGGAGGCAATCGAGAACGCACCGAGGCCACAGAACGTGACGGAGCTGCGGTTGTTTCTAGGACTCCTGAACTACTTTGGTAACTTCTTACCGGGTCTCGGCACACAGTTAGAACCACTGCACGCCTTACTGCGTAAAGGAGACGAATGGGTATGGAGCAAAAGCCAAGAAAATGCCTTTGTAAAAGCTAGAAGATTGTTATGCTCAAACAAATTGCTTGTGTTTGTATGATCCATGTAAGCATTTGGTACTAGCATGTGATGCGTCGTCATATGGTGTCGGGTGTGTATTGCAACAAACGAATGAATCTGGCAAATTGCAACCGGTTGCTTATGCATCCAGAAGTCTGTCTAAGACTGAGAGTCTACAGCATGATTGAAAAAGAAGTGTTAGCGTGTGTCTATGGGGTAAAGAAAATGCATCAATATCTGTTTGGGGTAAAATTTGAATTGGAAACGGACCATAAAAGCCACTAATATCCCTGTTTTCTTAGTGAGGGGATAAATATGAATGCATCGGCCCGCATCCAGAGATGGGCGCTCACGTTGTCCGCATACAACTACGCCATCCGCCACAGGCCAGGCACAGAAAACTGCGCCGATGCTCTCAGTCAGCTGCCATTGCCCACCTCTGGGGTGGAAATTACGCAGCCCGCAGATTTAGTCATGCTTATGGAAGCATTTGAGAGTAAGCAATCACCCGTCACAACCCGCCAGATTAGAACCTGGAAGAGCCAGGACCCTTTACTGTCCCTAGTAAAAAATTGTGTGCTTCACGGGAGCTGGTCCAGTGTCCCAGTGGAAACGCAGGAAGAAATAAAGCTGTACCTGCGGCGCAAAGATGAAATGTCTATACAGGCAGAATGCCTTCTGTGGGGCAATCAGGTAGTGATCCCCAAGAAGGGCAAAGACACTTGTATCAGTGACCTCCACAGTACCCACCCAGTCATCATAATGATAGAAGCGATAGCCAGATCCCACGTGCAGTGGTCTGGTATCGATGCGGACTTAGAGTCCTGCGTGCACAGATGTAACACATGCTTACAGTTAAGCAATGCACCCAGGGAGGCGCCACAAAGTTCATGATCTTGGCCCTCCAAACCGTGGTCCAGGGTCCATGTCGACTATGCAGGCCCTGTTTTTGGGTAAAATGTTCCTTGTGGTTGTAGATGCGTACTCCAAACGGATTGAATGTGAGATAATGCCGGCAAGCATGTTCGCTGCCACCACTGAGAGCCTGCGGGCCATGTTTGCCAAGCACGGACTACCTGATGTTCTTGTGAGCGACAACAGGCCATGTATTACCAGTGCCGAGTTCAAAGAGTTCACGACCCATAACGGGATCAAACGTTACATCTGCCCCGTTCAAACCAGCATCCAATGGTCAGGCATAGAGAGCAGTGCAAACTATCAAGCAGGGCTTAAAGAGGGTAACTGAAGGCTCACTGCAGATTCGCCTATCCCGCTACCGCACGAGACACCACTTGCTCACTGGGATTCCACCTGCTGAACTGCTCATGAAAAGGGCACTTAAGACAAGGCTCTCGTTAGTTTACCCTGATCTACACGAACAGGTAGCCGTAGGTGGCTTCAACAAAGTACATATCATATGATAGTGCTAATGTATCACGCAAAATTGAAATCAATGATCCTGTATTTGTATTGAATTATGGACAAGGTCCCAAGTGGCTTCCCGGCACTATTGTGGTCAAAGGGGGGAGCAGGTGTTTCGGGTCAAACTTTCAAATGGACTTATTCACAGGAAACACTTGGACCAAATCAAACTCAGATTCATGGACTATCTTGAGCAACCCACTTTGGACCCTACCTTCTTTGACCCTCCAACGTACACACCAGTGGCAACCGACGCCGCGGTTGGCCACGAAGCAGAACCCATCACCCGCAGCAGCCCAGCAGGACTCACCACACCAGGCAGCTTGGCAAGGCCAGCTGCACAGCAGCCCATCGAGGGCCCAACAAATGATTCACCCAAACCAGCATTTGCACCGAGACGATCAACTAGGCAAAGAAAGGCCCCAGATCGACTCACCTTGTAAATAGTTACACTGTTGACTTTGGGCGGGGCGGTGGGGAGGGGGAGTGTTGTTATGTATGTAAACTTATATATATATATACACTGTACAGCCACCAGAGGGCTCATCCCCTGGAGTCCTAAGGGATCCCACAATCCCTTGGGAGCACAGGTACTTAAGGAGGCCTCACAGGCTGGAGAGGAACTCTGGAGACCTGCAATAAGAGACTGAAGTTACATTTTACATTGAGCTCACACTATCCAGTCAGACTCTTTATTCATATATAACAGTTCATATATTGATGGCCTCTAATTATGCTCTGTACCTACTCTATTAAAACATTTCATAATTTTAAAGACCTCGATTAGGTCACCCCTCAGCCTTCTTTCTTCAAGTGAAAAGAGACCCAGCCTGTTCATCCTTTCCTGACATGTATACCTTCGCATTTCTGGTATCATCCTTGTAAATCTTCTCTGCACCCTCTCCAGTGCCTCTATATCCTTTTTATAATATAGCAACCAGAACTATACGCAGTACTCGAAGTGTGCTGATACAGGTTTAGCATAACTTCCCTATTTTTCAATTCTTTATGTCTTGAAATAAACCCGTGTGCTTGGATTGCTTTTTTTATGGACTTGCTAACCTTTGTCACAACCTTTAGTGATTGGTGTATTTGTACTCCGAGATCCCTTTGTTCCTCTACCCACCTAGACTCGCACCCTCCAAGTAATAAGTGACCTCCCTATTCTTCCTACCAAACTGTAATACCTCACTTTTATCTGTGTTAGAAACATAGAAACATAGAAAATAGGTGCAGGAGCAGGCCATTCAGCCCTTCTAGCCTGCACCGCCATTCAATGAGTTCATGGCTGAACATGAAACTTCAGTACCCCCTTCCTGCTTTCTCGCCATACCCCTTGATCCCCTGAGTAGTAAGGACTTCATCTAACTCCCTTTTGAATATATTTAGTGAATTGGCCTCAACTACTTTCTGTGGTAGAGAATTCCACAGTTTCACCACTCTCTGGGTGAAGAAGTTTCTCCTCATCTCGGTCCTAAATGGCTTACCCCTTATCCTTAGACTGTGACCCCTGGTTCTGGACTTCCCCTACATTGGGAACATTCTTCCTGCATCCAACCTGTCCAAACCCGTCAGAATTTTAAACGTTTCTATGAGGTCCCCTCTCACTCTTCTGAACTCCAGTGAATACAAGCCCAGCTGATCCAGTCTTTCTTGATAGGTCAGTCCCACCATCCTGGGAATCAGTCTGGTGAATCTTCGCTGCACTCCCTCAATAGCAAGAACGTCCTTCCTCAAGTTAGGAGACCAAAACTGTACACAATACTCCAGGTGTGGCCTCACCAAGGCCCTATACAACTGTAGCAACACCTCCCTGCCCCTGTACTCAAATCCCCTCGCTATGAAGGCCAACATGCCATTTGCTTTCTTAACCGCCTGCTGTACCTGCATGCCAACCTTCAATGACTGATGTACCATGACACCCAGGTCTTGCTGCACCTTCCCCCTTCCTAATCTGTCACCATTCAGATAATAGTCTGTCTCTCTGTTTTTACCACCAAAGTGGATAACCTCACATTTATCCACATTATACTTCATCTGCCATTCATTTGCCCACTCACCTAACCTATCCAAGTCACTCTGCAGCCTCATAGCATCCTCCTCGCAGCTCACAGTGCCACCCAACTTAGTGTCATCCGCAAATTTGGAGATACTACATTTAATCCCCTCGTCTAAATCATTAATGTACAATGTAAACAGCTGGGGCGTCAGCACAGAACCTTGCGGTACCCCACTAGTCACTGCCTGCCATTCTGAAAAGTACCCATTTACTCCTACTCTTTGCTTCCTGTCTGACAACCAGTTCTCAATCCACGTCAGCACACTACCCCCAATCCCATGTGCTTTAACTTTGCACATTAATCTCTTGTGTGGGACCTTGTCGAAAGCCTTCTGAAAGTCCAAATATACCACATCAACTGGTTCTCCTTTGTCCACTTTACTGGAAACATCCTCAAAAAATTCCAGAAGATTTGTCAAGCATGATTTCCCTTTCACAAATCCATGCTGACTTGGACCTATCATGTCACCATTTTCCAAATGCGCTGCTATGACATCCTTAATAATTGATTCCATCATTTTACCCACTAGGCTGACCGGTCTATAATTCCCTGTTTTCTCTCTCCCTCCTTTTTTAAAAAGTGGAGTTACATTGGCTACCCTCCACTCGATAGGAACTGATCCAGAGTCATTTGCCAGTTATATGCCCATTCTGCAAGTTTACTAATGTCTTCTTGTAATTTGTTGCAGTCCTCCTCAGTATTGACTATTTCCCCCCCCCCCCCCAATTTGGTGTAATTTGCAAATTTAGAAATTATGTTTTTGATTGCAATGCATTTCATTGATCATAAATTTGTACAGGCACAAAACTTTTGATAAAATGGACAGATAAATAATGATTCAAAATTTATCCTTTATTTAATGTATAATGTAATCAGAGAATGCAATTATTCTCTTGACATCACTATAGTTTGTTACACCTGGCTTACAGTGGACAGGAACAGCGTTTCCCTCCATGGGCCCCGGTGCAAAGGTTCGGTTTGGGGGTCCTTATATTTTACTAGAGAACAATACTAAGTACTGCTGTCTTAGACTGGTGTCAAATCCACACACGCACAGTTGTGAAAAGGCATTTTTGCAATAGGTAATATGAGAATAGTTGAAAAAATGATCAGGGATCACTGTATCGTTGTCCTTTCGCTGGATCTGCTCAGGGCCTCTGACTGGCTCAGAGCCTCATGCAATTGCATGGTTCCAGTCCCTGGCTATATGTTATTTTATTACACACTACAGATCACTAAGAGTGTTTTAGAATTGCATAGAAATTTATGTTTGGAACTTAGAATTGCCATGGAGTAGCATTTTTTTCTTGTGCTAACCCTTTTGCCAGCTAATTTTGTGGATACAGTGCATTGAAGCAAGCATTGTATGGCTGCAGTGCAAAGACTGCTTCAGGGCAGTAACTGTTTCCATTTATTGAGCCATTCTGTTTCTGTGCCTGGAGTAACTTTGGCAGGTAGGGAAAGGTATGAAGACTCTCTCTGGCTTTACACCCTGAGGATCTGCAGTGTTTTGCATCTCGCAGCTGATTGGCAATTGTTTAGTGCAGGCCGCGACATATCCAACAGTGAGAGCGTATGCATGGCTGTGGCACAATTGGTAAATATCTCCTAAGGTAATGTAGTCACAGGATACCTGCACCGGGATCACTTTGGCTGGGCATTTTCAGGTTAGTGGCTGTACAAAAAATTCCCCCGTTTTATATGACAACAATCCAAGTTTAACTCCTGGATGTTGGCACAAGGCAGGGGAATCGTGACATGGAAGCATGACTGAGGCTGACATTGTAAGGGAACTCGACTAGCATACATAGCAGAAGCTGAATGACCAATGGATTAATGACTATTACCTTTATTAATTCAAACTTTGCTCCTTATAGGAGTGCAGCCAACATCAGACATGCAGGTCTCCCTCCATCATCTGCACTCCAAAGTGTAAATAACATGATATTTGTGGGACTGACAGCATCTGAGACCCATGAAAATGTGGGTCCACGAATACCCCATCAAGTTAAGGCTGCTAGTTTCACTAGAGTAAAGATGGTGAGCCAGTTCTAAGCATTTGCACTCTAGGGCAAGAATTTCATCAGCCTAACGCACGTTTTAACGTGAATTTTGCCGTTAAAAGTGCTATTTTGTTCTTAAAATTAAGTGCACAAAATTCCTCAAACCTTAAGCATGGCGTTTTGAAAATATCGGCAAAAAGCGGATTGCCCTGGTGCAACGCGGAAGAAAACCGCACTGCCTAAGTTTGGCCATTCGGCGAACCCGTTTTGGGATGAAAAATAACGCACAGGAAAATCAGGTGTTGCAGCCTCAGAAACATCAGTAAGTAGGAAGACCTGCAAAAAAGGTAAGTTAAAGTTTTAATTTTTTTACTTCCTTTGCGGCAATTACTTAGTTAAGCGTCTTGTAAATGTTTTGTGATTTTTGATTTTTTTGTTTTTTACAATTTTTCTTTTGTGTTTCCTCCCCTCCTAGGGCCTGTATTTTTGCCGTTGATAGGCCGCAGGCTAAAATTGGCGAGATGGCGGTTTTTAATGCCAATCGTCGTGCAACGTTGTTTTTTTTAAAGGAGAGGCATACTTTGTGTCCAAATTTACCCCCTTTAAAAAATGGCAACATTTTTATTCTTATTCACTAAAATGACATTTATCAAATATCGACAGGCTGGGGAATTTCTGGCCCTGGGACTCTGTACTGTAGAGCGGAGCCCAACATCATTACAGATTCTAAATCCCAATGTAGAGCATAATAGGGCAGAACAACACACTGAGGGCACTCTCTCAAAATAGGGTCAAAAAATCTGGTATTAAAAGTAGCTAAATGCCATTTAGATTCAGTGACTATTTGCTCTGAGCTTCCATTATGAAATGACCAGCATTCACTGTTTAAATAAAAATATTTTAAAACAAGCAGAAGTTGAAGTTAATATTTTTTTTATTGGATCCTGCTATTAACAGGAGTTCTTGAATATGATTCTGAATCCATCTTAGTTGAAGGGAAATCTGGGTGTGTGCTAATTAAAGAGTTAAACTTCATCTTACCATGTGTCTTTGAGCAGGCTGGTGAGCCTGGGTTAATAGTACGGGGCGGGGGTATATAGAGAAGACCAATTAACACATTGCATTTCCAAATGAATATGGATATATTTTTTTGTATGTGGCGGGAGTGGTATATGAGTGGTTGCGTGACTGCCAGTAGTCAAGCTTAAACGGTATATAGTGTAGTAAGCGATCAAATTTCTTTGAGATGGAAGTACTGTACAGAGCGTTTTCAAGCAGGGTCAGGTCTAATCATCTCAGCTGCCACAAAGTCTGCGTTCTGCATTGTATCTAAGCACTGCCCACAGGGAATGATTTCCCTAAATGAAGACCTTACACCTAACACTGCATATGGAACAGTATATGGCAGTGTGGAGATTAGAGTGGAATGCTGAGCTTGGAAACGTGGCAGTTTTCAGCTCAGTATGGTTTGAATTACGACTCCTAAGCCACAATAGGGGAAGACAACAGCAAATTGTGGTCTCTGCGCAGTTTCTTTGAAACAGAAAACAAACCACTTTTCTTTCTTTTTAAAAAAAAGCAACTCTCTTTTCTCTTGTTTAACAGAAGAAATATGCATGTGCTTCTGCTAGCTGACCGTAAAGCACTTCTATTGACCACAAAAACACTCGACATAGTAATTGAATATATATATGACCTATAATTACAGTATGCTACCATACTTAGCATTTAGAGAAACTTTTTCTTTCTCTCACCGAACCAATTAATTGGAATGTTATTGTAACTCAGTACACCCACAAGCATAATCCCCCCCCCAGCAAATTGGATCTGTTCCCAATTGTACCTTTTGCACAAATCATAAAGTTATAATAGCTCAGTAATGTATTAATGTCTGATTTATTCTTTGGTATGGAAAGCAGAATAGTTCTCATTTCTGGTGCACCCCACTTTACTAATGATAGAGCCGTCTCCTCAGACTCCTTGCAAAGCAGATTTGTGGTCATTGCTGCAACAACAACAACAACAGCTTATATTTATGTAGCAGGCCCCAACCTGTAGAAACCACCAGCCGCAGGTCTGAGCCATAAAAGGAGTAGAGGTGCGGCAGCCTGGGAGCAGCATGGAGGCATGCCACTTCAGGGAGCAGCGCAAGCTGCTGCTGGAGGGCGACGACTTGGAGAAGGGCAACTGGACTTCAAAATCACCAAAATCAAGGTCGCTGATTGGAGCGTGGGCAGGTAAAGCAGGAGCGGCGAGGTCAGGGCGAAGGAGCGGTGAGAGATTGTAGAGCGATTAGATCGAGGCCCAGGGGCAGCATGGGCCAGCCCACACTGCGATATGTGTGCGCACTAGGTCCGTGCAGCAGAGCTGGTCTCCAGTCGTCTTGATTAATCCTTGCCACTGGAACAAGACCTAACTCTTGTCAAGCCTGTGTGGTGGCTGGTGTGCAATGGCCACCATACGTTTAAAAAAATCCATGCAGAGGCATCTTCCACCCTTCAATATGTAGTTCGCGATCCCAGATGTCGGGTCCTTCATTGAAACACCTGTAAACTCATCACTTTTCGAGGGACCGCCTAAGAAGGAGAAGAATACCTTTTAATATAGAAACACATCCCAAGGCTCTCTTGGAAACGTAAAAAAAAAAATTAACACATAGCCAAAGAAGGAAGTATTAGATAAAAGAGGTGGGTTTTAAGGAGGACCTTAAAGGAACAGAGGGAGGTGGAGAGGCAAAGGGGTGTTAGGAGGGTAGTAGGTGGTCTTTGTTTGGAGAGGGTATGGGGTTGGAAGCTCAGCTCAGGGTTGGACAAGACAGAAAGTTGCAGCTTAGTTCAGCCTGAGTCAAAGCATGGGCAGGAGGTTGGAATCAGTGGCAAAGACCGAAGATGATGGCTATCTTCCGAGTGTTTAACCGGATGAAATTGTGGCTCATCGAAGACTGGATGTTGGACAAGCATTCTGAAAGCACTGAGACAGTGGTGGCGTTAGCAGAAGTGGTGAAGAGGTAGAACTGGTTGTCGTCAGCTGACCACATGTCTGCGGATGATGTCACCAAGATACAGCAGGTAGATGATGAAGAGGAGGGGTCTACGAAAGATCTTTGGGGGATTCAGGAAGTAACAGCGTGGGGGTGGGAAACGACGCCTTTGCTGGTGATCCTCAAACTACGAGCAGATTGGTAAGAGTGGAACCAAGGAAGAACAGTGCCACCAAGCTGGACAACAGAGGAGAGGCATTAAAAGAGAATAGTGTGTTGGATTGTGTCATAGACTGTAGAGAGGTCAAAGAGCATGAGAAGAGATAATGCACCATGGTCACAGCCACAGAGGATATCATTGGTTGCTTTTGTATTAGATTTAGTGGTGTGCTGGGCAGACGAGGTAAAAACAGGTCTTTCTGGCCTTTGTCAATCTGTCAGGATTATTTTATTTTGGGTTTGCCAGCTGTACCATACCTGGTGGCCCTAGAACTCCACAAAACTAAGTATGAGAGAAGCTATTAATGGCCTCCGGAATCTAGTTCAACTACAAATGGAGGAAACTGGATCCAAATATGCTGGGCGTTCGTATAAACTGGGCATATAAAAATGCATGCCTGATTCCACTGTTGATTGTCACTAGTACAAGTCAGTTTGAGCATGACTTTCTCCACTCTAGGGTTTTGGCTTTATAGTTCAGCATTCTATTTGCTTTGTTGATTACTGCACAACAGTGATTTATGCATGTTGAGCATTGAGTCTATTAAAATCCCTATATCTTTAAACATCCTCCTACTTCAACACTATTGGGTATCAGGGTTGGCTCAGTGGCAGCACTCTTGCCTCTGAGTCAGAAATGCATGCTACACTATCAGAGGTCTTTTGGAAGAGATGTTAAGCAGGTGCCCCATCTGCCCTCAAAGGTGGGCCTAAACGATCCCACGGTACTATTCGAAGAAGAGCAGTGGAGTCTTCCCAGTGTTCTGACCAACATTTATCCCTCAACTAACATACAAAAACAGATGATCCTGTTATTTATTTCATTACTGTTTGTGAAACCTTGTGCGCAAATTAGCTGCCGTGTTTCCTACATTACAACAGTAATTATACTTTTTAAAAAAATACTCCATTGACTGTAAAACACCTTGGGACATCCTGAGGTTGTGAAAGATACACTACAAATGCTTTCTTTCTTTGTGACACATATGTTAGCAGTTCAACAATGAGTCACTAATTGCGCATGAGGAAAGTTAGTCAAATGCCATTTGATGATGTCCTGAAATGTTTGTATTAATAATGGGCAAGAGACAAAGCTGGTGGAGTAATTTTGTGCATGTCAACTGATATTAATAGATAATACCAATTCTTACGTTTTTCCGCATCCGAATAAGATTACTCAAAATCTTATAGTGTTGACCACCTTCTAATATGCAGATTTGTCTGAACAGAAAATAAGGTATGAATTTCAGCAATTTTGCCATTTAAAAAAAAAAATTCTCAGGAAAAAATCAAAAGAGCAGGGGGAGGACAAGGTGGGGGTTGGTTCACAGTAACCAATAATCAAACTGTTTTTCATTTCTGACATTTGGCAATGCTTTATGACTAGATTACAGGTGGGAAGACAGGAGCACCCTGATGGGTAGAGTAACGAGTGCACGTGAACTGTAGTAGCAGGCTTGGTTATTCACTGCTCACAGACCTGTTCAGCTATGGACCCACTTGATTCAGTTGTCAGCTCTCCTCAGTATTCATGTGGATCTTGAGGTCTATGACACACATGCAACATTTTTATTGTGATTTTGTGGTGCTTTTTTGAGAGGGAAGATGGAAGAGAGGAAAGCAAAATTGTTTTTATGTATTGTTCACTTTCTCATGAGAAATATTTTAAGTCTTTTTATAATTTTGTCTCTGGTGTCAGGAATCCTTCCACTAAAATGTAATTTACCAGGTTAACATAGAAACATAGAAAATTGGTGCAGGAGTAGGCCATTCGGCCCTTTGAGCCTGCACCACCATTCAATATGATCATGGCTGATCATGCAACTTCAGTACCCCATTCCTGCTTTCTCTCCATACCCCTTGATCCCTTTAGCCGTAAGGGCCACATCTAACTCCTTTTGAATATATCTAACGAACTGGCCTCAACAACTTTCTGTGGTAGAGAATTCCACAGGTTCACAACTCTCTGGGTGAAGAAGTTTCTCCTCATCTCAGTCCTATATGGCTTACCCCTTATCCTTAGACTGTGACCCCTGGTTCTGGACTTCCCCAACATCGGGAACATTCTTCCTGCATCTAACCTGTCCAATCCTGTCAGAATTTTATACGTTTCTATGAGAGTCCCTCATTCTTCTAAATTCCAGTGACTATAAGCCTAGTCGATCCAGTCTTTCTTCATATGTCAGTCCTGCCATCCCGGGAATCAGTCTGGTGAACCTTCGCTGCACTCCTCTCAATAGCAAGAATGTCCTTCCTCAGATTAGGGGACAAAACTGTGCACAATATTCAAGGTGTGGCCTCACCAAGGCCCTGTACAACTGCAGTAAGACCTTCCTGCTCCTATACTCAAATCCTCTCGCTATGAAGGCCAACATATACTTGCTGTATTTTAGCATGAAAGGTCATCTGAAATTAAACTGTATTTGTGGACAATGTTCAAATATGTTTCCCTCTCCCTGAACAGGTTTGGGGCTGGTAGAGGGTGGAGTTTGAAGGTTGGTTTTTGTTATACACTTGGGAAATAAATGGGTAGTGGGTTCACTTGACCAGACTTTTTGGTCATGAGTATTATGCTGGAGAATCATTAAGTACTTTGTTCATAAGAGGTGACTGACATTCTCTTTTCACTTGTACTTAAAAATCAAGGTGATTGAAATAAGTGCAGAGAGATAGCATAAATCACACAAGGCTTCTAGCCTTGCTGAAAGAGCTGTCATTATATGATTTCTTAATATGCAAAGTGAAAAAAAATGCAGTCTCTGCATTAGTCTGTAAAAGACGTCACCAGGTTAAAAATTGAAAGCTCTCATTGTACCTTCTTGAGAAAGCTTACTACAGTATGCTCTGAATTAGTGAAGATCAGTGCCTGCATTACAGGGTCCCCTGAGCAGCCAGACTAGTGAACTGAGCCCACTCAGCTGTTAGGCGAACTTTGCCAAATCTCAAAGAAAAAGAGACAGGCAATTTGCATTAGCATGTGTCTCATATCATTGTTGACATCTCTCACAGTTCAGTCTGACGACTTGCATCTCTTCATCTTACTCATTTTTCAAGAAATATATTGTAAATAGTTAAATCCATTGATCGCTGTCTTGTATATTTTTTCTCTTAATACTATGCTTTTCATCTTTTGTACTGTCACTTTTGACACGAAGATGACTTTAGTAAAATGTTGTGAGTAATTTTGAGGACCATCGGGCCGGTGTATAATTGAAGCACTGCATTAATGATCCACAAAAAGAAAACTTTGCTTCTAATTTTTTTTGTTCTAGTGTCTTGTATTCCCTTAATCAAACCAGGATTCATGCACTCACAAGGACTGGACAATCACATTTTACCCTCATGACTTTGTTTGACTAAGGAAAGTATCTCTTTTATAAGGTTTAGTATAGAATGGCAGGAGTTTTGTAAAAGAAATTTCCCCCCTCTTTCAGGTCCATTACCGTAATGGGGTTGTCAGGCCTTTCTGACCGGGGGCAGGTGGCAGGGCCGACCCATCCAAAATTGCCCCGGACCAGGGGTGGCAGAAATGGGTTTCTGTCCCACCCGTGTTCCCGCCCCATTGGGCACGCACTGAACCCTTTCCACCCCGCGAGGGAAATTGCCCCGGCGGGAAGCTGCCAGTGGCTGGGTGGCACGTCCGCCCTTAAAGGGGAGGGCGCACTGCCACAGCCGCCATTTTATTTTAATTTTTGGCCGACTCTGAAATCGGTCCAATAATGGTGGCCACGGGTTCGGCCGGGCCGTCAACAGGCAGCCCACCACCCCCTGTTGGGTGCCAGGCCTTTGGCACGGCCGAAACCCTCCCTGGTGGGCCAGTGGGCACCACTAAAGTGGCTGCATTAACTGAAGGGGAGGAACATTGCTATGCGTCAGCGCAGCACGTTTGTGTCACCCTGACGTGCTCAGGTGGCGCTGATGACACCGCCCGCCATCCGCCCCACTCCCAATGCGCTTTAGCCCCTCAGCCGCCCCAAACACCGCCGCAACGATTTGAAAAAGTTCGAGCCCAATTTTCCTCTATTCTCCACCCCATGGATTCGGGCAGAGAGTAATCATTTAAGTCGAAACAGCTGTCCAGTTTGGGGCAGAGGGCAATTTCTAGCCATATATCTTTACTGAAAGGTAATGTTAAAGTCTTATCTATTTCTTCTTGTTTGCAGTTAATAATTTGCCAAAAGAGGACAGTAAGGAATTATATCTAGATGATATTGTCGTCCAACACCCTGCTCCGCCGGGGCAATTTCCCTCGCGGGGTGGAAAGGGTTCAGTGCGTGCCCGATGGGGCGGGAACACGGGCGGGGTGGAAACCCATTTCTGCCACCCCTGGTCTGGGGCAATTTTGGATGGGTCGGCCCATCCACCTGCCCCCGGTCGGAAAGGCCTCACAGCCCCATTACCAGTAATGGACCTTTTTAAGAAAGGAGGGAGAGAGAAAACGGGTAATTATAGACCGGTTAGCCTGACATCAGTAGTGGGGAAAATGTTGGAATCAATTATTAAAGATGAACTAGCAGCACATTTGGAAAGCAGTGACCGGATCGGACCAAGTCAGCATGGATTTATGAAAGGGAAATCATGCTTGACAAATCTTCTGGAATTTTTTGAGGATGTAACTAGTAGAGTGGACAAGGGAGAACCAGTGGATGTGGTGTTATTTGGACTTTCAAAAGGCCTTTGACAAGTTCCCACACAAGAGATTGGAGTGCAAAATTAAAGCACATGGTATTGATGGTAATGTACTGACGTGGATAGAGAACTGGTTGGCAGACAGGAAGCAGAGAGTCGGGATAAACGGGTCCTTTTCAGAATGACAGGCAGTTATTAGTGGGGTACCGCAGGGCTCAGTGCTGGGACCCCAGCTATTTACAATATACATTAATGATTTGGATGAGGGAATTTAATGTAATATCTTCAAGTTTGCAAATGACACTAAGCTCGGTGGCAGTGTGAACTGTGAGGAGGACGCTAAAAGGCTGCAGGGTGACTTGGACAGGTTAGGTGAGTGGGCAAACGCATGGCAGATGTGGATAAATGTGAGGTTATCCATTTTGGGGGCAAAAACACGAAGGCAGAATATTATCTGAATGGCGGCAGACTAGGAAAAGGGGAGGTGCAACGAGATCTGGGTGTCATGGTTCATCATTCCCTGAAAGTGGGCACGCAGGTACAGCAGGCGGTGAAGAAGGTAAATGGTATGTTCGCCTTCGTAGCTAGGGGATTTGAGTATAGAAGCAGGGAGGTCTTACTGCAGTTGTACAGGGCCTTGGTGAGGCCTCACCTGGAATATGGTGTTCAGTTTTGGTCTCCTGATCTGAGGAAGGATGTTCTTGCTATTGAGGGAGTGCAGCGAAGGTTCACCAGACTGATTCCCAGGATGGCAGGACTGACATATGAGGAGAGACTGGATCGACTGGGCCTGTATTCGCTGGAGTTAGGAAGGATGAGAGAGGATCTCATAGAAACATATAAAATTCTGATGGGACTGGACAGGTTAGATGCAGGAAGAATGTTCCCGATGTTGGGGAAGTCCAGAACCAGGGGACATAATCTAAGGATAAGGGGTAAGCCATTTAGGACTGAGATGAGGAGAAACTTCTTCACTCAGAGAGTTGTTAACCTGTGGAATTCCCTACCGCAGAGAGTTGTTGATGTCAGTTCATTGGATATATTCAAGAGGGAGTTAGATATGGCCCTTACGGCTAAAGGGATCAAGGGGTATGGAGAGAAAGCAGGAAAGGGGTACTGAGGTGAATGATCAGCCATGATCTTATTGAATGGTGGTGCAGGCTCGAAGGGCCGAATGGCCTACTCCTGCACCTATTTTCTATGTTTCTATGGGCCCAAGTTTCCACATGATTCGCGCCTGATTTTTAGGAGCAACTGGTGGAGAACGGACTATTTTAGAAATCGCAATTCTCCACATTTTTTTTTCTGCAGTTCTAGTCGGGTAGAACAGTTCTACTTTAGAACAGAATTTTTTCTTCAAAAGGGGGCGTGTCCGGCCACTGACGCCTGATTTGAAAGTTTCCACAGTGAAAATGTACTCCAAACTAAAGTAGAATGGAGCCAGTGAAGATTTTTGTAGAACTGAAAAAACCTGTTCTACACATTAAAAAATCAGGCGCAGGTTACAAATTAGGCGTCCAGAACGAGGTGGGGGGGGAGGGGGGGGGAAGGGAACTCATTAAATTCGACAATAAATCCTTATTTATACTTATACAAATATTATACAAATAAATCCAACCTGAATAAACATTTATAAGCAAAGAAAAGATGAAATAAACCATCTTCCTACCTGTGTGAAAGTGCTTCAGCCAGGGAGAATTCTGCAGCCGTTCGTGCCGCTGAGCGGGAGGGGAGGGGGAGAAAGCCGTTCGTGTCGCTGAGCGGGAGGGAGGGGGAAGAGAGAGAGAGAGAGAGAGAGGGGGAGGGAGGGAGAGGGGGAGAGGGGAAGGGAGGGAGAGAGAGGGGGGGGAGCGGGTGTCGGGTCGGGTCTGGTTGGCGGGGTGGGGGGGGAGCGGGTGTCGGGTCGGGTCGGCGGGGGGGGGGTGGGGAGCGGGTGTTGGGTCTGGTCCGGAGGCAGGGGGGAGCGGGTGTCGGGTCCGGTCGGGGGCGGGAGAGGCGGGGGGGGCGGAGCAGGAGCTGGCCGTGCGAGGAGCCTTATTCACGCAGCCCCAGTGAGGCCATTGGGCCAGGGCTTGGGGCTGCGTGCTTCGGGCCCCTCCCACACAGTTCGGTGCCTGGAGCTACTGCACTTGCGTGCCCACTGTAGCGCGCATGTGCAGAGGTCCCGGCACTGTTTTCAGCGCCGGGACCTGGCTCCGCCCCCCCACAGCTCGTGCTGGCTGCGCCCAGGGCCAGAGGACCTGCAAGTAGGTGGAGAATACCGAGGATTTTTTTAGGCGCCGTTTTAGGCGCGAAAAACGGGCGCCCAGCTCGGAGGGGCGCCCGTTTTTTTTCTTGTGGAAACTTGGGCCCTATGAATCATCCTTGCTCCGAGAAAAGCCCTATTGATGTAGTCTTGGCCAACAACTAACTTTTAATGTCCTGGGCCATGCCTTTCTGACAAAATGAGGGTGGGGACATTGTGTGGCTATCCACCAAAGGCTTTTGTACCATAATTGCTGACATGCAGTAGCTAATTACAGTATAAGAGCAGTAAGCACTTGATTGACTAAAACATGATACTCTGCGCAAAACCACGGTTCTGAAATTTCAGGAAGGGGGAGGGGAGAATTCATGAAGACTTTATCGTCTACATTCTCTCTCATTCCCCAAATTTCGAGAAGGCCACAGCGCACCCAAACACTACAACATCATAGGCCCCCCCCACAAAAGTTTGAGGCCTTACAGGACTCAATCCTATGGGAAGTCAGTGGTGTACGGCCTCTGTATAATGGGCGGTGGATCCAATACCATCAGTTTTATACCCCGCTGAAGTTGAAATCTCCACCTCGAATCAAGTCATTTGAACCAGAAATACTACTATCATTCCAATAATATTTTGTAAAAAATTGCAATTTCACTTCTTTAGTGACCATAAATCAGTGGCCCTTGATATTTTCTCTTTCTCTTATAGTTTAGCTGCAATGAAAGCATTTTCAAAATTGTTGTTTTGAGATTGAAGCACATATTTTTGTTTAAATACTACCTGCTTTTGTGGTGACTTAGTGGGTGAGGCAGATGATGGGGGGAGGATCCATTAAACCAACACTTAGTCCAGTTCAGCATCCACCCAATTTTAGGCTGTTATTTCTAGCGGATAGTGTAAGTGCCAATCCAAAAATGGGCTGGGGAATTTCAATGTGGCATAAATTATGAGGACATCATACATTCCATTTTCCATCATTACCACATCATTTATTCTCAGCAATAATGAACAAGAATAACTTTATTGTTGTTGCAAGTATGTAAAAAGGAAGAGAGTAGCAAAAGTAAGCATTGGTCCCTCAGAGGCTACGACAGGTGAAATTATAATGGGGAATCATAGGCAGTCCCTCGACATCGAGGAAGACTTGCTTCCACTTTAAAAGTGCGTTCTTAGGTGACTGAACAGTCCAATACGGGAACTACAGTCTCTGTCACAGGTGGGACAGACAGTTGTTGAAGAAAAGGATGGGTGGGACTGGTTTGCCGCATGCTCCTTCCGCTGCCTGCGCTTGCTTTCTGCATGCTCTTGGCGCTGAGACTCGAGGTGCTCAGCGCCGTCCCGGATGCTCTTCCTCCACTTAGGGCGGTCTTTGGCCAGGGACTTCCAGGTGTTGGTGGGGATGTTGCATTTTATCAAGGAGGCTTTGAGGGTGCCCTTGAAACATTTCCTCTGTATACCTGGGGCTCACTTGCCATGTAGGAGTTCTGAGTAGAGCGCTTGCTTTGGGAGTCTTGTGTCAGACATGCAAACAATGTGGTCCGCCCAACAGAGCTGGTTGAGTGTGGTCAGTGTTTCGATGCTGAGGGTGTTGGCCTGATCGAGGACGCTAACATTGGTGCGTCTGTCCTCCCAGGGGATTAGCAGGATCTTGCGGAGACATCGTTGGTGGTATTTCTCCAATGATTTGAGGTATCTACTGTATATGGTCCACGTCTCTGAGCCATACAGGAGGGCGGGTATCACTACAGCCCTGTAGACCATGAGCTTGGTGCCAGATTTAAGGGCCTGATCTTCGAACACTCTCTTCCTCAGGCGACCGAAGGCTGCGCTGGCGCACTGGAAGCGGTGTTGAACCTCGTCGTCGATGTCTGCTCTCGATGTCCCATGTGGTAGCCGGTGTACAACAGCCACCCCACGTTAAAAGAACTCATGCACAGGCATCTTCCACCCTTCATAATGGGGAATAATGAAATGGCAGAGACTTTCAACAAATATTTTGTGTCTGTCCTCAGAGTTGAAGGCACAAAAAGCATACCAAAAATAGTGGGGAACCAAGGGGCTAATAAGAGTGAGGAACTTAAAGTAATTAATATCAGTAGAGAGAAAGTACTTGAGAAACTAATGGGACTAAAAGCTGACAAATCTCCTGGACCCTACGGTTCTAAAAGAGATGGCTGCAGAGATAGTGGATGCATTGGTTGTGATCTTCCAAAATTCCCTAGATTCTAGAATGGTCCCAGAGGATTAGAAGTAACAAATGTAACCCTGCTATTCAAGAAAGGAGGGAGAAAACAAACAGGAACCTACAGGCCAGTTAGCCTGACATTATTTGTTGGGAAAATGCTGAAATCCATTATTAAGGAAGTGATAACAGGGTACTTAGAAAATCATAACATGATTAGTCAGAATCAGCACGGTTTTATGAAAGGGAGATCGTGTTTATCAAATTTATTAGAGTGTTTTTAGGATTTAACTAGCAGGGTAGATAAAGGGGAACCAGTGGATGTAGTATCCTCATCATATCATCATAGGCAGTCCCTCGGAATCGAGGAAGACTTGCTTCCACTCCCAAAGTGAGTTCTTTGATGGCTGAACAGTCCGATACGAGAGCCACAGACCCTGTTACAGGTGGGACAGACATTCGTCGAGGGAAGGGGTCGGTGGGGCTGGTTTGCCGCGCGCTCCTTCCGCTGCCTGCGCTTGGCCTCTTCATGCTCTTTGTGTTGAGACTCGAAGAGCTCAACGCGCTCCCAGATGTACTTTCTCCACCTCGGGCGGTCTGCGGCCAGGGTCTCCTAGGTATCAGTGGTGATGTCACACTTTACCAGGGAGGCTTTGAGGGTGTCCATATAACATTTCCGCTGTCCTCCTTTGGCTCGTTTACCATGAAGGAGCTCCGCATAAAGCATTTGCTTCGGGAGTCTCGTATCTGGCATGCGTACTATGTGGCCTGCCCAGTGAAGCTGATCGAGTGTGGTCAATGCTTCAATACTGGGGATGTTAGCCTGGTCGAAGACACTGATGTTGGTGCGCCTGTCCTCCCAGGGGATTTGCAGGACCTTGCGGAGACATCGTTGGTGATATAGCTCCAGCGACTTGAGATGCCTTCGATACATCATCCATGTCTCCGATCCATACAGGAGGGCGGATATTACTACAGCCCTGTAGACCATGAGTTTGGTGGTAGATTTGAGGGCCTGTTCTTCAAACACTCTTTTCCCCAGACGGCCGAAGGCTGCACTGGCGCAGTGGAGGTGGTGCTGAATCTCCGCTTCAATGTCTGCCTTTGTTGATAAGAGGCTCCCGAGATATGGGAAATGGTCCACGTTGTCCAGGGCTGCGCCGTTGCTCTTGATGACTGGGGGGCAGTGCTGTGCGGTGGTGACAGGCTGGTGGAGGACCTTTGTTTTACGGATGTTAAGCGTAAGGCTCATGCTTTCATATGCCTCAGTGAATACATTATGATTTCCAAAAGGCATTCGATAAGGTACCACATAAAAGGTTGCTACGCCAGACAAGGACACATGGGGTTGGGGTCATATTAGCATGGATAGAGGATTGGTTATGGACAGAAAACAGAGTAGGGATAAATGGTTCATTTTTCTGGTTGGCAGGCTGTAACTAGCGGGGTGCCGCAAGGATCAGCGCTTGGGCCTCAGTTATTCACAATCTTTATTAATGACTTAGATGAAGGGACCAAGTGTAATTTATCCATGTTTTATGATGATACAAAGCTAGGTGGGAAAACTGTGAGAAGGATACAAAGAGCCTGCAAAGGGATATAGACAGCTTATGTGAGTGGGCAATAAGATGGCAGATGTATAATGTGGGGAAATGTGAGGTTATTCGCTTTGGTAGGATGAATAGAGAAACAGAATAAATTTTAAATGGGAGGAAACTAGTAAATGTTGGTGTTTGGAGAAATTTGATGTTCTCTGGGAGGAAACATAGAGTTAGCATGCAGGTACAGCAAGTAATTAGGAAGGCAAATAGTATGTTTGCCTTTATTGCAAGGGGGTTGGAGTACAAGAGTAAGGAAGTACAGTATTGCTACAATTGTACAGGCCTTTGGTGAGACCACACCTGGAGTACTGTGCCCAGTTTTGGTTTCTTTATCTGAAGAAGGATATACTTGCCTTACAGGCAGTGCAACAAAGGTTCACTCGATTGATTCCTGTTTTGAGAGGCTTGATCTATGAAGAGAGATTGAGTAGATTGGGCCTATACTCTGGAGTTTAGAAGAATGAGAAGTGATCTCATTGAAACATGAGATTCTGAGGGGGATTGACTGAGTAGATGCTGAGAGGTTGTTTCTCCTGGCTGGAGAGTCTAGAACTAGGGGGCATAGTCTCAAGTTAAAGGGTGGGCCTTTTAAGACTGAGATGAGGAGGAATTTCTTAACTAAGAAGGTTGTGAATTTTGAAATTTTCTACCCCAAAGGGCTGTGGATGCTAAATCATTGTATATATTCAAGGCTGAGATGGATAAATATTTGGACTCGAGGGGAATCGAAGGATATGGTGATCGGGCGGGAAAGTGGTGTTGAGTTCGAAGATTTGCCTTGATTTTATTGAATGGCGGAGCAAGCTCGAAGGGTGTATCCTGCTCCTAATTCTTCTGTTCTTATGTCACCAAGGGGCAGCATGTAAATGAGAAAGAGTAAGGGACTAAGGATAGATCTCTGGGGACTCCAGAGGTAACGGTGCATGAACAGGAAGAAAAGCCATTTCTGGAGATGCTCTGCCTTTTACCCACTACATTCTCATCTGCCTCACTAACTGGGTGGCTGTGTCTGTGCTGGTGCTTGGGAGGGATAGAGTGATAGTGCATGTGATGAAATGCTGGAAGCAAAGGGGTTTGGTTATTCATCTTCCTCCTTTGTTTTTCTAGCCAAATCCAGAGGCGTTGAAGAAAATGTATAGTTAAAATACGTTGCTGAAGAATATAGAGTTCACATGACACTTTCAGTAGAAGAATTGGTGTGAGGATCTCCTGAACTAGATTGCTGATCCTAATGTGGAGTAAAAATGATGAAAAGAAATTAATGCAGAATAACATGACTAGTCTTTAACTGGCTTCTATTCTCCTACCTTCATGTTTCTGATACCCTGTATAACTTCCCTCCCAGAATCTAAAATCCTTCTTGCTGTTAAGACGGTGAGAGGCATGTGGGGAAACCCGGGGCCGAAATTCAGTAGCGCAAGAAAGCTGGCACAACTGTGATTTTTTTTCTGTATTTCCCGCACGGATCCATGATGCGGTCGAAAGAGGAATTTTCAGGACTTTGAAATGTTTTCAAAGTCCCAAAGTAAATCTGTCATAGTGGGGGCGGGACATAGACTGAAAGGCAGGCTGGGACTCCCCGGCTGTAAAGGGGAGAGAATCTGTCAATTTAGATCTTTGGCCACTGGGCCACCAGAGAGGGTTTCGGCCAGGCCAGCAGCCTGTCACCCAAAAGGGGGTGTCAGGCTGCCCGTTGGCAGCCCAGCCGAACCCAAGTGGGACTATATTGCCGGTCAATCAGGAAGTCAGCCGGCAAAAATAAATACATGGCGGCCGTGGCAGTGGGCCCTCCCCTTGAAGGGCTGCCGTGCTGCCAGGCCGCACACAGTGCGGAGAAGGTGTACCGACTCAGAAAGATGGAGGATCGATTTTTCGACTGGAATTTCAGTAGCTACATTTTTAATGTGAGGGAAAGCGGCAGTGCGCATTCTGATGATGCGCTTGGGGCGGTCTTCAGAATCGGGCAATATCGGGTCCAGGCCGAAAAATCCCCGACCTGAATTTGGGTTGGGGTGGCTAGTTGACCCCAAAGCGACAGCCACAGGATTCTGCAGAATGACCACCACAAACAGACAGTAATGGGTCTCTCTGAGACCCTGAATTTTGGCCCCCCAGACTTTTAACTTTATAGCGTGTGTCTTTTGATCCTGACAGGTTGCATAGGTTTTCAGCCTGAAACGCCGCCCCCCACTTGTGCAACCTGCCCCGGTTCGGAGTCATTGAGCTGGAGTGCGAGTTGGAGACACTCCGACACATAAGGGAGAGGGGAGGAATTTCTGGACAGTTCTATCCAGAATACAGTTACTCTCCAGTGGAAAGCACAGGTTCAGGAAAGGGAGGGTATGAGTGTTAGGGAGTCGGGTAGCGGGGATTTAGGAGAGGTTGAGAAGGAGTTCCCAAAGACACTGGTCCTGTCCAACAGGTACAATGTACTCGCTATCTGTGAGGACAAGGAAAAAGACTACAGGGAGGACAGCCACAATGCAGATCAAGGCACCGTGGCTCAGAAGGCTGTGGGAAGAGCAGAATAGAAATGTGGTAGTGATAGGGGACTCTATAATTAGGGGGATAGATAGCGTCCTCTGCAGCCAAGAACGAGAATCCCGAAGGGTGTGTTGCCTACCCAGTGCCAGGGTAAGGGATATCTCACAGCGGCTGTTGAGGAATTTGGAAGGGGAGGGGTAAATCCAGTTGTCGTGGTTTACGTTGGAACAAACGACAAAGGTAGGAACACTGAGAAGGTCCTGCTGAAAGATTAGCAGGAGTTGGGTTCTAAATTAAAAAGCAGGACTTTGATGGTAATAATCTCTGAGCCACGTGCAAATTGGCATAGAAATAGACAAATCAGGAGAATTAACACGTGGCTAAAGGGCTGGTGTGGGAAAGCGGGGTTCCTTTTCATGGGACACTGGCACCAGTTCTGGGACAGGAAAGAGCTGTTCCGATGGGACAGGCTCCACCTGAACCGGGATGGGACCCGTGTCCTAGCGGAAAGGGTAAATAGGGAGGTGGTAAAGGCTTCAAACTAGTAAGATGGGGAGAGAGATCTGCAAGAAACGTGATCAGCCTAAGTATAAACAAAACAGGAAAAGAGAGCACAGGAAAGAATAAAGTAAGGGAGGACATTGATGGCAAGGGAATAAATAGAGTTATAGAACAGGAGTCTAAAAAGATGGTTAAACATAAAGTGAGAGGAACTACTATTAAAAATGAGTTAAACTGTCTGTACAGCAATGCACACAGTGTCCGTAATAAAACAGGGGAGCTGGAGGCAATCATGCGTTGCGAGGATCCAGACATAGTAGGGATTAGTGAGACATGGCTACAGAAAAATCAGGACTGGGAATTAAACATTGCAGGGTATAACATATTTAGAAAAGATAGAGAGGGGAAAAAGGAGAGGTGGAGTAACTGTACTTAGTAGGGATAAGATAATGGCAGTAGAAAAAAATGATGCAGCTATCGGCAAGACAAAAATAGAATCCATATGGTTAGAGATAAAAGATAATAAAGGATCAATCACAGTAATAGGTGTAGTCTACAGACCACCCAATAGTGGAAGGGAGGTGGAGGAAGAAATATGCAGACAAATTAGGGAAATGAGTAAAAAACATAGAATAATAATCATGGGGAATTTCAACTAACCCGATATTAATTGGACAGAAGAGGTAGAAAAAGGGGATAAGGGAATGGAATTCCTACAATGTGTATAGGACTCCTTTCTAACCCAATTGGTTAAAATGTCCAACAAGGGAGGATTCACGATTGGATCTAGTAATGGGGAATGAACCAGAGCAGACAAGAGATGAACCAGAGCAAACAAGAGATGAACCAGAGCAGATAAGAGAAGTAAAAGTAGGGGAACATCTAGGCAATAGTGACCATAATATAATACGCTTTAGAAACATAGAAAATAGGTACAGGAGTAGGCCATTTGGTCCTTCGAGCCTGCACCACCATTCAATATGATCATGGCTGATCATGCAACTTCAGTACCCCATTCTTGCTTTCTCTCCAAACCCCTTGATCCCTTTAGCTGTAAGGGTCACATCCAACTCCCTTTTGAATATATCTAACGAACTGGCCTCAAAGGTTCACAATTCTCTGAGTGAATAAGTTTCTCCTCATCTCGGTTCCAAATGGTTTACCCCTTATGCTTTGACTGTGACCCCTGGTTCTGGACTTCCCCAACCTCGGGAATATTCTTCCTGCATCTAACCTGTCCAATCCCGTCAGAATTTTATATGTTTCTATGCGATCCCCTCTCATTCTTCTAAATTCCAGTGAGTATAAGCCTAGTCGATCCAATCTTTCTTCATATGTCAGTCCTATCATCCCGGATATTAGTCTGGTGAACCTTCGCTGCACTCCCTCAATAGCAAGAATGTCCTTCCTCAGATTAGGAGACCAAAACTGTATGCAATATTCCAGGTGTGGCCTCACTAAGGCCCTGTACAACTGCAGTAAGACCTCCCTGCTCCAATACTCAAATCCTCTCGCTATGAAGGCCAACATGCCATTTACCGCCTTCACCGCTTGCTGTACCTGCATACCAACTTTCAATGACTGATGTACCATGACACCCAGGTCTCGTTGCACCTCCCCTTTTCCTAATCTGTCACCACTCAGATAATATTCTGCCTTCCTGTTTTTGCAACCAAAGTGGATAACCTCTCATTTATCTACATTATGCTGCATCTGCCCTGCTTTTGCCGACTCACCTAACCTGTCCAAGTCACCCTGCAGTCTCTTAGCATCCTCCTCACAGCTTACACTGCCACCCAGCTTAGTGTCATCTGAAAATTTGGAGATATTACATTCAATTCCTTCGTCTAAATCAAGCGGTACCCCACTAGTCACTGCCTGTCATTCTGAAAAGGACCCATTTATTCCTACTCTTTGCTTCCTGTCTGCCAACCAGTTCTCTATCCACGTCAATACATTACCCCCCAATACCATATGCTTTAATTTTGCACACTAATCTCTTGAGTGGGACCTTGCCAAAAGCCTTTTGCAAGTCCAAATACACCACATCCACTGGTTCTCCCTTGGCCACTCTACTAGTTACATCCTCAAAACATTCTTGAAGATTTGTCAAGCATCATTTCCTTTTCATAAATCTATGCTGACTTGGACCGATCCTGTCACTGCTTTCCAAATGCGCTGCTATTACATCGTTAATAATTGATTCCAACATTTTCCCCACTACCGTTGTCAGGCTAACCAGTCTATAATTCCCTGTTTTCTCTCCCTCCTTTTTTAAAAAGTGTTGTTACATTAGCTACTCTCCAATCCATAGGAACTGATCCAGAGTCTATAGAATGTTGGAAAATGACCACCAATGCAAGCACTATTTCTAGGGCCACTTCCTTAAGTACTCTGGGATGCACACTATCAGGCCCTGGGGATTTATCGGCCTTCAATCCCATCAATTTCCCGAACATAACTTCCTGACTAATAAGGATTTTCTTCAGTTCCTCCTTCTTGCTAGACCCTCGGTCCCCTATTATTTTCGGGAGGTTATTTGTGTCTTCCTTAGTGAAGACAGAACCAAAGTATTTGTTCCATTGGTCTGCCATTTCCTTGTTTCCCATTATGAATTCACCTGATTCTGACTGCAAGGGACCTACATTTGTCTTCATTAATCTTTTTCTCTTCACATATCTATCGAAGCTTTTGCAGTCAGTTTTTATGTTCCCTGCAAGCTTACTCTCATACTTATTTTCCCCCATCTAATTAAAGCCTTTGTCCTCCTCTACTGAATTCTAAATTTCTCCCAGTCCTCAGGTTTGCTTCTTTTTCTGGCCAATTTATATGCCTCTTCCTTGGATTTAACACTATCCCTAATTTCCCTTGTTAGCCATGGTTGAGCCACCTTCCCCGTTTTATTTTTATGCCAGACAGGGATATACAATTGTTGTAGTTCATCCATGTGATCTTTAAATGTCTGCCATTGCCTATCCACCATCAGCCCTTTAAGTATCTTTCGCCAGTCTATCCTAGCCAATTCATGTCTCATACCATTGAAGTTACCTTTCTTTAAGTTCAGGACCCTAGTCTCTGAATTAACTGTGTCACTCTCCATCTTAATGAAGAATTCTACCATATTATGGTCACTCTTCCCCAAGGGGCCTCACACGACCAAATTGCTAATTAATCCTCTCTCATCACACAAGACCCAGTCTTGGATGGCCTGCTGTCTATTTGGTTCCTCGACAAATTGGTCTAGAAAACCATCCCTTATATGCTCCAGGAAATCCTTCTCCATAGTACCGCTACCAGTTTGGTTAGCCCAATCTATATGTAGATTAAAGTCACCCATGATAACTGCTGTACCCTTATTGCATGTGTCCCTAATTTCCTGTTTGATGCCATCCCCAACCTCCCTACTACTGTTGATGGTCTGTACACAACTCCCACTAACGTTTTCTGCCCTTTGGTGTTTCGTAGCTCTACCCATATAGATTCCACATCATCCAAGCAAATGTCCTTCCTTACTATTGCGTTAGCCTCCTCTTTAACCAATAACGCTATCCCACCTCCTTTTCCTTCCTGTCTATCCTTCCTGAATATTGAATACCCCTAGATGTTGAGTTCCCAGCCTTGGTTACCGTGGAGCCATGCCTCCGTAATCCCAATTACATCATATCCGTTAACAGTTATCTGCGCAGATAATTCATCCACCTTATTACAAATGCTCCTCTTGAGACTCAGAGCCTTCAGGCTTGTTTTTTTAACACTCTTTGTCCTTTTAGAATTATGTTGTAATGTGGCCCTTTTTGATTTTTGCCCTTGATTTCTCTGCCCTCCAATCTTGTTTTTCTCCTTCCTACCGTTTGCTTCTGCCCCCTTTTTATTTCCCTCTGCCTCCCTGTGTAGATTCCCATCCCCCTGCCATATTAGTTTAAGATGACAATTGAGAAGGACATAAGTAAGATGAAAACCAGGGTAATAGATTGGAGAAAAGCTGATTTTTGGGTTGAGAATAGAACTTGGGAAAATAAAATGGGCAACAATATTGGCAAAAAACGATGTAGAACAGCAATGGGAAATATTTAAAACGGTGTACAACAGAATGCAGGAACAAAATATTCCGCTAAAAGGAAAAAACAAACCAAACACTAATGAGACTCCATGGAAGAATAAAGCCATAAGGGAACAATTGAGGGGAAGGAAAGAGTCATACATTAAGTACATAGACAGCAGGGGAGTGCATGATAAGGGAGAATACGAAAAGATTCAGAGGGAAGTTTAAAAAAAAACAATTAGGAAGGCAAAGAGGAACTATGAAATTAAATTATCAAGGAACATAAAACAAGATAGTAAAATATTTTACAGGCACGTCAATAAAAAAAGGAAGGTTGGGATGTGAATAGGGCTAACAAGGAATAGACAGGATAATGGCACAGGTAACGATGGAGAGATAGCAGAAATATTAAATAATTATTTGGCTTCATTATTTACCATGGAGATAGAACAGGTGGACATGACATTGGATAATGAGATTAGTAATGAGATAAGTGCATTTAAAATAAAAAGAGGGGATATATTAAATAATCTAATCAAACTTAAAGAGGATAAATCTAGATAGATTGCATGCATGCATTTTAAAAGAATCTAGGGAAGAGATAGCAGAGGCATTACTACACATATTTAATAATTAATTAGAAAAAGGTGTAGTGCCAGAGGACTGGCAGATGTCTAACATATTACCTATATTTAAGAAGGGGGATAGAACATGTCCAGGAATTATAGACATATCAGCTTAACATCGATGGTAGGAAAAATAATGGAATCCCTACTAAAGAAGAAAATAGAAGAACATCTAGAAACCAAAAATATAATAATGAATAGTCAGCATGGATTTCGGAAGGGATTGTCTTGCTTGACCAACCTCATTGAATTTTTTGAAGAGCTAACGGAGAGAATAGACAATGGTAATACAGTAGATGTAATTTATCTAGATTTTCAAAAGGCCTTCGATAAGGTACCACATAATAGACAGATGCACAAGGTCAGAGAATGCGGAGTCAGGGGACAAGTAGCAGAATGGATAGCTAGCTGGCTTCAAGACAGAAAGCAGAGAATAAGCATTAAAAGGTAATTATTTACAGTGACAGAAGGTGGGTAGTGGTGTTCCACAAGGATCAGTGCTGGGACCACTGTTGTTCACAATTTATATTTATAATTTAGACTTTGGAATCAAAGATAACAATTTATAAATTTGCAGATGACACCAAATTGGGGGGAATAGTCAATACTGAGGAGGACTGTAAAAACTAAAGGAGAACATTAATAAACTTGAAGACTGAACATATAATTGGCAAATGAAGTTCAACACAGATAAATGTGAGGTTTTACATTTTGGTAGGAAGAATAGGGAAGTAATTTATTACTTGGAGGGTGAGAGTCTAGGTGGGGTAGAGGAACAAAGGAATCGCGGAGTACAAATACACCAATCACTAAAAGTTGCGACACAGGTTAGCAAGGCCGTAAAAAAGCAAATCAAGCACACGGGTTTATTTCTAGAGATATAGAATTGAAAAGTAGGAAGTTATGCTAAACCTGTATCAAACCTTAGTTCGACCACACTTAGAGTACTGCGTACAGTTTTGGTCGCCATATTATAAAAAGAATATCGAGGTACTGGAGAGAGTGCAGAGAAGATTTACAAGGATGATACCAGAAATGTGAGGGTATACATATCAGGAAAGGATGAACAGGCTGGGTCTCTTTTCTCCTGAAAAAAGGCTGAGGGGTGACCTAATAGAGGTCTTTAAAATTATGAAAGGTTTTGATAGAATGTTTCCACTTGTGGGGAAGAGCATAACTAGAGGCCATCAATATAAGATAGTTACCAAGAAATCCAATAGGGAATTTAGAAGAAACTTCTTTACCCAATGTGTGGTGAGAATGTGGAACTCGCTACGATGGGGAATGTAGTATAGATGCATTTAAGGGGAGGCTAGACAAGCATATGAAGGAAAAGGGAATAGAGGTTTTTGCTGATAGATTTAGATGAGAAAAGATGGGAGGAAGCTCGAGTGGAGCATAAATGCCAACATTGACTGGTTGGGCCGAATGGCCTGTTTCTGTGTTGTATATCCTATAATTCTATGTAATCTAAACAAGGATCCTTCTATAGTCTAACTTGTGAAAGAAGTACTTCAGACTGTATCAGCAACCTGACAGACATTGCTTGCCAGCCAAATTCTGAAATTGATTTGACCAAGATTTTCTCTGAGGGAACTCATCTGCAATATAAGCATTAGGCTACTCTGGAAAGTGGTGCAGTCAACCCACGTGACTTCAGGCTGGTGCACGTGAACGGCACCCACCATTATTCTGCTTCAGCTTTGTCTATGTGGAAAAATTCTCGGCTTAAATCTGTTTACAGCCTATGATTAAACACTGGTTTGAGGTATCCTCTGAGGCTAAACAAGAAAGTAAGACGTTGTATTTATAGCACCTAATCACATCTCTGAGCAATATCCCAAAGTATTTCACCTACAATGAGTTATTTTGAAATGCAGTTCCTGTTGTTATATCTTTAACTACAGCAGTTGTTTTGTGCACAGCAATGTCTCACAAACAGCAATTAGATGGATCATTAGTTAATCTGTTTTTGGTGGTGTTGGTTGAGGGAGGATTGTTGACCAAGAAATTAGGAGAATTCCCCACTCTTTGAATTGTTCATAATCACCTCTCACCCGTTGGAACATGCAGATAATGCAGCATTCGCTTTGTACTGCAACCGGGACTGAGTGCTCAAATCTGAAATGGCGCACAACCTGCGGATTCAGGTGTGAACGCTGTTAGCTGAGTCTAACTGATACTCAGACCAACATATTCCAAGCATTGTTATTTTAACACTAGTGGTAACTCATTCATAATAAATATCATACTGGTAGTGTCTAAAATAATACCAACTGGAAAATTTAGGCATTATTAGCCCTGATTTTTTTCATTTTAAAAGTTAATAATTTCATTTTACCACCAAAGTCACTAATGACATCCTGTATGATTGTGACAAAGGTAAACTATCCCTCCTCTTCTTTCTGGACCTGTCTGCAGCCTTTGACACAGTTGACCTCCTCCTGCTGGGTGGGACTGTACTCGCCTGGCTCCATTTTTATCTACCTAATCATAGCCAGAAAATCTCTTGCAATGGCTTCTTTTCCCACCCCCACATCATTACCTCGGGTACCCACCAAGGATCTATCTTTGGCCCCTCCTATTGCTCATTAATATGCTGTCCCTCGACAACATCACTTGAAAAGACAGCATCAATTTCCACACGTAAGTTGACAACATCCAGCTCTACCACACCACCACTTCTCTCGACCCTTCCACAGTCTCTAAATTGTCAGATTGTTTGTCCGATATCCAGTACTGAATGAGCAGAAATTTCCTCCAATTAAATATTGGGAAGACCGAAGCCATTGTTTTCGGTCCTGCCACAAACTAGCCATCAACTCCATCCCTCTCCCTAGCATCTGTCTGAGGCTGAACCAGATTGCTCCCAAACTTGGTGTCATATTTGAAGCTTATCTACTTAAATCCACATCCATTCCTCTATACTTGACTATTCCAACACAATCCTGGCTGGCCTCTCACATTCTACCCTACATTAACTTGAGGTCTTCCAAAACTCAGCTGCCCATATCCTAACTCGCATCAAGTCCCACTCACCCATGTAAGCAACAGCTCGATTTTAAAATTCTCATCCTTGTTTTCAAATCCTTTCATGGCCTCGCCTCTCCCTATCTCTATAATCTCCTTCAGCCCCACAACCCCTCAAGATATCTGCGCTCCTCTAATTCTGGCCTCTTGAGCATCCTGATTTTAATTGTACAGCCATTGGTGTTCGGGCCTTCTGTTGCCTAGGCCCTAAGCTCTGGCATTCCCTGTCTAAACCTTTCTACCTCTCTCTCCTTTTTTAAGACTCTCCTTAAAACCTACTTCTTTGACCAAGCTTTTGGTCACCTGGCCTAATTTCTCCTTATGTGGCCTGGTGTCAAATTTTGTTTTGTATCAATCCTGCGAAGCGCCTTGGGACGTTTTGCTACGTTAAAGGTGCTATATAAATACAAGTTGTTGTTGTTGAGTATCTTTCTATTGAGTTGTGTAGTGAGTGAAGTGTCATTGACCTTTTTATACTATATGGCCCTGAATTTCCTTGAAGTTTCTGCTGGACTCACGCTAAAACTCCAGCAGGAGTCCAGTGGAACCAGACAGAAAACAACAGAGGCCCGGTTGGGTTGGATCCTCACCGATTCTGGGATTTTCAGAAATCACCAACCTCCCATGCATGACCAATGATGTCGGGACGGCGACTCCCTACACTGAGAGTCACCACTTTCCCAGCTCAGTGGAAGCCTGGTGTATTACTGGAGGCCAGTATGCAAAGTGAGATGAGGCATACCAGCCTTGAGGGTGGAAGTGAACCCCTTCAGGGATGGTCGGACATGGAGGAAATCCAGGTGAGGGGAAAGACCTAGACCCGTCCCCTCCAAAGAAAAGTTTAATAATTAACTGGGGTGGGGGGTGGGGGGGCGAAGAGAGGCTCTGTGGTGTCTCGGGGGCAGCCTTAGTTGCCCCTATGATAGCGGATAGAGGCTGGATTCTCTGAGCACACGGGGCAAAGGCTGCAGGAGATGTGCCCAAAGTGATGCCGGAGCCAGCCAGTCCCACGTATATGAAGTGCCTTTCCGCTGACTCTACAAATTTTGGTGGTCATCGCTGGAGGGCACCGTTGGCTATGATCCCAGCATGCTCCAGAATCACCGACTGTGAATTTCTCCAAATTTATTCTACATGGGCTTTCTCTAACATTATTGTCAGAAAATAATTCCACGTTTCGCTTGTAGATCTATACAAAAAAAGCAGCATGTTTATCGACCACTTAAATGTGAGCATTCTGGAAAGGCTAATTATTTTTCAACATGTGTTCTGCCAGTGTAATTTCTTTCCAAAGTTTGAAAACAATCTTTTGCCATGGCTCAGTTGGTTGCACTCTCGCCACTGAATTAGAAGGTTTGAGGATCAAGTCCCACTCCAGAGACTTGAGCACAAAATCTAGGTTGATACTCCAGTGCAATACTGAGGGAGTGCTGCACTGTTGGAGATGGCCTCTTTCGGATGAGATGTTACACTGAGGCTCTGTCTGCCTTCTCAGGTGACGTAAAAGACCCCATGGCACAATTTCGAAGAAGAGATCTGGGGGTGGGGGGGGCGAAATTGCCCTCCGCCCCAAATGGGGCAGATAATTTGAATTAATTGATTACTCTCTGCCCGAATCCTTGGGGCGGAGAATAGAGGGACTTAGCCCTCTTTTTGTGCGCGATTTCATCGGGGTGGTGTTTGGGCTGCTGTGGGGCAGAAGTGGGTCGGGAGCAGGGCGGTGTCATCAGTGCGATGCGGAAGTGCCGCATTGCGCTGACACGAAGCAACGTCCGTCCTCTTCAGTTAATAGGGAGGGCCACTGCGAGCGCTGCAGCCAATTTGGTGGCGCCCACTGAACACCAGGGAGGGTTTCGGCTGGGCCAACGGTCCGGCACCAAAGAGTGGGTGCCGAGCTGCCGGTTGGCGGCCTGGCGGAACCCGTGACTTCAGAGTCGGCTGACAATTAAGGAAAAATGGCAGCTGCGGCAGAGCACCCTCCCCTTTAAGGGCGGACGCGCTGCCCAACCACTGGCAGCTTCTCGCCGGGAAAAGCTTTCGGGGACACCAATCAGCGGCCGCTCCGCTCCCGTGGGGCAATTTCCGTCAAAAGGGGTCGCCACCGAGTGGTAAGGGGTCGTTGCGTGCCCACCGTTTCCGCCGCCCTCCAGTCCGAGGGAAATTCCGCCTGTCCCCGGTCGGAAAGGCCTTACCGCCCGATTACCGCCTCCTAGCGGCGGTAATGTACCTTAAGAAGGGAGGCAATTTCGGTCCCGGGGAGGTCTCCCTGGTGACCTTAAAACACCGCAAGACCAGGGCGGGAGCAGCAGCCTTTAAACAGCACGAGAGGGAGACTCCAGCGGCAGCCTTTAAAGCGGCGGGAGATCGGGCCTAAAGGCGAAGTAAAAAGAACCAAAATCAAAGTGTGATGTCACAAGACAGAGGGGAAGTGATTGGTTGGTGAGTTTTTCTCTCATTTCTGGGGCATTTGTTTGAATTAAGAGCTGGGATTAGAAACAAAACTTGAAAACTTAATTAACTAAATACATTGTAGATGGCAGGACAGACGATGTGTTTCTGCTGTTGCATGTGGGAGCTGGTTGACCCCTTTGAGGTCCAGGGTGACCACGTCTGGCAATGCAAGGAACTTCGGCTCCGCGTTGATGAGCTAGAGTCCGAGCTGCGGACACTGCGACACATCAGTGAGGGGGAGAGTTACCTCGACTCTGTGTTCCAGGTGACAGTCACACCCCTTAGATTAATTAATTCAAATTTGGTTCATAGTCAGGGAAAGGAGGGTGTGACTACGAATGAGGAAGGTATGGGGTCTCAGGATGGAGTGATGGAGGAGCCTCAGCCCTTGCTCTTGTCCAACATGTTTGAGGCTCTTACTCCCTTTGTGGACAAGAGCAGGAACTGAAGGGAGGATGAGCAAACTGACCACAGCAGCATGGTACAGGTGGCGGGAGTAAAACAGAAACGTTGTAGTGGTAGGGGACAGTATTATTAGGGGGATAGATAAGGTTCTCTGCAGCCGAGAGCGTGAAACCCGAAGGCTGTGTTGCCTGCCCGGTGCTAGGGTTAAGGACATCTCCTCTGGGCTGGAGAGGTAATTTGGAGTGGGAGGGGGAAGATCCAGTTGTCCTGGTCCATATGGGTACCAAGGACATAGATAGGACAAACAAAGGGGTTCTGCTTGAGGGATTATGAGCAGCTAGGGGCCAAATTAAAAAGCAGAACCACAAAGGTAATAATCTCTGGATTACTCCCGAGCCACGAGCAAATTTGCATAGGGTAAATATGATCAGAGAGTTAAACACGTGGCTCAAAGACTGGTGTGGGAGAAATGGGTTTTGGTTTGTGGCACACTTGCACCAGTACTGGGGTAAGAGGGAGCTGTTCCGTTGGGACGGGCTCCACTTAGACCGTGCTGGGACTAGGGTCCTGGTGAATCGAATAACTTGGATTGTAGAGAACTAATTAGTGGGGGGGAGGGTTCAGGTGAGTGAAAATTTAAAAGTCAAAGAATAAGGAGAAGGCAATAGAGCAGGGTAGTACCGAGGAAAATGAAAACCAGAGCTTGCCAGGGACAGAATGTATAAACATAAAAGTGAATCAGAAAGTGGGGTCAAAGCAGGAAAAAATGGTAAAAAAACAAATTTAAAATCTCTTTATCTGAATGCACGCAGCATTCGTAACAAAATAGATGAAGTTGATGGCACAAATAGATGCAAATGGGTACGATCTGATAGCCATTCAGAGATGTGGTTGTAAGGTGACCAAGGCTGGGAACTAAATATTCAGGGGTATTTGATAATTCGGAAGGACAGACAGAAAGGAAAAGGATGTGGGATAGCTCTGTTAATAAAGAATGAGATCAGTGTGTTAGTGAGAAACTATATTGGCTCAGAAGATCATGATGTTGAATCAGTAGGGAATAATAAAAGGAAATAGTCGCTGGTGGGCATAGTCTAATGTAGACTGGGAAAATAGACTACGGTATGGGACGGTTGATGAGCAGTGGCAGACATTTAAGGAGATATTTCATAACTCTCAACAAAAATATATCCCAATGAGAAGGAAAGACTGTAAGAGAAGGGATAACCGTCCATGGCTAACTAAGAAAATAAGGGATGGTATCAAATTGAAAGCAAGGGCATACTATGTGTCCAAGACTAGTAGGAGGCCAGAGGATTGGGAAACTTTTAAAAGCCAGCAAAGAACGACTAAAAAAATAATAGAAAGGGAAGATAGATTATGAAAGTAAACTAGCATGAAATATAAAAACAGATAGTAAGAGTTTCTATCGGTACATAAAAAGGAAAAGAGTGGCTAAAGGGCTAAAGTAAATGTTGGTACCCTAGAGGATGAGACTGCGGAATTAATAATTGGGAATAGGGAAATGACAGAGATTTTGAACAAATATTTTGTATCGGTCTTCACGGTAGAAGACACTAAAAACATCCCAATAGTGGATAATCAAGGGGCTTTATAGGGAGGGAGGAACTTAATACAATCACTATCACTAAAGAAGTGGTACTCAGTCAAATAATGAAACTAATCCCCTGGACCTGATGGCTTGTATCCTAGGGTCCTAAAAGAAGTAACTGCAGAGATAGTGGATGCATTGATTGTAATTTACCAAAATTCCCTGGATTCTGGGGAGGACCCAGCAGATTGGAAAACCGCAAATGTAATGCCCCTATTTAAAAAAGGAGGCAGTAAGAAAGGAGGAAACCATTGACCAGTTAGCCTAACATCTGTCATTGGGAAAATGCTGGAGTCCATTATTAAGAAAGCAGCAGCAGGACATTTGGAAAAGCATAATACAGTCAGGCAGAGTCAGCATGGTTTTATGAAGGGGAAATCACGTTTGACAAATTTGCTGGAGTTCTTTGAGGATGTAACGAGCAGGGTGGATAAGGGGGAAACATAGAAAATAGGTGCAGGAGTAGGCCATTTGGCCCTTCGAGCCTGCACCACCATTCAATAAGATCATTCATGGTAGAAGACACTAAAAACATCCCAATAGTGGATAATCAAGGAGCTTTATAGGGAGGGAGGAACTTAATACAATCACTATCACTAAAGAAGTGGTACTCAGTCAAATAATTCACACAGTACCCCTTTCCTGCTTTCTCTCCATACCCCTTGATCCCTTTAGCCATAACAGCCATATCTAACTCCCTCTTGAATATATCCAATGAACTGGCATCAACAAATCTGCGGTAGGGAATTCCACAGGTTAACAACTCCCTGAGTGAAGAAGTTTCTCCTCATCTCAGTCTTAAATGGTTTACCCCTTATCCTTAGACTACGTCCTCTAGTTCTGGACTTCCCCAACATCGGGAACATTCTTCCTGCATCTAACCTGTCCAGTCCCATCAGAATTTTATATGTTTCTATGAGATCCCCTCTCATCCTTCATGAATGCAGGCCCAGTCGATCCAGTCTCTCCTTATGTGTCAGTCCTGCCATCCCGTGAATCAGTCTGGTGAACCTTCACTGCACTCCCTAAATAGCAAGAACGTCCTTCCTCAGATTAGGAGACCAGAACTGCACACAATATTCCAGGTGAGGCCTCACTATAAGGCCCTGTACAACTGCAGTAAGACCTCCCTGCTCCTATACTCAAATCCCCTAGCTATGAAGACCAACATACCATTTGCCTTCTTCATCGCCTGCTGTACCTGCATGCCAACTTTCAACGACTGATGTACCATGACACCTAGGTCTCGTTGCACCTCCCCTTTTCCTAATCTGCCACCATTCAGATAATATTCTGCCTTCGTGTTTTTGCCACCAAAGTGGATAACCTCACATCCACATTATACTGCATCTGTCACGCGTTTGCCCACTCACCTAACCTGTCCAAGTCACCCTGCAGCCTTTTAGCGTCCTCCTCGCAGGTCACACCGCCACCCAGCTTAGTGTCATCTGCAGACTTGGAGATATTACACTCAATTCCCTCATCCAAATCATTAATGTATATTGTAAATAGCTGGGGTCCCAGCACTGAGCCCTGCGGCACCCCATTACTCACTGCCTGCTATTCTGAAAAGGACCCATTTATCCTGACTCTCTGATTCCTGTCTGCCAACCAATTCTCTATCCACGACAGTACATAACCCCCAATACCATGTGCTTTAATTTTTCACACCAATGTCTTGTTTGGGACCTTGTCAAAAGCCTTTTGAAAGTCCAAATACACCACATCCACTGGTTCTCCCTTGTCCACTCTACTAGTTACATCCTCAAAAAATTCTAGAAGATTTGTCGAGCAGGATTTCCCTTTCATAAATCCATGCTGACTTGGACCGATCCCGTCACTGCTTTCCAAATGTGCTGCTACTTCATCTTTAATAATTGATTCCAACATTTTCCCCACTACTGTTGTCAGGCTAACCGGTCTATAATTACCCGTTTTCTCTCTCCCTCCTTTCTTAAAAAGTGGTGTTACATTAGCTACCCTCCAGTCCATAGGAACTGATCCAGAGTCGATAGACTGTTGGAAAATGATCACCAATGCATCCACTATTTCTAGGGCTATTTCCTTAAGAATCTAGGATGCAGACTATCAGGCCCCGGGGATTTATCGGCCTTCAATCCCATCAATTTCCCTAAAACAATTTCCCACCTAATAAGGATTTCCTTCAGTTCCCTCTTCTCACTAGACCCTCGGTCCCCTAGTATTTCCGGAAGGTTATTTGTGTCTTCCTTCATGAAGACAGAACCAAAGTATTTGTTCAACTGGTCTGCCATTTCTTTGTTCCCCATTATAAATTCACCTGAATCTGACTGCAAGGGACCTATGTTTGTGTTCACTAATCTTTTTCTCTTCACATATCTTCCCCAAGGGGCCTCGCACAACAAGATTGTTTATTAGTCCTTTCTCATTACACATCACCCAGTCTAGGATGGCCAGCCCTGTAGTTGGTTCCTCGACATATTGGTCTAGCAAACCATCCCAATACACTCCAGGAAATCTTCCTCCACCGCATTGCTACCAGTTTGGTTAGCCCAATCAATATGTAGATTAAAGTCACCCATGATAACTGCTGGACCTTTATTGCACGCATCCCTAATTTCTTGTTTGCTGCTGTCCCCAACCTCACTATTACTGTTTGGTGGTCTGTACACAAGTCTCTCTAGCGTTTTCTGCCCTTTGGTATTCTGTAGCTCCACCCATACAGATTCCACATCATCCAAGCTAATGTCCTTCCTTACTATTTAATTAATTATCTCTTTAACCAGCAACGCCATCCCGCCTCCTTTTCCTTTCTGTCTATCCTTCCTAAATGCTGAATACCCTTGGATGTTGAGTTCCCAGCCTTGATCCTCCTGGAGCCATGTCTCCGTGATGCCAATTACATCATATCCGTTAACTGCTATCTGCGCAGTTAATTCATCCACATTGTTCCGAATACTCCTCGCATTGAGGCACAGAGCCTTCAGGCTTGTCTTTTTAACACCCTTTGCTCCTTTAGAATTTTGCTGTAATATGGCCCTTTTTGCATTTTGCCTTGGGAACCAGTGGATGTGGTGTATTTGGATTTCCAGAAGGCATTCGATAAGGTACCACATAAAAGGTTACTGGACAAGATAAAAGTTCACGAGGTTGGGGGTAATATATTAGCATGGATTGAGGATTGGCTAGCTAACAGAAAACAGAGAGTTGGGATAAATGGGTCATTTTCCGGTTGGCAAACAGTGACTAGTGCTGCAGGGTTCGGTGCTGGGTCCTCAACTGTTTACAATCCATTTTAATGACTTGGATGAAGAGACTGAGTGTAACGTAGCCAAGTTTGCTGATGATACAAAGATGGTGGGAAAGCAAATTGTGAGCAGGACACAAAAAATCTGCAAAGGGATATAGACAGGCTAAGTAAGTGAGCAAAAATTTGGCAGATGGAGTATAATGTAGGAAAATGTGAGGTTATCCACTTTGGCAGAAAAAATAGAAAACAAATTATAATTTAAATGGAGAAAAATTGCCAAGTGCTTCAGTACAGAGGGACCTGGGGGTCCTTGTACATGAAACACAAAAAGTTAGTTTGCAGCAAGTGATCAGGGAGGCAAATGGAATGTTGACCTTTATTGCAAGGAGGATAGAATACAAAAGCAGAGAAGTCCTGCTACAACTGTACAGGGTATTGGTGAGGCCACATCTGCAGTACTGCATGTTGAACTCATTCTCATCTTGCATTGCATCTAACATTTATATAGTGCCCTTCATGACTACGGCACTTTTGGATTGTAGTCACTGTTGTAATGTGGGAAACATGGCGGCCAATGTGCGCACAGCAAGCTCCCACAAACAGCAATGTGATAATGACCAGATAATCTGTTTTAGTGGTGTTGATTGAGGGATAAATATTTGCCAGAACACTAGGGGTAACTCCCCTGCTCTTCTTCGAAATAGTGCCATGATATATATTTTATGTCCATCTGAGAGAGCAGACGCAGTCTCATCCCAAAGACAGTGCAGCATTCCCTCAGCACTGCACTGGATTGTCAGCCTAGATTTATGTGCTCAAGTCCTTGGAGTGGGACTTGAACCCACAACCTTCTGACTCAGAAGCGAGTATGCTACCCACTGAGCCACAGCTGACACTCATCGTTAAGTGTTCCAGATCTTGAGCTGACATATCCAGTCAAGCAACTAGAGTTAATTTAGATAAAAATGGGCCAACAATTTAACTTTACTGCAAATTTAAGATTTGCTGGGTAAATTGGTTCATATGAACACCTTTAATCTCACTGAATGCCACCTCTGCTAATAACAAAGAAAATCCATTATCATGTGCCTTCCAAAGTTTACGCAGTGAAACAAACAAATTAGTTCAGGCTATTGCCGTGGCAAGAATCAATGTAATTAGGTTTTAATTAGGGCTATCAGCAGCTCCCATAAACTGTTAGGCTACAGCAAAGCAGACAGACAAGCAATACAGGAGCCGATACGTAAATGATTGGGAGAACAGCTGGCCTTGCTTGTAAAGTACTTAAAACCTAAGGTACTACATGTTTTTATGAGATAACAATCTTAACTGGTTAAATTTGGCTCATCTTGTAAGAGTAAGCTCATCAGATTGGTAGCAGACGTTGAAGCTGCTGTGCCTATCAGATCCATCAGAGAGTGACACAGATTGAAGTCACATTGTCAGTTTAGTTATCTTTGTTGTTTCTTTCTGAAGTGAGTTTCTCCGATAGCAATTTCTGTAATCGTGTCTGTCCCAGTAAATTAGAAATGGTTCAGACTGTCAAGCATATCACCAAGCTTCCTGTCATATTCTCCAGATTGCCCCGACTTGTATTTGAGAATGGCTACAATTAGAGGGATGCCCTTGTTTGGATGGTACCATTATGTAAATTTTATCTAAAACTAATAAAAGAACAGTTTTATTTCGAGGGATTCACTGCATTATAATGGGAAAGCATAATGACAGAGGGAAATAAAAAGCTACATAAAACACAGGTTAAATATTTGCTTTAAAGGGGCAGCACTCCTTGGTACCTGAAAATAAGACTTACATTTATATAGCAGATTTCAGAATCGCAGGATATCCCAAAGCGCTTTACAGCCAACGAAGTATTTTTTGAAATGTAATCACTATTGTAATGTAGGAAATGTGGCTACCAATCTGCTCACAGCTAGGTCCCACAAACAGCAATTTGATAATGACCAGAAAATCCGTTTTTTTGTTGGTTCCGAAATAAATATTGGGCCAGGACACATAAGAACATAAGAAATAGGAGCAGGAGTAGGCCATTTAACCCCTCGAGCCTGCTCCGCCATTTAATAAGATCATGGCTGATCTGATCATGGACTCAGTTCCACTTCCCTGCCCGCTCCCCATAACCCTTTACTCCCTTATCGCTCAAAGATCTGTCTATCTCCGCCTTAAATATATTCAATGACCCAGCCTCCACAGCTCTCTGAGGCAGAGAATTCCATAGATTTACAACCCTCTGAAAAAAGAAATTTCTCCTCATCTCAGTTTTAAATGGGCGGCCCCTTGTTCTGAGACTATGCCCCCTAGTTTTAGTTTTCCCTATGAGTGGAAATATCCTCTCTGCATCCAACTTGTCGAGCCCCCTCATTATCGTATATGTTTTGATAAGATCACCTCTCATTCTTCTGAACTCCAATGAGTATAGTCCCAACCTACTCAACCTATCTTCATAAGTCAACCCCCTCATCTCCGGAATCAACCTAGTGAACCTTCTTTGAACAGCCTCCAATGCATGTATATCCTTCCTTAAATACGGAGACCAAAACTGCATGCAGTACTCCAGATGTGGCCTCACCAATACCCTGTACAGTTGTAGCAGGACTTCTCTGCTTTTGTACTCTATCCTCCTTGCAATAAAGGTCAACATTCCATTTGCCTCCCTGATCACTTGCTGAAAACTAACTTTTTGTGTTTCATGCACAAGGACCCCCAGGTCCCTCTGTACTGAAGCACTTGGCAATTTTTCTCCATTTAAATTATATTTTTTTCTATTTTTTCTGCCAAAGTGGATAACCTCACATTTTCCTACATTATACTCCATCTGCCAAATTTTTGCTCACTTACTTAGGCATGTACAGCAGGAGTGGTGAGGTCGGGGCACATGAGCAGCAAGTGATCGTGGATGATGTGATCGGGACCCAGAAGAGGCGTGAGTTCGGGACCCAGAAGAGGCATGGGCCCAGGGGCAGCACAGGCCAACCCACACTGCGATATGTTTGCGCACTAGGTCTGTGCAGCAGAGCTGGTCTCCAGTCGCTACTGGACCAAGACTGAGCTCTGTCAAGCCCCTGGCCACCTCATGTTAAAAAAATCCATGCACAGGCATCTTCCACCCTTAAAAAATTTAGTTCAGGACCTGGAATATTGGGTCCTTCATTGAAACACCCTTGAACGTTTTGGTGTGGAAGCAACTCATCCTCAATTCGAGGGACTGCCTATGATGTTGAGTAGGATGGGGGATAAATTGGTACATCGAAAATCTTGTTCCAGATAGGAAATGCTATCTTCACAGTGGTATAAACCTGCTTGTGGACACAGAATGCAAGACTGCCAGGTGAGCAGCACCAAAACAAATATAGTTCACATTCAGTTTATGATGGAAGACTGAGGTATGGTGTACTGTACTACATTTTCAGTTACTTATTTCTTCTGTGAGGGTCGCTGGTGGAAATGTCAGTTCCACCAAACATGTCATATAAACTAAAAAACTAAAATCTTCTTTGTAATGTTGGTTTGATATATACTACTGCTTTTTAGGTTCAGGCATTATGCAGCTCAGTGTTGCGTCATTGTTCATTTTTCAGCAAGCCATTACTTTTTCTCATTTGCCCTCTATTTAACCTGACTAGACTTTGAGAAAAAAAATCTGAGTAATTGTCAAAACCCAGAGTCCAGAATATTCTTTCACTTATGCAAAAAGGCCACTTAGCACTTATTCATTAGTCACAACTCTCCATCACCATTGTGATCCTCGTGTTATGCATTTAACATTTCTTTATTCTTCATTGGTGTTCATTGATAAATTGCTATGCATAAAATAACAGACACCTGAGAGAGATGTTATGGACAATAATCAACACCTCCTAGGATTGTTTCCCTAGGGGATAATGGAGAGCCAGCACTAATTACTCTAATGGCCACCAGGGAATTATTTCTTAAAAAAATAGACCTAGGAATGATGTAATATTGGGGGCCCCAAAAACCTATACTAAACATGAGTCTACTTTAGAAGTGAACAATGGTCGGGTGGAGGTAGGGGGGGGGCGGGCAAGAGAGCATATGAAAATAAGTTAATGCACACCTGGAAATGATTAAAGGTAGTAATTTCATACCAAACTATAAGAGCAAAGCTTACGCAGTTTATAATAATCATCTGAAAGTCCAATGTTAGTTTGCAGTATAAATGATTCTTTGTATATGTTATTGTTTATAACGTGGATTTTTTTAACATATATTAATTTATTCAGGTTGTGTACAAGTGTTCGTTGTCTGTGCGGATATCTATTCTCCGAGTTCGGTTGCTGCTGTGCAGTGAGATTATTGACACAGAAATTAATATTTACAAAGTCATTATTGCAAGTTTATTGAAACATAATCTACAAATGATAATGGGGATGTTTGAGTCCATTGTATGTTGTATGGTGTTACCATTACAGCGGGTATATACCAGCCAGTCACTAATTGTGCCTTATCTATAATGAACTGACAAATGGGGCACTTTGACCACTCTGGATTAAGAAGCAATCTGTTTTAAGGTGCCAATTTTTAAAAATCAGTCTGAGGAATGACCATTTAATACAGGTTTCAGTGTTTCTGCTGACAGCATGTTATCCCATCAAACCCCCTTGTTGTGTCGATGCAGTCACAGATGGGAGTCTTGTACCTGCATGCATAGCAAATGAATTAGAATGACAATCTTCTTTATAAAGCATAAATATGTAATTTGTTCAGCTGCTGTAATTAAATATGTATGTGTGAAACAGCTACCACTCAGGTCATTACCAATGCGCCACACTGAATTAGAGAGCCCTGAGATAGAAATTTACTGTGAAATGTAGCAAGGGAATATAATTGGCAGTACTGAAAGAAAGCTGAGGCTTCTTGACTCTTTGCTAAATGTTCTACAAGTGGAGGTGTGAAATTGTAAAGAATTTAGTGGGAAATACAAGAGACCTTTCTATCGTTCAGTCAGCCCATTTCACATTTACCTTTACCTGTAAATACATTCTTTTATTTATATCCATTTACCTTTATCATACTGTGTGTAGCATTTAGAAATAGTTCAAATGTGCTCTTAATTATATTTCAAGTACTATGAAAAATTAGTAAGTTGTTCTGTGACCCTGTAGAATGATTTGTTAAAAGGCATGTATTACATATTGGAATGCTATTGCTATTAAAATGATATTGGATGCTTCATTGCATTACATGATTGGTGTGATTAATTTCAAGGCATTCATTAGTGCAGACAATTCACTTAAGAGAAAGCAAATAAAAGGGCAGTTTCAGTTAAATTTTTAATCAGGAATTTATCTTTTACTAATTAATCCACAATTTAATGCCAAGATGTAACTTGCCATTAATACATTTATTTTCAATAAGTGATTATTAGATTAAGATTCGAGCCAACCATAGAATTAGGGTTTATATCCAAATGCTAGTGGAATTAAATTTGAATGCATTTGGCTATTTCCAACTTGATTAATATGAAATTAGATGACTCGTGCATCTCTCTTCAGCATAAGTACAATGATAAATAGCTTAAAGCTGTATTTAAGGTAGCTTAGAGTGGAGAAGGCATCTGAACGGGTCAAAAATCCAAATGTTCACATCTAGATTCCTTCTGACGTATTGAAGCCTCCTACAGAAGGATTCAGGTCACTTTGTTGCGGAGATTTTAGGAAGTTTGGTTCCTGAAAGAGCCCACTCCAAAAATTCTAATCAAAGTCTGCCATGTTGCTCACCATATTAAATTTGTAGTGAAACACATTTAGTAGTACAAATTTTATCTAGTGAGCAGCTGAGCCACGCACATCAGGATCACTCCCGGTTTGATCCTGTACTGAGTTGACTGATCTCAGGTGGGGTGGCATTAGGCACACTGCAATTGGTCAAAGTTCTCCCTGCATTTGGGGGTGGGGGAAATCAGCTCAAGCTCTTATTTCTGATCACAGTCTAGTAACCTCTACTGGAATTATGTGCGTGAAGTCAAGATCAGCTCAGCTGTGCTCACTGGCAAAGCTCACACATAAATAATGACCACTTGGGTAAGGCAGCAGAGGCAAGTGGCACTCATGGAACCGCAGCCTACTAAGGAGGCAACACCATCAGGAGAAAAGGGGAGAAACTGGTGAGAAAAACGTTTACAGATTTGTCGGGATAGATGTAGTAACTGATATAACTGCATTATTGTCAAATATTCGTGCAAACCTGCTTACAGACCGGGTAAAGATAATTTTACCAGGTAACAACTCTGTTGAAAAGGGTACAAAAACACAGTGGAATACACTTATTAAAAAATGTAAACAGCTCAACAGATAGTCAAAATCAAATGGAAGAAAAATTAAACTGTTGTCACTGATTTTGGCCTTAAAGCTTCCAATGCCTTTTTCACTTTTGTCTGCCCAGGTTTGTCCATTGAATATAATAACCTGGCACCAGGCTTTAAGTATAGTAAAGTTAGCAGATGGATCAAGGCATCCGATTTTACAATGGATATTGTTTTACTGATGTTTATTATAAAATCATGGCAGAATCAATTCAGCTGCTGCTTTCTTTTCTGTTAACTAAAACAACCTGCCAAGACATGAAGCATCGTGTTTTCTGATTATTTAGAAAATAGACAACATTGTGGCTTTAAATGAAGTCATATGGCAATTATAATTAGTTGTTGCCACTCAATCATTGTAACCTGCAAAATACATTCTTACATAGGGAGGTGATTATAAATTCCAGGTATATTTAGTACCTTTCCTGATCTAGTAAAGTCATTAAAATTTTTCCAGCATTGAGTGGTCATGTATAGGATTGTGTAGTTGGCACTTAGCCACCCTGCCATCTCCTTGCCTCCAGCCTGAGAGGTCCTTTTTAGAACCCTGCATCTGTCTCTTCCAAAGAAAGCCTTGATCCTCGCTCTAACCTCATGCAGCAACTGCAAAGAAGGATCTCCTTTGCCCTGCACCAGACATAGACATTATTAGAGTAAGAAATGTCTTTAGTGTAGCCAAAACTACTGAGACAATGGCTGGTCCTTTAAGCTGATGTACTTGCATAGATTTCCACATTCGCTAACATAATCGCAGTCTTTGCTAGTCTTTTAATTGATCGTTTCTATATTTTCATGAGTGATCATGTGTTGTGAAGTGGTGTGCCTGGCCCAAAAGCCTCTTGTATGCAGTAAACATTCTGCCTGTGGCTTCCACATTTATCCAGAACTTTTGAGATTTTTACTTTTTTTTGTGGTGTACTGTTTATTGTATCGACTTCATGTATTTAGGCACTACGGTGATTTTCTGTCTGTCTGAACTAATTCTGGTATATATGTGCCAGTTCACGCATTCTAAATTATAGTTTTACTTTACCTGTCTTGGTATAGCTGCATCCCTTCACTTTCCTGACACACAAAACAATGAAATGGCAATTAAGTTAATAATCTGTGTGAACAGCTGCACTTTAAAGTAATGCTGTTTATTATTAAACAGGGCTTGTTTCAGGATACATTTAAAACTCATTGGGGAAATAGTTATGTATTCACTTCAATCAAAAACTTTCTGGGAAAATGTTGTTTGATTCCTGCTGCATTTTTCCTATTGACAACTGCAAATGTATGCTGGCCATTAAAGAAGTTAGTTGTAATTTGTATGGTTAGCTGCAATCTTCATCAAACTGTCTATTTTTTGAATGGGGTACAAAAGAGTGTGGTATCGTGTAAATAAATAGGTTAGCCATTTAAAAAAAACAATTAAGGATGATGTCTGGCCATTAGCGAATCTGTTTTGAGATTAGAAAGTTTAAAAAATAACCTTTTAACTTTTTGTGTTTTTTCCTAAGTATTAATTTTGGAAACAAAAGTGTTCAAATGTACAGTGCTGATTATATCATAGAGGATTTGTCATGAAGGAATTATTAAATCCTCTGATGCGAGAGAACTGGATTCATTTGCACACAGTTGAAACAAATATTCAGAACCCTGTGTAAATAATGACCATCTGATGTTAATTCAGCTCCCACACACTGTCAGGCACAACGAATACTGCTGGACAGTCAGTGACGCTGATGATGGCACTATCCATTTTAAACAATTCTTTAAAAATTCTGAAATACGACATGTTTAGGCACATTGTAATTGAAATAATGTTGTTATTCTTTCTAACCGTTCAATATTTAAAAGGTGCTGGTGATAACTAGAGATTATAAAAACTGGAATATTTCAACTCGGATTTGCTTTGAAGCTGTTCCTGAATGAAAATAGGCTTAATTCTGATTAATTCCAAAGCTTCCTATTCACCTTGTTGAAGTCTCCTCTGGTTTAATTACTGTGGATGGAGATTGCTGCTGGTAAATATTATGAGACTCTTAGGTTGGAGGTGGCCATACCCTCAGAGCCCCGAGTCCTTTCAATGGACGTGGGTCAGGCTGACTCTTTGTCATGGTTTCCAAGTCCTACACGGAAGAAGGCTTTTGCAAGGAGCTCATGGAATGCTCGTTTGTGCTGCTATAGTGAGGGGAAGCAGCCTCTGAGGTACGCACACCAGCAGCGCTGGGATAGATTTCTGCGTACCAGCGATCAGTAGGAGAACAGACTTTATAGAATCAGGAAGATCCTTAAATCCCCGAGGAAAAGTCACCTAAGTAGCCTCTCGTATCTCTGAGATGCTACTCTGTATATTTTGTAATGCAGTTAACATTGACCTCTCTAGACAGTACCTCAAGATCTGCAGTCCTTCATTCAATGCTTCCACATTGAGTTGACTGACTTGCCTGCAGGGGGAAGGTTTTTAGTTGCTTCTGCAGCTGCCACTTTTACGAGGCTACCCTGCACTGAGTTGAACCTCTAAGAGGTTAGTGCACAGCAGGTCAATGCTATCACAGCCATTTGTCACATATCTTAGCATCCTTCTATTCATGATAAGGTCCTTCAGATCATCATCTGTTTGCTCAGTGGTCAGGAAACTGACACGTCTTGTGCATCTGCTTAGCTATATCAGGCTCCACTTCCACATCTGCATCCTCTGATTTCCTTGTACTCTGTGTCTTACCATAGTTCAATTCCTTATGCACACTATCTGTACCTTGTTGAGTGGATGTCATTGAGCTACTGAGGGAAAGGGTGGACAGGGTGTTTGTGTGATCGCCAGTATAGCCAGAGATACAAGGGGACTGCAGGGTGTTGCTCTTCAGCAATCTCCTCCACTGTACCCTAGCTTGCAGGCTCTGGAGTACTGTACCATTAACTTTGATGTGCTTGAGCAGCATACTTACCTTAATCAGCTACTCTTGTGTGAAGAGTGGTAGCTGGTGAAGAGATTGAAGAATACATAGAAATATTGAATAAGAAAGGGTGTATGTTTGCAGCGGCACAGAGAAGTCCACCATCCCCAACTTGCAATGCCAGAGTTGAAGCTAGTTATTGCCATTGTTTTGTCTTCTGTGCTTCTAAATGCCAGATGTTGGCATGTCCTCGTCCAGTGGCCTGGTGTTCACTGGAATTTTGTGCTGTCTTCTACAGGTGCCATGTTCAATTGAATGCTTCCTTGATGTTGAGGGCAGCTATTCTCACCTCATGACTGGCACTCAACTCTTGCATCCATGTCTAGACCAAGGTTGTGGCAAGGTCAGGAGCCAGGGGCCGAATTTTTTTTAAAGTTTGCGACCGGATTTTCACTGCGATTTGACCCTCCGCGGCAAAAACCCGGTCGCAAAGCCCGGGCGGGATCCTCGGGTACCTGTTTGTGGCGGTGCTTTCAAGTACTGCCGGGGAGAGCTGCGCCGACGTGTAACGACAAAGATTGCGTTTGCGTCGGACTTTTGGCACATCCCGACCTGTATGCCGTGCCCAGAATAGTGACAGGTCTGTCTGTGCAGTCCTGCAAACAGCGGTAAGTATGAAAACCTGCAAAAACGGTATGTAAAGTTTTTATTTTTTTACTTTTTTTTTGTGATTCGATAGTTAAGGGTCTTGTAAATGTTTTTTGGAAAAAAAATGTTCCCCCTCCCAAGGCCTCTCTCGCAGCGCTCCCGGCCCTGGCCTAAATTTGGCGAAACTTGCGTTTTTGCGCTGTGAATGCTTGTGCAACGCCCCCGTTACCGATGGTGCAGACGTAAAGGCCGAAAGTTCGGGCTAAAAACGGTAGCGCAGCGAAAATGGTAAGTTTTACGTATCGCTACCGTTTTCGCCGAAAGACCCCGAAAGCCGAAAATTCGGCCTAAGGTTGTGTTTACTTGAAACTTTGTCGTCTCCTGTCTAGGCTGCAGAATCATGCATTCGTTCTCCCCCTCCAATTTATTTTGTCTTCTCCAAACTTCAGAAGAATAAAACTTCACCAGGCCATTTGTTTATTGCAGTTTTATATAGCTTCTGTTCAGTCTCTGAACTGTCAGCTGCGGTTGGTGGTAGAATCTTTCTCCGTTAATTCTTCCTTGCTTGATGGGCACAGAATTATCCTTGCTGGTTCTCTTTCACATGATTCATCCTGATTCTGGTAGTTTAGTCCTGATGAACTTGGCAGTGGGCTTCTTAGGTCAAACCAGCGTGGCAACATCACTGCTCATTTGTGGTTTGTGGTGAATGTATGACTGAATAGGAGTCAGGGACAGTCTGGTTAGCAGGGCTCCTGAGGATTTGCATTGCAGCAGAGAAAGAATTTAGATTATTGAAGAGTTACAAAGGCCTCTCTTCAACAGTCCAAGATTATTCTGTGCTGTTGGGGTTGAAATGATGAATGTCATCTTGACACAGTTTTGAAGTCCTTTATCTGCATTCATTCTTACAACAAAAACAAATGGTCTATAATGGTCCAATGTGATGATGTTTCTTTTACTGTTGAAATTCCACACTTTTGACCCAATCACTAGCCCTCTAACATTGTTTCTGCACTTAACAACCTGCTGCATGGAATTGAAGCTGGAATCACAAACTCAATTTTTGTAGCACATTTGGTAGGTTTGAATGTGAGGGTTTTTATTTTAGTGTTTGGATCAAATTAAGGAGTTAAAAATTCACAGCAGCTCTGCAACTGCCACATCTGGATTTAGGAATGAGTTAGTTCCATAAATGTAATGCTTTATATCCCAGTTTAGAGGATCTTGTAAGGTTACCGCATTGGGGAGTATTAACCATTATTCTGCTGCACAAATTTCTACTGTATTTAAATGGATTTTTAACCAGCTAAAGAGAGCGATATATTCTCTAGTACTATTCATAAATTAAATTAGTTAAAATTGTTGTGTTTTGGATTTTAAAAATTTGCTGAAATCATAAATCCAGTGATCTGTGAATGCTTGTAATATAGTCATGGCACCAAGTTGACAACAGGAATTTCAGAAAAACACATTTGTACAGGGCTCTCACTTTAGAAATATTGTCAGATTCAGTCTAATCACCACCACACCAACTGTCTGCTCTATACTCCCCCAGGAACTTACATTCTGAATGTTTGAGGCTGGAGATTCCTTGCATAAAAGTAAGAAAATCTGAGCACACACCAGCTTTGAGTCACACAGGCGTATTAGCAATAAAAGCCTATAAGCACTAATACTATATGCAGTTTTCATTAAAGATTGTAAACTGTGCTTTCCTTGGCCCCGACCTTGATGGAAGCTAAGTTCCACCCAAGTGCCGCCCAAAGGGCCGCTGAGAAACCTGACGGTACTTTGGGTGGGAGATTTGCCCCGGGTGCAGTGCATTGTTGGACACGAGCCTGGGTCACTGATTCCACACTACAACATTGTACTTCTGTCTCCAACCTGCACTCAAAGAGCCTTGCAATTTGTGCCTTGTGGTGTTCTTGGGTATTCAAGAATATACTTTTTAATGTACTGTGATACAAATTATTATTCCTTCTTTGTGTGTAAAGTTCTGGAAAGACCGCCCGGTGACAAAACAACAACTTACACCATGAATCTGGGTGGCAGCCTCCCCCCTCCCAATATCGATGCCAAATGCAATCCTCGGCAAGGTACCACCGAGGATTGAGTTGCACCCAGGGAAGGGGGGGGGGATATATAAAATTTAACATTTTCAAAAATTTTTTAGAAAACGCTGCAAAACCTTCAGGGGACCCCATCCACCTGAAGCGCTGGAAAAAAAATAAAGAAAAGAAGTTTACTAACCTTTTTTGCAGGTCTTCTTACTTACTGTTGAGGTTAGACCTGCCTCCACGTGGCGGTCCTTCCCCCTGCTGCAGCAGACTCCCGCCCGGACTGGCAGATCGGCGGGCGGGAGGACACTTTCGTCATTGCTCGTCAGCGGGCGGTTCCTGGTGGTCTTCCCTCCCCGCTGGCGGGAGGCCTCCTCCAAACTCGCTCGGAGAGGAGACCACCCAGAAGACTCGGCGGCGGCAGGCAGTGAGTGCACCAAGTTCAACTCCATTGAATCATAGAATGGTTACAGCACCAAAGGAGGCCATTTGGCCTGTTGAACCTGTGCTGCCTCTCTGCAAGAGCACTTCAGCAAGTCCCACTCCACTGCCCTTTCCCTGTAGCCCTGCACATTTTTTTCCTTCAGGTACTTATCCATTTCCTTTTGAAAGCCACAATTGATATGCCTCCACTACCCTTTCAGATAGTGAATTCCAGATCCTAACCACTCGCTGTGCTAAAAAGTTTTTCCTCTTGACGGCTTTGGTTCTTCATGCCCGACTTATGCTGGCCATAGGAAACTAGAGCACTCCATGTTTTTCCTTGCACTCTGTTAGCCATTGCCTGTAAAGTTGCTACTAGAATGGCCAGTGGACAACTGATCAGGACTCTGGGAGATCTACTGTAGTAGGTGGTTAGCTATTGAATTTTGAGAAAGCAGACATATATATTTTTCCCTGTCGCGGATTGTTGATGAACCAATCAAATCACTCAGAAGGCTTTTTGAAGAACTTCCATCTGCTATTTTTTCTCGGGAACTGAAATGTCTCATGCCCAAAGTAAGATTTAAAAATTACATATTTCACAATAATATGAGTAAATTTATGCATTGAATTGTCTTTGGTGTCTTTTAAAACCTTCATAAAGGTTTTACTTGAAGTCCTCAGCCTTTTGGGTGCCAGCTGTAGCTCAGTGGTAGCACTTTCACCTCTGAGTCAAAGGTTGTGGGTTCAAGTCCCACTCTAGAGACATGACCACAAAAACTAGGCTGACACTGCAGTGCAGTAATGAGGGAGTCTGCACTGTTGAAGGTGCCATCTTTCGGACGAGACGTTAAACATCTGCCCTCTCGGATATAAAAAATAAAAAAACCCATGACACTATTAACAAGAGCAGGAAAGCTCCCCCATTATCATGTCCAATATTTATCCCTCAACCAACCTAATTTAAAAAAAAAAATAGATTATCTGATCATTATCACGTTGCTGGTTCTGGGACCTTACTGTGTGCCAATCGGCTACCGTGTTTACTACATTACATCAATGATTACAGTTCAAAAGTACTGAATTAGCTGTAAAGCATTTTGGGACATCCTGATGTCATGAAAGGCACCATATAAGTGCAAGTCTTTTCTTTCTTCCGAAAGACAGAGTAAAGGATCTTCACCATGTTGCGAAATATCTAAGCCCCATCACAACACCATGAGACTCCAGGTGAGACTCCTCAAAGCTGAGGGCCATCTACCAATGCCACCAAAGTCATAACCATTCCCTAGCACGAATGGAGACCACAACCAATCCCCAGTGTTGCCCGAGTGCAGAAACTCCCCAGGTGCAGCATACCCAGAACTGTCAAATACCAGATATCTAACTCCAACTGGTACAGTCGAAAAATCATCTTGTACAAAAGCAAAATACTGTGGATGCTGGCAATCTGAAATAAAGACAGAAAATGCTGGAAATATTCAGCAGGTCAGGCAGCATCTATGGTGAGAGAACCCGAATTAATGTTTCTGGTCAATGACCTTTCGTGAAAGATCCCATGGCACTATTCGAAGAAAGGTCATTGACCTGAAACATTAACTCTGTTTCTCTCTCCACAGATGTTGCCTGACCTGCTGAGTATTGCCAGCACTTTCTGATTTTATTTCTCAATGTCATCTTGTTGGTTGTTCTTATCTTAAAACTGCTAAGAGATAAAAGTCAAATATGTAGATGAAGTAATTATATATTAAATAAGGGCTATTCATTTGCAGTTTCCACAGTGTAAGGGATGTTCGTGGAATCCAATACTCTAAGCACTCAAAAATCCTAGAATGCCATTTAATGGGCCCAAGTTTCCACAAGAAAAAAAACGGGCGCCCGTCCGAGCTGGGCGCCCGTTTTTTGCGCCACAAAGTGCGCCTAAAAAAATCCTCGGTATTCTCCACCTACTTGTAGGTCCTCTGGCCTTCGGCGCAGCCAGCACGAGCTGTGGGGGGGGTGGAGCCAGGTCCCTGCGCTGAAAACAGTGCCGGGACCTCTGCACATGCGCGCTACAGTGGGCACGCAAGTGCAGTAGCTCCAGGCGCCGAACTGTGTGGGAGGGGCCCGAAGCACGCAGCCCCTAGTCCTGGCTGAATGGCCTCACTGGGGCTGCGTGAATAAGGCTCCTCCCACAGCCAGCTCCTGCTCCCCCCCCCCGACCAGACCCGACACTCGCTCCCCGCCCCCCCCCTGCCTCCGGACCAGACCCGACACCCGCTCCCCGCCCCCCCCTGCCTCCGGACCAGACCCGACACCCGCTCCGCCCCCCCCCTGCCTCCGGACCAGACCCGATACCCGCTCCGCCCCCCCCTGCCTCCGGACCAGACCCGATACCCACGCCCCCCACCCAACTAACCCGACCCGACCCGCGCTCCTGTTCCCGCTCCCCACCCCCTCGACTGGACCCAACCCGACCCGCGCTCCCGCCCCCCCCCCCCCCACTGGACCTGACCCGACTCCCGCTCCCGGACTGGATCCGACCTGATCTCTCCCCCTCTCTCTCTCTCTCTCCCTCCCCCCCTCTCTCTCTCTCTCCCTCCCCCCCTCTCTCTCTCTCTCCCTCCCCCCCTCTCTCTCCCTGTCTCTCTCCACCCCCCCTCCCTCCCTCTCTCTCTCTCTCCCTTTCTCTCTCCCTCTCTCTCTCTCTCTCTCTCTCTCTCTCTCTCTCTGTCTCTCTCTCCCTCCCTCTCTCTCTGTCTCTCTCTCTCTCCCCCTCTCTTTCCCCCCCCCCCCCCCCGAACTGAACCGAACCGAACCTCCCCGACCGGACCCAACCCAACCCAGCGCCACCTACCTGTAAATCTGGTGCTGGGGACGGGCCCTGCCCGAAGTCTCGGGCCGGCCCGTTCAGCCTTCGGTCCCGAAAGGCCTGCCTGAAGCACTTTCACACAGGTAGGAAGATGGTTTATTTAATCTTTTCTTTGCTTATAAATGTTTATTCAGGTTGGATTTATTTGTATAATATTTGTATAAGTATAAATAAGGATTGATTGTAGAATTTAATGACTTCCCTTCCCCTCCCACCTCGTTCTGGACGCCTAATTTGCAACCTGCGCCTGATTTTTTAATGTGTAGAACAGGTTTTTTCAGTTCTACAAAAATCTTCACTTGCTCCATTCTACTTTAGTTTGGAGTACATTTTCACTGTGGAAACTTTCAAATCAGGCGTCAGTGGCCGGACACGCCCCCTTTTGAAGAAAAAATTCTGTTCTAAAGTAGAACTGTTCTACCTGACTAGAACTGCAGAAAAAAAAATGTGGAGAATTGCGATTTCTAAGATAGTCCGTTCTTCACCAGTTGCTCCTAAAAATCAGGCGCAAATTATGTGGAAACTTGGCCCAATAAAACTGGAATTTGACAATTAATCACTGTAAATCAGCAGTCTTTCTGTCATCCCCTATATAATATAAACACCCCTATTATAAAACAAGGGCAGTTTTCAGCAAGACTTGGACAGGTAACATTCACACCACATTAATGCCAGTCAATGACCAACTCCAACAAGAAAAAGCCCAATCACTTCCCCAAATATTCAATGGCATCACTATCATCAAGTTCATCAACATCCTGGGGGGTACCAGTGACCACAAGCTTATCTGGAATAGCCTATCAACATCACGGCTACAAGAGCAGGGCAGAAACTAGGGGGAAAAAATTAGGGTAGTTTACGCCTACCGTTTGCGACCCCAGGGGGGTGCAAGCGACTCTTCACCTGGGTGCGGTGCCGCTACCAACTCCCACAAAATCCTCGAGGGTTTAGCGACGGCGCTAACCGGTAGAGCCCAGGGACACTGTGCCGGCGATGATGATGTCATCACCGTGCGCAGCGACTCGTTTTCGTCACAGAGGGAAAATGTGGTAGTGCCCCATGAGGCTGCTGTGGGCAATGCCCGCGACAGCTTCACGGTGCGCATACCAGTTGTAGGCCGCTCGCGGGGCGAAAATTAAAGGGGAGGTGTGACGCTGAAAATGTTTCAAATGGCCGACTTGCCGGTCGCGGTGTCCGTGCCGCGATGTTGCAGCCCGGCACTCCACTTGTGTGCCAGGCTGCTGCCACCGCACCCTGCTCCCTGGTAGACTAGCAATGGCCCCTTCTCCCTCCTGCTGAGTCAACAGCTTGACCCTCCTTAATGAAAGGCGAGGGCGCTGTCTTCCCATTATGCTGGAAAACTTGCGTTGCTTAGCGCCCCGGTCCAGCCTGCGAAAGAAAGTGGAGTGCAAAATCTCGCGCTCCACTTCCTCTCGGGGGTGGTAAGCCCAATTTGACTCGCGGAGCGGGACTTCTATGCCTGGCACAGGGACCCCCAACTTGCGGTTGTTACCGTCCCCAACCGGGCGTTACACAACTTCATCCCGCTGGTACTCTGCTGTGAGTGGCTCATCTCCTCACACCTCAAAACCTTTTCACCATCTACAAGCTCAAGTTAGGAATGTGATGGAGTTCTTGCTGCACACCTGGTTGGGTTTAGCTGCAATAGTACTCAAGAAGCACAACACTATCTAAGGAAGAGCAGCTCACGTGATTAATGCTCCTGTAACTGAAATCACTACCGACCCCCTCCACCACTGTTACTTTGTGGCTGCAGTATGTACTATCTACAGAACATACTGCAGCAACTTGATGAGCTCTATCACCAAGAAGGACAAGAGCAGTAACTAGATGGGAACAGTATCACTTACAAGTTTCCTTCCAAGTCATACACCGCTATTCCTAAATCGTCATTGGGTCAACATCCTGGAAATCCTTACCTGACTTTATCATGGAGCATCCTTACCAGAAGGGTTGCGGTGTTGAAAGTTGTAGGCCCTTTTAATGCAGCTAGGGATGGACAATACATGTTGCCTGGAGAGTGAATGTTTTGGAGGACATTCACTTGCAAGGAAACATCACAGCCAAGCCCCATCACCTAATGTCCTTGTGCACATGAAGCAATGCTTCTCGCAGGGATCATTGGATAGCATTGAGGAACTGAACCTGAGGCCTTATTTTTCTGTTTTTCCCACCTACTCACTGAATAAACTCACTGAGTCATTGTTTAAAGGGACATTGATGTTTGAAACAATTCAAAGCAAAGTGACAAGGATGATTCTGGGACTTAGAACTCAGAATTATGAGGTGAGACTTGCAAAGGTAAATTTGTTTTCTTTAGAGAAAAAAAAATGATTGAGGCTTGATATAATCCAGATCTTAAAAATACTGCAAAGCACAGATGATGTAGATGCAAATCGGCTGTTTAACTTGGGTTGTGAGCACAGAGAAAGAGTGCACTGGGTTAAAATTAAGAAGCTTCAAGTAAGCTTGGAGATTGGATAAGATATTTTTTCAACAGAGGGGTGAAAATGTAGAATAGATTACCAGAAATTTCTGATTATGAATATGATTGGGAATTACTGGGATATGTACAGACTGAGAGGACCAGGTACTCTGGGCCATAATGGACTGTGCTGCCACTGGATATGTTGTCTATGGACACACAAGATCAGGGTTGAATTGTCGAAGTATAGGGATAGGTAAATATTCTGGGGTTTTGTTTGGTTATGTTGACGGAGCAGGGAGTTATTTTGCAGGATTTTCTCTTAGACTCTATCCTGCCTATTTAATCTTCTATGATGGCTTGTAGAAATAGTTGGGGTGAATTGCTTTACCTTGTTCCATACTTTCTTATGTTACTGTGTAATACAATGTGAAAAGAAAGACTTGCATTTATATAGCGCCTCTCACGACCACCGGACATCCCAAAGCGTTTTACAGCCAATGAAGTACTTTTTGAAGTATAGTCACTGTCATAATGCAGGTTTCTGCCTCATTCTTAACTTCACAATCTTGGAATCCTTCCAGAACCATTTGATTCATGCCTCTGGTTCCCCTCACTGTTGCCAACACTGGCAATTAGTTAAAAGTATATTGATTTTAGGCTCCTCCTTCTTAGGCAGTGCCTCAGAGTCGAGGATAACTTGCTTCCACGTTAAAATGAGTGCTCAGGTGACTGAAGAGTCTGATGCGGGACCTATAGTCTCTGTCACTGGTGGGGCAGATGATGATTGGAGAAACGGGTGGGTGGAGTGCCTGGGTTGCCGTACGCTCCTTCCGCTGTCGACGTTTGGCTTCAGCTTGCTACCGATGAAGAGATTAGAGGTGTTCAGCACTTTTCCGGATGCTTTTCCCCCACTTTGAGCGGTCTTGGGCCAGGGATTCCCAGGTGTCAATGGGGATGTTGCACTTTTTCAAGGAGGCTTTGAGGGTGTCCTTGAAGCGTTTCCACTGCCTACCTGAGGCTCGCTTGCCGTGTCGGAGCTCCGAGTAGAGCGCTTGGTTTTGGAGTCTCGTGATAGGTATGTGGACGATGTGGCCCGTTGAGCGGAGCTGATCGAGCACGGTCAATGCTTCGATGCTGGGGATGTTGGCCTGAGCGAGAACACTGACGTTGGTGCGCCTATTCTGCCAATGGGTTTGCAGGATCTTGCGGAGGCAGCATTGGTGGTTCTTCTCCAGTGTTTTGAGGTGCCTGCTGTACATAGTCCATGTATCTGAGCCATATAGGAGGGCGGGTATCACAACTGCTCTGTAGACCATGAGCTTGGTGCCAGGTTTGAGGTCCTGGTCTTCAAACACTCCCTACCTCAGGTGACCGAAGGCTGCACTGACACACTGAAGGCAGTGTTGGATCTCGTCGTCAATGTCTGCCCTTATTGACAGTAGGCTCCCGAGGTAAGGAAAATGGTTCACGTTGTCCAAGGCCTTGTCGTGGATCTTGATAACCGGGGGGCAGTGCTGTGTGGTGAGGGCAGGTTGGTAGAGGTCCTTTATCTTACGGATGTTTAATGTAAGGCCCATGCTCTCATACGTCTCGGTGAAGGTGTTGAAGATGGCTTGGAGTTCGGCCTCCAAGTGTGTGCAGACGCAACGTCGTCTGTGTACTGTAATTCGATGACGGAGGATGGGACGACCTTGGATCTGGTCTAGAGGTGGCGGAGGTTGAACAGATTCCCGTTTGTCCTGTAATTTAGCTTTACTCCAGGCTTATTATCTTAATAATTACAACTTATGGGGATAGAAAAGAGAGTATAAAGTTCTCTGCTATTCTGCTGAATCATCATATTACAACAATAGTACAAAATCAATAAACAATTAATGGGGTTAGATGAAGAAGGGTGGGAGGAGGCTTGTGTGGAGCATAAACAGCGGCATGGACCTGTTGTGCCGAATGCTCTGTTTCTGTGCTATAAATACTATGTAAGACTATGAAATCATGAGAGTCAGTAGCACTGTTTCTTTAGCTTCTGACTGGATTCCAGTTACAATACCTGATCTCGTTACTGGATAGACGGAAAAGCAGCTTGAAAATGTTAAAGTTACGACTTTGAAGACTGGAAATGAGGCCGTGCAATAATAGTGTTTAAACATTTAATACATTTGTACCAATTATATTCTCATTCTTTTAAGCAGGTTAATATTTCTGTTTAAATAGTGGACAGTGGAACTTGATGCAAATGCATTGAGGATTTGTATGATAATGTCGCACAATGTAATTTCCAGGTGTAAGTCAAACTGTTCTGGAAAATTTTCCAAAGATTGAAGAAAGAAAACCACAGGGTAAACTTTCACTTTCGCCGCTTGGGCATTAATCTGTCGGAGTGGATAGCCCACTCATTGTAGAACCCACCCAATCCTGATCCCATCCACTCCCTGGCCTGCTCCGATGGTGCTCACAGGTCGGGGTCCTCGCAGACTGCTGGGCTAGGCTGCCACGCTGCTCCTTCCGCTCCCCGGTACATCAGGTACATCAGGAGCGACGAGGTCGGGGCGAAGGAGCGGCGAGAAACTGTAGAAGGACGTGGTGAGGGCCCAGGGCAGCACGAGCCAGCCCACACTGCAATATGTGTGCGCACTAGGTCCGTGCAGCAGAGCAGGCCTCCAGTCGTCTTGGTTAATCCTTGCTACAGGACCAAGACCAACCTAGCTCTGTCAAGCCTGTGTGGTGGCTGGTGTGCAACGGTCACCACACGTTAAAAAAATCCAAGCACAGGCATCTTCCATCCTTCAAGATTTAGTTCGGACCTGAAATTTTAGGTCCATCATTGAAACACCTATGAATTTTTTGACGTGGAAGCAAGTCATCCTCGGTTTGAGGGACTGCCTATGATGATGATGAAGCCTAGATTGACCAGAATAGATATCATTCCGATCCATCAATTATTGTCCTTAGATTTGGAAACTGCTGGAGCCCCATGTGCACCAGATATCCTTTCCTGTTTACCACACAGCTGCATTGTAAAACCCATGGAGTCGGAAATTCACATTTGTTGTAAATCTGTAACTGACAGGCATTAAATTGTCACTTATAACCAGCACAGAGTTATTTGTTCCAATCCTAATTGGAGACTCCCAGCACGTGTTGCTCTGGTTTGGGAAGTGTGTAGAGATTTGCAATCAGCTGGCATAAATGCTGGAGGCAAATTTCCTGTTTTCAGCGCAAAATACAAACGTACTGCATCCGTCAGACCCGTAATTGACACCACTCTGTGCACAACCTAAAAATCCTAAGCAAACTCATTTGATTCAGGGTCACCTAATATGAACTTAATGTGACCTCTGTAAGGGAGGCTGTATGAACAGGATATGCAGTTTTGAATAGTGTAAATGCTGCAGAGTCTTCGTCCTTATCTCAACAGCGCCCAGTGCAAGCCGTGGCAGAGTCACTGCAGATACAAGTATAAATAAAGTCTGATTCTCCTGATTATTCCTTATATTGTGTTCTGATAATCTGCTTTTGAAATTCACTGTAAACGACTTGTATGTGTTGATCTTGAAATGTATTATATTCCTAAAGGGTTAATTGTTTTTACTCACAATTCTGCCCACATAGGCTGTGACCACATACCCATTTGCAAGCTAAGAAAGAGTTGCAGTAAAAAAAAATAGACTGTATGGTTGTAGGTTAGGTATTAACTGTGGCAAGGCTTCTTGTTAGAAAGATTAACCACTAATAACAGGGTGGGAGCACCTTGTGACTGGTGGCTAAGTCATTCAATAGCAAAAGCTTGTTGGAGGCTCACAAATCAGCGCTGCTTGTTTATCTGCCAATTGCCCTGGCGGGGCTACTTTCTCTTGCTTCTTGCTTCACTGTTGTGTCTGGCAGCCACTTATGGCTGTTTGAACTTCAGCCAGAGGCAAATATTTGCACATAAAGATGTGCATTTTTCGACTGGTCAGGTCTGTGTTGAGTGTATGTGGGTTTGAGCCAAGGTAGTAGATGTGCCCCTTTTTAAAAAAAAAAAATCTCACGAGTGCCGGTGGTTTCATATATCATACAACATTCAGGCCTCTTAGAAACTAAATGGCAGATGGTTAAAATGATTCGAATTCACTTTTTTGTTGTTGAAATACAGTAATTTTTTGTAATGAGGTCAACGTGCTCTGTGTCTTTCACGTACTCCTTTCAACTGATGAGGATTTTGGAACTTTGTCAGCATCCTTTGTGTGTACTGTGTTGTAATTTTAATTTTGAGAGAATCTGGTTTTACTCAGGTCTGCTGTATTTTTTATCCCCCTGAAACTTTTTTTTTGTAGCAAGCTTCAAAAGGGATCTTTGGGCTCATTTTATCCATTTTACCGAAATATGAAGCCGCCATTTTAAGTCCCCAGAACAGAATGCAGCTTGCAGCTCCTTACATGGCGGCTGTACTTTGCTGAAAACCTAACCAATTGGGTGGGCTGTGCCAGATCATGTGATATGCCACGAATGCACTCGCAGCCGTTACCCAGTCTCTAGCACATTTTTGTTCTCTCTTCCTCTCAGATACTTTACCGTGTTTTTGATGCCAAATTTCTGAAGTTATATGTGTCTAGCTAGATTGGCAGTTGTCCATAGGTTATTTTAAGAAGGCAAAAAACTGTCTCGTAAGTCCTTGTGCTGTGCACATTCTTCATGTAAAATGGATTTCCCTTCCTGGCCCCTGTCCAAGAGTGCAGAGTGCTCGCTGGGTGAGATGAGAGCTTCACTGTTGAAAACTGGTGGAATGACGCACTCTAATTTCTGGCTTCCAACCAAACGAAGGGAGATTAGTGCCAGAATTCAGCAAAATAACAAATTATTATGTAATCAAAAGTTGATCTGAATGATAGTTTTCGTTGCAGCAAGCGAACAGTTGCTGAACAGCTTAGCTAGACTTAATGGAACCTCAGTCAGATGCAGTATTTGGGGTGGGATGTGAGTATTTTGCAGTCAAGATCTGCTCACGTTATTGGATTTGTTAAAGGCAGATTGTAATATCTGCGCTTTTCAGCTGGCTGTGGTGTTGACTGTAGTCTAGACTTGGCAATGCTAATCTTCAGTTCCCTATCAGGAGTCTTTGGGGAGGGGGGGGGGTGGGGAGGAGGATAGTGCTGAAGTAGAAAGTGAGATGAGGATACTAAAGAACATAAAACAGTTAGAGTGCTAAATGTAAAATTGCAGTTAAACACCTTAAAAATCATTGTTGTAAAACTGCTGTAATTCTTTCTACTGCTGTTATGTAGCTAATAAGACTATAATCTTTTTGATTTTGTTTTTAGTGCTATACCTATTTATAGGGTTCGCCCAACTTCTTAACCCTTTGAGGACTGAAGTAACTTGTCTGCACTATTTTGTAAAAGAACTAGTTTCCTGTGAGAGAGTCCACCAGGTGTGCGTCCAGGAACCTAACTCTCCTCCCACTGCAGTTGTTGCATATTAGCAAATAGTACCCACAGTGCTGTGCTAGGATACCAAGGTCATCTTCACCTAAAATTATCCCCACCATCTCAGTGTCTTGAAACGTAATGGGACAAGTTTAAATTTATAGTGTACATTGGGCGGGCACCGCCTGACCGATAGCGCTACTGAGCCATTTTCATGGATGGGCCTCGTTTAAAAGTTATCAGCAAACTACCGTCGCTCCATGATTGCTGATGGGCAGCTCACCGACTTGGGAGCGTGGGAAATCCACCAACTCCTCCAAGGAGCTGAGCCGAAAATATTTGCTTAAAGGGAGGAAGTAGGTGGGGGTAGTGGGGCGCAGAAGAACTGGAAGATTTTTGTGATACCACCTCCTGATCCCACTGAAATCATTTTGAATACCTACTTGTAATGTCTGCGGCACAGCCTCCAACGTCTCTTTAAGGGCCACAGATTAGGCTGCTCGATGTCCAGTACCAGTGTGCAGAGCATGTGTGGCCACATTCCATCCATTGGTACCGAAAATTGAGTTGGGGTCCTAAACTGACAAATGACCCCAATTTAAATATTGTAATAAGACTTCTGCCTGTGTAAAGTGGAAGTGCTTGGCAGCCACTTCAAGGTTTGACGACAAAATCCAGTCAGGGGGTGGGTCTCGGACGGCCAGTGGGTGGCAGGTTTTAGAAAACTTCCACCTGCCTACTGCCTCGATTTTCAGCATGACAGTAGACAGGCGGAAACCGCCGCCAAAGTATGCTGTCCTCATGTCCCTTTAAAGTAGCATGAAACTCCACACCAGTTCATCATGTTCAACGTGCATCTGCCTACAATGTTCGTACACTTGTGTAAATATCAACCTCAAATATAAATCCTTAAATGTAAAGATTTCCAATGGTTAAATGTTACTTGTGTATTGGCTGCAGGCCCCTCGTATTTTGAAGTTTTGCGTTGTTTATTTCGCTCCTACAGATTTTCTTACAGTCTACCAATTGCATGCTGATAAATAGAAACTGCTCACCTTCATACATTAAGTATGTGAAAGAAGTCTCAGAGCCCTTACCGATGTGAAGAGGTAGAGACCAAGCAAGAAAAGAAGAGTTTGTGGGCAAGACCGTCTGCATGGTTGAAAATGTGTGTTTCTAGGCAAAAGGGAGGGAAGCAGAAACTGCAGTAGTCTTGGGAGAGAATTCCAGAGGCATTGTGTTAGGAACTAAAGTATTGACCTTCAAGGTGGAAGAGAAAGGAGTGGGGATAAGCCATAGTCCAGAGTCAGAGAAGGGCTGTATGTGTATCTGAAGAAGATCGCTGAAAGTAGAATGCAGCAAGGCTGTGGAAGGATTTGAGGAGGAGGAGGAGAAGTATGACGATGTTAAAATCTATTCTGTTGCATTCAGAAAGCCGGTAGTTTTTTTAAAACCTGCCACCCACTGAGCTGATGAGTACACGGGAATTTAGATAGGAAAGGACTCTGGCCTCACAGTTCTGGATTAGGGTGGAGGCCTGCGAGGAGTGTGTTTTTAAAAAGTCAATGAGAGTACAGATGAATAATCCTCTCTTTGGATGCAGTTTGATATTTACAGGAGTACGATGGCAGTGATAGTGGGAGTTCAGGGTCAGTATGCCTGATTTGCAGCATGAATGATTTTCCATCCATTCATTTTTTTTTTAAACTTACCCCACAGTTTATATGAATACAAACATTCCCAGAATCTTAGAATCAACTGCTAAAGGATATGTGAATTAGCCAAACACTGATTCACATCACTGGTAATGTACTTCGAACTGCCAAATATATGCTAAAAGTAACACATTAAGTCTGTTGTTATAAAAATATTACCCAAGCATTGTGCTTGTCTTTTCTTCCAATAGCCAAAGAAATGTTCTCTGAAGTTAGTGTTGTTCGTGTGTCCAGCAGTTCCCTAAAGACTGCTCTCAAATTTTCTGAGTGATTCACAGTACAGGTATCCGAGGTAGAAGTATATGGTGAGAAAGCACAAGGAGAGGTGACTGCATTTGTCTGGCCTTATTTCAAATGCTGGAGGCTATGAATCTGCTCCTGCCTGCTTTAGTGTACACTCAGTCATAATGCCTTTATTCATTGGTACCTCAGTCATTGGTACCTTAAATGTTGTGCAGTCAGCAGCTATTCAGGGCTCTAAGCATCAAACTTGTGTCTTTGTTTTAATTTAGCAAATTTGTAAATATAACTTGTTGAGATTGCCCTTGAAAAGCAAAAAAATAAATATATGAGAATAAATAAAAATAAAACATTACCCACAATGGTCAAAAAAAAGTACTATGGGCCTCTAGTTTGTCTTATCACCATGTAGAGTTCGCATAATGAAAATGACCATTGTTCCTTGATCTTCACTAATCTGAGCAATTTAACTCAATTCAACCCTTCTTGCCACCCAATAAAGCATATAAACGCAGTGTATGGTTGATACTGTTCCCTCCATGTAGCACAATAGTGCAAGAATGTTGTATAAGATGAGCAAATTTCTACTACCACAATTGTTTTACATTAAAACAAATCATCTATCTCTCTTAATAATATGAAGATGACTATGCTTCTTGGGAAAGAAAACATTTTAAATGCAGGTCTGAAGGATGACTTATTAAGGCTGACATCGCAAGAGAATTTATTCAGAATGGGATGAGTAGTTCAATATGAATCCTGAAGTGCATGTTGGGTAGGACAAGATAAAGCAATCCTTTTCTTTAGTATCCAAATCAACCATGACTGCTTGGGTAAATTGAACAAGGAAATTAAATTACTATAATTACAGTGTTGTAGAAATGCCCTTGTAAAATTCCTGAAATTACTGGGCACAGTAACTAAACCCCCGATGGAGATTTCAAAAGATGAGACTGGACGTTATTTGTTTTGATCCCTCCATATCCATGTATAGACCAAGCCCTAAATTTTCCAAGGATTCGTTGATGTCAGCTAACTTTTCCACCGCCAGGGCAGATAGAAGAATTGCGGTGGTATTTTAGGAAGGGCTTGTTTTCATTTATTTTGGCAAGTGTAGTTCAATTGCTCAAGTGAAACCCAGGAAGATTTATAACATTCTATAGTTGCCATCGAATCTTTTGAAAAATGTTAAAATTAGACAAGTGAAAATTATTCTCTTAACAAAAGTAACTTGCATTTCTAGCTTAAATAAATAAAAAGGAATAGACACTGAGGTATGGGAAAGTTAGATGAGATGATCAAAATCTTGGTCTAAAAGCAAGAAAATGATCCCAAGTGCCTAAACCTGTACAATATAATCTCCTATAAGGTATATGTTGCTGATTGTTCTGGCACCAATAAATATAACATTTTACTGTGGAAAGGCAATGCATCTATTTTTACATTTATTTTGAGAAAATGTAGAATACTTTTATTCTTTGCTCAGTGTGGTTGTAAGCAATGTATTCACTAATGTGCATTCTTTATACCAGCCCCCCTTGTACATCATTACTGTCCATTGTTTAGGTTTCTGGTTTGAGATGCACCATTTCCTACCTGATGGACAGTCTGGTAGTGCTGCTGTGTAACCTATTCACTGGAAGAGATCAGTGCGATTGCTATTTCCATTTACCACACCAGCCATTCTTGTACCCTCAAATTCTAGTCCCAATTTGTGCCAAATTATGGACAGTTTTGGGCTGTGGACCTGAGTACCCCACAGCATTGGGACTGACAAAATCAGCATTTGGATAGGCCCCCTTACAGAATGAGAATACTTTTATCTCATCTATGTGAGGTGAGTTTGAGGAAACAAGGAGAGTGCTATTCCACTGCACCAGTCACTTTCAAGAAAATTCTTGGTGTTGGATGTGTACTTGAAGTGCTGTAACCTACAAGGCAACGGACCAAGAGCTGGAAAGTGGGATTAGACTGGATAGCTCTTTTTCGGTAGGTGCAGATACGATGGGACGAATAGCCTCTTACTGTCCTGTAAATTTCTATGATTACTCACATCAACAGCACTAGAGGCTGAGGATTCTAATGGCACCCTGCAGGGCAAACTGCAAGGTTCTCGTGTAACAGAAATAATGTTCCTTTGGCTATTTGTGTTAAAACTGAAATTCCAAAGCACTCCTGGGAAATTTGGTGCTGTCTGTGTCATTTTTCTACTTTGAATATTTGTGCCTTTCAAAGTCTTTGAATGTTTTGAATTATAAATTTGATTTGCTCTAAAAGTTTATTTCTGATGAGTGGTGGAGCCTACTGCAACAGTAAGTAGAAGTTTCTGTGAGAGCTTTGAGGTACTTTTGGAATTTAAATCTACAGGTTAATTTTCTCTCAAGGACCTCCTGATTATTGTGGCACATGGAACACTTTTTTTCAGGCTCATTCATTGACATTTTTTTACTTAAGAATTTATAGCTCAAAATATTGCTCAAATGGTTGTAATTTTACTATTAATAACCTGAGTTTCTTCTGATTGTTTGAGTCCACAGCAATGGTACTACATTTTCTTTTGTGTCATTGAGAAGGGGTGACCAAGTTGAGTGTTTGGCACTGCAGCCAATCATATTTCAAAATGTAGAGGCCCCAGATATGTTCGTGGGGGAGGGGGAAGAGGGAAGGGGCAGTGTGTATCAGCCTATCTGTGGGATTGCATTTGGAAGAGAAGCAGATATTGTGGTGTCATTGCTGCCTGAGCACAAAGCTGCTATCTTACAAAGAAAAAATTGCCTGCTGATATAAATTGACAAGCTTTTCAAAGATTACAGATTTTCTAGTAACTTGGACAGAAATAATCAAATCCAAAAATGGGAGACACTGAGAGGATGGAAGAAACGAGAAGATGAGATGGATGCAATATGAGGGCCAGGGTTAGAACAATGCTGACTAGTTTAAAGTAGTGCATAAATGAAATGCAGCCCTCAAAATCTGCCAAAGTTAATCTTGGTAAACTTCCTTTGCCTCAATCAGTTGAAAACTTCAGTCCCAGAATGCTCAAATGCGCCCTAAACTCTCAAAGTAATGCATTCAAACTTTTCAATAAATGAGTAGTGAGTGCTTTCTTAACCCAGTTTCAGCCGTGCATGCAGGCCACACCTCTACCTCACCACCTGTGGAGTTGGTGTATTCTTTTGATGTATGGTTATTACTTTTGTTTGAATATAAATTACATGTAATGTTACTGTATCAGCTGTGGCTCAGTGAGTAGCACATTTGCCTCTGAGTCAGAAGGTTGTGGGTTCAAATCCCACTCCAGAAACTTGAGCACGTAAAAAAAATTTAGGCTGACACTCCAGTGCAGTGCTGAGGGGGCGCTGCACTGTCGGAGGTGCTGTCTTTCGGATGAGACGTTAAACTGAGGCTCCGTCTGCCCTCTCAGGTGTACGTAAAAGATCCCATGGCACTATTTCGAAGAAGAGCAGGAGAGTTATCCCTGGTGTCCTGGCCAGTATTTATCCCTTAATCAACATAACAAAAACAGATTATCTGGTCTTTATCACATTGCTGTTTGTGGGAGTTTGCTGTGCACAAGCTGGCTGCCGCGTTTCCCACATTACCACAGTGGCTACACTTCAAAAGTACTTCATTGGCTGTAAAGCGCTTTGAGACGTCCGGTGGTCGTGAAAGGCGCGATATAAATGCAAGTTTTTCTTTCTTGTATAGGTGGCAATGGTAGACCAAATTCATGAATGGGATGTTGGCAAACTGCAATTTTCTTTCAGTTAGGTTTTTTAAAAAGTGGTTTACAAAATATGTAATTGAGGGTTACTGATATATATTTTGTGGATGCCGAGACTGGAAACACCTCTTTGCAGCAGTCTCCATTGGCTGTGTGCCACCACTGCATTTTGGCTAACTTTTTCTTTTTATGGGGTGCGATTCTATGCCTTCGTGTCACTGCGATCCTGCGGCTGTGAAAAACCACAAGTAGTGGTTGTAGTCAGGACCTAAGCACAGGCTGAAAGCTGAGGTTATAAGGGAGGACCTTCCTCTAGTCACCTAACCACTTAAAATTATATGATTGCCCTAAGTTTGAACCTATAATTCTGTGCCTGAGAGGTACATTTATGAGGAGATTAGAAAGTTGCTCGAATAACTGAGTGAGTTTAAATGGTTGATTTAAAATGCAGGCGTTCAGTTTTATTTTAAGGAATGCAGAACTGCTATCATAGTACGAAGGTTCAGCATTGAATGTGAAATATTCTTAGAAAATGAGTTAGTGTTGTAGTACTCCCATTATCTGTGCCTCATTGAAGCAAGAACAATGGTGCTTACACCCACCAATTTAGGACTTCAGGAAATTTGCATTCTAGTTTAGGCAGTACCTTTTAAACTGTTAATTGCTGGCATTTAATGCCACCAATACCATATATTGCTTAAATGGATTTCCAACTCACTTGACGATGAAGTTGAGAGACACAGCAACACAGAATAGATTTTGAACATATTGTTTATTTTTGTTGACTTTTTTGCTTTCAACTCCATGATGTGCATCATGTGTAACTGAGGGGGCTGGATGCTCTCTACCAATACTGGTCACAACAGAGCCCGAGAATAATTCTTCTGGTTTCACTTTTTGTTTAATACTTTAAGAGCAGATCTCCCGTGACATTGCTCACAGTGAGTCAGAAGATACTTCAAAGTGTGACATCTGAAATGCGTCGCTAAAGTGTGACAAGAAGTATGTGTTTTGTGTAAGATTTTTAACATATTACCGATAAATATGTTTGTCTCATATACAGTGCACACCTGTCATACTTGGACATCAAAAATATTATTAAAGAAAGTCATTTCCTGCTAGTGTTTCTGACCTCAATATCTTTGCCTCTCGTCAAGGGCAGGAGCTGGAGCATTTACAAGCAGCTGCCAATTTACAAAAACTTCCTTTAACTGTTAAACTTGAATTTACCTCAGAATGTATTTAGACGACTTCCCCACTGGGAGTAATTCTGCAGTGCCTTTAAAGGGACAGGCAAGGTTAAACACAACTCCATCTCAGCAGCTGAACATGACGAGCATACTCCAGACCTCTTATTACCTTTGAGCAACGTCGCAGGAGATCTCATTTTATTCATTTATATGTCTGCCACATACGTTACAGATGAAAATTAATTTTAAAAAATGAGAAAGAACCTGGGGACTTCTGACCTGGGGACAGAAATTTACAAGCAGCTCAATTGTTCCTTAGTTGACCTCATGAATTTACAAGCAGACCTTCATCCTTGGTAACTAGGCAGGCCAATGTGTTCCCTTGTTTAAAATTAATTGTTCAGCTACTTCCCTTTCTAGCACTAAATAAAGTCCTTTCTTAGAGAGCTGGCATAATTTACACACTTTCCATTGTAAATTTTGAAAGATTTTGCTTGGTCATCTGCAGCAGAAGATTCATTGAAAATTCAGAGTTTGCATTCTAACCAAGGTCTACGAAAGAAAGCATTTATATTGTGCCTTTTATGTCCTCCCAAAATGCTTCAAGTAGCCAATGAAGTACTTTTGAAGTGTAATCATTGTTGTTTGTGGACAAATGTGGCAACCAATTTGCACACAGCAAAGTCCCACAGATAACAGTGAGACGAATGACCCGTTAATCTGTTTTGCAGATGTTGGTTGAGAGATTTGTGTTGACCAGAATAACTCCCTGTGACGGAATCTTGAATGTTGACCTGAATAGGCAGATGGGGCCTTGATTTAATGCAACATTTAAAAGTCAGCACTTTTGACGATGTGGTACTCCCTCCATAATATACTGAATTGTCAACCTAGATGTTGTGCGGAAGTATTGGAGTTGAGCTTGAACCCACAACGTTCTGACTCGGAAGCATGACATCTACCACTGAGTTAAGCTGAAATTTGGAAAGTTCAAATAGTAGAATTATTTGTCAAAAAAACAGATTCAGAATGTCTAACAGAATACTCTATTCGCACAGTGAAAAGGATCTTAAAAACTGGCCCCTTGTCCATTCTGCTGCTACTGGATGTAGTCTGATTATTTTGAAAACACGTTACAGTGTATTATTTGCACAGTGAACTAGAGACATCTAGTGGCAAAAAATAGATTCTGCCCTTTTTTATTATTACAAGATTGGCCGAGAGAGAACTATTAGATTAAAATTACTTTTTAAATTAAGATCTGTATATATGTTACTTACGACCCTATCTTAAGAATATTCCACAATAAAATAAAGGCTGTGTTTTATGAATTAAGCTTTAAATAAGCAGCATTCTGGAGGCATTTTGGAAATCACCCAGTGTATAAAATTAATATGTGTTTGTTAGGCTAAAGGCTAAGTTAATATGGGCAAGATCTTTATTTTTGCTAGGTGCACCGACGCCAATCCTAATAAGTTTTTTTTGTGCCATGGTGCCAAAATACATATTGTATTCAGCAGCATGACATGGAATTATGTGCTGCTGGATGAGTTTATCAGCCTTTAAATATACTTCCATAATGCAATTGTACTCTTGTTATTCTGGATCTTGGAGAGATATCGTCATGTGCATTGGCAGAACTTACACTGTTCATGCTCGTCTCGTCCCTTCCCCCATCTCCCGCCTTCATTGAAATAGCGGAGATTGTAAACTGTCAGGTCAGCACTGTTGTAACTGGGATGTGTGAGTGGTCATTTTCATTCTTGACCTCTGAATATGCAGCACAGCAGCACTGTACCCTTGCACCCAAGGGGATTGGGGGTTCTCCACTCATCATACTAAGAGAGAATTTCCAGTCCCTGACTCCTCTGCAGTGCTGGTTTTCCCCTAAATGGGATTGTTTTTAAAATGCTGCAGTTTTATGATTCTAAATTGCTTTTGAAAAACACACTTGGTGCTAACATTTAAACCTCGCAATTTTAGTTTATAAAACTGCCATTTATAATGTATAGTTTGGCACAGTCTTATCTCATAACTGGAATGGATTTCCAATGTTACATTTTTACAGCGGAGCAAGTCCAGGTTGAGGGCTGACTGGGTCAGTCTGCTTATTTTGTTTTCTAGTCTTGCAAAGTTTTTTTTTTAAGTTGAGGGTGTATGGGTGCTTTTAAAAAGTTTTTCCCAATTTTCTCATGTTCCATCCTGGAGAATATGGATATGTAGCCTGCCGGCATGAACTGGGTGCACAAAAGTATCCCTGCGCCAGAACAGGGATGCCCGAGACCTAATTGGACCTCGGGCCTCATTTAAGTTACACCGACGAGTCCCAGGACGAGCTTGCTCGATGCACTTGGGGTGTGCTGAAGCCTGCAGCGTCCCCAAATGTGGATACTTAACTTCATCATTTGTGGTATTGGGAACTGAGTTTGCAGTTTCCCCTTGTTTATGACTAAGCCAATCAGTACCTGCAGTCCATGTTTATTCCTTTTCTCCTTCTAGTCTGGAATGCTGTGGCCAATTGTCACAAGCTGCTATCAGTTAACTTAGCACTGATTGGGGATTGAACCTGGCGGCTTATGGCCCATTTGGTTTGGTATCACACCTGCTGGTGCATTTATCCACTACGCTACTGCGGGCACTCTGGCTACTTTAAAAATAAAATTAGGGTCAATTTCACGATCTTAGGATTGCTATGTGTGCACAATTTAACACACCCCAAGTGCAATGGGTTAGCCTTGTCCTGGGAGAACCACTTTACTGATCATGGTCGCTCTCCTGCCAGATTGGTATCTCCAGATTCCACCAGTTCTGTTTCGTTTAATAATCTACGTGTGCTCCCTGTGAAGTTTGAGCTTGTGCAGGTGTGTAATGAAAGGAGGACCGCTGTTCCAAATTAAAGGGATTCATCCACTTAACGCAAAGTAGCCGTCTATGGCAGAAAACAATGTTGGCACCTTTTTTAATGCTCAAAGATGGTGACAGTAGATTTCAGCCTTTGAAGAATCTGTACAGGGAGGAGTTAATCACTGATGGGCAAGGTTGAAAGGACAGTGCAGTGTGGAGCACATGACCGAGTATGTGGCTAAATGGCAGAGTGACGCACTCCCCGATCCCCTGTTTGATGACTGGCACTGTGGACATTTTGTGCCCCGAGTTTGTACAAGGAGGCTTTCCCTCTTCACTCCAGGGCATCCAATAACAGTTATGATTGCCAACTCTAGTTGGAGATATTCCGGGAGGTTTCGTCAAATAGCCGAGTTTCCCATCACCGATTTTATTTTAGTTTTAAATATGCCGCTATAATTTTTCTCCTGAGGTTAACCTTTAACTCCTGGAGACTCCAGGACAACGTTAGGAAGGTTGGCAACCATAATGGCTGTGCACGTGCCTCGCAGGAGGTTCTGGCCAAACTCAACACAGTACCTGGAAACAGAAATGGGACAAGGCAGCACACTTTAAAGAATCTGGCAAGTTAAGACTAACCAGCAGTATCATTTACGAGGTAGCTGGCACATGCCAGAAAATGGAATCTGTCAACTTGTTCCACATTTACAGCTTGCCAAACCTTCACACAACCTGCAACTCTTTTACTGAATCTCATGCATGTCCATACATCAGCAGAGCACGTGCTAAGCTGGGTCATTGGCAGGTGGCTGTGCCAAGGTCTGTAGAAGGATTTGGGCTCTGCTGGTCTTTCATTTTATAGAAGCTCAACCATGAAATACTTGACTTGAGATACTGTAAAGAGAAAATCATCATAAGGAGTGAAAATTGGCTGGAAAAATTTTGTTTTCAAAAATATCCATGAATATTTTAGAAATATTCACAAATTTCGGGAAGGAGGGCGAACGGAAGGGGCGTGACTGTGAAGGGGCGCAATTTGGTTGGTAAGTAAATGGTGGGCGGGGGAGATAGCGGCCACCACATGCAATTTTTCCCATTCATGAAAGATCAGTACCCTTTTTTAGTGGGCTCACTATATAACATAAGCCGACAGTTTTTTTAATTTCACTTAAGTGTGCAAAGACTACACCGACCATTCCTGGAAAAATGCGGTGATGACTTTTGAGGTAAAATTCTAGAGGGAGGAATTTGTGTCGTTTGCGCCTCCCATTAGCGACCCTGGGTTGTAAACGAGCTCACCCGGGGTGCAGCATCGCTACTGACTCCTGCAAAATTCCTTGGGAGTTAGCGGCGGCGCTAACCGGTAGCGTCCTGCTCCTGCCGGTAGCGCTCCGGGCCGCTGCGCCAGCAATGGCAACATCATCACCGTGCGCAGCCACTCATTTTTGTCCCGGAGCAAAAATTCGGCAGTGCCCTGTGAGGCTGCCGTGGGCAATGTCCACTCCAGCCTCGCGGGTCATGAACTGGGCTTCAGTCCACTCGCGGGGTGAAAATTAAAGGGGAGGTGCGGCGCTGACTTTTCTTTTAAATGGCCAACTTATCGGTCGGGGCCTTGCCCTCTTGAAATCGGGGGGGTCGTGCCGTGATGTTGCAGCTTGGCAGTCCGCTTTGTGCCAGGCTACTGCCACGCCACCCCCGCTCCCCAGTGGTGTAGTGGTGGCCCGCTTCTTCCCGATGCTGAGTCCACTGCGTGCCCTCCCCTTTTTAACGGAAGAGGAGGGCCCTGTGCATCCTCCAGCCCTACGCGCCTCTCCGCCTAGCACTAAAAGATACTTGTGATTAGCGTCCCAGTCCCGCCCCCGAGAGGAAGTGGAGTGCGCGACAATTAACCCCAATTTAGTGCCGGGGCAGGATTTTTGTGCCTGGTGCAGGAAGTCCCGCCTCGCAGCGCTCACCACCCCCAAACGAGGCAGTACCCAATTTCTCCCCTATTTTATTTTTTTTATAAAAAGAGAATTGAAGATCTGTGATTTGAATTCTTGGTTTGATTTGGATCCTTTTTTCTGAAGCTGTGCCAGCCACTGATGGATTCAACAATATTTATGTTACGGTTGATAATAGAAACTATAATTAATTTGGCAACGAAAGGCACAAAGTGAGTAACTGAAGAATAGTCATCAGTATTGCAGGGGTTGCAATTAATCATCTTTAAGTTACCCATGTGCTGATTATTTTTTTTTAGCAAATATCCGGAATCTTTTTCTTGAACAATTTTTTTTCACCCAAGTGCACTGGTTTCTAAAAGTTCTTTTGCACCTTTATGCTTTATACTTCCATTCATTTAAATGTTCAATGAAGGGTTAAACACAGACTGGGTCAGATCATCTCAATTCCTCTTTATTTATCATAAAATCACAACTGCATACAGTTAATTTCAGCACTGTAATTTAGCAGTGCATTCTGGGAGGCTAAAAACGACTGTAACATGAGGAAATGTTTTAAAGGCTAATCATGAAAAGAAAGGAGTCTTTCATAGCCCATATGATGCTTCTGTCAGAGCTGTAGCCAGATAATGATTCAGTAATAATGGGACATTGTGCATATTTCAACTAAGTACAGCAGAGCAGAATGAACGGATGTTGCTATTTTTCCAAACTATGCTGCATGTCTCTAAGGCACTCTCATGGCACTGAAGAAAGACCCTGGAACTGGATTTATTGTGTACAGTTCCTTCGATTCTATTTGCACGTTTTGGTCTGTTAGCATTAGTTCTTTAAACATCTGTTTCACGTAGCTTTGTGGAGCCATATCTTCCCATATGTTCTGGAAATGTTACCAAAAGTGAGCTTGTAGCTTGACCCCCTTCCGCAACCCCCAACACAGCTTGGTACCAGAGGGAGCAATTGCATAGCACTGTGTATTTTTTAAAAAGAAAGATAAATGCAAGCAGTATGAATCATAGTTCATTTATTTCAGAAGAAAGAAACATTTTCTTTGTCACACTTCTCTCTTTAAGAAGTCATTTTATTTGATGATTTTTTTAAAACAAAAGTAGCCACTTAACCTAAAAAAAAACCCAAATTGAGTTTTTACAGCTTTCATTGTTGATATAACTTCAGTTGCAAAGGTTTATGCCCATTTGCGACATGTCAGTTTGCAATTTACTGCCAAGTGTAAAATGAATTACTTCTCACTGTGGTCTTCAAGCAAAATGCCTGTCTGTGTTTTCAGAACCGAAAGATTTAATAGTTATAATATCTACCGAGAAGCATAACCTTTCACAAAGTGTTAGATAAAAGGAACAAAACCAATTCTTGTTGAGTATGAAGTAAGTCCTGATTTTGGGAATACCTACCTACATGATTTAAATGGATGATGATCATGTTGTGGATGGAGTTCAAATATTCAACTTGTACCTGTTGACTGCACATAAAACCAGCACCGAAACATGAATGACGTTCTCTGTGACTTAATGCATTATCATTCCTCCTCTCTGCAGCTTTTCACATGGTCAACTGGACCATCCTCATCCAAAGCCTCTCATTAATTGTTCACTGCCCTCGCATTGGGAGTCAAGGGTCCATCCTTGGCCCTCTCCTCTTCCTCATCTGCATGCTGCCCCTTAGCAATATCATCATCAGGAATATCCTTGGCGCTTCTGCCCTGCTGTTGTAACTTTGGCGGAAGTTCAGTGGATACCCATATAAACGGGGTTTGAACCAAAGTTACAGCAGCGGAGCAGGAGGAGAAGCCCTGAGGAAATTCATGATGCATCTGCAGACATGGGGTCAGCTTCCACTTGTATGCAGATGAAAAGCAGTTGTACCTCTCCATCACTTCTTTAAAACCCTTCCCTTCGCTGAAGGAAATTGCAGCTCATCCACAACTGCATGCCAGGCTGTCAGACTACATGTTTGGCATGCAGTTGTGGATGAGCTGCAACTTCCTTCAGCTAAATATTGGGAAGAACAAAGCTATCATTTTTGCCCGTCTCCACAAACTCAGTTCCTTTGCCCCTTCCTTGGACACTATCTCAGGCTGAATCAGATTGTTTGCAGCTTCAACATGCTATTCGACCCCAAGATGAACTTTCGAACCCCACATCATTTCTGTCACAAAGACTGCCTATTTCAGCCTCTAACATCACCTGTTTCCATCCCTACCACAGCTCATCCGCTGCTGAATCCCTCATCAATGCCTTTATTACCTCCAGACTCAACTATTCGCATGCTCTCCTGGCCAGCCTCTCATCCTCCACCTCCCGTAAACTTGAGGTCATTGAATCTCTGCTGCCCATATCCTATCCTTTACCAAGTCCCATGCATACAACACCCCTTTCCTCGCTAATCTACATTGGTTCCAAGTCTCCAACACCTCAAATTGAAATCTTTCATCCTTGTGTTTAAACTCCTCACTAGCCTTGCCATCCCTATCACTGTAACCTCCTCCAACCTTACAATTGCCCCTGAACTATCTGTTCCTCTGACACCGGTCTCTTGTGCATCCCCCTTCTCCGTCCACCATTAATGGCCATCCCTTCAGCCGTTTAGGCCCCATGCTCTGGGATTCAAGCTAGGTTGAAGTTTTGAGAAACTTTTGAAGATGGGGAGAGATGTAGCAAAGTGGAGAGCTTTAGGGAGGTAATGCAGAACTATGGTGACATTGGGGAATATGGAGGCATTGGGGGTTGGCATGGGATGATAGGCGTATGGGACAGAATATGGCTGGTAGAGTTTTGGACAAGTTGGAATTTGTTAGGACAGAGCGCTGGAGATGCCTGGAAATGATAAAAAATGTGGGTCACCTTTGTGCACCTCCAAGTGGCTGATCATCGAGCCCCATTAGCAGAGTTTGGAAATGGGATATGTACACATCCTCTCAGCTATAGACAAAGCTAAGTGATCCTGCAACCAACGGATCAAATCAAACCTCTGCAGTCCTGCCACATCCAGTCGTAAACGATGGTGGACAATTAAACAACTAACGGGAGGAGGAGGCTCCATGAACATCTCCATCCTCAGCCAGAAGTACCATGTGGATGATCCATCTTGGCCTCCTCTTGAGGTCCCCACCATCACAAATGTCAGTCTTCAGCCAATTTGATTCACTCCACGTGATACCAAGAAATGACTGAGCGCACGGGATGCAGCAAAGGCTATGGACCCCAACAACATCCCGGCTGTCGTGCTGAAGACCTATGCTCCAGAACCAGCCGCGCCTCTAGCCAAGCTGTTCCAGTACAACTACAGCACTGGCATCTAAGCGACAATGTGAAAAATTGCCCAGGTATGTCCTGTCCACAAAAAGCAGGACAAATCCAATCCGGCCAATTACCGTTCCATCAGTCTACTCTCAATCATCAGCAAAGTGATGGAAGGTGTCATCGACAGTGCTATTGAGCAGCACTTGCTCACCAATAACCTGCTCACTGATGCTCAATTACTTCATTAATCTCAAACCCCAACCCCCAGCCAAGCCTCATAGCCTTGGTCCAAACATGGACAAAAAAGCTGAACTCCAGAGGTGAGGTAAGAGTGACTGCCCTTTACATCAAGGCAGTATTTGACCTAGTGTGCACCAAGGAGTCCTAGTAAAACTGAAGTCAATGGGAATTGTGGGGGGGCTGCTCAACACCATCCAGGACAAAGCAGCCCACTTGATTCGCACCCCATCCACCACTTTCAACATTCACTCCCTCTACCACCGGTGCACCATGGCTGCAGTGTGTACCATCTACAAGATGCACTGCAGCAACTCGCCACGCTTCTTCTACAGCACTTCCCAAACCCGCGACTTCTAACACCTAGAAGGACAAGGGGAGCAGGCGCATTGGAACACCATCACCTCCATGTTCCCCTTCAAGTTACACACCATCCTGACTTGGAAATATATCGTCGTTCCTTCATCGTCGCTGGGTCAAACTCCTGGAATGCCCTCCCTAACAGTACTGTGGGAATACCTTCATCAAGAAGACAGCTCACCACCATCTTCTCAAGCACAAATTAGGGATGGTCAATAAATGCTGGCCTTGCTAGCGATGGCCACTTCCCATGAACAATTTTTTTTTAAAGCTATGAATAGAAAGGTATGAATAGAATCCACAAGAGCAAAAGAGAGAAATTGGTAATTAACTAATGATGATTTCGGGGTTTCTTCTCAGATGGTCAACCAAAGCTGCCACTTGCACGAAATCTGAGGTTTTTGAAAGAAATTTATATTGTGATTAGTTCCGTGATTCCTGTGGGATAGATTTCACATTTTACTGTAAAAAGGCAAAGGAGGAACAAAATGTGCAATCCGTGCAACTGACGTCCTTATAAGAGCTGCCTAATGCTTGTATTTTAAACCATTCTCCCAACTTGCAAAGAGGAAATCAAATCAAATACCCATATACTGCAATAAAAGAATAAGAATTTCCAATATCGAAGAGTGTAAGAAATATATTTAACATATGTAGCTGATTGTATTGAAAATGCAATAGATAAAATTGAATCGGAAAGAGCTTAGTTTGGATGAATGCAGACTGAAATTATTGAACTTTTTTTGTAATCCTCTTTCATTTTGATGCCTTCTTGACTTAACTGGGGATCATTGCTGGAAGAGTAGAATCCATCAAGCTGAGTTTTAAACTGACAATTGAGTTGTTGACTTTTCCACAAACTTGGCAAATGGAAAGTCTAAAATATAAAATAATCATTTACATTTCCCCACAGTTGGCATTTGATCATCAGTATCAACTCATTGTGTACCTTTGGAGTCTAAGACATTGTGGGGGAGAAATTCCCCAGTGCCTCGATTGGGGATGGTAAGTGGCTCGGGGCGGGATTTACTGCTCCCGTCACGGAGGTCCTGCCCTGGCCAAAAAATTGTGGTTACCGCCCCTCTTGGGGTGGGTCCCGCGGCGATGCTGGGGCGCGATCGGCAACGCTATGCGGATGCTCCGTGTAATGCTAACCTGCTTCACCGGCCCTCCCTTTCGCTTAAAGGGGAGGGCCGCTGTGCACTCTGCACGACCTCTGATGGCCTTCACTAGGCCACCAGGGCAGCGTGGTGCCGAGGCCTAGACCACGCAAGAGGCAGAGAAGTCGCGCCAACCGATGAGTTGGCAAAACCGCCAAGCTGGCTGCGCGGGTGCTTGTAGCCTCCCCTGTAACTTCCGCCCCGGGTGCGGATGTCGGCCCAGTTTGCGACACACGAGGCTAGCGCTGACTGCACTCGTGGCGGCCTCGCGGGGCGCAGGGCAATATCTGCCGATGGGTGGAAAGGGGTCAGCGTGCGGCGCTAAGGGGTCGCCATGCACGGGAATGATGTCATCACCAGTTCCGCGGCAGCCCGGGGCGCTACCGACGGGGCGCAGCGCTACCGTGGAAGCATCTCCACTAACTCCCATGCAATTTTGCGGGAGCCGGTAGTGCCCACACTGTCCCCTCCCCCCATGGGCGAAAAGTGATTCGCGCCCTGTCAGCGCCCCCAGGGGCAAATAGAGTCAATTTTGACCCCTGTATTGTATGGGGCCGCTGCACAGTTACCATATCTTACTGAGGGTAACTACTTACTACTGCGATAATAATTGTACCATTTAAATTACTGGAAGGACTAGCACTGCTGCAGCTGGGTCAGAATGGAAAGATGCTATCCACGGCCTTCCACCATCTCCAACTTAAATTAGTGATACATAGAACACAAACTATTGGTAGTTTCTTACTTAAACCTGAATGGGATGGTGACTTTTGATATCCACAATCCTTGTGTCGCTAGAGTCCTCCTCAACCGTGTTCTCCCCGTGGCCGAGGAGCTTCTCCCGGAGTCGCAGTGTGGATGTCGTCCCCTCTGGGGCACAACGGACATGATCTTTGCAGCGCGGCAGCTGTAGGAAAAATGCAGGGAACAGCGCCAGCCCTTATACATGGCCTTCTTCGACCTTACAAAGGCCTTCGACACTGTCAACTGCAAGGGGCTTTGGAGCGTTCTCCTCCGTTTCGAACGCCCTCAAAAGTACGTTACCATACTCAGCCTGCTCCACGACGACATGCAAGCCGTGATCCTTACCAATGGATCCATCACAGACCCAATTCATGTCCGGACCGGGGTCAAGCAGGGTTGCGTCATCGCCCCAACACTCTTCTCAATCTTCCTCGCTGCCATGCTCCACCTCACAGTTGATAAGCTCCCTGCTGGAGTGGAGCTAAACTACAGAACCAGAGGAAAGCTGTTCAACCTTCGCCGTCTCCAGGCCAGGTCCAAGACCACTGCAATCTCTGTCGTCGAGCTACAGTATGCGGACGACGCCTGCGTCTGTGCACACACAGAGGCTGAACTCCAGGACATAGTCAACGTACTTACCGAGGCGTATGATAGCATGGGCCTTAAGCTAAACATTAGTAAGACAAAGGTCCTCCACTAGCCTGTCCTCGCCGCACAGCACTGCCCCCAGACATCAAGATCCAGGGCATGGCCCTGGACAACATGGACCACTTCCCCTATCGCGGGAGCGTCCTATCAAGAAGAGCAAGCATTGATGATGAGATCCAACACCGCCTCCAGTGCGCCAGTGCAGCCTTCGGCCGCCTGAGGAAAAGAGTGTTTGAAGATCAATCTCTCAAAACTGTCACCAAGCTCATGGTCTACAAGGCCGTAGTAATACCCGTCCTCCTGTATGGCTCAAAGATGTGGACCATGTACAGTAGACACCTCAAGTCGCTGGCGAAATACCACCAGCGATGTCTGCGCAAGATCTTGCAAATTCCCTGGGAGGAAAGAAGCACAAACGTTAGCGTCCTCGTCCAAGCCAACATCCCCAACATTGAAGCACTGACCACACTTGATCAGCTCCGCTGGGCAGGCCACATAGTCCGCATGCCAGACACGAGACTCCCAAAGCAAGCGCTCTACTCTGAACTCGTCCACGGCAAACGAGCCAAAGGCGGGCAGAGGAAACGTTACAAAGACACCCTCAAAACCTCCCTGATAAAGTGCGACATCCCCACTGACACCTGGGAGTCCTTGGCCATAGACCACCCTAAGTGGAGGAAGTGCATTCGGGAGGATGCTGAGCTCTTCAAGTATCGTCGCTGAGAGCGTGCAGAAATCAAGTGCAGGCAGCGGAAGGAGCATGCGGCAAACCAGGCTCCCTGCCCACCCTTTCCCTCAACAACTATCTGCCAACCTGTGACAGAGACTGTGGTTCTCGTATTGGACTGTACAACCACCTAAGAACTCATGCTAAGAGTGGAAGCAAGTCTTCCTCGATTCCGAGGGACTGCCTATGATGATGATGATGATGGATTTACCCCAAATTTAAACATTAGCCGTTATAAAAGTTAGAAGGATGTGGCCTCAGTGTCTCTATAATAATAACCAGTGGTTCAGTTCAACACTAAAGATCCCATGGCATTATTTGATGTAGAATATCTGCCACATTTGCCGAAATAATACGGGGCTTAAAAAGTAATTTGTCACTTTGAGATATTTCAACATGATAAGTTAGCAATATAAAAGGTAGTCTTGTAGAAACTATTGTATTTTAGCTTCTGGATCCTCCTTTTGTTACAATAATATATTTGCCATTGGTTTCAAAACATATTTTAAAAAATAGCATATTACAACTTTGATCCATCCCAGAATTTATTAATTTACAATGAAAAAGACATTTTTATAGATATGAAGCCTTGCTCCATTGCTACATAAAAATGGCATGCACAGATATGGAAATTTTCTTTTTCTTGTAAATGCTTATTTTTCAATCTTTTTTTAAAAAATGGAGTCCCTATTTTGGATGACCTGGCTCAGACTTTTGCCAGAGCCCCTGCACATTCAATGCTCAAAAACTTTGGCAAATTATTGACAGTGGCATTTTATTCTTCTTTAGAAATAGCAGTCAGTTAATTTTTACGATATTATGTGATGAACAGAAATGCACAGTTTGAAAGCTACAGATGGCTTTAAATTGTCAGAGGACAAAATCCCTCCAGATACTTTGCTACCTGAGACTAAGTTATGACCATGCGTCACATTGAACAGGTGAACAGGCTGCTTGGCTTCTAAAACATAGGCTATTGTGTGGATTGGCTGGTAAGAATGTTGCCCCAAAGTGATGAAAAACTAGGCTGGCAGACTCTTTCTCACCCATCCCAGACACCTGATAACTTGTCCCACACGCTGTACTAGAAGCACTGGATCTGAGTATTGATGATGAGTCGGGTTGCCCCATATTATATAAGTGAACGACCATGTTAACTACAGCTCTGACATATACTGCCATCAGCCCTGAATTAATGCACAGCAACCATGACTCCCTCATTAATAATGAAACACTGGAAAGGCCCCCCTCACCAACAAACACACCCAATCCTTTTTGTGTAGCTTTCAAAGACATTTGTTTTGTTTTAATACATTGAATCATTGGGCATGAAATCCTCATTGGGAAAAATAATGGATGTGAAGTCGAGAGCAGTTTTAAACACTAGAAGCACACATGGTGCTAAATGAAGTAAGGTAACATTTAGAAATGAATTAGAGACAAGAAGGCCTCCAGCATAATTTATATCCAAAATTCAAGGTTTGAAATGCTTCCCCGTAGTTTACTGCGGACCTCCTGCAATGGTATAAATAACACTGGGGGTCTGGTATTTCTTTTATAAATATACTTTTCATCTGCAGTTTTATACAAAACCTGAAACTACACAGAGACTGATGAAATCTATAATGCGTTCAGTGGGAGGCAAAAAAGAATTTTCTCTTTCAATAAAAGGCTCTGGCGGGGTAGCGGAGGGGGGAGGGGGGAGGGGGGAGGGGGGGAGGGGGGGAGGGGGGAAGGGAGAGAGATTATTTTAACCTGAAGGCATGGTTTAAAAAAAGCCAGGGAGGCCAGGTAGGGTATACACTCCACAGGCTGGGTGTCAGTTGTAAAAAGATAGAGAATAGGGCTTGAAGTTTTTCTGCTATGCATGAACAAAGCATAAGACAATGGGATATTTATTAGAACTTTGATTTAGTGCTGAAATCTGCTCTCTGACCTGAAAGAAATCTGTGCTCACAGTCTAAAAGGCTTCATGGGGAAAGACCAAAGTGATGCAAGCCATCTGCATTGGGCTCCATGCCAGTCGTTTGCCAGTATGCTTAGGCCACCTGGCTCAATGCACAGCCAAGTATGCCAGCGACTAGCCAGCCTCACCCCTCGGGCCGCTGGCTTTCAGCTCTTTTGAAACCCAGGGACCCAGAAACTATGTTCAAACTCTCCCTTGCCGACATCTTTGTCTGTCGGCAGACAGACTGTGTAGTCATGAGCAGCAGACAGTAAGCTGGGCTCGCTCCGAGTGAGCTCATTCTTTGTCTGTAGAAGAATTCAATACTGGTGCATTGTTACTATGCTATCACCTGGACCGTGAGACTGGCACAGAGCAATAGGCAGAAGACTGTACCATGTGCTGTGATAAAGGACACGTTGAATGATTATAGGCTCAATGCCAGCTGCTCAAAACCCAGTTGACTTGTTAACTCTTTAGGACTTTTGTGCTCTGTAACATTATGTTCCCTTACATAAAAAAGAAAATTGTAAAGTGAAAAGTTGTGATATTTTTAAGCAGATTAAAAGGCCGTATATTATCTCCCTTTAGTAAGAGTTTAGAATCACAGGTTTTTTTTGAAAATGGAGTTACACCTAAAGTGAACTCCAAATTTGTTTGTATTGTACGTTCTTGTCCTGAAGAACAATTATGTCATTTGATAGGACTACTTGAGAACCTTCATTACAATTTAAAACATGAATGCAATTTGTAGGTGATGTTGTCATGATTATATATTGATTGCTATGATACTGTTACACTGTTATGGTAATAGTAATAGCACTTCTTTCATACCCATTGCAGGTTTGTGTTTTGGAAAAGAATGCCAGACTAATTTGTTGCTCATAGGATGGAACATTTTGTTATATCGCAATTGGGTTGAGAGTGAGGGGGGGGGGGGGGGGGGAGGGGGGGGGGAAGAGGGTTGTGGTGTATGTGTAGTAAATTTGTCCTATTCAGCATTAAATTGCAGCCACCAGGTGGGGTGGGGTTGGCAGGCTGATCTGGGTGAAGAAATAATTTCAAGTCTGGTTGTGCTTTTCGGTCGAACTGACATTTTCCTAATGGCAGTCAATCTTCAGCCTTTGAGGAGTGGCATTGTGGGCCACACTTACTTCACTTGCACATCCAGTATGTCTGCATCATTGGCAATACAGGGGAAAATTGGTGGGATTCCCAACAGAGACCATCTTCCCATCAGCCCCAACTCTTACTGTGACATTCTGATTGATGGGTGACAGGTGGAAGAAGTGACTGCCGCCCTCCAATTGGAATTTTTCTAGATGGGGAGCACGGGGGATGTCAAATGGAAACAAGTACTGGCCCAAATTCCTTCCCTCCCCAATCGAATTGCATGATTTCCACACCAAATGCAGTGTAGAATTTTTACGCTTTAGTGTTTACACTGTGCAGGTAGCAGCATTTAAATTATTTGGTAGGTTTAACATGATTCCAAGAGATCCCAGGGACCTGCTGGGCATTTTATACACACAGTTTGAGGCGGCATTGAATTTACAATCCATGAAATATCAAAATTAAGTGCTGTGGGATTATGCCCATCAGCGATTCTGATTCTGCCTTCGCACTGGAGTCAGTTTGGGTACTTACTCGGGATTTATACTACTGAGGTCATTTTCCAACTTTGCGCTGCTGACAGGGAGCCTTGTCTGCTGGGAGTGCTAATCGTAAATATAGACAAGTTCTGCGCACATTCCATCATTTAAAATAAGGGTCAGAACACTGTAATATGTGCTCAAATTTCCACTGTGTATTTCTGGATCCCATCTGTAGTCAAAAGTTGAAAATATTATCCTGTACAATTTTAATAAGGGATAATTATATTAATATTTGCCATTGAGTGCAGAGGTGCCACCTATGTGTAAAATAAGGAGAAAGTGAAAATGTATATACAGTAGTATATTTCTGCTAAAGTGTAAATATAGGTGCGTTGTGCAAAACACAGAAACCCCTTCAATATGCAGTTTCTTTGGTAGATTTCAAGGTGTCACAGTTAATATCTAAGAATACATCATCTGTAGAAATGTTTTACATTTGTGTTATGAAATGGAATTGAGGAAATGTGTAGAAAATGTTTTCTCATAAATGAAAAATTGCTGCTTTGTCTAATAATTTGGTCCTAAGATGATTGCAGGACTCTTCGGTTGGTTAAACGTCCTGGGTTGCAAACACAACGTCTCTTTGAAATGATGTGCTGCAGTGTTTCCGTGCTGCTAGTATTTGAGAATGAAATGGGGGAAGGATTATTTCCGATTACAAACTGGCAGTCACTTTTCTGTTATCAGTGGGCCAACTTGGTTTGTAGAATTTGTTCTATCAGGCTGCCTTCCTTTTAAGAAGCTCCTGTCACGGATCAGACAGGTCAAGTTGCAAGTCAATGGCTAATCAGCTCACACAGCAGATTGTCTGCCTTCAGCTTGAATTATCTCAGTCAGACATCCTGGCTAGTTCCGTCACAAATGTCTGATGGCTTAAGCCTGGAAGGACCCAGAGCTTGGCAACCATTAAGCCAGAGATGAAAAAAAATAAGAAATCCTATCTCGATTGGTACTTTTCCCATCTTGGTTCTCCCACTGAAGATCGATGGGCTGATCAATAGCTGGTTTTGAGTTGTTCATCTTGCTGCAGACTGGTTTTAATGGAAACCTTGTGGCTCAGTACGGGCTTTTATCATGTGTCAGAGGGGTTTGATTTCTACTGCAGCTGGCCTAGGCTTGATTTGATTCCCAGTGACAGCTTATGTAACTTGAGTAGGGAAGAGAATCAACATTAACAAGTATTAATCGATCTCAACACGGTTACTTAGCTGAAACAAATATTTCTGTTTTGGAAAAAAATATCTGAACATGGAGTTATTGCATTGCTTCTTTCAGAACAGTAATGGGTTTGAAGTAAAGGTTGTAAAAGAAATGGTTCAGCCTCAGAGCATTGTTTACTGTGTCAACAGGCATCAGTCTTTAAGTTATATGAGTCACTGCTTATGAAGTGGAATTTTTAAGGGCAGATTAGTAACCTTTTGCAGTTTCAAGCAATCTGCATTGCGAATTATGTAAAGTGATTGATTCAAGCAATGTTATGGAATCTTCTGTGCCTTATATGAAATTAAGAGGCCGAAATTGCCCCCCTTTTTTAAAGTCCGTTATAACAGGTGGTAAAGGCTTTCCGCCCAGGGGTGGGCAGAGGGTACGACCCTTCCGCAATTGCCCCGGGCCAGGGCCAGCAGAAATGAGGCACAAATTTGCTGGTGGCTGGGCGCTGAGGCTGCCCTTAAAGGCAAGGGCCACGGCTGCCATTTTGTTTTAATTGTCGGCTGACTCCTGAGTTGGCCCATCAAGGGTGGCCGCTGGTTTGGCAGGGCCGCCAACAGGCTACCCGGCCTCCCCTCTTATGTTCCGGACCATTGGCCAGGTCAACCCCCTCATTGGTGGCCCAGTGGGCACCACGGAGGCCTCACCAGGCCCCGCTCCCGACTCTGTCCCACCTCGCACTACTCCCAGCACTGTCCCGCCTCGCTCCCGACACTGTCCTGCCTTGCTCCCGACTCTGTTTCGCCCTCGCTCCCGACATTGTCCCGCCTCGCTCCGCTCCTGACTCTGAGAGCGCCGGGAGGCTGCCCAAAAAACAAAGCCTGAATATTGCTACATTCTCCGCCGCACCTCTACGGGCGCTAAATCTTCAGTTACTTTAAATTATCCGCCTTAAATGGGGCAGAGGGCAATTTTGGCCGCTAAAGCTCTAGGCAGTTTAAACTTTTTTTTAAAAATAGAGGTGTCTTGGTGCTGTTGGTTAACGAGCTCAGAGGACACTCACCATTGCCATGAGAAAAGAGCTGATACATCCAGAGACTCAGTGAAGTTTAGTTTAGTTTTAAACAAGTCATTCAGGCTTTCAGAAACTTAAGAACGTTTCAGATATTTGCGTAAAGCTAGACTTGTCGTGATTAACTGTTCAGGCTATGTCTAGTCAGTTGGAATTGAGTATTGGTCAGTTCATCCACTGATTTATTGCAAGGAATGTATGTCAATTTCTGTGGATAGAACAATAATTTACATTGCTAACTATTTCAAAATGGTCAATATGGTAAGCCATGTATATAAAGGTCCACTATTCCTTGCTCCAGGATAAAAAGAAACTCAACCATCATGCTTAGTCACTAATAAATCCAATAAGGAATAGAAACGTAGAAACATAGAAAATAGGTGCAGGAGTAGGCCATTTGGCCTTTCGAGCCTGCACCGCCATTCAATATGATCTTGGCTGATCATGCAACCTCAGCACCCCACCCCTGCCTTCACTCCATAACCGCTGATCCCTTTAGCCGTAGGGGCCACATCTAACTCCCTTTTGAATATGTCCAATGAACTGGACTCAACAACTTTCTGTGGCAGAGAATTCCATAGGTTCACAATTCTCTGGGTGAAAATGTTTCTCCTCATCTCGGTCCTAAATGGCTTACCCCTTATCTTTAGACTGTGACCCCTGGTTCTGGACTTCCCCAACATCGGGAACATTCTACCTGCATCTAACCTGTCCAATCCCGTCAGAATTTTATAAGTTTCTATGAGATCCCCTCTCATTCTTCTAAATTCCAGTGAGTATAAGCCTAGCTGATCCAGTCTTTCCTCATATGTCAGTCCTGCCATGCCGGGAATCAGTCTGGTGAACCTTCGCTGCACTCCCTCAATAGCAAGCATGTCCTTCCTCAGGTTAGGAGACCAAAACTGCACACAATAGTCAAGGTGTGGTCTCACCAAAGCCCTGTACAACTGCAGCAAGACCTCTCTGTTCCTCTACTCAAATCCCCTCGCTATGAAGGCCAGCATGCCATTTGCTTTCTTAACTGCCTGCTGTACCTGCATGCCTACCTTCAATGACTGATGTACCATGACACCCAGGAGAAACTTCTTCACCCAGAGATTGGTTGGAATGTTGAACTTACTACCACATGGAGTAGTTGAGGCAAAAAGCATAGATGAATTTCAGGGAAAGCTAGATAAGTACATGAGACAGAAAGGGATAGAAGGATATGCTGAAGGATTAAATAAAGTAGGGTGGAAGGAGTCTTGCACTGGCATATACCAGTTGGGCCGAATGGCCTATTTCTGTGCTGTTAGTTCTGTACAATTCAACTTTACATGGAGTTGCTTGTGGTATTTATCAATATGATGGATTAATGCATTCATAGTGGGAGAGGGAAATTGTATTTATTTATAATTTTAAAATGTGCTTTATCAAAATATTGGCTAGCTTATGCAATATTCGAATTATGTTTAAAATTTACAGTTTTTGATGGCACGGCAAACTTGCCATAAAGTTCTCTCCAGCTTATTTAGAGAAGTATTATGGGTTATTATTGTTAGTCCATTCTTAAGGTCCCCAGAGAAAACATGATGCCCAGTATGACTGTAACTGTCTCACTTTGTGCTGGTGGTATCTTCAAGAAAGTAAACAAATAGTCATTTACAGCAAAAACTACAAAGTAAAGCAAGTAACATCAGTATTAAAACCACCATTGCAACCATCATCAAACTCGAGTGGCTTCTGTTGTCCAATAGAGAAGACCTCATAATGAAGCAGCCCACGCCAACCTAACCTTCAAGCTCGGAATAACAAGTAACTGGTAGCATTCACACCAGATAAGTGCTAGGTAATGGCCATCTTGAACAAGAGAGAGGCGAACCACTTCTCCTTAACCTTCAATGGCACCACCATCACCGAGTCTCCGATCATCAACATCTTGTGGATCACCATTAATGAGAAGCTTCACTGGACCAGATATATCAACACTGGCTACAAAAGTAGAGCAGAGGCCAAATGTTCCTGATCCCTCAAAGCTTCTCAACCATCTACAAAGCTCAAGTCAGAAATGTGTTGGAATACTCACCACCGCTCGAATGGACCAATGCAGCCGTAACTAAGCTTGACACCATCCAGGACAGTCAGTTCACATGATTGGTGCCCCTACCACTGGACTCAATATTTCACTCCCTCCACCACTAAGCAACTGTGATTGCAGTATGCATGATCTACAGGATGCACTACAACAGCTTTGGCAGTATCTCCTTCCCCTGTGATTACTGAGAAGCATAGGATCGGTAATGTCATGGGAATATCATCATCTCCAAGTCACACATTGTCGACATGGAGATATATCACATTTCCTTCATTGTCACTGGCCCAATATCCAGGAATTCCTTTTCTGGCACCATTGTGGGAGCACCCGGGTACACAACTTACAGCGGTTTAAGGAGAAAGCCAACCACCATATGGCAATAAATGCAGCCTTGCCAGCATTGACCACATTCTGTGGATAAATAATCAAAATCAAATGTTCAAGTGAATAATAATTTAACTCATATATAGAAAGCTTCCAGTCACTGTGGACAAGATAGCACTGAGCACTGATCGTGTTAGAAGTCATATGTACCCAAAGGGACCATGGTAACGCATCTGTCATTCTTTTTGTCTATATGTGGTCAATGCTCAGCCTCAGAAATGTTAAATAAAAGATTATCTACAATTACAAAATGACAGCACTGCTGTGCTAAGTAGCACTGAAACATCCAAGATTGCACCCTATTGATCCGTGGTGTTTCTGCTTTGTCTTCTGTTGTCTTGATAAGTCACTTGGTCAGCCACCAATTGCTGACGAGCTTTCAAGCTTTGTTTAGGATCACACGGGAAAGCAAAAAATAAAGAAGTTTCATTTTGTACCGTTCTGAACAGTTTGGTAGGAATGATGTGCTTCGGCATGTGGTGAGGCTGATGTTTGGTTGGGGAACCAATACCATTTGTCACAACTGAATTGTAGTTGATTTTCCTCTTCAGTAACATAAAACACACTCTGGGTGTTGTTCTAAATTGCTAATTGCTCAAGTAAAAATTTGCATCCAGCATATTCCATTACAATAACATAGCTGATCTTCTGTGGTGTTGCTTTGAGATAACCTGAGGTCTGGAGCATCGGTTGTGTTGTTTATTGACTGAGGTGGAGTTTTATTTAATTTGGCCTGTTCATTTAAGGCCGCTGCTCAGTAACATTGTGGGGAAGTGATTTACAAAGGTGAGCCCTGGGGTTAATTAGAGGCCAATTGCTGTTGCTGAGAGATTGATGTAAATTCCCAGCTCCTCCCCTTGGAGGTGAGGCCAGGTTGTGAAGTTCAGGAGAAACCAGCAAAGAATGATTGACTTTCATTTTTTAAAGTTTGTCCAGTTATGATTTGTTCTTTTAGGAATATCACAGTTGAGCTAATCAGGTGTCATTGTAACACATACTACAGATGTGTGACAAAGTGGACACTTTTGAGTGTGGAACTTTGAGGAGTGATGGTCACGTGCAAGGCTTAACGTGCTCGATTCCATTTAAAGAACTGGCTCCAAAATTTGCATTTTGTCCAAATTCAGGGAAATTAAAAAAAAACTATTTTGTTTTATCTACCCTGTTACTTCTTGCTACTTGAATAGTTGTGAATAGGTTATTTATCCTGTATAAACATTGAAGCATTTCCACTACAAAGCAGCAGTATACTCTTGTGCAGTTGTTCCAAATTAACTATACGTTCTTTCTTTTTGACTGACATTTTTGTAAGCTGATGACCTGGTTTGTAATGTGTTTGGATGTCGCATAATCACACCTGTTAGAGAAGCAAGTAATCTGCTTGCCAATGGCTCAATCAGAAAGAGTGAGAGTATTCTATTGATGCAAATTGACTCAGTCTGACCGCTACTTTTCCTGTAGGAGAAAACTATCAGGACTTGGTACATCTGTTACTTACAAGCAGTAAAACAGATGGCACTAGGGGTGGGTTTGCCACCAGCGGAGAGGAGAGAACGTGAATTCTGCCCCCCACCATGGCCCCTGCCCATTTTCCCTGGGTCGGGCCCATTTTGCACGCAGTGCAGGCCCCCAGCCGGATCCCTGCCACTACCACTGTTACAGTGGGAAAAGTTAGTTCCAGCAACAGAAGAGAAAGGAGGAACTCAATGGGGAATGAGAGTTCTCCACGAGCTGATTAGCTGGAAGCAGAGGAAAGCCAACTGCTGGGCCAACATTTTGCCGAGCGGTATTTCTGCCTCTGCATTGGGGCCCACCGCCACTCCTTTCCTGGTGGTCCCTGAGGTCAGCAGAGGCAGACCAGTGAAGAGAGCAAGCAAGCGAGTATCTAGGACACACCTCCTCGCCGTTATTTACATTCGCTGTGCCCTATGTTCTAATAGTGAAAGATGACTCTAGGAGATTAGAACAAAAGAACTAGTTCAATGTGTTGAGATTGCTTGATTATATACCTTAAAATGCAAGATATCTTCCTTTTTAAATACCTCTATCCCAAAATGTATAGAAGTGTACATTTTACAACTTTTTCATTCTTATACATTGGTTTAATCTCTGGATTATTAATGTCTTCCTGTATACCTTGATATAGCAGTTGAGGTGTCAAAACATTTTCCAGAAATATTCAGCACATATATTTTTTTAAGTTGCTTTCTTTTGCTGAGGTTTGCGAAATATAGCTACGGTCTGCATTTTGTTGAAGAAACCCATGGCAAACGATAACATCCAACCATTTCTCTTCAAACAAAATGATCAGCTGAGCAGCAGCCTGCCCATAGCCACTGCCGAAGCCTCATTCACACCACAGCTGTACATTAGCCTTCATTGTGCAATTTTGCAGCTGGCTTTTCAAGTGCATGCTAAATGGTGCAGCAGTTGTTTACTCTGACCACCATAGCGGTTAGAGCCCCCCACCTCTCACTAAGGGATTTGTACAAAGCTGTGCAGCAGGAGGATTTGTATTAGGTTGGCATCAATGGCTGATGTGAATCTTCTGCTACTTTCCTCTGGGAGAAAGAAAGTGGACCTCACGTGACAGGCTGGTGATTTCAATGCCAGCCGGTATCCGGATGATTCTGGGCAGCAATTGAGTGTAATGGGAGGGAGCACATCAGAGTCGATATGTTGCGATCGAGACTAAATGGGATGTTTGATGGGGCTGCAGTGAAAGTGCTAAAAAATTCACAATGGGTCAGTAAAGGGGTTAAATACAATTAAGTTTGACACTTGATCGGAATAGAATTTTTAATTCTAATATCCCAGAATACCACACTAACTACTGGCACTTATCTAAAGCAAAACACATCACTCATGCTATCCATTACTGTGCTATAATTATGTTAAGTGAAGCAGAACTGAATCGATACAGTAATTTATCAGTTTCCTGACTGAATATTCTAACATGTGATACAGATTGTAGGTACAGTTGATTTCTTAAGTGATTAACCTTTTTGCCACAAAATTCTATTCACTGATAGAACTGTTCCCTTAACAATGCTGTTTCCCTTCCTTTATTGCTGTGATGCATTGATTCCTAATTTTAGAAAGAACACCAATCCATTAATTATAATTTGTAATATTTTGGAAAGTGTACGAGATGCAGCCAAGCAGCAGTAGGCTGTAGAATGCAACTCTGAATCTGAGTAAACACTGGACTGCGAACAAACCAAAAATATGTGTCCTTTGACAGGAGCTTACAGTAAAGTAATAATCGTATTTTAAATAAATAGCAGTTTTGAAATTCTGTTAATTTAACAATAGTGTTTTCTTCATATTTATGTAGTAATTTATATTGAGTTAACTTTACAAATTCTTCAAGAATCTTGTGTTCTAAGTTGTTTATCAGTTCTATTTTAAGTACAGTTATTAAACTTAGCAATTGGAAATTACTGCCATTACACTTAATTGTTGTGAGGCACCCTCAGCAGATGACAAAAAGAACTTTCAAGTTTGCAACTTTAGTTATTCTGACTGTTGTCTGTTGTCTAACATTTAACATCTTAAATATATTTCAGTAGAACTGAAATACTTTTGTGTGTGTGCTTCTAGTGCGATATGACCTTTTCAGACTGATGGAATTGGACCACGTAACACAAGTTATTAAATCAAAGAATGGTCTGGTTATACTGCTTTGAAAATAATTATTCTTTTGCAGCAGGCTTAGTGCTGCATTATATTTGTACAATCTTCCAGTTGTTCTACATTGTGTGTTAATACTGTACTGGGAGCGGGGAGGAGGTGGGCAGTTCTAAAAAAATATATATATTGATTTTCTGAAGGAATTCTCCTTCGCGTTTATCAGGGGCTCACTGTTTACCTGCGCTGCTCCACAGCACAGCATGCTGGTGTAATCTTGTGATGTGGCCAATGCAGATCTGAATGGCTGTAAGGTCACACAAAATGCCTTTTGGTAACAGCTGTTTGAATAAGAGATTGCTCTAGTTGCTGTTTTCACATTGTTTAAAAGGCTAGAACTAGTGTCTAAACAATATGGGCATTGCACTTTTTGCGAAGTGCTTGATAACCATAAGAAATGCATTGGACATCTTATTAATTTATAAATGCTGCTGCGCAAAATACAGAATTTCTGTTTCCATGTTTGGTACGTTCTTGGTGCAGTTGCGGTTTTTACTGAGAATGGAACCCAAGATTTCTTAATAGAAGTGCTGTTGCATATTAACCTGTGCTTCAGTCTGTTTACTGTCTGCTTAGTTCAGTATCTCATGGGTTAAGTTGTTTTACAAAAAAGTAACAAGGTGTTGAAAATAAATATATTCGACTATTTTATTTGGCAACTGCAATTAGAACTTTCTTTTAGTTGTTGAATTTGTTATGTGCAGATTTTGTTTGGCAGAGTATATTATGGAAGAAATATAAATGGACATTTTTTAGTTTGAAGTAAATATTCTTTTAACTGTGATTGTATCCTGTGATCTGAGTACCTAGGTTTTCATGATCAAGTAAACATATTTTTGTGCACAGCCAGGAAAAACAATTTATACCTGTATTACCTGCACTTATTTAATTTGGACCTAACTGGTTTCTTACCCGCTGCTCACTTAAGGTATGACAGCGTGAACTGTGGCTGTGCCAGAGAAATTCTCAAAATGGTTGCCAAGCTCTAAAATGGCTGCCAAGGGCAAAGCCGAGCGCAGGTTCAAAATTGTAACAGCGTTCTCAGGATTTCGCCTTCAGTTTTTAAAACAGAATGTGGCTGGATTTGGCAGCTGCTCCTTGGCACAGACAGCAATAATGTCATCCAGCAATTCAAGCAGTAAATACACAAATTCACTTGCTGTATTTGGCAGGCTTATGTACAGAGCACAATAGTAAGGGAAGCAAAACAGTTGTAAAATGGCTGCCACATAAAGGCCTTTGTCTGTATAAATCAGCAAAAAGAACTATTTTACATTTTATTTAAAAAGCAGCATGTTGAGAGAAAGTTGGCTTTGAAATCCATAAGCTTAAAGTACAAACATAGTGAAGAAAAGCGTATAATCTTGTACTTGGAATCAGTCTTCATGAATACTTAAAATGGCGTCTGCTATTGACTAAAATGGCTGATATAAAGCCACGTCAGGATAGCATGTGCTGGAGTGTAAAAGGTTTCGCGCAAGCGTAGCTTGCTTCAAGCTTCAAACTTCAAGCCTGTTTTATTTCAGTGCTACGGTGTAGAAATACAGACTCTGACTTCAGCTCTTTTGTTTGTTGGCACATCATTAGCAACTGGTAAATATTAACAGGAAAATAAATTGACAAGCTGCTGTACCTTAGCCAACGTCTATTTTTGTGTCAGAGGAAACTAATGAAATGTGTGTGAATTAAATCACGTTGATACCAGAGCCGATTAGGATTTTAGCTTAGTGTAAATGCCAGAGGTAGTGTCCAACTTTACAGTAAATTGGTGATGGCATAGTAGGGATTCCCCATCTGTGCAGCAGGCAACCTGAACTTGGACGTTGTGTTCAGATCTTGGATGGGTGCAGCTAAGAGCTTCTGCTGGCCTGTCTGGCACCTGCCCCAACATAGAACAAGGTGGTTATGTGGCAGCAAAACAGAAAAGGAAGACAAGAGAAGGGCAAGGAGCAGCTTTTTACCTCGAATGTAAAATTGGATCAAGTTCAAGTTACACAGTGCAAACGCTGTATTTCCGCGACTGAGGAGTTGGCTGTGAAGATGGGTTTTTAGGATTATAGTGGCACTTGGCAAGGAGTTGATGCTTTCAAGATACTAGATGCATATACACAAAGTTGCCTGCCAGAGAATGGCTTGTGTTGTACTGAACCTTGCCAAATGGAGCACAGCTTGGAAGAGAAATGAGAAATAGGGCAGTTCATTAGAGGTTAGCTTGTTGGATATCCATCTCATCTGTTGATCAGTCAGGGTCATATTAAATGAAAGTGACACTTTGCTCCTATTTTCCGGCCTAATTATTACAATATTTCAAAATCTTCTGCCACAGATATTTCCATCTTCCCCAGGCTGTTCCAAGTGATTTTCCCAAATTGCTGTTGAAAAGCTACGTTTTTGAAATTAAAGAGGCAGTACCCAACATGCAGACATTACAGTGCTTGAGATGATTACGCAGCAAAGGTGCCTTTGAGCGTAAAGTTGATGCTACCAACCACAGAAAGTTGAACATTGCTTGTTTTATGGCACCTTGAACAAAATTTCAAAAATTTCACAAATGCTGCAAGACTATTATAAATACATTAACAACATCAAAGGGTGTAACAGAGAAAGTGAATTGCCAGGATAAAGGGACAAAACATGGCAACAAAAAATTAAAGCACTGAATACAGAAAGTACTAGTTTTACCTGAATCCAGGAACGTCAAGTATTTCCATCTACTCCTCAAAGGAGAAGGCCTGATCTCAGAGTCTGAACAGCCTGGAAAGTGTGGAATATGATCTTTTTAAATAGTCCTCCCACATCGTCGAAGCAGTTTGAAACCATCGTTTATACAGATTTCCTTAGTCAACTTATCAGATTGTAAGTTTATGAATTTACATGATTAAAATACTGGTTTACACTGCCAATGGTTGTAGAGCCTTGCTACACCCTCACAACATTATGTACATATACTTTCTTTTAAGTATTGGCTCGGAATTTGCGGTCAGTGGCGAAGCAAAGGTGTTTGCTGCTAAACCCGCAATCTCTGTGTCAAGAATTTTGGGTTTTCCGATGGGTAATCCAAATCAATGGAAGTTAATGGGGATTCCCAGCGAAGAGCTGCAGTGACGCCAACAAGCTGTCAAAGCAGCCAATCAAAACGCAGAATTCTCACAGACAGTGAACCAGGAAGTGAGTAAGCTCCTAACATTCTAACTTTTAAAAAAATGTTAGAGAAAGCAAAGCAAAAATTGGGGCTCTCACATGGGGAAAACCTGAACTTAAAGATGGACAAACTTTAAAAAATGTTTTACCTTTTTTAAAGTTTCATAAACATTTTAATTTTTATTAAAATGGATAAATTTAACACTGCACAAAATTATAATTAGTTTTTCAGGGCCATAACCTTCGTTTAGCAGTCACAAAGCTGTTAAAACCCCAGTTACACCTAATCCCTTTAGGTCTAGCTTTAAGTGGGGAATTTAACAGTGTAATTACCACAGAAGGGCCGAAGTTTTCGTCGGTTTCCCTGATTTGAGAGATTTCACTGATTGCCGGCTCTGTGTGGTGGGGGTTGGAGCGGGGGTGGAGTGGGGGGGTGGGGGGGGAGCAGTTGGAGAGGGGGGTTGGGGGGGTGGAGTGGGGGTGGGGATTGGAGCCAGGGGTGGGAGCATTGTGGCAACAAAGCGCCGCCGGTGGAGGAGCAGTGAATGACAGACCACAACTTCAGGATTTCCGCATTCTGCTGCCCAGGCGCTAAATCCTGAAGTTGCAGTCAGTTTCAAAGGTGAAATGATGATGAACACTGTTCGTTTGTCATCATCAGGACCACAAATTCCATGCCATTATCTATTCCCTTACAGTCAATACCTCAGATCACAGTGATTTGTACATATTGGTTTTAAAATATAAGAGGATATTTAATTTACCTTGTATTTCTTGAGGTAAAATATGTTTATCTTTCTCACCTCTGTCCCCAGTATCATCCTTTCTCTTTCTATGTCAATTATTCAGTTCCATCTTTTATATAGAAAAGAAGCCTTCAACATTTTGCCTGCTCAACTTTCTGATTGCAACAGTTTCTGGAATATTTAGTCATATGTAGTGATCTTTCAGTCTACAGTCATGGTGGCATTAGAAAGTGCATTAACTAGTTACTTTTGTAACAAATATTATTTCCTCCATGTAAATATTGAACATGGACGTATCTGTTATGAAGAATGTATCAATATAGTGTAATAAAAAAAGTTTGATACAATTATGTGATGAGCATCAGCTAGGTACAGTTTATCAGTGTTAATGTGTGGTATCTTCACATACATGAGAATGGTATGCACAGTCCTCTTAATTGATGCATTCTGAAATGCACTAAAAACACAACTTCAGTCATGCTGACTTTGGTATATCAAGGCTTCTTCCAAGTGTGACCTCTAACATCAGTAGAGGGTGCCCAGTGTGACTAAAGTTAATTGGATCTGCCCTCTTCTCAATAATTGTCTATATTGACATTTTTAGTCCACCAATGTAAGAAAATGCCATAAATAACTTTATTAGACTACGAATAAAGTTATGTATAATGCCGACGTCTTCCCTGGGTTCAAAGATTTTTTTTTAAAAGCACTGCTTCAAAGTTCATCGACCTGAAAAGTTAACTCTGTTGCTCTAGCTACAGATGCTACCTGACCTGCTGAGTATTTCCAGCATTTTCTGTTTTTATTTCAGATTTCTAACATCGGCAGTATTTTGCTTTTGCTATTTTTAATGGGGTTTTTTTCAAAGCCTACATTTTGTATTGGATTCCCATTGATTATTAGTGACAGTGTAAAGTGGCACATTCACCTGCACACCATTGTGTTCTTTAAGAGAATCAAGTACTGATCATCCAAATTTATGAGTTATTTTTCTGTCCCCAATTAAATCACATGATTATTAGAAAAGAGGGATGTATTTATTTGAAGGAAATATTGACATATAATTTTGGGACTTTCAGCGGGCCTGTTTGTGCTTGGTCGTTACACCTGTCAACTGCTATCCATCACAAAACAATCTCTTATTCTTGCATGGTGAACTTTATTTTCAGCTTTCAAATTCTGTGTTTTCCATGATTTGTAATGATTAAAATAAATGACAGTATGATAGTTGCAGTGTGAGTGCTGTACCTCTGATGAGAAGATTTAGGTTGGAATCCTGTCCGAGGCTTTCATTAAAGGGTGAGGTTTTTCCATTTGTCAAGATCATTGTGCGTGGTTGTTGCTGGAAGTGAGCATGAAATGGAGACTTACTGCATTGCTAAAGTTAAATGAAACATTTGTGTCCATGGAGGTTTCCAGGCTGGACGAGGTTAGATGTAGGAAACAATTTCTTTTTGTGGAGTGGGGCAGAAAAGGGTTTGAATGGACAAACACACAAACCGCAAAGCATTTACTCATTGCTAGCAGGGATAAATTTATGTCCCTTCTTATCTTGGTGTGAAAATAAATAATGAAATTCTCCAAAGTTATTTATCTTTTTAATTCAGTTCATTTCAAGTACTTACATTTATGTACAGGCTGGATATCTATGCTAAAAAATTGAAGCTGAATTTTCATAGCTTTACTGTATCCTGACTGTTGAGGCCTTGTAAAGGGATCATGTCTCTGTGGAGATACATTATCCGTCTAACCTTTGTGTGAACCTTTGCAGCTTATTTCAAAACATGAAGTCAGCGTTCCCTAAATTCATCCAACGCCTCAGAAGTGTTCCATCTACTCTTTCTGGCCAAAATTTGACAGGAAAAATAATCATAAAATCTAATCAAGGAGACAGTTGCAAGACTGTTAAAGACACTCGCAGAAGGAGGCCGACAAAAAAGGAGGCAGACAAAAAACAGGCAACTATAGACCAGTTAGCCTAACATCTGTGGTTTGGAAAATGTTGGAGTCCATTATTAAAGAAGCAGTAGCAGGACATTTAGAAAAGCAAAATTTGGTCAGGCAGAGTCAGCATGGATTTATGAAGGGGAAGTCATGTTTGACAAATTTGCTGGAGTTCTTTGAGGATGTAACGAACAGGGTGGGTAAAGGGGAACCAGTGGATGTGGTGTATTTGGACTTCCAGAAGGCATTTGACAAGGTGCCACATAAAAGGTTACTGCACAAGATAAAAGTTCACAGGGTTGCGAGTAATATATTAGTATTAGCATGGATAGAGGATTGGCTAACTAACAGAAAACAGAAAGTCGGGATAAATGGTTCATTCTCCGGTTGGCAACCAGTAACTAGTGGGGTGCCGCAGGGATCAGTGCTGGGACCCCAACTATTTGCAATCTATATTAACGACTTGGAAGAAGGGACCAAGTGTAATGTAGCCAAGTTTGCTGATGATACAAAGATGGGAGGAAAAGCAATGTGTGAGGAGGACACAAAAAATCTGCAAAAGGACATAGACACGCTAAGTGAGTGGGCAAAAATTTGGCAGATGGCGTATAATGTTGGAAAGTGTGAGGTTATGCACTTTGGCAGAAAAAAAATCAAAGAGCATGTTATTATTTAAATGGAGAAAGATTGCAAAGTGCTGCAGTACAGTGAGACTTGAGGGTACTTGTGCATGAAACATAAAAGGATAGTATGCAATTGATCAGGAAGGCCAATGGTATCTTGGCCTTTATTGCAAAGGGGCTGGAGTATAAAAGCAGGGAAGTCTTGCTACAGCTATACGAGGTATTGGTGAGGCCACACCTGTAATTCTGCATGCTATACCTGCATACTATCTGTTATGTATGCAACCCTATGTAACCAGCATTCTACCGCAACCAGAAGGCGTATCTGTTGGAGTCCCAAGGGATCCCAGCATCCCTTGGGAGCACTATATATAAGTAGGCCTTCCATGCTGTACCAGCACTCTGGAGTTAGAATAAAGAAACTAAGGTCACACTTACTCACGTCTACAGTACTCAATCACATTACTTTATTCTGGATGTAACACTATCCTTTTGTGTTTCATGCACAAGTACCCCCCCAGGTCCCGCTGTACTGCGGCACTTTGCAATCTTTCTCCATTTAAATAATAACTTACTCTTTGATGTTTTTATGCCAAAGTGCATGACCTCACACTTTCCAACATTATACTCCATCTGCCAAATTTTTCCCCACTCACTTAGCCTGTCTATGTGCTTTTTCAGATTGTTTGTGTCCTCCTCACACATTACCCTTCCTCCCATCTTTGTATTATCAACAAACTTGGCTACGTTACACTCAGTCCCTTCTTCCAAGTCCTTAATATAGATTGTAAATAGTTAGGTTCCCAGCATTGATCCCTGCGGCACCCCACTAGTTACTGGTTGCCAACCAGAGAATGAACCATTTATCCCAACTCTCTGTTTTCTGTTAGTTAGCCAATCCTCTATCAATGCTAATATATTACCGCCTTGCACTTTTATCTTGTGCAGTAACCTTTTATGTGTCACCTTGTCAAATGCCTTCTGGAAGTCCAAATATGCCACATCCACCAATTCCCCTTTATCCACCCTGTTCATTCAATAATAGATCAGCAATTATATACAGTGTGAACTACCAATAGAATTTCATAAGTTCACATTGTATCAGTTATTTTTAATAGTTGCATTCATTCCTATTTTCTAAGATGTTATTGGAATGCAATCAAGATACCAGTAATCTAGTATATGCAAATAACTTCAATACATTTCATATATATTTTGGCATTACTGGAAAGAAGAAAGTGCCCTCTCTCAAGATTTTGAGGTAGAAATTGGACCTTGTTGCCCCCATTTTACCAGTGCCCAAAGATTTCCTGAAAGACATCTGACCCGATGCTTGGGTTGGGCCTTTTTTTAGACGCCATTGGCGGGTGTTTAAAACTGCCTTTAGGCCCCATACATATTTAAATGAGCGATCTAACACCTATTTTAGACCCTTTTGCTAAATTAGATATCACATAGTGGGGCATGCTATGTTCTGGATTCGTAAGCAGTCTCAATTTAAAAGTGAGTGCTCCCTTAACTCCACACTATTCCAATCCACCCCTCCCACTGCCCATTGCCACTTCCCCCCCCCCCCCCCCCACCTCCTGAAACAGTCTTGAAAATGGACGAGCTACCTGTGGAGGCACAACAAACACTGGCAGCTCGCCCACTTAATACTAATGAGGCCCTTGGCCCGATTTTGGTCCAGCCTCTGGTCTCCCAGTTCTCATTCGCTGCAATACTGAGGGAGAGCCTCGTTGTCAGATGTCTCATCCTTCGATTGCAATGTTAAACTTGCCTGTACACATGGTTCAAGTGAACTTTAAAGATTCCATGACAATACTTGAAAAGGACAGTGACTTTTCCTCATGTCCTGGCAACATCCTTTCCTAAATCACATCACCAACAATCTTTTTGCTGTTTGTGGACATTGCTGTGTGCAAAATTGTGGCATGCTCACCTACCTACAACAGTGGCTCCAATTCATGCTATATGAAGTGTTTTAGGTTGTTTCTGAGTAATGGGATAAGGCAACATATAAATGGAGGTTCTTGCTTTGCTGAAATTTAACCCCTGGCTTCCTTTTTCTTTTGTATATTGGTTTTACAAAGATCAGCCCCCTCTCTCTGCTGCCTCAATAGACCAACTTTGCCATCAACTTTTCTCATTTAAAACGTTTCAAATTTTGCTGTTGCATTAAGTTGGATAACCATCCAGTATATTAAAAGTGGAGATTGCAGCTTCAATAATGGCTGCACAATGAACCTTCCCTCTAGCTGCTGCTCTGCTATGTGAGCACCATATAGATAGAGTAAGATTTCACAGAGCCTTTTCATTTATTTCCATCTTATTTTAAACCAGAGTAGGCAGAGGGCCCCAAGCATGACATTTTTTAATTTGCTTGCAGAAAATGAATTGTCCGCTTTATTTTTCTTGGCTATTTCCTTACGCTGTCACCCTGAGGTTCTCTTACATATGCTGCTAATTATTTCAAGATTCGATGACTTGGCAGGCTGCTTTCGACTGTTTTCACTCTGCGGCTTGCAGCCCACTGGAGGGAAGCAGAGAAGGAAGGACACGGATCCTCCCTCCCTAAACACAGACATGCACAATTTTTGCTGGCCAGCTTTTAAAGGGACAGCACACCAGGTGGATGTAAAAGATCCCATGGCAGGGGAGTTCTCCCTGGTTTCTTGCCCAATATTTATCCCTCAACCAACATCACTAAAACAAATGATCTGGTCGTTATCACATTGCTGTTTGTGAGAGCTTGCTGTGCGCAAATTGGCTGCTGTGTTTTCTATATTATAACAGTGACTACACTCCAAAAGTACTTCATTGGCTGTAAAGTGCTTTGAGACATCTTGAGGTCGTAAATGGTGCGACATAAATTGCAAGTTTATTTACTTTTTCTTTTATTACATTTTTATAAAAATTGTAAGTTTTATTCAAGGATGATCAAAAATTCCAAAATGAATTATGAACTTTCAACATGGAAAAGAAAGTCAAGTGAGGTATAAAGCAGGTTGCCAATTTGCTATTGCCCATTTTGCGCTCCCGCCAAAGACGACTCATTTCCATCGTGCTTACCACCAATTCAACAGCACACAAGTTGTCTATCAGTGCAATACAAGAAATAAAAAATGTAGACAGTGGCTTATTGTCATAGTCTCGCTCAATTTGAGTTCGACAAAATGGTTTCTTCTGTTGTTCCTTTGTTCTTGGAGTGGCGTGAAAAAAGAGCAGTGAATGGGTTACCGATCAGTCTTGTCAGTTGGAGAATGACGTAAAGCATGGGGAGGGGAAACTAATGAAGGAGGAAATTATGTCCCTGCAAAGTTCGCATGGTCTCCCTATGTCTCAAACAAATAGCAGCTTACCACATAAGAACATAGGAAATAGGAACAGGAGTAGGCCATTAGGCCCCTTGAGCCTTCTCCGCCATTTAATACGATCATGGCTGATCTGATCATGGACCCGGGTCCACTTTCCTGCCCGCTCCCCATCACCACTTATTCCTTTATCGGTTAAGAAACTGTCTATCTCTGTCTTAAATGTATTCAATGACCCAGCTTCCACAGATCTCTGAGGCAGCGAATTCCACATATTTACAACCCTCTGAGAGAAGAAATTCCTCCTCATCTCAGTTTTAAAGGGGCGGCCTTTTATTTTAAGATTATGCCCCCTAGTTCTAGTCTCCCTATCAGTGGAAACATCCTCTCTGCATCCATCTTGTCAAGCCCCCTCATAATCTTATACGTTTCGATAAGATCACCTCTCATTCTTCTGAATTCCAATGAGTAGAGGCTCAGCCTTTCCTTATAAGTCAACCCCCTTATCCCAGTCCCTTACCAATGCTGCTTTAAATTGGCCACCAGGAGATTCGTAACAGTCTCGCTTCAAACTGTTGAATTTGACCAAATTGGCCTCAGCTCAATGCTTGTCTTAGTGCCTTCTGTACTCTCCTGGTAGATTAAAAGCACCAAGCCACTGCAGTGCTTAAAAATAATTAACTTTTTTTAATGTTAGGGAAAGGGAGAGACATTAAATTATGTTTTAGAATCAATATTTGCCTGTTTCCCTAGAGACATCTAAGTTGACAGAAGAATCATATTTAATTATAAATATTATTTAAAATTTTTTACTGCACACACAAATGATTTCTGTTCATAACTTGGTTTGAATGTCCTTCCTGATGAAAATCATGCAGCTGCAGAACCGCTACCATGATCCTAGAACATGATCATTTTAATAAATTAATCTTATGTGTATGATACCAGAAACAAAACACCTGCTGCATCACAGCACTCAAAATAGGAGATGTGGCAAGAAATGTAACAAAAAAAAATCTTGTTACTTTAAAAAAAACATTAAAATGAATGTATATACTACTGCATAGATTCCCTTTTTATCTTAAAGGTGTTAACCTTGCCATCAAAATAACCCTAATTAAAAAACCTAGGCATTAAGAGTAATTCTGATGATTCCACCAGTGTTACAATACAGTCCAATCACAAAACAAACAACCTTTAGTTTGTAATTTAAAAAAGCTGAAATGTGTTCTGAATTGCTGCGTGTAATATTGCAGATACTATTGGCATTCATGAGGCGTATATCTTTAACAATATTTCTTTGGCAACTACAGAAATGTCAACAAAACAGTTTTTTAAAAAAAGGTCTAGATGCTTTCTGAGATAATACTTGTGATGTTTCATGGCTTGGCAGTGGTCGTGGGTCTCCTTTGAGGCTTTCTGCCAGAGGCGATGAAGGGTTTGAGGTAGACTGCCAGAATGAGTCACTGCTCAGTTTTTTTTCATAATGTCACTCTGCCAAGGCCATGGACCCTTTCTATTTTCATTCTTTGTGGGCTTTCCTTCCCACAACAGTGTGGTTTTGCTTTAGCCAGCTGAATGTTTATTTCATGCTAGGTGTCATTTCTCCCTCGAGGAACACCTTCCACACTCAGCCTGTGCTGAAAGTCACGTTACTTAACAAATCAGAAACTATTTTAAAAAGATTAAAAACATAATCTGTTGTGCTTTGTCCTGGCACAAGGGTTATCACCACTATCTTTGGTTAATCTTGCGGTTGTTTAAGCTTCCATAATTTTTCATTGTCCTTTTGTGCTAGATTTACCAGGAAATGGGACACCCTGGGGAAATTAATTATATTCCCCATGATATTTAGAATTACAGTAAATGTCCAAAAGGAAATTCCCAAGTGCTCAGACTCCATTTCACAACATTGTCGCTAAACCATTACAAATTCCCAAAGTTTAATAAAGAAAGAAAGACTTGCATTTATATAGAAACATAGAAAATAGATGTAGGAGTAGGTCATTCGGTCCTTTGAGCCTGCACTACCATTCAATATGATCATGGCTGATCATTCACCTCAGTACCCCTTTCCTGCTTTCTCTCCATATCCCTTGATCCTTTTAGCCATAAGAGCCACATCTAATTCTGTTTTGAATATACCTAGCGAACTGGCCTCAACAACTTTCTGTGGCAGAGAACTCTACAGGTTCATAATTCTCTGAGTGAAGAAGTTTCTCCTCATCTCAGCCCTAAATGGCTTACCCCTTATCCTTAGACTGTGGCCCCTGGTTCTGGACTTCCCCAACATTGGGAACTTTCTTCCTGCATCTAACCTGTCCAATCCTGTCAGAATTTTATATGTTTCTATGAGATCCCCTCTCATTCTTCTAAATTCCAGTGAATATAAGCCTGGTCAATCCAGTCTTTCTTCATATGTCAGTCCTGCCGTCCCAGGAATCAGTCTGGTGAACCTTTGCTGCACTCCCTCAATAGCAAGAATGTCCTTCCTCAGATTAGGAGACAGAAACTGTTTGCAATATTCAAGGTGTGGCCTCACCAAGAGCCTTGTACAACTGCAGTAAGACCTCCCTGCTCCTATACTCAAATCCTCTCGCTATGAAGGCCAACATGCTATTTGCCTTCTTCACCGCCTGCTGTACCTGCATGCCAACTTTCAATGACCAATGTACCATGACACTCAGGTCTTGTTGCACCTCCCATTTTCCTAATCTGTCATCATTCAGATAATATTCTACCTTCCTGTTTTTGCCACCAACGTGGATAACCTCACATTTATCTACATTATATTGCATCTGCCATGCATTTGCCCACTCACCTAACCTGTCCAAGTCACCCTGCAGCCTCTTAGCATCCTCCTCACAGCTCACACTGCCACCCAGCTTAGTGTCATCTGCAAACTTGGAGATATTACATTCAATTCATTCGTCTAAATCATTAATGTATATTGTAAATAGCTGGGGTCCCAGCACTGAACCTTGCAGTACCCCACTAGTCACTGCCTGCCATTCTGAAAAGGACCCATTTATTCCTACTCTTTGCTTCCTGTCTGCCAACCAGTTCTCTATCCACGTCAATACATTACCCCCAATACCATGTGCTTTAATTTTGCACACTAATCTCTTGTTTGGGACCTTGTCAAAAACCTTTTGGAAGTCCAAATACATCACATCCACTGGTTCTCCCTTGTCCACTCTACTAGTTACATCCTCAAAAAAAATTCTAGAATATTTGTCAAGCATGATTTCCCTTTCATAAATCCATGCTGACTTGGACAGATCCTGTCACTGCTTTCCAAATGCGCTGCTATTACATCTTTAATAATTGATTCCAACATTTGCCCCATTACCGATGTCAGGTTTACCAGTTTATAATTCCCTGTTTTCTCTCTCCTTTTTTTAAAAAGTGGTGTTACATTAACTACCCTCCAATCCATAGGAACTGATCCAGAGTCTATAGAATGTTGGAAAATGACCACCAACTTTGCATCTTTCATGACCTCAGGACCCCCCAAAGCGCTTAACAGCCAATGAAGTACTTTTTGACGTGTAGTCACTGTTGTAATGTAGGAAACGCGGCACCCAATTTGCGCATAGCAAGCTTCCACAAACAGCAATTTGACAATGACCAGATAATCTATTTTTTTTGTGAGGTTGGTTGAGGGATAAATATTGGCCAGGATACCAGGGATAACTCCTCTGCTTTTTGAAATAGTACCATGGGGTCTTTTACGTCCACCTGAGAGAGCAGACAGGACTTCGGTTTAACTTCTCATCCGAAATGCGGCACTTCCGACAGTGCAGCGCTCCCTCGGTACTGCACTGTGTCAGCCTGGATTTTTGTGCTCAAATCTCTGGCGTGGGACTTGACCCCTCTATCTTCTGACTCAGAGGCAAGAGTGCTACCAACTGTTAATCCAAATCAGACAGATCAGAAGTATTCCCCAATCAGTGTTCAAGAAGAAGAATCGAAAACACTCCAAGATTCCAAATGTTGAGTTAAAATATTCTTATTTCAGTCATGAAGAAACAAAAATGTTGTTGTAAGCAGAAAAAAGTATTTTGGAGAAAATATCTGATCAACTTCCTTTTTGTTTCTATTGATCCAATGAGGTAAAAATTCACGAAGGTGTCTGTGAATTCCAGCTCCATTCTTAGAAACTCGTAACATGTATTGTTAACCCTTACTGGACCAAATCCTTCTGACTGAATAAATAGCAGATGCTCAACTTTGTAAATCTCCCCACTACCTGTTTTAGGTAAATATTGGCATTCAATGAGAATAGGCTAACAGAGAGGAGTAGTAGGTACTGGTCAGGGGATAGGTACTGGGCTGGGGAGACATACTGAGTGGAGGATCCAAAGGATTGGTTCTGGGAAATGTACTGAGTGGAATGTTTTAGGGATCGGTGCTGGAGAGATGTTCTGAGTAGGACATCCAGGGGATTAATGTTAGGGAACTGTACAGAGAAGAATGCCCTATGGAGGGTAGAATGAGAGCTGAACAGGGAATAATGCCAGCATTAAATTGGACAAAGGGATGAAGAGTGAGTGGTTGAACTGGTGAAGACAGCGGGAGGGGGGGGGGGTTCGCTGGGGAAGAAGAGTACCAGCATGACATAGGGGAGTTGGAACATTAGGAGAGCACCCACTTGAAATGAGTGGGGGGCGCGGGTGGTGGAGTTAGAACACGACTGCAAGGTTGAATTTGAGAGGGGGTGGGGGCAGGTGTTGAGGATGAGTCGAGCCAGTATAAACTCGGGGTGGGGAAGTTGATGGCAGAGAAAAGTGCGAGCTTTAACTGAGGAAGAGGAGGAGCTGAGTGCCAGCATAACTAAGAGGCTTGGAGGGATGAGAGAATGCTTCTGTGAACTGGATGGTAATTGACTGAGTACTGAGGAGCTAGAGTGCCTCTGAATTAGAGAGCTGGTCAGAGGGAGTTGACTGAGGTATATAAAATTATGAGGGGCCTAGATAGTGTGGATACGAAGGACCTATTTCCCTTAGCAGAGAGGTCAATAACCAGGGGGCATAGATTTAAAGTAATTGGTAGATGGATTAGAGGGAGCTGAGCGTTTTTCACTCAGAGGGTGGTCGGGGTCTGGAACTCATGACTTCAAAGGGTGCTCGAGGCTGAATTGCTCATCACCTTTAAAAAGTACTTGATATGCACTTGAAGTGCCGTACCCTACAGGGCTATGGACCAAGAGCTGGCATAGACACGATGGGTCGAAAGGCCTCTTTCTGTGCCGTAAATTTCTATGAATGTTTTTGAACTGTATGGGTGGCGTGGAGGAGGAGAGTGCCTCTGTGAAAAGTGAAGAGTGACTGTTGGGTTGTTTTTGCGGAAGTTGATTCGTTAAAAACCAAAATGCCACTTATTTTTTTCTTTTTTGTTTACATTTAATATATATAAATTGTAATATATAAAAGCGCTTAACAGTCACCAGAATAAATCCCCAGGCATAGATGGATGGGGAAGGTATCTTTAAGAGTGCGTGCATTTCTAAATCTGGTGCCTCAGTCTTGATTAGAATAATCCTGTGGTCAGTAAGGTCAGGTTCGAAAACTCCATTTTGCTAATAGGCAGTTTTTTCAGAAATGAAAATTAATTAAAATTGTTCATCTCTCACTGTTGGATTATCTGCTGCTACTGAGAAAAGTATTACATTATACAGAAAATCATCCAGTTAGCTAATAAAAGAATAGATTTTAACTTGTGGAAATGACAATTCCTTTTTGATAAAAATGCAATTTCCGTGTTGATTGTACATTCAAACACTTGAAAATTCACCAAATAATGGGTTAAAAAAATCCTTGGTGGGGGATACCCCAGACCCTTCTGAAAATTACCCTTCTTGAGCAATTATATCTCCATCAGGCTTATGGTATGTACTTATGATTTATTTTCTCTAAAATGAGTGGATGCAGGTTGGGTTTAGTTACAGCTTAAGTTACAAGTCTGTGTCCTCACCGTAGCTTCAGTGTAATTACTCCTTTTCACATGTCACTTGCCATGTCGAGGGCTACTTTTGAATTGTTGACTATTTTACAGCTTTCTTGAAGCTGTTGACCAACTTTGGCTCATTTTCTAGGTTACCATATATGTATAATGAAACATGCCAGCTTGAAAATAACCTCTCTGTTTATTGGTCCATTCAATCCTTCAATTTTCACCCTGAGCATTCATTCTTCACATGTCCTTTTGTCATCTGCTGACGAACTCCTTCTTTATACCAAAATGCATTTAATCCCATCTAGAATTAATGTTCAACTAAATTCAAGATACAGTTTTTGAAAATGAAACATTAAATCAAGACGTTACAAAATTAATCCAGCCTTGAGTGACGCAGGACATGGATGGCACTGGAAGGAGTTACTCTTCAACAAGTCCACTGACTGCAATATATTCAAGATGTAGATTGTAAGGAAGAGTTATAGCCTGTCTGAGGGGCATAAGATCATTAGAATTGTTAGAATAGGTAAAGCATATTAAGTACAATGAGTCGGTTCCATCGCACCACATCCCTCTTTCTCTTCACTTTCCAGAAACACATTAAGTTGCCTCTTAAACCAAATTATTCTATTGCTTAAGAAAGAGAGAAAAAAGAACTTATAGTGTCTTTCACAAGCTCTGGGTATCCCAAAGTGCTTCACAACCAATGAATTACTTTTGAAGTACCTTACCTAAGCAAGTATAGCATGCAGCAAGAAAGTGGCCAATGACTGGTTCATCTGTTTTTTTGTGGCGTTGGATGAGTGATGAATATGCCCAAGATAAGTGAAGAACTCCTGTTTTTCTTTGAATAGTGCCTTGGGATCTTTTGTGTTTATCTGAACAGGTAGGCAGGGCCCTAGTTAAAATCTCATCTGGCAGATGGCACCTCTGGCAGTGCAACATTCCTTCAGTACTGCACTGAAGCCTAGATTATGTTCTTAAGTCATTAAGAAGTAAGAGTACAATCAGCACATCAAAGTGACTGCTAAATTGGCTTTCCCTGGTAACTTATTGCCTAGCGTGGATTTTCTATTGGGTAAAAAGATTCTGTCTGGTTTCTCTCCTTAATCTTAACATTATAATTGTTTTTTTATTCATGACCTGTGATAATTTGAAACCCTTTGCAATGGTGAGCAATTAGTCTGGATCACTTTGCCAATCCATTTCATAATCTTGAAAACACCAACATCATCATCTTTCCAAAAGGAGCAAACTGAACTTCCTTTTCCTGATAATTTAGATTTCTGATGCCCATTATAGTTCTTTCTTAGAATTCCAGCAGGAAATTGTGGATTTCTGTCCTTAGCCCAAGGACTCGAGTCAATTAAAGTGTCTACCCACTACTGCCCAGATGATGTTGTGTAGCTCAGTATCGAGCAGGATGCTGGGACTTCCCGGACTGTTTGGTTCAGGTGCACACTGCACTGTGGATCAACTTACTGAGGCATGACAGGAATCAAACGCCGATTTTAACCCTACCTGCTTGGCAGTTAAAAACAAGCAGGTTATCCACTCGGAACCTGACCCCTTGATATTAACCTGCAGGGTTCCGCAAGCAGATGAGAGAACCTCATCAATAGGACCTCAATGACATTTTAACCGGGGCACCCGGCTATCCCGCCAGACTGAAGCAGGTCATCAGCTTGTAGGAACGGGAAGAACAAAGACTAGGCTGGTTTAAAAAAAATCTCTTGTGTGACCAGGAGGAGCTCCTCCAGGACTTGCAAGGAATATCACTGCCTTCCCTGCCCTGGACTCTATGCCCCCTCCCACACCCCATGAGACCCTCCCAAAGCTCCCTTCTCGTCACTTATCTGGAAGCTGGCAAAAGGCTGTCCGATCTTCTCCTGCTGGCAGCCACTCTGCGCCCCTTCCCACCCAGCATAGGAACCCATTCTGAGTTAAAATGCACCAAATATCTTTTTAGAAACTTAAATTTTCTAAGGCGGTGGCAAGATAGCTTGCCCAGGGCCAGTGTGTACGGACAACCCCTGCTGACCTGGGCTCTGAACATTTACCCTGTGTGCATTCTTACATTCCAGATCATTAATTTATGTCATTATTTAATCAATATTTCAACCCAGTTCGCGCTTTATTATCAAATAGGAGTACTCTAAAAGAGAGTTCAAATGATATTATGATTTTGAACAAGTACATTTGTGAGCATTAACTAACTGCATTATTTTTAATTAAGAGAAATGTTGTAAAGCTTAGCAAGATTGAGATGATTCTGGGCCATGCGGGAGCTCAGTTACTGAATAGTTGGTGCCTCTCAATTTGGAAGCTCTTTTCCTGAGACTACAGTGTTTCAAGTTTCTGTTTTTGCCCAGGGCTCCGACAATAGCAGGAAGCCAGTTTTCAAACAGCCCCAACATGCAAGGATTGCTTCGGAACTCATGTCTGGACTGCTGTTACCCACTGATTCAAGTATTTTTCTTCAGAGCTATCTGGTAGGAGGCAGAGTTTAAAAAAAAAGCCTTCCACTGTAACTAGGGTAGACAGAAGCACCCCAGCAGTGGGCAGCCCTGGACAGATGATGGTTGTGTCAGCTAGAACTGGCCTTTCAAATGCAAGAAGTATTCTACATAACTAAATTGAATGGAGCCCCACAGGCTATATATTTCATTAGATCCCAGGGGAAGTGTGGGACACGGCTTCCTTCTGCTTAGCTGGGATTTAGCCAAGAACGTTCTCCAGGCCTAGTTTCTACAGCAGGCCTGCCTTAAAAAAAACTTCGACCAATCAGCCGAAGGGCTATAAATTTGACATTTCCCACAGATCCTTTAAGGCATTCATGTTGCTGTGTCAGCAACATGCGCAAGATCATGTGCTCGCTATTGTTTAATAGAGAACAGTTGAGACTTTAGGAAAACCAAGTGTTTTCTCTCACTGTCTTCAGCTTTCAACACTGAAGATGTGAAAAACAGCAGAGCCGTATAGTTAGTTTTGAACCTCTCTCCCTGTGACAACAAATAAACAGATAGTAAATCCTTTTTAACAAAAATGTAAACCAATATTAATGTGTCTAGAGATTTTTGGTGCTTTTTTTTCTTCTTAAAAAAAAATTTAACCCTCACTCTTCCGTGAAATCAGCTCACTTTCGTTGCTGCAGGGAGACAATGGGCTTCTTGTGGTTTTGGCACTTGCTGTCGAACCATGAAGAGCTGTTCTGGAAGGAATTACATCCTTTTGATCCTGGGACACCCTGCTTGCTGGTCCAGGCTGTGAAGTAATAGAGCTTATCCCACAAACACACTGGCAAGTGGTTTGGAACAATTTTAGGTTTAGACATATGTTTCAAGTGCCCAATGCAGAGATGTTGCGTCAGTTGAATGCATGGGTGTCCAGATTAGTATTGATATTCTGCTACTAAATGCTACTAGCGCATTTAATAAACGCTGGATCAAAAGTTGTGAAAGGCACCTAGGAGCAGTACATAATAATTGCACCAACGTTCTCTCCATTGTGGCTCTTTGAAACCAGTACTGGATTCTTTAAATCTGGATGTGAGAGTCTGAATGATCCAGTTTCAAATTCCTAGATTTGACTATGAGTGGGGCTGTTTTTTTTGTCCTTGTACCAATGTAGGCATTCTCACAATATTATTAACTGGCCCAAGTATTAAAATCTCCAACATCTGGTTTGGCAACACAAATAATGTTTTAACCATTTAAAGGCGAGTATTTTAAATGTGATTGCTTCGAGTTTCTGCTTTTAGCACAATCGATAAGCTGGATGAAAATTGTGCTGGATTTTCCCGAAGTGAAGTTATGGTTCAAGTTACGGCTAAAACACATTTATTTAATCAAAAACGCAGAATCTTCCATGAACCAACGCAATCGGGCAGCATTTTAGAACATAATTGTTTATATCTTTTACCTTGCATTAAAAAATATTCCTTTATGTATTTAAGAGTGGTAACCTGATGCAATTTTACTAATAAATCTGAAAATGGGTTTATCATAAATAATAAGCATTTTAATAAGTGTTGAGTCCAGCACCTGTGAGTAATCTGATTTAAAATAATGTAAAAAAAACTATATAGAACCATTTACTAGTTTCATTGATGTACACTAGTTATTTACTTACTGAATTAAATCTTTTTTAATATTTAAATGCTTTTAAAAGGTCCCTTGCACCTAAAAAAAAACCCCAACTTAATTTGAAGGGCCTCCTCGAACGGTCGCAAACGGACGCAATTGGAGGAAACTCACCAGGCTCATTATTTCATTAATGGGGACATGGACAGTTTTGTGGGCAGGACAGGTGTCTAGTGCGATGTTTTTTTAAACCAGCGTAACAGATCGTGGAAACTCAATTTGCACTGGACGTAATTTGGCTTTGAAATTCCTCGACCCTTTATGCTAGTTTGGTTGATTTCGGTTGAATTACCTCGCAGAAACGTTAGCCCAATATATTTAGTTTTTCTCAATTCAAATAAATCTCAGGGGTCCACAGGTCTTTAAAGATGTGATACAGTCATTCATGAAGCTGTTGTGTTTGACAATGACCACGCACTGTGCCAGGCAGAGTTGACCCAGACAACTGAGATAAGAAGGTGCACGAACGTAAAGGGCCTGATATACCTCCATCATTTTATTCTTTTTAATTAAATGCAACTAAATAATGTAGAAACTCTGGTTTGTTCTTCAGCAGTAGAATGACTCAATTCTCGATCAGTGATGGTAACACGTGGAGAAGGTAGCTGTACTCGTGCTTTAAAAAAAATTATTTTACACCTTATCGCCTGGTGCCAGAAACGGAGTCTGGCTGGCTAAAGTGAGCAATAACTATGTTTCCCCCTTCTTAATTGTTTCCAGTTCAGCTGGTGTAAAACCACAGAACATATGCAGAATGTGGAAGTGATATTCCTTGGTTTTATTTTTCAACCTGAACTGTCAGTTCTTAAAATAGTATGTTAAGTTTAGATGTACATTGCAAGAAAGTCTCCTGAACTCTTTTAATGGGCAGAACCCTCCAGTTGAAGTAAACGATGTATCAGTTTTCCTGCTGTTTTCTACAGATAGCTCAACCCTTCTACTCCAGGCACTTGAAATTTGTTTCTTTGTTCCTTTTTGATCTAAAGTGAATGCCATTGTTGAAAAATATTAGGGAATCGTAGGTGAAGAAGTGCTTTCTGTGGTATTATTAGCTTTACAATTATGCTCTGCAGTAGAACCAATACATTTTTTAGCAGTTAAAATGATTCCACAATTTTTTTGGTGACAAGTGAACGTTAGTATTATTGCAGTAATCCTTTAAACATTTCAGAATTCAATGAAAGGGAACAGAAGGAGATTAATAAAACATTTGGATTTTTTTCAAGCTTCCAGCATTAGTTCATGGTAAAGCTGAAATTTAAATCTTTATGAGGGAAAAGAAGGGAAGTTGTCTAGTATTAAAAGCAGATTGGGAAGTGACAATATTTTTCATCTCTATATGTCAGTTTATAAAGAGCATAATAAGTGTCACTGGCCAATGTAATCTGGTATTAAAATGTTAAAATCATCCTTTTTGGTGTTCAGCTAATATTTGAGAACATATTTTTTGATGCAACCTTGCCATGCACATTGATAGCATCCAAAAATGTGTGGATTGTTTATATACAATTGTGGGTGTTGGAAATAGAAATAAGTATTTTTTTACTTGAGATATAAACTTAAGAATGCTTTTGCACATATCTTTATTGTTTATTTCTCCTGAATAACTAAGAAACAACATCTTTTACATTGCACTAATCTAAAGTTTATGAAACTTTGACACTTCTGTTCATATCTATTGTTTTAATTGTCTGTGCTTGAAGTAATCTTCTTTATTCCTTAATGTTCCTCTGCCTGTTAGGAGGGGCACAATGCATCGTTGTATTAATGTTAACCTCAGTACGGTAATGATGGTTTCACAGCTGTTTAAGAGCATGTATTTAGGTTACAATGTGTTAAAGATACCAGTGGCACTTGTCATAATGAAGAATGAATCTTTCAACATGTTGTGGCTGAAAAGGCTGAGTAAAGTGGTTTATGGCAGGATTGTTTGTCCCACAGACCATGGGGTTAATTAGAGGTTACCATTGCCTCTCCCCTTCCCTTCTCTCCTCCCCCAGCTGGGAGCACAAGAAGGCTCAGAGCGCAGTCAGTCTGCAGTCATGACTTTGACCTACAGCTGACAGATGATCCTACATAGAAAAAATAAGACTCCTTTACCCTGAGTGTATCACTGTACATACTCAGAGTTTTCCATCAATCAGGATTAGTTTGTGCATATTATATATTTGTTTATATAAAGGTTATTTGTGTATATACAGCTATATGCACTTCTGCTGTTATGTATAATGGGGAACTACCTGGGAATACTATTTTAAAGTTATTAATTCTTTCCACTTGAAGGATATTTGATATTCTTCAACAATGTTTCTGACAGTGTGCATTGACTTACTTCCCTCAATGTATATACATGTAAATTATTATTAGCTAAGCAAGGCTCAGATGTTTATATCTCAGCTTAGATTGAAGTATGTGAATGTAGATGTAACCATTTATAAGTGAAGTATTAAAGGGGTGATGGTGCCTCACTTGAGAGTTTTCAGACTGCCACAGCTTGCAGAACAGCCTGCTCCAGAAACTGAACTCAGTGGGCCCCATATTACCCACTGGGGAAAATGCAAAGTTTTCCAGTGTGTTTTTGCAATCTTTAAATAGTTTTATTATCAAAAGCTTTGAAAGGAAATGTAAATCTTTTACGTAGTACTTTTGATGAGTTTACTGACCTAGGAAAATGTTTTGTGAGGCATCTTACTGGATAATGTTGTCTTTTCTGAAACTGTTAAACTACTCCTTTACATGTTCAGTTTTATGTGGCTCCTGGAGATGATGTGCTTGTGTTTCAGTTAGGGTAGGGCTGATTGTTTTCTGCGTTTATTAAAGTTTACATGGCTGTAATGCCTAGATGTTAAACAGATAGCAATGCTTAATTACATTCCAGGTATTAAAAATCTAATTAAAATCCTATTTTAATAGCAGTTGGGATTTACTGCTTGATGTCTGCAGGAATCCATTGGTTTAGTGTGAAAGTCATGCTGTGCCAGTGTAAGCCTGCATTGTCACAAATGTTATTCAAATTCTGCTTCTCTCCGTGGTTAAAGTTTCGAAGCTCTTCACCAGATGACTGCTGGAGAGTGTACTTTGCAGTCTTGCTAGAATTTAAAGAAGACCTAAAAAAGTAACTGTAATAAAGTATTTTAAATTTACTTTTTATATTTTATTTAAATTTGATAAAACAGAAACAGGAGCAGCTAGGTACAGTTAAATATATATTCCTTCCCCCACCACCAACCCTCAAGTCTTCTCGTCACTCCAAAGGTACTGCACCTACAGGTGACCCATTATGACAGCCTCACTAGTTTCCTGATATTCAGTTGAACCTAAATTCCCTGTCGGAAAGGAAAATCATAGGCAAGAAACCCAGAAAATTGACTCGGCAGCTCAGCACCAAAACCTGTCACAGATATCCTATGAAACCTCGACCTGCACAATACATGGGAAGACTGGAGATGGTACCAGGGAACAGAAAAACATCCACAGTTCAATGCCATAAGTAGAGAATGGTGAACCCCAAGCCCGAGTGAGTAAAGCTCCCCCTGAGCAAAGCTCGTTGAGAAAAACTATTACTATCGAGCTAAAGAATGTAAGTATAAATTCCATGATTACAAAAGGCAGCTTCCCCGCCCCGCCGCCCAACCCCCACTCAGCATGAAATGCAATCCTTCCTTGGTGGAGTGGAGATTGGGACAAAGAATCCCCCAATATTAGAGATTTAACTTTGAGAACCCTCCCCGCCCTCTCATACTCAGTAGAGTTTGGGAGAACAACATGAGTAGATCGTGGACCTCCCCCCAACCTACTCAGCATAGTTCAGCTCACAGATTAGTGAGCACCCCCACCTTTAAGCAGAAACTATGATCGAATCCCCTCCCTATCCCCCGCAGAGCTGAAGCTTGCTCCCTCCACCCCATCTTGGGAGATTCAGGTCGTTTCCTGCCCCTGTGAGCAGTAACTGATGCCCCATCCAACAGGAAGCAAAATCCCTGCTCCCACATACTTGTGCCTCTTCCAGCTCCTCACCCAGAAATAACTCTGTAGCAGAAGTAACTCCGCATTACCCCCACCCAGAACCAAAAGTCTACACTCCGTATCTTGCTGCCCCGAGATGACAAGCAACCCTCACCCCAGGGAGATGGAATCGGGCCTTAGTCCGTTGCTCCTCCTCTCTCCCACCGAGAGAGAATTGGCCCTTGTCCACTGCGATCCACCCTTCCCCATCCACCATTGTCCCTTCTTCTCCATCCTTCTCCCTATCTTCTTCCTCTCCTCTGCTTATCTCCTGTCTCTCCTCTCCCCATCAATCGGTCCCTCCCTGTTAGCCCTCCCCCCCCCCCCCCCCCCTCCACACACACTGAAGAAATAGGCCTTGGCACTCCCTCATAGTCCTGATTTTCCTCCACCCTCCTTCACCTGACCTGTCCCTTTCTCTTCACCTCTTGCTGTCCCCCACTTCAGTCCTCTTCTTCCTATCTGTCTCTCTCCCATCTTTCTCTCTTCACCCCCCCCCCCCCCCCCCCACTTGACCGGGATTCTATCTAAGCTGGCATCCACCTGGATCCAGTTACTCCACTACCCTCTAACCTGCTTGACCTGAATACTGGATTTTGTCTTGAGTGTCCACATGCAACACCACAAGTTGCTTTTAAAATTGATGGCTACCGAGTTGAGAGTTATGGGATAAGAATTATGCACTAGCAGTAATGATGAAAACATGTCTAAAACCATAGTACATACATGGAAAATACCAGAATGCTGATTTAATTCAGTGAGGGTTTTAGGTACATGTCAGGAAAACGAGAACCATTTGATTGTTGTCAGAGATTGTTCGACTGAACTGATTTAGAGACTATTCTGTCACAGGTAAATGTCTTTAGTTTCTATGGGAAAATGTCTCAAAGTCTATCTATAATTACAAGCACTGTAGGTAATTACAATAAATTTGCTGCACTGAAAACAATAGTTTATTACATAGTATTACATTTGTTGTGTATGCAATAACTCAATAGACTGAATACTGTAAACTACAAACAGGCACAAAGCTGGCTCTACTTTATTAGGGCCCAAAGTGATTACATTACAAGGTGGCTGGCCTTTTATACCTGGGCCGCACACACGTACACACAGCCCAATGACCTCCGACAGTGGCGCCACCTGGTGGCTAGTAAACCCAAGCATACATACATGACAATATCCCCCTTTAAGATATTAGTAATGGTCTTTTTACAAATTGAGACGGTCCAGGACTTTCCGCTCCCGAGTTGAATGTCTCAGTTCAACTCCAGCCTTGGACGAGTGTTCTGAGTCTGTTATGACTGGGGGATGGATAGCCGATCTGATGGGAGTGTCAATGACCATGTCAGGGATTGAAAGTCTAGATTCATTGATGACAGCGGAGTCCTCTGATGACTGAGGTTAGGTTGGTTGGTCACTGATTGTGTCTTCCTCAGACTGTTCCGGTTCATCCATGTGCCGCAGCTTTATCTTAATGACATGTTTCCTGCATATTTGCCCATTCTTGAGCTTAACGATAAACACTCTGTTACCCTCCTTGGCCGTAACAGTACCGGCGATCCATTTGGGACCTTGACCATAATTCAATACATACACAGGATCATTGATAGAAATGTTGCGAGACACAGTAGCGCGATCATGATACCCTTGCTGACTTTGATGTCTGTATTCAACACGATTATTCAAGTCAGGGTGGACGAGAGAGAGCCTGGTCTTCAGACCTCTCTTTATCAATAATTCAGCAGGGGAGACCCCGGTAAACGTATGGCGTCTTGTCCTGTAACTAAGCAATATGCATGACAAGCGAGTTTGCAGTGAACTTCAGTTACACGTTTCATACTCTGTTTGATGGTTTGGATCGCACGCTCTGCTTGTCCATTGGATGCGTGTTTGAATGGTGCTGACCTCACATGTTTGATACCATTGAGTTTCATGAACTCTTGAAACTCCATACTGGTGAAGCAAGATCCATTGTCATTTACAACGATGTCAGGCAGACCATGCGTAGCAAACATGACACGAAGGCTCTCAATGGTAGCTATGGATGTACTGGATGACATGGTTATACTCTCTATCCACTTGGAATAAACACCACCACAACTAAGAACATCTTTCCCAGGAAGGGACCTGCAAAGTTGATGTGGATCCTGGACCATGGTTTAGATGGCCACGACCACAGTTTCAGCGGTGATTCCGCTGGTGCTTTGCTGAGCTGCATGCAAGTGTTGCACTGATGCACACATGATTCCAGATCAGAGTCAATTCCAGGCCACCATACATGAGACCTGGCAATGGCTTTCATCATGACAATACCGGGATGAGTGCTATGTAGATCATGCACAAATTTCTCTCTACCTTTCTTGGGCATAACAACACGATTACCCCACATCTGATTATACAATCTGATTGAATGGATAGTTCGTCTTTGCGATGGATGTACGGTTTGGTCTCCTCACACATTTGCTTGGGTATGGCAGATCAATCACCACTAAGGATACAACGTTTCAGAACCGATAATATCGGGTCCTGGCTGATCCAGGTCTTAACTTGTTGAGCTGTGATAGGGGTTCCTTCACTTTCAAAAGCATCCATGACTAACAGTAGGTCTGCCGGTTGTGGCGTTTCCACCTTCGGTGTGGGCAAAGGCAGATGGCTCAATGCATCAGCACGATTCTCAGTGCCAGGTCTACGGCGATTGACATAATCATAGGCAGATAATGTCAGCGCCCACCTCTGGATGTGGGACGATGCGTTGGTATTGATACCTTTGTTTTCCGAAAACAATGAAATGAGTGGCTTGTGATCTGTTTCCAGTTCAAACCGAAGACCAAACAGGTACTGATGCATCTTTTTAACCCCATACACACAGGCTAGTGCTTCTTTCTCTACCATGCTGTCGGCTCTTTCTGCCTTTGACAAACTTTTTAAAGCATATGCAACAGGTTGTAATTTACCTGACTCATTAGCTTGTTGGAGCACGCAACCAACTACATATGACGAAGCATCACAGGCCAATACTAGACGTTTACACGGATCATAATGTACCAGCAGCTTGTTAGAGCAAAGCAGATTAGCAGAGCTTTCTCAAAAGCTCTATCTTGAGACGCACCCCAAACTCAGTTGTCGCCTTTTCTTAGCAGCTTGTGCAGTGGCTCTAATAATGTGCTCAATTTCGGTAAGAAAGTACTGAAGTAGTTGAGTAGACCACGGAACAAATGCAGCTCCGTCACATTCTGAGGCTTGGGTGCATTTTCGATGGCCTTGGTTTTCGAGTCCGTGGGCCTGATACCGTCAGCAGCAATTTTCCTCCCCAGGAATTCAACTTCCGGTGAAATGAAGACGGACTTCGAACGTTTCAGTCTGAGTCCCACTTTGTCCAGACGATGTAGAACCTCTTCCAGGTTGTTCAGTTGTTCGGCGATGTCACGACCTGTGACTAGGATGTCATCTTGGAACACGACGGTTCTAGGGACAGACTTCAGTAGGCTCTCCATGTTCCTCTGAAATATGACTGCAGCCCAGCGAATTCCAAAAGGGCACCTGTTGTAGATAAACAGTCCTTTATGAATGTTGATGCACGTAAGTTTCTTCGACGTGTCGACCAGTTCCTGTTTCATGTAGGCTGACGTCAGATCCAGTTTTGTGAACGACATCCCCCCCGGCTAGCGTTGCAAACACGTAATCAGTCTTTGGTACCGAGTATTGATCCTGTTTCAAAACTCGGTTGATCGTAACCTTGTAGTCTCCACAAATCCTGACAGTGCCATCACTCTTCAACACGGGAACAATGGGGCTGGCCCATTCATTAAATTCGACCGGTGATATGATCCCTTCACACTGGAATCTGTCCAGTTCGATTTCAACCTTCTCCCTCATCATGTATGGAACTGCCTGAGCTTTATGATGGACGGGTCTTGCATCTGAGTCCACGTGGATCTGCACCTTGGCTCCCGTGAAATTGCCGATGCCTGGTTCAAACAGCCAGGGGAACTTGCTCAGCACTTGAGCACATGGAGTATCATCCTCCGACGACAACGCTTTGGTCTCATTCCAGTTCCATTTGATTTTTTCTAACCAGTTCCTGCCGAACAGCGTTGGACCATTGCCTGGAACAATCCATAACGCTAAATCGTGAACCGCACCATCATACGACAACTTGATTACTCCGCTGCCACTCACCGTCTTGAGTTCTTTAGTGTACGTACGCAACTTGGCATTGACTGGACTCAGTACATGTGATATACTTTAAGTCATTAATGTCATTATCTAACTGTAACATTCTTGTTGACTTTAATTTCCTGCTTCATTGGCATGAAATATTCCTCTTTGGGGAGAGCCTGCTGCTTCATCAATCTTGAGTCATCCCCCTGCAAAACAGATACACTGCTTTGAGTACTGTTGGGGGGGATGACTCATCAGGGGAGGGCAGCAGCAGCCAAGTTCATGGCACCATAGGTGGCTCTGCTGCAAAGGAGGGCAGGAAAAAGATTGGGAGCGCGATAGTGATAGGGGATTCGATGGTGAGGGGAATAGATAAGCGTTTCTGCGGACGCAACCGAGACTCCAGGATGGTATGTTGCCTCCCTGGTGCAAGGGTCAAGGATGTCTCGGAGCGGGTGCAGGACATTCTGAAATGGGAGGGAGAACAGCCAGTTGTCGTGGTGCACATTGGTACCAACGACATAGGTAAAAAAAAGGGATGAGAAAAGAATTTAAGGAGCTAGGAGCTAAATTAAAAAGTAGGACCTCAAAAGTAGTAATCTCGGGATTGCTACCAGTGCCACGTGCTAGTCAGAGTAGGAATCGCAGGATAGCGCAGATGAATACGTGGCTTGAGCAGTGGTGCAGCATGGAGGGATTCAAATTCTTGGGGCATTGGAACCGGTTCTGGGGGAGGTGGGACCAGTACAAACCGGACGGTCTGCACCTGGGCAGGACCAGAATCAATGTCCTAGGGGGAGTGTTTGCTAGTGCTGTTGGGGAGGATTTAAACTAATATTGCAGGGGGATGGGAACCTATGCAGGGAGACAGAGGGAGACAAAAATGAGGCAAAAGCAAAAGACAGAAAGGAGATGAGGAAAAGTGGAGGGCAGAGAAACCCAAGGCAAAGAACAAAAAGGGCCACTGTACAGCAAAATTCTAGAAGGACAAAGGGTGTTAAAAAAGCAAGCCTGAAGGCTTTGTGTCTTAATGCAAGGAGTATCCGCAATAAGGTGGATGAATTAACTGTGCAAATAGATGTTAACAAATGTGATGTGATTGGGATTACGGAGACGTGGCTCCAGGATGATCAGAGCTGGGAACTCAACATCTAGGGGTATTCAACATTCAGGAAGGATAGAAAAAAAGGAAAAGGAGGTGGGGTAGCATTGCTAGTTAAAGAGGAGATTAATGCAATAGTTAGGAAAGACATTAGCTTGGATGATGTGGAATCTATATGGGTAGAGCTGCAGAACACTAAAGGGCAAAAATCGTTAGTGGGAGTTGTGTACAGACCTCCAAACAGTAGTAGTGATGTTGGGGAGGGCATCAAACAGGAAATTAGGAGTGCATGCAATAAAGGTGCAGCAGTTATAATGGGTGACTTTAATATGCACATAGATTGGGCTAGCCAAACTGGAAGCAATACAGTGGAGGAGGATTTCCTGGAGTGCATAAGGGATGGTTTTCTAGACCAATATGTCGAGGAACCAACTAGGGGGGAGGCCATCTTAGACTGGGTGTTGTGTAATGAGAGAGGATTAATTAGCAATCTCGTTGTGCGAGGCCCCTTGGGGAAGAGTGACCATAATATGGTGGAATTCTGCATTAGGATGGAGAATGAAACAGTTAATTCAGAGACCATGGTCCAGAACTTAAAGAAGGGTAACTTTGAAGGTATGAGGCATGAATTGGCTAAGATAGATTGGCTAATGATACTTAAGGGGTTGACTGTGGATGGGCAATGGCAGACATTTAGAGACCGCATGGATGAATTACAACAATTGTACATTCCTGTCTGGCGTAAAAATAAAAAAGGGAAGGTGGCTCAACCGTGGCTATCTAGGGAAATCAGGGATAATATTAAAGCCAAGGAAATGGCATACAAATTGGCCAGAAATAGCAGCGAACCTGGGGACTGGGAGAAATTTAGAACTCAGCAGAGGAGGACAAAGGGTTTGATTAGGGCAGGGAAAATGGAGTACGAGAAGAAGCTTGCAGGGAACATTAAGGCGGATTGCAAAAGTTTCTATAGGTATGTAAAGAGAAAAAGGTTAGTAAAGACAAACGTAGGTCCCCTGCAGTCAGAATCAGGGGAAGTCATAACGGGGAACAAAGAAATGGCAGACCAATTGAACAAGTACTTTGGTTCAGTATTCACTAAGGAGGACACAAACAACCTTCCGGATATAAAAGGGGTCAGAGGGTCTAGTAAGGAGGAGGAACTGAGGGAAATCTTTATTAGTCGGGAAATTGTGTTGGGGAAATTGATGGGATTGAAGGCCGATAAATCCCCAGGGCCTGATGGACTGCATCTCAGAGTACTTAAGGAGGTGGCCTTGGAAATAGCGGATGCATTGACAGTCATTTTCCAACATTCCATTGACTCTGGATCAGTTCCTATGGAGTGGAGGGTAGCCAATGTAACCCCACTATTTAAAAAAGGAGGGAGAGAGAAAGCAGGGAATTATAGACCGGTCAGCCTGACCTCAGTAGTGGGTAAAATGATGGAATCAATTATTAAGGATGTCATAGCAGTGCATTTGGAAAATGGTGACATGATAGGTCCAAGTCAGCATGGATTTGTGAAAGGGAGATCATGCTTGACAAATCTTCTGGAATTTTTTGAGGATGTTTCCAATAAAGTGGACAAAGGAGTACCAGTTGATGTGGTATATTTGGACTTTCAGAAGGCTTTCGACAAGGTCCCACACAGGAGATTAATGTGCAAAGTTAAAGCACATGGGATTGGGGGTAGTGTGCTGACGTGGATTGAGAACTGGTTGTCAGACAGGAAGCAAAGAGTAGGAGTAAATGGGTACTTTTCGGAATGGCAGACAGTGACTAGTGGGGTACCGCAGGGTTTTGTGCTGGGGCCCCAGCTGTTTACATTGTACATTAATGATTTAGACGAGGGGATTAAATGTAGTATCTCCAAATTTGCGGATGACACTAAGTTGGGTGGCAGTGTGAGCTGCGAGGAGGATGCTATGAGGCTGCAGAGTGACTTGGATAGGTTAGGTGAGTGGGCAAATGCGTGGCAGATGAAGTATAATGTGGATAAATGTGAGGTTATCCACTTTGGTGGTAAAAACAGAGAGACAGACTATTATCTGAATGGTGACAGATTAGGAAAAGGGAAGGTGCAACGAGACCTGGGTGTCATGGTACATCAGTCATTGAAGGTTGGCATGCAGGTACAGCAGACGGTTAAGAAAGCAAATGGCATGTTGGCCTTCATAGCGAGGGGATTTGAGTTCAGGGGCAGGGAGGTGTTGCTACAGGTGTACAGGGCCTTGGTGAGGCCACACCTGGAGTATTGTGTACAGTTTTGGTCTCCTAACTTGAGGAAGGACATTCTTGCTATTGAGGGAGTGCAGCGAAGATTCACCAGACTGATTCCCGGGATGGTGGGACTGACCTATCAAGAAAGACTGGATCAACTGGGCTTGTATTCACTGGAGTTCAGAAGAGTGAGAGGGGACCTCATAGAAACGTTTAAAATTCTGACGGGTTTGGACAGGTTGGATGCAGGAAGAATGTTTTCAATGTTGGGGAAGTCCAGAACCAGGGGTCACAGTCTAAGGATAAGGAGTAAGCCATTTAGGACCGAGATAAGGAGAAACTTCTTCACCCAGAGAGTGGTGAACCTGTGGAATTCTCTACCACAGAAAGTAGTTGAGGCCAATTCACTAAATATATTCAAAAGGGAGTTAGATGAAGTCCTTACTACTCGGGGGATCAAGGGGTATGGCGTGAAAGCAGGAAGGGAGTACTGAAGTTTCATGTTCAGCCATGAACTCGTTGAATGGCGGTGCAGGCTAGAAGGGCTGAATGGCCTGCTCCTGCACCTATTTTCTATGTTTCTATGTTTGGAGCAATGCACCTCCCATTGGATTTCTCTTGAAGCAGGTCTAGCATCAGCAACCCCAGTGGAGTTTGTCAACTCTTCTCCCACCCTCTAACTAGCGGAGTGCTGCATGGAAGAGGAAGGGTTTGAAAATAAATTGTGAATAAATGAGGAAAGTTTCAAGTCATTTTGGTCATTGAGAGGAGACATAGGAGACAGTAAGTTGCATAGGGTGACAGTATGAGGAAAAGCAGCAGATAGATTCACATTATATTTACTTCTGATGCAACCCACAAAACCAGAAGTAATGGTATGTGATGTGGCTGTAACCTTATTCTATTGATATCGAGAACTGTGGCATCCTTTTGCAATGTCTGTGTCTCTTTATAAATGCATGCAACAATTGATAGCCTTTAGAGAACGACACAGGTAACATGGCAATACATTCATTCATTCATTCATTCATAGGCAGTCCCTCAAAATCGAGACATGCTTCCACTCTAAAAGTGAGTTCTCGGGTGGCTGTACAGTGCAATACGGGAATTACAGTCTCTTTGTCACAGGTGGGACAGACAGTGGTTGAAGGGAAGGGTGGGGAGTCTGATTTGCCGCACGCTCCTTCCGCTGCCTGCGCTTGGTTTCTACATGCTCTCGACGACGCGACTCGAGGTGCTCAGCGCCCTCCCAGATGATCTTCCTCCACTTAAGGCGGTCTCTTTGGCCAGGGACTCCTAGTTGTCGGTGGGGATGTTGCACTTTATCGAAGAGACTTTGAGGGTGTCCTTGAAAAGTTTCCTCTGCTCACCTGGGGCTCGCTTGCTGTGTAGGATTTCTGAGTAGAGCGCTTGCTTTGGGAGTCTTGTGTCAGGCATGCAGGCACTGTGGCCCACCCAACAGAGCTGGTCGAGTGTGGTCAGTGCTTCGATGCTGGGGATGTTGGCCTGATCAAGAACATTGACGTTGGTGCGTCTGTCCTCCCAGTGGATTTGCAGGATATTGCGGAGACATCATTGGTGGTATTTCTCCAGCGATTTGAGGTGTCTACTGTATATGGTCGACGTCTCTGAGCCATAAAGGAGGGCAGGTATCACTACAGCCCTGGTGCCTGATTTGAGGGCCTGACCTTCAAACACTCTCTTCCTCAATACATAATGGTGATGTCAGTCAGATTGGCCTTGGCAGCAGTGTAGACAGGTCTGTAGTCGAACCTGTCTCTCCCTCTTGGTTGATGGAGAGAGAGTGGCAGTGAGAAATAGCAGTGGATTCCTAAAATGGGAGATGGGGAATATTTCCAAAAGGCAGATGCCAAGGTTTATGCTATCAGCATTCCAATATGAACCGTTCCCTTTTGTTTTTCCTACTCTGTAATATCTTTGGACAAAAACTCTATTGGCTGCTGCCACTAAGCAATTCCTGGTAACCTGTATATTGATGTTTTCTGTATATTCACCTGTATTTCTACTTAGACAATCATAGTCCCTTTCTTGTCTTATTTTATGATTCATCTGAGATAGTTCTGATGAAACTCATGCATGTGTTTTCTTCAAATGTAGGAAATGCCGTCTGAGAATAGTATAACCCAACTCTAGGAATTAGGCACAAGGGTTTTGGTGCATTTGGAAATGAGAAAAGCAGCTGTGAAACACATACCTGTCCCATTACATGATGAGTAACTGCTTTGGAAAGCCATTTAAGGGATTGTTTCATTGAATCTAGAACGATTTCAACTGGAAACCTTATGGCTTGTTGTGAAAGTGCCGAGGCTATATCTTTATTAATTCTAAAGTACTTTGCAAAATAACCTTAAATTTAAAAATAACTTATCTCTTCTCATTCAATTTAATTACTGAGATAAAGTAATAGCAACTTTTCTTTGTTTAGTTTTTTATAATTGACCGTGGGCCCTGATTGACATTGTAGCATCAGTCTGACAGCCACCTATGCTCCTCGCCCAGTGTCGTACCATTTGACTGACTGCTCTGAAGTCAAATAGATGGAATGAACTTTGTATTACTGTATTTTATATCTGTAATTAGAGGAAATTATAAACTCAAATCCCCCCCCCCCCTCCCCCTCACACACACAAGTGGAGTGTGCCACTTTTGTGCACTGCTCCATCTAGTGGGCAGATAAAGAACTGAACAAACTCACCTGTTTTCACAACAAGACATGTTGGGATTTGAACTTGCTGTCATCTGGTTGGGCAGTAAACAAAGATATTTATTTTTTTCCATTTCTGGCAAATGCTCAGTATCTCCTACTTACTCTACTCTGAAATGGATCTGGAGCATGCACAGTCTGATCATAGCAGCTGTGAAATTGAAAAGTGCAGTTTCCAAAATTGTTATAAATAACTCGTTTCATATTTTTTTTAACTTCTTCTCAACAGTTGTCTCGATTTGACTAATCCTTCACGCTCTGCTGATAAGTAGATTGTGTCTACATGCTGAAAGTAGGCTAATGTAAAATGTATTTTTTTTAAATTGTGCTGTTTTTCAGAAGCTGCTTGTTTGTGTATCTAAGCTCTAAAGATAATTATTTTACATCCTGTGGAAATGTAAAAAGAAAATTCCTTATGAAAATCAAGCAATATAAAATGGAATTACAGATCTATACTTTGAGACAATCTCGTGCCATCTGAGTAGACCCTTGCACCCTACAGATGGTTCTTGCATGCATAATGAATTCTTTTAATGACGCTGAGAGGCTTTCAAAGTTCGCTAATTTCCCACATGGTCCATAAATGACCACTGTAATCAGTTGAAGCTAACATAGAGAACATGGAATGTGTGCATGTTACGCAGGATCCAGAGGCTGGAAAAGCCCGTAGTGGAATGATTTTTTTTCCCCTCAGCATGAGTTTATTAGTTATTCCCTGGCATATCTATTTGGACGGCTGTGAATTATTGCATATATTTGTGTGGTTCATGTAAAGGAGCATCATCAACCGAGCATCTTTCTCCCAAACTGTACAAGAGTTCCCGTTGTGTTGTACAGAAGACAGCCCTAGGTTAAATACATTCTTTCAACCTTATCCCTGATAAATTAGTCCAATTTGTACAGGAGTGTTGCTGGTGTTTGAGTTGAAAAGCTAAACTTCACAGAAAGACAACTGTGAGCACTTTACAGGGAAAATTACATGCAGCTGAAGGATGTTGTTATGGAGTAATTAGTAGGTACCTTTCATCATCTGAAAGCACCCTCACATATTTTGTTTCTGCACTCTCTATATGTCTCCAAGACCACGTGCCATTCCCCAGTTTAAAAAAAACAGGAAGTATGGCTTCTGCCAATGCTGGTCTTTATCAGACACAACTGCCCTGTAGACCATAAGCTTGGTGCCAGATTTGAGGTTCTGCTCTTCAAACATTCTCTTCCTCGGGCGACCGAAGGCTGCGCTGGCACACTGGAGGCGGTGTAGGACCTCGTCATCGATGTCTGTCCTTGCTGATAGTAGGTTCCCGAGGTATGGAAAATGGCCCATGTTGTCCACAGCGAAGAGCATCCGGGAGGGCGTTGAGCATCTCGAGTCTCGTCGCCGAGTGCATGCAGAAATCAAGCGCAGACAGCGGAAGGAGCATGCGGCAAACCAGACACCACCCACTCCTTCCTTCAACGACTGTCTGTCGCACCTATGACAGAGACTGTAATTCCTGTATTGGACTGTACAGTCATCTGAGAACTCAGAGTGGAAGCAAGTCTTCCTCGATTTCGAGGGACTGCCTATGATGATGATGATGACTATCAGACAACAAAGAGAAATGCAAGAATGGCTTGGGATGACTCAGCCACCATTTTGTTCCTCTTGCCTCCTGTGGGAAGTGGCTAGCTTCAGATCATTGAGGTATAAATTTGTCTTGGGCTGCAGCGCAAAATGAGGGATTTATACTTTGTCTGTTGACGTCATTGCGCTACAACCCAGGACCGACTTATACACCAGTATGTCCCTTCAAGATTGAAACTTGCCATGTAGGGAGTCAAATGCTTTGTGTGCTATCACGGGTCAAGTTTCGGGCCGCGCCTAGAACAGCGCAGCCCCGCGAGCCACACCTGATTTCCGCGCTCAAAACCGCACCGAAAACTTACCTCGGTATTCTCCACTCCCTCAGGTCGATCCAGGTCCTCGGCGCAGCGCAGCAGAATCTTTGGGGGGCAGAGCCAGGTCCCAGCGCTGAAAACAGTGCCGGGACTTCTGCACATGCACGCTACAGTGTGCGCACATGTGCAGTAGCTCCAGGCGCCCAAAACTGGGTGGGAGGGGCCCAAAGCACGCCGCCCCTAGCCCTGGCTGAATGGCCTCACTGGGGCGGCGAAGATCGGACTGCACCTCCCTCCTCGAGCTCCTGCTCTGGCTGTGGCTCCGGCTCCCCCCACACCCTTTTTGCCCCGCTCGCCCCCATTCAGCTCCCGCTCCCTCAGGCTCCTTCCTGCCCCCCAGCTCCCGCTCCTGCTCTCCCCCCCCCCCCCAGCTCCCGCTCCGCTGCCTGACGCTCCTCACCACCCCCCCCCCCCTCCAGCTCCAGCTCCCGCTCCGCTCCGGCTCTCCCTCTCCCCACCCCCGCCTTTCAGGTCCGGTCTGCTCCCTCTTCACATCTTTGGCGGGGCCTGCCCGCCCGGCATCTTGCTGGGGGTCGGCCCCGCCCGAAGTTTTCGGACCGGCTTCTTCTCGTCGGCGGGGCCCGTTCAGCCTCCCCCCCCCCCCCTCTTCCCCCACTCCCCCCCCCCCCTCTTCCCCCACTCCCCCCTCTTCCCCCACTCCCCCCTCCCTTCCTCTCCCCCTCCCTTCCTCTCCCCCTCCCTTCCTCTCCCCCTCCCTTCCTCTCCTCTCTCCCCCCTTCCCTCTCCTCCCTTCCCTCCCTCCCTCTCCTCTTCCCCTCCCCCTCCCTCTCCTCTGCCCCCTCCCTCCCTCCCTCTCCTCTCCCCACTCCTCTGCCCCCTCCCCCCCTCCTCTGCCCCCTCCCTCCCTCCTCTCCCCCTCCCTCGCCTCTCCCCTCCCCCCTCGCCTCTCCCCTCCCCCTCGCCTTTCCCCTCTCCCTCCCTCCCTCGCCTCTCCCCTACCCCTCCCTCCCTCCTCTCCTCCCTCTCTCCCTTCCCCCTCCCTCTCTTCCTTCTCCCTCCCTCTCTTCCTTCCCCCTCCCTCTCTCCCTTCCCCCTCCCTCTCTCCTTCCCCCTCCCTCTCTCCCTTCCCCCTCCCTCTCTCCCTTCCCCCTCCCTCTCTCCCTCCCCCTCCCTCTCCCCCTCTCTCTCTCCCTCTCCCCCTCCCTCCCTCCATCTCTCTCCCTCCCCCTCCCTCCCTCTCCCTCTCCCTCTCTCCCTCCCTCCTTCTCTCTCTCTCTCTCTCTCTCTCTCCCTCTCGCCCTCCCTCCCTCCACCCTCTCCCCCTCCCCCCTCTCCCCCTCCCTCCTCTTCCTCCCTCTCCTCTCCCCTTCCTCCCTCTCCTCTCCCCTTCCTCCCTCTCCTCTCCCCTTCCTCCCTCTCCTCTCCCCTTCCTCTCCTCCCCCCCTCCATCCCTCTCCTCCCTCCCTCTCCCCCTCCCTCCCTCTCCCCCTCCCTCCCTCTCCCCTCCCCCTCCCTCCCTCTCCTCTCCCCCTCCCTCCCTCTCCCCTCCCCCTCCCTCCCTCTCCTCTCTCCCCCCCTCCCTCTCCCCCCCCCCTCCCTCTCCTCTCCTCTCCCCCTCCCTCTCCTCTCCTCTCCCCCTCCCTCTCCTCTACTCTCCCTCCTCCCTCTCTCCCTCCCCTCCCTCTCTCCTCCTCTCCCTCCTCCCTTCCTCTTTCTCCCTCCTCCCTTCCTCTCTCTCCCTTCCTCTTTCTCTCCCTCTCTCTCCCCCCTCGCCCTCTCTCCCCCCCCCCCTTCGCTGTCAGAAAAATATAGACACTGACAGAGAGAGAGAGAAAGACACTGACACAGACAGAGAGAGAGACACACACACTGACAGACAGAGAGAGAGAGAGAGACACAGACAGAGACAGAGACACACACACTGGGGGGGCCCCGTCCCAGCACGCTGTTGGAGGGCTCCCGGTGCTGCAGTCGGTGAGTAGAAACTTAATTTTTTATTTATTGATTTTTAAATTTTTTTTATTTTTTATTTAAAAATTTTTTTTGATTGATTTATTGATTTATTTTTCATTTATTATTGATGATGGCTCTTTATTTGTAAAAGTGATGTATTTCATGTTTGTAAACTTCCCTTTCCCCCCCGCCCCCCATCTCTCTTCCTTACGCCTGATTTTCTAAATGTAGGCAAGGTTTTTCTGAGCGTAAAAAAATCTACACTTACTCCATTCTAAGTTAGTTTGGAGTAAGTTTTCGCTGCCTAAACTTTCAGCAGGAATCACTGAATAGAAATCAGGAGCTGGAATGCCCTAGCCCAAGGGCACTGAGGCCAGTTGTAGCATCTAACTGCAGCCCTGGATGAAATCTGAGCAGACTCTTTTATTTGCGAAGAGATTTGAACAAAATAAATGTTGACAAAACCTACTTCCAGCACACAATGATCTGGTCATATGCATTTTAGAAAAGGACTGGAGGGTAGCTAATGTAATCCGACTTTTTAAAAAAAGAGGGAGAGAGAAAACACGGAATTATAGACTGGTTAGTCTGACAGCGGTGGTGGGGAAAATGTTGGAATCAATTATTAAAAATGTAATAGCAGTGCATTTGGGAAGCAGTGACAGGATCGGTCCAAGTCAGCATGGATTTCTGAAAGGGAAATCATGTTTGACAAATCTTCTAGAACTTTTTGAGGATGTAACTAGTAGAGTGGACAAGGGGGAGCCAGTGGATGTGGTGTATTTAGACTTTCAAAAGGCTTTTGACAAGGTCCCACACAAGAGATTACTGTGCAAAATTGAAAAACATGGTATTGGGTGTAATGTATTGACATGGATGGAGAACTGGTTGGCAGACAGGAAGCAAAGAGTAGGAATAAACGGGTCCTTTTCAGAATAGCAGGCAGTGACTAATGGGGTACCACAAGGTTCAGTGCTGGGACCCCAGCTATTTACAATATACATTAATGATTTAGGCGAAAGAATTGAGTGTAATATCTCCAAGTTTGCAGATGATACAAAGCTGGGTGGCAATTTGAGCTGTGAGGAGGATGCTAAGAGGCTGCAGGGTGACTTGTAAAGCTAAGGTGAGTGGGCAAATGCATGATAAAATGCAGCATAATGTGGATAAGTGTGAGGTTATCCACTTTGGTGGCAAAAACAGGAAGGCAGATTATTATCTGAATGGTGACAGATTAGTAAAAGGGGAGCTGCAACGAGACCTGGGTGTCATGGTACATTGGTCATTGAAAGTTGGCATACAGGTACAGCAGGCGGTGAAGAAGACAAATGGCATGTTGGCCTTCATAGCGAGAGGATTTGAGTATAGGTACAGGGCCTTGGTGAGACCACACCTTGAATATTGTGTACAGTTTTGGTCTCCTAATCTGAGGAAGGACATTCTTGCTATTGAGGGAGTGCAGTGAAGATTCACCAGACTGATTCCCGGGATGACAGGACTGACATATGAAGAAAGACTGGATCGACTAGGCTTATATTTAATGGAATTTAGAAGAATGAGAGGGGATCTCATAGAAACATATAAAAATCTGACGGGATTGGATAGGTTAGATGCAGGAAGAATGTTTCCGATGTTGGGGAAGTCCAGAAGCAGGGGTCACAGTATAAGGATAAGGGGTAAGCCATTTAGGACTGAGATGAGGAGAAACTTCTTCACTCAGAGTTGTGAGCATGTGGAATTCTCTCCACAGAAAGTTGTTGAGGCCAGTTCGTTAGATATATTCAAAATGGAACTGGAGCAAGGGGTATGGAGAGAAAGCAGGAATGGGGTACTGAAGTCCATGATCAGCCATGATCATATTGAATGGTGGTGCAGGCTCGAAGGGTTGAATGGCTTACTCCTGCACCTATTTTCTATGTTTCTATGAAGAATTTCTGATTCCCGGGATGACAGGACTGACATATGAAGAAAGACTGGATCGTGCCTATTGTAAAACTGATGAATTTTTTAGACTTTTTTCTGCAAGCAAAATGTTACTGATTTCAGATTGGACTATGACAATGTCAACAGTGCAAACAGCACCCATCCTGCAATTACAAGTGTTCCTTAAAATTTCAGTGATGTACATTTGGGCTTTGGCTTGTGCACCTCATTGAGATGGCATGAATTCTGTTTCTGTTTTTGCATCTATTCTGGTCTCACTGCAGCATGTAAAATCTCTAAATATTTTAAAGATCCATCGCTCCTGCCTTATGCAGAGGCCCCATTTCCTGTTACAGTATCAAGGGCTTGGCTTTTAATCTGGAGCAAAAAGGGCAGCACGGGAACAACCCATACATTAAAAATTAGTGTGGTTTTCTTTTTGCTTAAAAATTGCTTGCAATATCCAGTGCTGTAACTACAGATTCAAGGACAGTTAGCACTTCACTGTGTGGTACTGTAGTTATCCATTTTATGGTGACATCATTCCAACCATATTTGCTGACAGCTGAGAGTTAAATCTGGGGTATTTTAAGACCTACTTTATTGCTTTTAGATCGATACAGTTTGCATCTTATTATTTTTATTCACCTTCCCCAGGGATAGGGACACCTGTCTGGGGAGGCCTGCAGGGTTTCTGTTTTTTGTTGTATTTTACTTCCCTGTGAGACCTGAAGCATCAGCTTACTGTAGGAACCAATGCCATTGTCTTGTCTTTGTCGAAAGGTCAGAACTGAATAAAAAGCACAGTATCCACCATCAGAGCACAAAGAAAGTATTGACTTTCCTAATCCAGTTTCGCTGAAGGGTGAGAGAATTAAATTAGTTATCTGGGTGAAGAAATCGAGAGCCTATGAAAAAAGATAAGGAGGCGGTTGTGTTTTTTCTGGGAGCTTTCGGCCCAAGATGCGCAGGTGTGTCACCCGATCCATGACTCGCATCGATCGGGCTGTGCAAATGCATATTTAATTAGTGCAGGGACTTGGAATGCATTATGGCCCTGAAGTTCGCATTGAACGGACTGTCAGGCTTTGTGAATGTTCTCCCTGGTCCGTTGTTCAAGGCGCTTCTGTAGTGTGTCTGAGCAGCTAAAAGTTTCTTTGTTTTTAGCTGCTGATGCGTAGCACAGTGCTGAGGGGAATACAAACAAGTAAAGTCTTAAAGTGTTTATTTTTGTCTGGAAATAAGGCTGAGCCAACACGATGAGAGACAGGCGACGCGATGGTGATGGCGAATTATTATTAGATTCGCATTTGAATGAAATTATATATTTTCCCTTTTTTAAAAAAGGAATTCTGCTAAAAGAAATTGTAGGAATAGCCAATCATTTGTCCAATTTCTCTTTCACATTTCAAACATTAAGCTATTTTAAATCTTAAGTCCCAGGCATTCCCTCCAAGATTTGCAATATGTTTCATGTGTGCTCCACTGGTCTGCTGGTCCCCTCATGATTTTTCTCTAGAGAAACTAAAATACAGTTGCTTTAAAAACAGTTTGTAGATTGGCAAAATGGGAAGTTTGAAAGGGATTCCCATATTGAATTGTGATTGCGAGAGGCTTGTAAACAGCATCAACTCTGCCTTATGCAAAAGCTATGCTGGAGTAAGGGTCGTGAAATATTAGTCTTGCGACAATAAGCAGTTTCACTATAAATACTGTACCACATTTCTTAGTTGTTTCTCGTAAATAGTGCTTTTCATTGGTTAAACAACTTCTGTCGAAGGAATAAGGTGGAACTTTTCAATTAGTGCATCATTTTTTAACAATGGTACGTTTAGTATAAAAATTCTAATTTTAAATGTTTTTATGGTAAAAGTTTGATACAAATTGATGTTGAACTGGATTTTATCCAAGGTAAAGTAAAGGTTTACTTTTTTTAGAACAGAGAAAGTTTATTATTAATAAGTGCAGCATTTTAAAAATCTTCTCCAGCCTTTGGATAGCTGCACCAAATCTATTAATATTATTTCTTGGTCAACTTGGTAGGCCTTCTGGAAAGGTCCTGATTCCCAGACACTATGGCCGTGATTTCGCCTAGCGAGGTGGGCGACGTCCATAGCGGGGCCCCAACCCGTTACCGGCTCAATCCTGCTCTATAGAAATGATTTTACACTGATTGGGCTTGTTCAGCCCGCCCAGTGAGGTTCCAGGCCAATTAAAAGAAAGCGGGTCTGATTACATCATTTGATGATGCATCATCAGCCGCTTTTCTTAAAGGGACCATCCCTACAACAGGCTCAAACCTTACTGCAAAGCCACACTCAACCTCATCCTGCTGTGCCACTCATCACATCCCCATCATTCTGCCTTCCCCACCCTACTCCTGCATATCCTTACACCAACTTAACCTTGCACCTCCACTCATCTATCTACATTATCACATCCCCATCTCATTAGCCATTCCTCACACTCACCCTCATCCTAGTGCAAGCATACCAACTAACACTACACAAGGGTAGGTACTTGGGTGTTTTTGCCAATGTTCATGTAAAGTTTCTGTTAATATGTTGTCAAACATTCAACCTTTATTTTCAACACTTTGCCTTCTTGGACAGATTTGTGTACACCTTTGCAAGTGGTTTAGTGAGTTGCAGTGAATAGTGAGACATAAGGGTACCCTCGCAGTGCTGATGAGTGTGAAAGGAATGGCTTGAGCATTGTAGGGATGCTTTATGGTGTTGGTGTGGGGTGATGTCAACGTGGCACATCATGTGGCAGCCAGGGTGTACCAGCGTTAAGTGAAGTAAATGTGGCCATGGTGAGGCCATCCCTGGTGTCCCGGGCAGCAATGTGGTCGGGTGCTGATGCCTCTGTCCTGTGCAGCATCAGGTGATTGCGGGGAATGTTGGCATTGTTGCAGATGCTGCTGGTGTTGGAACTGATGGTGGTGGGATTCTGAGGACCAAGGTGAGATTTTTTCAAGGGCACCGATGCTCATGAAATAGCTATTTACAATATATATTAATGATTTAGACAAAGGAATTGAACCAAGTTTGCAGACAACACAAAGCTGGGTGGCAGTGTGAGCTGTGAGGAGGATGCTAAGAGGCTGCAGGGTGACTTGGACAGGTTAGGTGAGTGGGCATGGCAAATGCAGTATAATGTGGATAAGTGTGAGGTTATCCACTTGGTGGCAAAAACAGGAAGGCAGATTCTTATCTGAATGGTGACAGATTAGTAAAAGGGGAGATGCAATAAGACCTGGGTGTCATGGTACATCAGTCATTGAAAGTAGGCATGCAGGTACAGCAGGCAGTTAAGAAAGCAAATGGTATGTTGGCCTTCATAGCGAGAGGATTTGAGTATAGGAGCAGGGAGGTCTTACTGCAGTTGTACAGGGCCTTGGTAAGACCACACCTTGAGTATTGTGTGCAGTTTTGGTCTCCGAATCTGAGGAAGGACATTCTTGCTCTTGAGGGAGTGAAGCGAAGGTTCACCAGACTGATTCCCAGGATGGCAGGACTGACATATGAAGAAAGACTGGATCGACTAGGCTTATATTCACTGGAATTTAGAAGGATGAGAGCGGATCTCATGGAAGCATATAAAATTCTGACGGGATTGGACAGGTTAAATGCAGGAAGAATCTTCCCGATGTTGGGGAAGTCCAGAAGCAGGGGTCACAGTCTAAGGATAAGTGGTAAGCCATATAGGACCGAGATGAGGAGAAACTTTTTCACCCAGAGAATTGTGAACCTGTGGAATTCTCTACCACAGAAAGTTGTTGAGTCCAGTTTGTTGGATAGATTCAAAAGGGAGTTAGATGTGGCCCTTACAGCTAAAAGGATCAGGGGATATGGAGAGAAGCAGGAATGGGGTACTGAAGTTGCATGATCAGCCATGATCATATTGAATGGTGGTGCAGGCTCGAAGGGCCGAATGGCCTACTCCTGCACCAATTTCTATGGCAGGTCATCCGGCAATGAGGTTGAGATGACAGAAGCGATCTGTCCCTGGTGAGAGAGGTTGTTCTAATAAGGTGACACTGGATAGAGAGTTTGCTCCAAACACTTGCAAGCTGCATAAAGCTCAATCTGTCTTCCAAATGCAGTAAGCAGTATCTTCTTGCCTTGGAAAGTGAACACCATTTGAAATTTGAGCTTTACCGACCATTTGCAGCTGTCAAGTTAATAAGCCAGCCCATGCTGACACAACACCCGACCTCCTTACCTGACGTGATCCCCGAGCAGCAGGGAAGCCATTAACGAATTCTTAAAATCTAAAGGTGAGCTTAAAATAATTTTTAAGTGCCTGTTAACAAATTCTTAATAATCTAAATTGCCTCCCCTGCCGTTGACCGACCTGTCCCCTGGGAGACTTGTGTGGAGTCGGGTTGACAGTGGGGTCCTGACTCGCTGTCGATCATTTCAAATTTCACAGCTGACCCGCCTCCAATCCCGTCCTCTCAGCGTCAGTAAAATTCCAGCGATTCAGTGCCTTTTAGCACCCTGGCTGAATCCAGCAAAACCTCCCTGGAAATAGGCTAACTGGGAGTAGGACATAATATTGGGATTTAAACTCTGGTCTTGCAGTTCATGATCCAAACTGCCAGTGTATTAGCTACTAAGGCACTGAAAAAATACAACTATAAAAATGATATTGTAGTAGATATTCTGATGGTTTTGGAATTAGTATTAGGATCATGTCTGGCAGAGCTACGCTGTAAAGCCACTTTTTCCCTCATTAGTCATTATATGTCTTTTTTCAAAAACCACAAAACTAATTGTAAGTGCTTCTAAGATCCCTCAAAGGTTAGGCTTCTTCCAGCTACAACTACAAATTTAGATATGATCAAAAGTTGAAATTCTAACCACAAATGATTCAGTTTTTACAGGGTGCCAGTTCACAACATAAGCATTCGTAGAAAGCATGTGCCAGATCATGTATCAAGGCCTCGATTGGATTTCAAACTTTTTAATGATTTTTGACTGGAGTTTAAAACTAACTTTATAAAAACTGTAGCACAGCATTCTAGAGATTTAAAAGAATAACATGAACACTAATTTGTAAGTTAGAAAAGGAAGGCATTCAGGTGTAGAATCCACAGCTAGATTGGTGAGACTTTTCCCATATAAAGTACAGGTGTCACCAGGAATATGCTTAATTTATTTTTCCTGTTTAATTTGACTTGTGTTCTACATTGCTGTTTTGTAGGTGGGGCCACTCTTTGTGTTTGTTTGTTTAACCTTCAACTGGGCAGTTTACTTTACTTGTCAGCTAAGTTTTTGTTACTACTAAACTTGACTACTCCAACGCACTCCTGACTGGCCTCCCACATTCTACCCTACGTAAAATTGAGGTCATCCAAAACTCGGCAGCCTGTATCCTAATTTGTACCAAGTCCTGTTCACCCATTACCCCTGTGCTTGCTGACCTACATTGGCTCCCGGTTAAGCAACGCCTTGATTTCAAAATTCTCATCCTTGTTTGCAAATCCTTCCATGGCCTCGCCCCTCCCTACCTCTGTAATCTCCTTCAGCCTCACAACCCCCTGAGATATCTGCGCTCCTCAAATTCTGCCCTTTTGAGCATCTCTGATTATAATTGCTCAACCATTGGTGGCTGTGCTATCAGCTGCCTCGGTCCTAAGCTCTGGAACTCCCTGCCTAAACCTCTCCATCTCTCTCCCTCTCGTTGCTTCTTTAAGATGCTCCTTAAAATCTACCTCTTTGACCAAGCTTTTTCTCATCTGCGTAATTTCATTTTATGTGGCTCGGTGTCAAATTTATTTATTTATTTGTCTTATAACACTCCTGTGAAGTGCCTTGGGACGTTTTATTATGTTAAAGGTTCTATATAAATACAAGTAGTTGTTGTTGTCAGCTAAGCAAGTGAGTTATTGCCAACCTTTGAAGAGTGCTTATCTTGTGAAGGACCCTTAGAGAGAAGATATTTCCTGGAAAAGCTCTGGATGAGCTGATTACATTTTGAGCCGGAAACATTTGCATGGCTCTTGCAAAAAGTTATTTTTTGTTTTAAAACTTGCAATATGAGCACGAGTGGAACTTTTCCTTGTGTCTGCATGTGTATGATGGCACACGGGGAACAACGACAGTATCCTGTGAGATTCTTGGTGATTAGAACATTTTCTAATAAATGATAACATGAGAACATAAGAATTAGGAACAGGAGTAGGCCATCTAGCCCCTCGAGCCTGCTCCGCCATTCAACAAGATCATGGCTGATCTGGCCGTGGACTCAGCTCCACTTACCCGCCCGCTCCCCGTAACCCTTAATTCCCTTATTGGTTAAAAATCTATCTATCTGTGATTTGAATACATTCAATGAGCCAGCCTCAACTGCTTCCTTGGGCAGAGAATTCCACAGCTTCGCAAATCCTCTGGGAGAAGAAATTCCTTCTCAACTCAGTTTTAAATTGGCTCCCCCATATTTTGAGGCTGTGCCTCCTAGTTCTAGTCTCCCCGACCAGTGGAAACAACCTCTCTGCCTCTATCTTGTCTATCTCTTTCATTATTTTAAATGTTTCTATAAGATCACCCCTCATCCTTCTGAACTCCAACGAGTAAAGACCCAGTCTACTCAATCTATCATCATAAGGTAACCCCCTCATCTCCGGAATCAGCCTCGTGAATCATCTCTGTACCCCCTCCAAAGCTAGTGTATCCTTCCTTAAGTAAGGTGACCAAAACTGCACGCAGTACTCCAGGTGCGGCCTCGCCAATACCCTGTACAGTTGCAGCAGGACCTCCCTGCTTTTGTACTCCATCCCTCTCGCAATGAAGGCCAACATTCCATTCGCCTTCCTGATTACCTGCTGCACCTGCAAACTAACTTTTTGGAATTCATGCACAAGGACCTCCAGGTATTACAATGATATTACATTGATCTTGTGCTTTTCATTTCCAAACAGCTCAAAGCATTTTCACACAATAAATTACTTTCTTTTTGAAGCACACTGACTGTTATAGATACAAACCTGGGCAGGAGAGCTCCTGAAGCCCCACTGAACACACAATAATCTAGAAATAGTTTGGCAAGATATTTGAGATGATAGTGTGATGTTGTGCTTCTGACCGGGAAGCCATGCTTGTAGGGATCAGAAGTTGGGGATAGAGCTACATTGCTGTAACTCCAGTTTAAGAATTGACAGTGCAGCTTCCCTGCTGGAAGGGCATGATCACGCAGCCATTCCCTATTGTGTGAAGATAATTCTCCTGACACTGTATAGCAGTGTGTTGGTGCTCTGATGCAATGGTCCTGATTTTATCTCGCCTGCGGAACTCGCAAGAGTGCTCCTCCAGACCACACAATGAAGCCTTGGGTCTCGCTTGCCCCAGGCCTCCTTCCCACTTCCCTCCAATCGCATCCAGAGCACCCCCCATTTCACTTACCTGAATGCTGTGGCCCGTTCCTGCGAGTTCCCAGCTGCAACCTCCTGCAGCACACACCATTCCCATCCACCCCTCCCCCCCCGCCCCCCAATTAAAATCGGTACCTATGGTCATCTGCAGGTAGCAATCTGCATTCTTCTCCACGTAGAATGAAAGTGACACTGAGGAATATAAAAATAGGAAAAATACAAAGGAAATGCCAAGTTAAAAATGAGTCAATTTAAACTGATCAGAAAAGAGCTTAGCTCGGAAAGGTTGAAGCAAGCAGAAATTAGAAATAAGGAGAATGCAGATGTGGGCTTACACTTGACGCTGGTCTGTCCTCCTTATCTCAGTTGACCTATTGGAGATGCCAAGTATAAAAGGGAAAGCAAGCCAAAAAATGCCTCAATGGCTCGGTTGGCGAATTCACCACGTGGTGTAATATAGACCAGGACATTCCCTTGTTTGATCCCTGATACTGGCAATTCTTAGTGAGGAAGGGGCATCAGGGTTATTTTCAGCACTTTGAAATTGGAGAGGAAAAATAAGCCAAAGTTCTCACTGCTGGTCATTATCCAGTGACCTCTGCTGACATTGTGCATGTGTAGATGTTGGGTGAGGAAAGTATTTTACACAGCGGCAAGGTTTCTTATGGTCAGGTAGCCTGGCTGATGTTCATTGTGAGGTCGCAGAAGGCTGCAAGTGCTCATGGAATTGTATCCCAGTGCGAGTCAGCATCTCTCAGTTGATAGTTTTGAAGCAGCAGTGACAGAGACGAAGAAACAACGAAAGACGGATTTTGGATTCTGCAATATGGACTCCCTTATTTGTTTAATTATTTAAGTGGTTACTCTATTGGGATTATAATAGTTCTGTGTATTTACTTTCACAAACAAGCAAGATGGGTCCTGCAGAGATGTGAGATTATTGACTGCTGTTAAACAACGGTAAGGTAGTTGAGAGGTTGGCGAGTTCTACTTGTTTGTGGTTAAAGATGTTGAAGTGTTAGTTTGACAATATCCTAATGTCATGACCTTTTGAACTCTACTACAAAACTTCAGAGGCAGGCTCTAGTTTGATAGCTGTAGTAGGCTCAAGGTAACCTTTAAATTCTGTGCCGCATTCAGAATCAATTTTGTGAGGTCTCACCAGCAGCACAGGGCGTTTCTGGCAGCGGGCACGGGGGCAGTGGTGGGGTGTGTGGGGGGGAGGGGGAACATAAAACATTGCATGCTCGACCTGCTGTGTGCTGCATTTTGCAACATGTGCATTTGGAGGCCAGAATGAGGCTAAGCTATGGACATGGAGAGACCTCATTGAACTTGTATATTATTTAAATTGCTCAATTTCATGACTTTTTGAGTGGTACTCCACCCCCAGCATTCACCTTGTCCTTATGAAATGATTGCTGAACAACCTAGGCCGGCTTTTGAATGCTACAACTGAGAAGTACTGATTTTTTTTTTGTTGCTGTACAGTGTACTTTATTGGCCTGGAGTATTTCTCTGCTTCTGCACTGAACTTGTTGCAAACTTCTATTTCCTTCCTGAATCCGTGCTTGTGCAAAAGCTTTTTGCAACGCCATACTTTCCTGAAGTCTTCCTAATTAAGGTTATACTACAAGTTGCACCTATTCATGGAGGATAGGAATTTTTCTAGATGTTCTCAGAGTGGTGCATGATTTGGACAGGGGAGACCAGTGCATGTGGGGACAACAGCCACGAAATTCCGTGGGGGTCTAGTTAGTCTCCTACTCTAACTCGGAGAGTGGACTGGCGGAATTCACTAGTAAATGGATTCTCCAACATGCCTTTTAAGGGGAAGAACCTTTGACCACCTCGTACAAGGGGGTGACTCCTACAATGGAATTCCGGCCTTTCCAGTGTAATAAGAACTCAACGTTGCAGTGGAGGCTGGTACGCCAGTGAGATGAAGTTTATTAGACTCTAGAGGGACAGTAATGGGCTCCACCAGACCTGGCCCTCAAAGAATGCTCCAAATTTAAAAAAAAAAATCAATATTGGCCTTACACATAAGAACATAAGAAATAGGGGCAGGAATAGTCCATTTGGCCCCTCGAGCCTGCTCCGCCATTCAATAAGATCATGGCTGATCTGATCATGGACTCAGCTCCTCTTCCCTGCCTGCTCCCCATAAGCCTTTACTCCATTATCACTCAAAAATCTGTCTGTATCTCCACCTTAAATATATTCAATGACCCAGTCTCCACAGCTCTCTGGGGCAGAGAATTCCATAGATTTACAACCCTCTGAGAGAAGAAATTTCTCCTCATCTCAGTTTTAAATGGGCGACCCTTTATTCTAAAACTATGCCCCCTAGTTCTAGATTCCCCCATGAGTGGAAACATCCTTTCTGCATCTACCTTGTCGAGCCACCTCATTCTTCAGAACTCCAATGAGTATAGGCCCAGCCTGCTCAACCTTTATTCATGTCAATCCTTTCATCTTAGGAATCAATCGAGTGAACCTTCTCTGAACTGCCTCTAATGCAAGTATATCCCTCCTTAAATAAGGAAAGCAAAACTACGAAGTTCTCTAGGTGTGGTCTCACCAATACCCTGTACAGTTGTAGCAGGACTTCTCTGCTTTTATACTCTATCCCTCTTGCAATAAAGGCCAAACTTCCATTTGCCTTCCTGATTACTTGCTGTACCTGCATACGAACTTTTTGTGTTTCATGCACAAGGGCCCCCATTACCGCAGCATTCCCTCTTTAAATAATAATTGGCTTTTTTATTTTTCCTGCCAAAGTGGATAACCTCACACATTCCCACATTATACTCTATCTGCCAAATTTTTGTCCACTCACTTAGCCTGTCTATATCCCTTTGCAGACTTTTTGTGTCCTCCTCACAGCTTGCTTTCCCACCCATCTTTGTATCATCAGCAAACTTTGGCTACATTACACTCGATCCCTTCTTCCAAATCATTAATATAGATTGTAAATAGTTGCTGCCCAGGCACCGATCCCTGTGGCACCCTACTAGTTACTGTTTGCCAACATGGGGCTGATTGAAGTCTGTATGGAATCTGGGGAGTGTGGGGATGAGTGCTGGGCCATCAGCCCCAAAGACAGTCAGTTGCTAGATTTTCTGGTCAGTTGCATCTACAGAGGCACTTGCTCCTATCTGCAGTAAGCACACACCGACTCCTCAAACTCTGGCACTGGAGGGCGATGGCTGGTGCAATTCCAGCATAAGCACCGGGATTGCATCTTACAGATTTTCAGGGCCCACATCTTCCGATCGAGAAATACCTCGAGCAGTATTATTGATGCTGAAGGACTCATGTTTCCAAACCGCACCACTCTTACCTAGGCACAGGAAAACGATCCTTACTGCCTGCACTTCTCTATAGGCGCATTGCAAAGCTGTGCCATTTGTTACAGGCTGTCTTGTGCAAAACCTCAAGGACTGGAAAATCTCTTTGGATAGCTGTCAAGGTCACCACAACATTAAGTTTTTGTGCAACATAATCCTTTCAGGCCACCTAGGGAATATTTTTTAGATAAGCTTGAGTGCAATTTATTAGTGTGTAAGGCAAGTGACTGATGCCATGTTTTCTTGGGGAAATACCGTTATCACTTTCATAGTGGAAAAGTTGCACCATAGGAATGTTCAAGCAGAGTTCCCATTGATTCCATTTGTATTCAGGAGTCTCATCCTAAATGAGATAAGTTTAAGTGGTGATTGGCTGGGATAGTTCCCCATGACCAGAAAATCTAGCAACTGACTACCTTTGCTGGTGGTGGCCCAGCACCCTTCCCCGCACTCCCCAGATCCCAAAAAGTCTTCAATCAGCCCCATGTTGGCAAACAGTAACTAGTGGGGTGCCACAGGGATCGGTGCCTGGGCCGCAACTATTTACATATTGATTGGGCTAACCAAACTGGGAAGCAATGCGGTGGAGGAGGATTTCCTAGAGTGTATTAGGGATGGTTTTCTCGACCAATATGTCGAGGAACCAACTAGAGAGCTGGCCATCCTAGACTGGGTGATGTGTAATGAGAAGGGACTAATTAGCAATCTTGTTGTGCGAGGCCCCTTGGTAGAATTCTTTATTAAGATGGAGAGTGACACATTTAATTCGGAGACTAGGGTCCTGAACTTAAGGAAAGGTAACTTCGACGGTATGAGACGTCAGTTGGCTAAAATAGACTGGCAAAGGATACTTAAAGGGTTGACGGCGGACAAGCAATGGCAAACATTTATAGATCACATGGATGAACTTCAGCAATTGTATATCCCTGTCTGGAGTAAAAATAAAACGAGTAAGGTGGCTCAACCATGGCTAACAAGGGAAATTAAGGATAATGTTAAAGCCAAGAAAGAGGCATATAAATTGGCTAGAAAAAGCAGCAAACCTGAGGACTGGGAGAAATTTAGAATTCAACAGAGGAGGACTAAGGGTTTAATTAAGAGGGGGAAAATAGAGTACGAGAGGAAGCTTGCAGGGAACATAAAAACTGACTGCAAAAGCTTCTATAAATATGTGAAAAGAAAAAGATTAGTGAAGACAAATGTAGGTCCCTTGCAGTCGGATTCAGGTGAATTTATAATGGGGAACAAAGAAATGGCAGACCAATTGAACAAATACTTCGGTTCTGTCTTCACGAAGGAAGACACAAATAACCTTCCGAATGTACAAGGGGACAATGGGTCTAGTGAGAAGGAGGAACTGAAGGATATCCTTATTAGGCGGGAAATTGTGTTAGGGAAATTGATGGGATTGAAGGCCGATAAATCCCTGGGGCCTGATAGTCTGCATCCCAGAGTACTTAAGGAAGTGTCCTTAGAAATAGTGGAAGCATTGGTGATCATTTTCCAACAGTCTATCGACTCTGGATCAGTTCCTATGGACTGGAGGGTAGCTAATGTAACACCACTTTTTAAAAAAGGAGGGAGAGAGAAAACGGGTAATTATTGACCGGTTAGCCTGACATCAGTAGTGGGGAAAATGTTGGAATCAATCATTAAGGATGAAATAGCAGCTCATTTGGAAAGCAGTGACAGGATCGCACCAAGTCAGCATGGATTTATGAAAGGGAAATCATGCTTGACGAATCCTCTAGAATTTTTTGAGGATGTAACTAGCAGTGTGGACAAGGGAGAACCAGTGGATGTGGCGTATTTGGACTTTCAAAAGGCTTTTGACAAGGTCCCGCATAAGAGATTGGTGTGCAAAATCAAAGCGCATGGTATTGGGGGTAATATACTGATGTGGATAGAGAACTGGTTGGCAGACAGGCAGCAGAGAGTCGGGATAAACGGGTCCTTTTCAGAATGGCAGGCAGTGACTAGTGGAGTGCTGCAAGGCTCATTGCTGGGACCCCAGCTCTTTATAATATACACTAACGATTTAGATGAAGGAATTGAGTGTAATATTTCCAAGTTTGCGGATGACACTAAACTGGGTGTTGGTGTGAGCTGTGAGGAGGACGCTAAGAGGCTGCAGGGTGACTTGGACAGGTTAGGTGAATGGGCAAATGCATGGCAGATGCAGTATAATGTGGATAAATGTGAGGTTATCCATTTTGGGGGCAAAAACACGAAGGCAGAATATTATCCGAATGGCGGCAGATTAGGAAAAAGGGAGGTGCAACGAGACCTGGGTGTCATGATTCATCAGTCATTGAAAGTGGGCATGCAGGTACAGTAGGCGGTGAAGAAGGCAAATGATATGTTGGCCTTCATAGCTAGGGGATTTGAGTATAGGAGCAGAGAGGTCTTACTGCAGTTGTACAGGGCCTTAGTGAGGCCTCACCTGGAATATTGTGTTCAGTTTTGGTCTCCTAATCTGAGGAAGGACATTCTTGCTATTGAGGGAGTGCAGCGAAGGTTCACCAGACTGATTCCAGGGATGGCCGGACTGTCATATGAGGAGAGACTGGATCAACTGGGCCTTTATTCAGTGGAGTTTAGAAGGATGAGAGGGGATCTCATAGAAACGTATAAGATTCTGATGGGACCGGACAGGTTAGATGCGGGAAGAATGTTCCCGATGTTGGGGAAGTCCAGAACCAGGGGATATCGTCTTAGGATAAGAGGTAGACCATTTAGGACTGAGATGAGGAGAAACTGCTTCACTCAGAGAGTTGTTAACCAATGGAATTCCCTGCCGCAGAGAGTTGTTGATGCCAGTTCATTGGATATACTCAAGAGGGAGTTGGATATGGCCCATACGGCTAAGGGGATCAAGGGGTATGGAGAGAAAGCAGGAAGGGGGTACTGAGGGAATGATCAGGCATGATCTCATTGAATGGCGGTGCAGGCTCGAAGGGCCGAATGGCCTACTCCTGCACCTATTTTCTATGTTTCTATGAACCTTAGAGATGTGATGTGAATCTCACCTCAGGGTAACTACTGTTCCAAAGGGAACTGCTTCCGACAGCTTGGCACTCACAGTAGCAAAGGCACCAGGTCCATGTCTGAAGCTCCCTCATGTGAAGGAATTGGAGAGGGTGTTAAGCAAGTGGTTCATTGCTGCATTCAAGAGAGACAATTACATCTGCACCCACACCTTGAAGCTTACTGGTGCTGGGCATAGTCTGAGGTGCTGCTGATTGGTGCCATCCCAGACTGAATAAATCCAAATAGGTCTTGGAAGCCCTGTGAAAATGTCTTGTTGAGAACATCTTTTGCAGCACCATTAGATGCCAATTTGGAAGCCATCACTGTCTTTAGAAGTTGGTGAGACTAGGTCTAGGGGATATAGTCTTAACATTAGACCCAAACCTTTCAGGAGTGAAATTAGGAGACATTTGGAACTCTCTTTCGTAAACGGTAATTGAAGCTAGATCAATTGTTAATTTTAAATCTGAGATTGATAGCTTTTTGTTAACATGTATTGAGGGATATGGGGCAAAGATGTGTATATGGAGTTAAGTCGCAGTTCAGCCATGATTTCATTGAATTGGGGAACAGGCTCGAGGGGCTAAATGGCCTATATCCACTCCGATGTTCCTATAAAATCATAGAAGTTGACAGCATGGAAGGAGGCTATTTCGGCCCATCGTGTCCGTGCGTATGTTCCTGGCACCTTGATGCTGCAGTGTTTATCAGGCTGCCATAGTCTCGAGGCATTCTGCAGATCATGCAAAACTTCCTGTATTGTGTTGGAGATGCATGGATTGGACTCATCCCAGCTATCCATCATCATCTGTGCGAAAGCGTCCTCCGCTGTCAGATCAGTGCTCCTGAATCCTAGATCGTTTGATGAATTTGGGTTCCTAGGCTCCTCAGCCATAGGTGGCCATTTCTCCACCCTCCATGGTGGAACATAAATCTGCTTATTAAGTCCAAAGCTTCCTCTTCCTCCAGACTGCGAGGTTTCAGAGATGCTGTTCCTTCCCGAGGGACTGCCTATGACGATGATGATGATGGTGCTTATTGAATACTTTTTTTAACTATGGAAGGAGAGTAGACAATATTACAGGACTATGAGTGTAATGGAGACTTCCCCCATATGAGGACATATATGCCATGATGATTTGAGACAAAGTTGCCTTGTTCCTTTAAATGAAGTGTCCTTGAAGACTACTAGAAGCCCGTCTGGCAGGCAAAATGAGTTGAGAGAGTGGTTTGAATAAAAAAGGTGTTTGAAGACATTGCTCTTTGCAGAAGTGAAATTCCCCGACACCCAGGGGCTGAGAGAGAATGGTCACAGGATGAAATTTTTTCCAGTGTGATAGTAGTGCAATATGAATGGAGGGGATGCAGTCGTGATGAATGTTCAAGTGTGTTAGACACTGGCTGATATCACAGTTCTGATCTTTGCAAAGTTTGACAAAGACCAATAGCTGAACACTCTAGCTGGTGAATGAGCCCACTTGAACAACAAAGAATATAGATACATCAATGGGGCAACAATTAATTTGGTTAGAAGAAGAATTGAGATGCATTGTGATTGAAGGAAGCTCTGTGTAGGATACAAAATGATCATCCACCATCCATAGAGAAATAATTCTCCCTATAAGCAGACATGGCAAAATATATCTATTTTAAGGTCATGACGCGCCAGAATGATAGGAGTTGGACTTCAGCTTAGCCCTTTACCGGGACAACCGGGCAAAGATTGAGAACTCATTGTGCAATGAATCACAGGTCCTGCAGCAGACCAGTGCCCCAGTACAGTGTGTGACTGGTCACCTGGTTAGCCCATGGTTTACAACCAATCATATTTGTCGACAATAAAATCGCCAGAATATTACTGCATTTTTGAGAAGATAATTTATCTTCATTTTATCCCATTATATGTTGGCCTGATTCAACTTTCTGTCTACCCGAGATGGTTCTAAAGAACCCCTTCCCCAACATTATAGATTATGGAACACATCACCACAAGTAGCAACTGAACTTGAGTTAATCATGAAATTTAAGAGGGAGTAAGATAAACATTTGAAGAAGGAAAATATTAAAGCCTACGGGGAAAGAGCAGGGATTAGAATAGATAGCTCTAATGTGGAACTAACAGTGACACAGGGTCTGCTTCTCTGATGAAGTTTCTATGATCCATTTTAATAGATTGGCTTATATTTTCTGTCTTTCAGATTCAGGTCAGTCTGAAAGTCCTAGCCAGGAAAGTGAGGATATCAAGGACCAGCCAGAAAATGGTATGTATTAATCTGACATGAAAGATATAGGGGCAGAAATTGGTGGAAGTTGTGCCCGCAGCTGCCGAGGTTCCGCCGGAAATTTAGTTTTTTTTTGAACGATTCGTCCGGAAGCGCCCATCTGGCGTCCACAATCTCTGCGGGTGATTGGTCGCAGAGGGCTCCGCCAGCATGACGTCATACCGCATGCACATGCTGGAAATTGGCCATTTTGGTCAGGGATGATGGCCTCGGATCGACTAGCCGCCCGCCAGAAGGACCGTTGGCAAAAAGCAGGTCTGAGCTGGCCGTGAATCGGGTGGCAGGGAGAAGAGCCCCGAGTGCTGCAGTGTTGCACATTGCGGGTATCGTGCAGATGCTGCAGCATAATGGGCTCAAATTTGGCTCATCCTTTTATCGGCGCACTTACTGGAGATGCGCCGCTTTTCTCCGTTGATAAGTGCACCAAAATAAATCGCTCCCCACTTTGGCCGCTCTCTGGCCTCTCCTCGGTCTTCGCGCAGCAGAGCCAGTCAAGTCGGGGGCGGAGCCAGCATCCTGCGCTGAAAATAGTGCCAGGACATCTGCACATGTGCAGTGGAGTGTCTGCGCATGTGCAGTGGAGTGTCTGCGCATGTGCAGTAGCTCCTCGCCCCCAGCCTCTCTGTGTGCGTGCTGCAGCCGCTGCGTGTGTAGGACCCTAGCTCTAGCCAAGTGGCGTCCCGGTGCGATCGACCTCAAGTTTGAAATTTTATGCACTGTAGCTATTTTTGAACTTTGTTAATGACTTGTCATTTTCCTGGACTTCTGGATATTTTGAAAAAAATATGTAAATATGTTTTGTCTCTTGTGAATAGTGGTGACCATTTGTCAAGCCTATTCACCTGGTGCTATTGTGAAAGAAGAACACAAGTGACGGAGGAACACTGAGAGAATCTCTTATTTATTGAAGTAGACTTTATTTAGATAATATGGGCTCAATTTTGGTCCAGTATAATCATTGCAAACAAATAGTTGTTTAAATTAATTGAAAGATTTAGGGCAATTTAATTCAATTATCTTTTACTTCTTTTATTTTTGTAGTTTAAGCTTCCATGAATGCTTCTGTTGTATAGTAAATTAACTTTGCGAAGTTTGTCATATGATGTCCTATATAGCTGTTTGATCCTATTCACATTCTTTCGTCAAGTCATTAGGTTCTGCTGGCCTCCGATGTACCTACCTGCACTGATTTCTTAACTCTCTGCAAGGGTTTTCTGAAATGGCTACATATGCTGGCCTAAGTAGATTTGGAGTAACTATTAGCTGGCCAAAACTGGCGTAGGTGGCTGGTAACGCCCCCTTTTGATAAAAACTAAACTAAACTAAAAAAAATCGTAACTAACTAACTTACACTGGCGCAAGTTGAATGTGCAAAATGGGGATTTTTAAGATACTCCAGAAAAATCAAGTTGTTCCAAATAAAAAACAGAGCAACTCCTGGCCAATTTTGAGCCCTATGAGTGGGACTGCCAGAAAAACGTTTGCTGGATGTTGCTTTAGTTTATTGATAACTCATATTTGATTGGTATGTGATAAAAGCGACTAAAATGTGTCTAAGCTTTTTTTTTATACCTTGCTGAACCACCTTCATTTAGAACCACAATGGCCAAGGCCAAATAATTATCAATAACTGAAAAGTATGCAGCATGTCACATTTTGTACAGTCAAGCTCATTAATTAATTCTGTGACACAGTCCTTCTAAAAGTTCTCAGGGAAGCACTAGATATAACATAGAAGGTCAGAGGCACAGACTTAGAATAATATATTGTAAGCCTGAGACAGCTGCAGACTCTGAGCATTTGTATAAAGTTACAGCTGTTCGACTTTAGGGGCAGTGCTATTATACTGAGGAAGGATTACAGTTAATGGAACACAGCAAGAGACAAGATCCACGATGACTCAGTGGCCTACTGTTGAGGTTTCAACGAATAGACTGTCACTATCGCCTTAAGTTTTATTTCTTTGTACTGAAAGGAAACTTCTTAATAAAATCTGTTCTGCTTAATCACAAAATACCTGTACCCAGCGTGCTTTGTTGTGGTCACGGACATAACTCTATTCTGAGAGATGTAATAAATCTGAAAGATCGAATAACCCTCAGCACATAAAGAGTAATGTGATGAACCTTAACCCGCACAGAAAGAGTTCAGATATGTTTCTCCATATGACACCGTTGAAGGGAAGGTGTAGTAGAGAAAGCAGCAATGAGTAGCGAAAGATGGTAAAGTCTCCGTGGAGATGTCCTCCCAAGAGTTTTAAGAGCACTTAATGCGGAATATATTTAGGCACATATTGTGACTGCGCAGATGGTATGGGATTATGTCAGGCTGAATAAGCGAGAGTTAGAAGATATAAAGAAATGGCGCATCATTGTAACTGATAGTCAGAAGAGCATTACATGAAGTATGGAACAAGGGAAAATACATTTAATGTACTTCAATGTAACTGATGACCATGTCATCTCAGGGGTGGCACTCCGCCATGTTTGGCTTCAGAAAAAGAGGGTTGAAGTGCAAGCCTTAAGGTCTGCCCTGCAAGTATGTAAAATGAGAGTAATTAAATGGCAGCCTTCTTGCATTGGTGACCCTTCCTTGTCGTGTTGCGATGGCCTGATGACAGGACCCATTATACAGTGCAGTCAGATACGATGGGAAAATATTCCTAATAAAGCAGATTACCTGAGGGACAGATGTGTTTCTCACAAGGCACCACATATGACGATAAAATCGGGACACTCACCAAGAGGGTCATTCTATGTGAGTGCATTACCAAGTTTACAATAACAGGTTATATAACATTATTACATTAGGAACATTTACATCACCAACACCCACCCCTCTACCCCGCCCCCGCCTTGAAGCGATGCACTAGCTCCTCTTCCTCACCCCGCCTACACAACAGCGTCCCGCTCCCCTGCCCCTCACTGCCTCTGGTTGACATTGTGCAGGAGGGCAGCGGGATCTCTGCAGACGTGTGCATCTTGGTGAGAAGGTAGGGGGCGCGACCGAAGGTGCCGGGATCTGCTGCTCCTCTGGATCTGTCTGCCTTGGTGGTGCCGGGTCGGGGGCTTGAACTATGCGTCCAGAAGCCATCTCTTGCCTCATCACCTCAACGTACTCGGTTGTGCGCTCCAACACAGTAATGAGCCGGTCCATCCTGTCATCATGCTGCTGAGTGACGGTGGCGATGCTGCCAGCGATCCCAGCCATGGTCTGGAGCATATTGCGACCTATCTCTACACCCGTCCGTGATAGCTGCACCATCTCCTGAATAAAAGAGAGCCGTCCTGTATCCTCAGCTGGTTGCTTGTTATTGGTAGGTTCTGGCACCTAGCTTGCCTTCGCACCACGGCCCCTGTGCTTGGTAGAGCTTGATAGTGTGTAGTCCGTACTAAACTCCAGAAACTCTTGAGTCCAACGCCGAGGTTCTGCGGACAGTTGGCATACATGGCAGAAGGCTGCTGTCATCCTGTTCCAGCTCCTCGAGCTCAATGGCCACAAAGTCGGGCCCTTCTCCCTCCTCTCTTTCCTCTTCTTCATGGCTCTGGGTGGCGGAGGTGGGTACGGTGGAAATGAGTGATCGGGGCGGAGGTGGAGGAAGGAGCCGCTGTGTTGTTGGGCTGGGGACAACGTCAGGGTGGGAGACGTTGGGTTCTGATGGCTTCTCTGAATGGCAGTGGTGGATGGTGTGCCTTGATCAGTGCTGTCCAAGTCATCATCTGCAAGTAGAGGACAACATATCAGTCTGTAGGGGGAGGGGAGGTTGGTGCTGGTCAAGCTGACATGAGCCGTGCCATCTCACATTATGCCAACAAGGAGTTCCATCTCTACATGGGCACACCAAATATGGCCGACAAAGTGTGCGTTAAACTGCGATTGCCTTAACATTGCATGATCTTTCATGCCATGAGTATGGCTCACACCGGAGATTAGTATAACTTTACCATGCTGTAGCACCAGATCTGCATCAACCTTTGTGGTTGCACGGCGGAGGTCACCCACCAATGCCAATGCACGCTCCTACAGCCTGCTCAATTCTACCAACTCTGCTGGGCTCCCTCCCATCGCACTCGGGCTTGCTGCTTTGGATACATTTTTCTTCTGTACAAACAAACGTTGCAGCCTTTAGCCCCTTTGCTGATGCCCATCACACACACTCCCACACACACACTCCCACACACACACACATCTGGTGCACAACCTTTTTGGAGTTGGACAGGAGGGGGGCAATAAATTTTTACTCACTCTTACTGCCGCCACCAAATCGTTCCAACGTTTCCTGCATTGGTCCCCATCCTGTGCAACGTTGTCTATTGCAGACACGATCTCAGCGATCTCCCTCCAAATGCGTCGGTATTGTGGTGGTGGAGGCTTGCCATGACCATCCCGGGTGAGGTCTTTGTACCTGCGCTCCACCTCCGTTACTAGCTCCTCCAATTCCTCATTAAACAAGGGGGCTCTGGGCATGGTTTTGACAGTCTTCATTGCAGATTTTTGCCCACTCATCCTCAATGGCTATCAAGACTTTGTGGCTCTCAATTTACAAGACTGTCCCCTCTCCAACTCAGACTGTCCCCTCTCCAACTCAGACTGTCCCCTCTCCAACTCAGACTGTCCCCTCTCCAACTCAGACTGTCCCCTCTCCAACTCAGACTGTCCCCTCTCCAACTCAGACTGTCGCCTCTCCAACTCAGACTCTTCCCTCTCCAATCTCCAACTCACACTCTTCCCTCTCCCACTCACAGCTGTAAAAGAGTGGCGTGCCTTTAAGCGCATGCACAGATGTCCCATCAGCCTCAAACGCGGCCGAAATGACGTCAGGTGGGTGAAAAGACTACAAAAAAAAATCTCGCGCATGCGCGTTGCAGTGCCTGCGAAGTTCTCTGATTCGAGAGCCTGCACCTGCCGCCCACTGATGCTGATGCTCGCTCCCGCCCACCGACTCTCGCTGCCTGCCGCTGCCGCCCACACAACCTCACCGAAAATGGCTCCCGACGGTACTCGGTAGCAATGGGCACTAAAAAGGTAGGTGCCGCCCGGGACCGCCGAAAAAAGGGCGGACATCAATTTTGAGGCCATACTCTAGCAGTATTCACTTTATAAACTCTGCAAAGGAACATCTGTCCTTTAAAAACTAGATTTCTAAGACTGTTGTAATAATTTGCCTTTAAACCACCTAGGGAATTGGTTGTAAGAGTTAAATGCCATCAGTGGCTTCGACGAGAATACCTATATTTAGTAAAGTCTCTTTTGATGGCTTTGACATTGGGTATATTAACTAATGATGAGTACTGCAGTTTTATGTTCAGTCATTTCAGTGAAAGCCGTCAGTGATATTAGCTTTGAATATTGTGTCAAAGCTAACCAAAGTTTTCAAAAAACAAAAAAAATCAGATGTGCTGTAGATCTGATTCTTTAATACATTTGAAATATTTTCTTCTAAGAGATGTCTAATTGAATTGGGATATATAGATCTTACACCTGTGGAATAGGAAAACATACCTAGCTTAGTTTTCATTAATATTGTTGCCTTGAGCACCAGACATTGGTGAGGGTTGTACTTTGCGCAAACATGTATTTAACACCGTGCAACAAAGTTAATGGCAGACAAAATAATATGTTTTGTTAAACTGGTGGAATAATTTTTAATTCTATTTAACAACTTTAACTCTTTGCAAGTTGAGATTTTCAAATGAAGTTTCTGATTCCCAGTCTGCAATCACTACCAAGCCATGTATTAAAGTTGCAGCATCTTCATTGAAAAATGCTTTGCAATGTACTTAGCACGTTTATGTGCAGATTGTCTGTTGATTTGTATCTGGTACTAAAATTGTAAGATAGAAACTTGAAAGAAATGTTCTCTTTCACAATTATCATCTTCAGGTTGAACTTGCTATGAAAGCCAGCATGGCATCTCTGTCGTGGTGGTTTTCTTTTGGTAATCTGTTACAGGTATTGACCCTGCCCATAAGCTCCATGAACGATCCCATCCATGACCATGCAACTTGTTGATGTAGTGATGCCCATTCTAGTTACTGTTGATGCTAGTTATTCAGTTTGGAATTTTTTTCAGATGAAGGAAATATTTCCAATACCTGTATCTAATTTTACCAAATGACCTCTGGTAATGAAGGTAACAGTAAATAAGGATTTACTTGAGACAGGTGTAAATTTTTCCTAATACTCATATAGTTCACCTCATTTGTATTTAATCTTCAGTTCTGAAGATAATAAACACAATTGAGCTTGCACCTTATTGTACGTTCAGAGCCAGAGAAATATGCTTACCATTCTGGTTAGTTATGAAAGTGTTATTAAATTTGAAAATGTTATGCTTATGTTTTCAAGATTACTATGAGCGTGCAGGGTTTGAGTGGACTGTGATATAATTCTGTGGCGGCAGTTTCACTTTCAGATATTAATATAATAATTCAGACAGGCCTCTCTGTACAGTAAAGTTAAAATAAATGCTGCTCGTACAGAAATGTGTGCTGTAGGCAGCTATATTTAGACATTAGAATTCTTGGTGTTCGGTCTGAAAGATTACCCACAGGAAATCGGTGGGTGGAGGGATGTTTAATTCTCTGAGGCATACAGTGTAACAGTTGTGCACAACACCATTAGACTCTTGAGTGATGAATTATAAGCTCACCTCAGTTATAGCACTTGCACCTACAATCACAAATGAATTTTCCAGCTGTAGTAATATTCATTATTGGTGTGGCTTTGCTGACTATACTTAAGATTAAAGCCAGTTGAAAATAAAACATAGCAAAAGTCTTAACAAAAAGAGTTTTTTTTTAAGCCCAACTGTCCTGAAGCCCCCCTTTTAAATTTGTGTAGTGTTTAACATGTTAATGAGCTCAATTTTCCACAGTATTTGCGCCGTTTTTTTTGAATAGGCTGCTTTTCTGGCCTAACTTAAAATCCCCAATTTCCCCAATCAATTTGCACCAGCGTAACTTATTTAGTGACGTTTTTTTTAGGTAAGTTTTTTTCCCTCAAAAGAGGGTATTACCAGCCACCTACGCCAGTTCTGGCCATTTAGTTAACTTTGGCCAGCTGATAGTTACTCCATTTCTACTTAGGCCAGCATATGTGGACTCGCGAGAAAACTCTTGCGGAGAGTTAAAGAAATCGGCGCAGGTAAGTACATCGGAGGTCATTCGGCCTGGGATAGGGGCGGGAAGCGGAGCGGACTGGAACCGGCACTCACTCGGGGACCACAGAGTGGGAAGATATGCACTGCACTCGGTACCGGAGAGGGTCGGCGGGGGAGGGAGCAAGCTCGAAGTACAGCCCCTCGTAAAATGGAGAGTTTATAGACAGTAGAATTGTTCTTGCATATTAGGACATCGCTGTTGCTTCCATTTGCAGTGAAACTCTTTGGACTACAAGGAAATACTTCAGTTGTTGCGTTAAGTTTGCATCACTGATCTTTGATGGTATTGGGTGGTAGTTATGAGTTCAGTCTCTTGAGAGATGCATCAGTTGCCTGGTATTGTAATCGTGATGCCATTCCTCTCAAATTTGTTCTATTCTATCTCATATTCTCCCTCTCTCTTCCACTAAACTATCAGACTTATTTCCTGTAATGCTTTCCTGTGATTGAAATTCTTGTCATGCCTGCTTTCTGTCATAATTACGCTCCCTATTCAGTTTACCTACCTCTGACTTGAGTCCTTTAAGCCTGGTCTCCAAACTAGGTGGTGATGTTACTTACCGCTGAGCAGTCTTGAAGGACCTAAAATGAGTCCTGTGGCCTGATGCTGACTGTCCATTCCCTGTTGCCACCTCTCATGGCTGCCATCCACAATCCAATACTGCCTGCCATTCGCCTTTCTCTGAGCTCTACTGCGCATTAGTGGCCATTTCAGCAACGTCAAGATGACAGTTTTTTTCCCTGCGCATGCGCAGAAGGCCCGGCTCCTTTTTCCAGCGTAGACCACAAGCTCCACCCCCCGAGGCGACAGGCCACGCTGGACGGCTGCAGATTACAGCCCAAACATTGGGGAAACTTTGGAGATTTTTTTCTGGCGCATTTATTTACCTAATTAAGCGGCGCAATTCTGGCAATACTCCAGAAAACGGGCTCAGGGAAAATTGAACGCTAAATGTTTATATGCCAATTGTCTGTTGATTTCTATCTGGTACTAAAATTGTAAAATAGAAGCTTGAAAGAATTGTTCTTTGTAGCAGATTGTCATCTTCAGGTTGAACTTGCAATAAAAGCCTGCAATCTGTTACCGGCATTGAACCAGCCCATAAGCTGCATGAAAGATCCCACCCATGACCCTGCAGCTTGTTCATGTAGTGATGGCAACTCTAAGGGCCCAAATTTCCCCAGGAGTTGCTCCGTTTTTTTTGGAGCAACTTGATTTTTCTGGACGATCTTAAAAATCCCCATTCTACACATTTAAATTGCGTCAGTGTAAGTGAGTTAGTTAGGATTTTTTTTCAAAAGGGGGCGTTACCAGCCACCTATGCCTGTTTTGGCCATTTAAGCCAGTTTGGACAGCTAATAGTTGCTCTAAACTAATTTGGCCAGCGTATGCGGCCACTTGTGGCCACACAGAAAACCCTTGCGGAGAGTTAAGAAATCAGCACAGGTAGTCAGAGATGGGGGCGGTGGGGGGGGCGGGGGGCGCGGAGGAAAGCACAGAGAACCTTGCAAAGCACTAAACACCTTCACAACAACATTAAAGAAGCATTAAAAGCCATCAATAATAAATAAAAAGTAAATAAAAAATAAAACTTAAGTCACCTCGTATATGCAACTGTGCACACCCTGCTAAGCGATTCACTATGGCTGCAGGTGCTTCTAAACAACAGTATTCCATGAACTCCGTGGGAACCTGTCTGATAGACATGCCACTCCTACTAATGTCTCTGGAGGCTTTTGGTTCTTTGCTTTGCACAGGCACCCCCTGCCCAATCGCCAATTATTCCCGTATAAGTGAGTATCAGCAGGCTGTTCAGCCACGGTGAGGCATCACGGCTGTGCCTGATCCCATCCTTGCTTGACGTTCACATGTATGCGATTCCAACAGGTGTCACTGCATTGTGATTGGGGGCAGGAACACAGTGACTCTGAGGCCACATCTACACACTCTTACCACAGCTGTGCTGAGATCCCTTTCAGCCAGGGATAGGGGCGGCGAGCATCGGGTCATCCCTTCGGCCAGGGATAGGGCGGCGACGCACTGGGAGGGTGAGGAGCTACTGCGCATGCGCGCAGACTCCACTACGCATGCGTGCAGCTGCTGGCACTGTTTTCAGCGCAGGGCTGTAGCTCCTCCCCTCACTCGACGAGAAATGCCACGCCAAGACCCGGGACACAGAGCAGAGTGGCCAGAATTCTTGGTAAGTTTTTTGGCGCCATTTTGAGCACACAAAGTCGACGCATCTCGGGAGAGTGCGCCGGAAAAAGGGGTTGGGGAAATTTGGGCCCTAAGTTACAGTAAAATGTATGCGTTTAAGTTAATGAATGGACTGAGTTAATATTTTTGCTGCTCTTATAATAGATTATGAGAATAAACAAGCAAGAAATATAAAAACAGATGATAAGAGTTTTTACAGGTATATTAAAAGGAAGAGAGTAGCTAAAATAAACGTTGGTCCCTTAGAGGATCAGACTGGGGAATTAATAGTGGAGCACAGGGAAATGGCAGAGACTTTGAACAAATATTTTGTATCAGTCTTCACGGTAGAAGACACTAAAAACATCCCAATAATAGATAATCAAGGGGCTATCGGGAGGGAGGAACTTAAAGCAATCACTATCACTAAAGAAAAAGTACTTGGTAAAATAATGGGACTAAAGGAGGACAAGTCCCCTGGACCTGATGGCTTGCATCCTAGGGTCTTAAAAAAAGTGGCTGCAGAGATAGTGGATGCATTGATTGTAATCGACAAACATTCCCTGGATTCTGGAGCGGCCCCAGTAGATTGGGAAACCGGCAATGTAACAACCCTATTTAAAAAAAGAAGGCAGACAGAAAGCAGGAAACTATAGACCAGTTAGCCTAACATCTGTCGTTGGGAAAATGCTGGAATCCATTATTAAGGAAGCAGTAGCAGGACATTTGGAAAATCATAATATAGTCAAGCAGAGCCAGCATGGTTTTATGAAAGGGAAATCATGTTTGACAAATTTGTTGAAGTTCTTTGAGGATGTAGCGAGCAGGGTGGATAAGGGGGAACCAGTGGATGTGGTGTATTTGGATTTCCAGAAGGCAGTCGATAAGGTACCACAAAAAGGTTACTGCACAAGATAAAAATGCACGGGGTTGGGGGTAATCTATTAGCATGGATCGAGGATTAGCTAACTGACAGAAAACAGAAAGTCGGGATAAATGAGTAATTTTCCGGTTGGCAAACAGTAACTAGTGGGGTGCCACAGGGATCAGTGCTGGGGCCTCAATTATTTACAATCTATCTTAATGACTTGGATGAAGGGACCGAGTGTAATGCAGCCATGTTTGCTGATAATGCAAAGATGGGTGGGAAAGCAAGTTGCAAGGAGGACACAAAGAATCTGCAAAGGAATAAAGACAGGCTAAATGAGTGGGAAAACATTTGGCAGATGGAGTATAATGTGGAAAAGTGTGAGGTTATCCACTTTGGCAAGAAAAAAAAAGAACATTATTTTTTAAATGGAGAGAAATTACAAAATGCTGCAATGCAGAGGGACTGGGGGTCCTTGTGCATGAAACACAAAAAGTTAATATGCAGGTACAGCAAGTAATCAGGAAGGCAAATGGAATGTTGGCCTTTATTGCAAGGGGGATAGAGTATAAAAGCAGAGAAGTCCTGCTACAACTTTACAGGGTATTGGTGAGACCACACCTAGAGCACTGTGTACAGGTTTGGTCTCCTTATTTAAGGAGGGATATATTTTCATTGGAGGCAGTTCAGAGAAGGTTCACTAGGTTGATTCCTGTGATGAAGGGGTTGACTTATGAAGAAAGATTGAGCATGTTGGGCCTATACTCATTGGAGTTCAGAAAAATGAGAGTTGATCTTATTGAAACATAAGATACTGAGGGGGCTCGACAAGGTAGATGCAGAGAGGATATTTCCACTCATGGGGGAATCTAGAACTAGGGGGCATAGTTTAAGAATAAGGGGTCGCCTATTTAGAATTAAGATGAGGAGGAATTTCTTCTCTCAGTGGGTCATAAATCTTTGGAATTCTGTGCCCCAGAGAGCTGTGGAGGCTGAGTCATTGAATATATTTAAGGTAGAGATAGACAGATTTTTGAAAGATAAGGGAGTGAAGGGTTATGGGGAGCAGGCAGGGAAGTGGAACTGAGCCCAAGATCAGATCAGCCATGATCTTATAGAATGGTGGAGCAGGCTTGAGGGGCCGAATGGTCTACTGCTGCTCCTATTCCTATGTTCCTATTAACTGAACAAGTTTTCAGCCACTTCAAGGTTTGTAATATTACAGAACAGTTTGCAGATAGATTCTGTTGAAATTGCACACCGCTGCTCCAAAGCCATACAGTGCAGAAGTGCAGATCCTGAGGAAGTTATTTGACAGATATTTTACAAAAAAAATATGTAGCCATTGTTACATATAGTGCAACTGATATTTCATTTGGATACAATAGAAACTTCCAGAAAGCGAAAGGATTGTGGAATATAATGAGCAGACCAATAGATCGGATTGATCAGTAAAAAAGGCATAGGCTTGTTGGTGCTTACAACTTTTTCTTGTTACTGAAATGCAAACTTTCCAAATTACATGTTTGTCTTTTAAATGGAGGCATGCAGAAATTCTGCAACTAGATCTCAGTAGCATGTCTATATTGCACACTTTGTTAAAGGCGTGTAGACCCAGAACATCATTAGAGTACCAACTGTATCTAGATTTGGTTCCTTTACTACAACATGAATTTGGTCATGGAAGTTAAAATAAAGAGTCAGAATATTATCCTTAATGGCACTGAAGGCAGTCGTTTCACAGAACCATCGCCTTCAGTTATACAGCTCAATTTTAGTTTGATATAACAGTAAATGCACTTAATTTATATATTTTCCTTCACTTGCCTCCCTCTCCCCACTTAGTTCCTCATTACTGCACCTATTATTCACATGGTAGAGTGAAGTGGATTGAACTGTGGACTTCCGGATGTTGCTGTCAGTGTTTGTCTAACATGAGAAACATGTCTGTGGAAGACTTATAGAAATAGGGAAGGAGCAAGACTGAGAACAAAGATCAGAGGTATCGATGAGAGAATGTGAATGAGAGCCATATAAAAGGCAAAATAGTTAAAGGCAGAATGACTGGAAGAATTGGAAAGTGTGGAACAAGCAGAGAGGCAATTGTAGGAAGAGAGAGAGGCTTCAAACAATGTTTTGTCTGTGACTATTAAAGGTAACAAACTTCCTTTTTGAAACTTAACCTTCGTTATTCCAGCAACAGATATGGAATATGAACTTATCTGAACATCTGAAAGTTTTGGTTTAATGGCTTTATCCATGTGTCATCCTCAATCACAATACTGTGTGCATTGAGATAGGTGGGATTTTTACTGTTTATCCGGCATTCACTATTAAGTCCGTTCCCCCAAGTGTGGGCGATGCTAACCATACATAAATGTTGTATTTAATTACTGGCTGGATAAAAGGTGTCATTTTCATCTAATCTGTGAGATGCAAATAAGGAAAATAAATGGGAACTTTGTGCTTTGTAGAACAAAGCTCATTACAAATGCTGAGTTCTATTATTTTTGTGTTTTGTTAAAAGATTGAGCTTGCAACTGCAAGTTCCCTTTCATGGGGTTAGTCAGGACTAATTCACTTGCAGAGATTACCTAATGCTTCCTGTGTCCACTTTCTGTTGGTAATGCTGGTTTCTGTAATACAAAAAGAAAGGGTAATAAACTGAGGAGAGTAGATGTTTGGCAGTGAGGTTACAAGGCAGTAATTCAATCGACTTCTTCTGCTGACATCATAACCCAGGGGAGCGAAGGTTTCTAAATGTCAGCTGAACCCAGAGATTGCAGATAACTCCCGTACACTCAGTGCCAGCTTCTCACTGTTCTATATAACAGGATATCCTATATTTTGCCTTTGTGGGTTGCGTAGGTATGTTTAAATCCAGGTTCTCATTACTTTACATATACATCGACTTGCTAATACTAACAGGTCTCAGTGTTCTGATTAGGCTTTGTTCATCAATGAGGCAAAAACATTAAGAGGTGATTTTAACCCTGCTCGCTCAGCAGAAAGCTGGTGGGTGGGCAGTTAAAATCACCTTGACCTTTACCTGTCCGAAAGCCGCTATGATCGCAACATCTGCAATTTTAACCTGCTCTGCTGAGCAGGCAGCAAGGACACGCGCCCGGAGCCAACAGGGCCCTTCTTTAATATGCATGTTGCGGCCCGATGACGTCATCGAGACCCGACTATAATTTTAACTCGGGCCTGAGTGGGGAATCCACCCGGAGTTAAAAATGAGGGCTATGAAGAGTCCTTTGCAAACCTACAGGGCTACAGAATTCAAACAGAACAAGCCAACAAATAAGAAATATAAATGCAAATAGCACTGAATTGCCTGAATTTTCAAGGTCAGTTTTCATGGGCTCGTTCCTGTATGTGGCCCCCTGCTTTATCATACTTTATTTTATTTAGGGGAAGGAAAACCTTATTAAAGTATTTCTCCCTGTGCCATTCACTATCCATAAACAAGCAAGCAACCTGCTTCCAAACCTACACTAATGTTTTTGTGGAATGAGAAGCTGAGATGTGCTGGGGTGACTGTTATAAATTTTCAGGTTTTACACTCGATATTTTTTTGGATTCAGCATTACCCATGTCAATACAAACTGTGTTCCCTAGCCACCGACTCCACCTATCTCCACAGCATCTGTCTGAGGCTGAACCAGACTGTACGCAACCTAGTTGTCATATTTGACCCTGAAACGAGCTTCCGGCCACATACTACAGCATAACTAAAACCGTCTATTTCCACCTCCGTAACATCGCCCTTCTCCACCCTTGCCTCAGCTCATCTGCTGCTGAAACCCTCATCCATGCCTTTGTTACCTCTAGATTTGACTACTCCAACGCACTCCTGGCTGGCCTCCCACATTCTACCTATGCAAACTTGAGGCCATCCAAAACTCGGCTGCCCATGTCCTAACTCGCACCAAGTCCCATTCACCCATCACCCCTGTGCTCGCTGACTGACATTAAGCAACACCACGATTTCAAAATTCTCATCTTTGTTTACAAATCCCTCCATGTCCTCACCCCTCCCTATCTCTGTAATCTCCTTCAGCCTCACAACCCCCTGAGATGCCCTGCGCTCCTCAAATTCTGCCCTCTCGAGCATCCCTGATTATAACTGCTTAATGGTGGCTGTGCCTTCAGCTGGCTAGGCCCCAAGCTCTGGAACTCCCTCCTTAAACCTCTCCACCTCTCCTACTTTAAGATGTTCATTCAGACCTACCTCTTTGACCAAGCTTTTGTTCATCTGCTGTAATTTCTTACGTGGCTCGGTTTCAAATTTATTTGTTTTCTCTTATAACACTCCTTGGGACGTTTTACTACGTTACAGGCGCTGTATAAATACAAATTGTTGTTGTTGTAAGTAGATCTTGCGTTACCTATGATTCAGAGTGCTTCTTTTTACTGCCCAATATCTAATTCAATGATAATGTGACCTATTATTGTAACATAGATCTGTACGTTTTCCTGCCTTCATGGAAGGCACACTGAAAAGCACTCTAACAAGATAAGGTATAATTGCAAACCAACAAACTGGTTTATTTTACATAAAATACAAGAATGAGCATAATAGCAATTTTACAATGAGATCCATTTCTCCTGCTCCTAGTTGGATGGAAAACAATAAAGATGCAACTCTGCTGACTCCAGGCAAAAACTCATTTTCAAGCTAGCTAAACTAAAGATTCTGTATTTTGGTTGCAATCTGCATGGTTTTACTCATCACCATATCTCTATAAGAGAGAGGGAGAGAAGTCAGCACTTAAGGGTATGATGTCTTTGGGATGGGGAGGAAATTCTGCCCGATATGAGCAATACCATGGGACTTGAGCTAGTTAAATTAGAAGACTTAATACAATCCAAAATGGATGTGTTTCAAGTGAAACAAATAAACACAAAATCAAAAGGGGTTAAATGAAAAGTATTATTGAACAAACCAAATTCCGTAACTGTTAAGTTAATTTGTGGTATGACTAAGTTTGGAATCAAATCAGCTGGGAGAATATATCTACAGTGTTATTACCATTTTACTGAGGCTGAATACCACACTCACTAAGCTGTCATCTTTCCCCATCTTGGGTAAGAAATTGGCTATTTGATTACATTGACACTTGCGGCCTATACCCTTTACTTTATTTGCCAGTTTACTGTGGGTGTTGCAGATTACTTCATTATTGATGCAACTGGCCTAAATTTAATCAGTTTACTAGAAGAAATAATACAGGTAGTAAGGTTCCCAGTACTCTAGTTTGGCTTTGTATGCAATACTGGTCTTTTATTCTTGGCATTTTGCTTCACTAAGGTCGACTCCTTTGAACTAGCATGTGGCCTATTGTTAATGGACCTGTCGAGTCTCACTATGTATTTATTCATTCTTTACCTCCACCAGTCACAATCTCAGTAAAAAGTTAATAACACTCTATATAAATTCTCCCAGGCTATTTGATTCAAAACTTGGTCAAACTACAGCTAAATGACAGACAATATGTCACTACCGTGCATGCAAAAAGGAAGAAAATTACCATACTTTATCGAACGATTTCAGCCAGCAGCCAGAAATGCTATTTTGCCAGCCACTGTGCAAATGGAATGAACGGGGATCCCAAAAGCAAGCTGTTCGTACTGAACACAGAGAGTTGGCAACTATGTCCATGTCGTAATTCTGGAGCCCCCCTTCAATTAAGAGGATGGTGAAAATATCCAGCACCAGGGTTATAGATGACTCATGGCTCATCCAACAGAGGACAATCCTTACCACGGAGCAAATGAGCATGGCAGTTATTCTCCAGAGTGGCCAGCTTGCTCCAGTAACCAATTTGGCAGAGAAATGAGGAGACATATTGGCTACCACTGGCTGCAGATTAGAGCCACAAAGTCAGATAATTCAAAGTCCCAACCATGTCATTTTTTGATTGCTTGCAATTAACAAAGCGGATAAATGTAAACAAAGGTGCGTATGCAAGGAGCCTTATGATTAGTAGCACATATATAAATAGACAGAATGAATTTGCTACTGTATTATAATGAATATGGCCTTTGTGACCAATGTGATATCTTCATAGAGCACAGCTTCCTACATGGCAGGCAGCTCTGCTTAATTATTAACTCTGCAATTTCAGTACACAATACGTCCACATCCACAGTGTGGAGCTACAAACATTACAAGCTTACAGACATTACAACTAAGCTCTTAGTCATTCCTCTTAATCTCTCCTTTTTTAGGTCAGCGTCCATTTTGTTTCCTTACACCTCTGTGAAGCGCCTTGGAACATTTTCCAATGTTAAAGGTGCTATATAAATGCAAGTTGTTATTCATGTAAATGTGTTACAATATAAACCGTACACTTTTGCAATTATGTAATGCTACTCAAAAATCATAACACTTAGTGCCTCTCAAGTAATCCAGTTCTTTTTCAGGTCAAATGCCATCAGCTGTTAGTGTGCTATAACATATGCGCAGTGCTCTTTTTAATGAAGCTAATGTCTAGATTATTACATCAAAAGAACCTAATGGAAAAAAATGGAAATATAATTGTCACTTTCTGCAAAGCATTTGTTGCCATAAAAAATGTTGTTTCAAAATTCAACTAACCATGAAAATAGCAAGATGGATCACTGAAAGAAGCAACCGTCAGATAAAGCAGCATCCTTCTTCCATGTTGACACACTCCCATAAAGTACTGAATAATGCATTTATTTTATAGTTCACAAAATAAAATGTAAAATAATATGGAGTAAGTTAAAGGCAGTAATTACATCTTGTGAGCAGATGAAGTTCCTAAACTATTAGTGCATCATCTGAATATCTAGATGAAATTAGTTTTTTCTATCGTTTCCTAGCACTATTCTGTTTATTGCAAAAAGCAAAGCAAAGTTTGTTATAAACTGTAGACACACTATTGATAAATGACTTGCTCTAAATTAAAAGGGACCTTAAAAGCTTGTTTGGAGTAGATGTTGCTTGAACAGTAGGAATATTTTCATATTTTTTATTTAATTATGAATGAAATTGCCACTCATGAGCAATCTTCCTGGCAATCTGCTAATTCAAGCAGTGGACCTCTTTGCCATGCCTAGATGATCTATGAGTGGTTGAGACTCCAGGCAATAGGGTAGAAATTTGTATCGGAGAAGATCACATATTAACACTTAGGTCAGAATCTCCCCAGCCCTGCGAGTGAGGGTTTGGCCCTGATTGACAGCAGGTTGGAAGTCTGCTCTGAACCCGCCTCCATGTAAGTTTCTCAAATACTGGATCTGCGTGCAGAACGCAGACCCGACAGCAAACGGCGGGCCAGTCAATTAAGATGCTTAACATATATTTTAAAGGTATTTAAAAGGATTTTAACCAGGCACTTATCACTTTACCAAGTTTTTGACAAATTTCTCGACTCTCGGGGAACTCAGCAGGTAAATTTGTCGGGTTCTCAATGACTCTCCATTGCTTTGGCTAGTTGACAGCTGCAGAAGTGGTATAAAAGCTACCATTTCACAGTGGTTCATTTTCCAATGTCAGAAGCTGAAGCCTTCAGGATTTGGAAGCCACTTTTGAGTTGTATGCAGTTTGGAAGTGTTTGCAATGAACTCTCTATCCACTGTCACCTCCTTGGAGCAACCTCTCTCACCATTGATCGCTTCTGTCATCTTTATTTCATCTGCCATCTATTCCAGCAGCATCGGTGCCCCTGAAAAAATCTCACCTTGGTCCTCAGAATCCCGCCACCATCAGCCCCAAAACCAACATCACTAAACACACCCACATCACTACCAACGACATCAATTTTCTCCGTAATCACCTGATGCTGCACAGTACACAGGGCATCAGCACCCGACCACATTGCTGCCCAGGACGCCAGAGATGGCCTCGCCATGGCCACATTTACTTCACTTCATGCTGTACACCCTGACTTGCCACATGATGCGCCAGGTTGGCACCGCCCCACATCAGCTCCATAAAGCATCCCTGCAATGTCCAAGCCATTCCTTTACACTCATCACCGTCGTGGGGGGTACCGTTAAGTCTCGCCATTCACTGCAACTCACTAAACCACTTCCAAAGGTGCTCACAAATCTGTCCAAGAACGCAAAGTGTTGAAAATAAACATTTCAATGTTTGACAACACATCAACATAAATGTTACATGAACATTGACTAAAGGATCTCAGTGCCTACCCTTGTGTGTTGTTAGTTGGTATGATTGGACAAGGATGAGGGTGAGTGTGAGGGGTGGCTAGTGAGATGGGGAAGTGATAATGTAAGGGAGGGATGGGTGCAGGTGCAAGTTAAGATAGTGTGAGTAAGGATGTGCTGGAGTAGGGAAGGCAGAGTGATGAGGATGTGATGAGAGGCACAGCAGGATGAGGTTGAGTGAGGCTTTGCAGTAACATTTCATGATCTACTGAGATCATTGAAAGGTTTGTGCCACTGCAGCCAGCTCCTCCTGATGACATCCCTGCCTGTGCCCTCATGTGCAATGTGCAACCTGGCTGCTTTGGTCTCCTAGGGAAGTCTCTTCTGCCCATTGGAAGGGAAGAGGACCTCCCTGTGTCCTGTGACTCCCTCCATAAGCATCTGGAGGGAGTCATGGGAGAGCCTGGGTGCAGCTGTGCACCTCTGTGCAGTGCTTTTCAATGTTTGCAGCATCTTAATGCTGCAGAACACTGACAGAACAACTGTCAAAATGAATGTGGCCATGGTCCCTTTAAGAAAAGTAGCTGATGACGCGTCATCAAATGACCTCATCAGACCTGCTTCTTGTTAATTGGCCGGGAACCTCGCAGGGCGGGCTTAACAAGCCCAATCTAGGAAAGATTGTTTCGAGAGGGTGGGCGGCAGAGAGGAGCGCCTTTCCCACACGCCACTGATGCCGGCCGCATCCGACATGCCCCGGTTGGCAAAATCGTGGCCTAAATGTGCTAGTCCTATATTTCTCTGTGTGCTATTTTTACATATATAAAAGCAGCATAGGCAAATGCGGCATACGCAGGAATGTCATACTAGTGCATTAAGTGTTTCTCTTAGATCTTCACCTTAATGTGTCCCTCAGATTGGCCCCTTTGAGTAAGGGTAGTTTAGCCAGTGGGGCCACTAGATGGAGCAGGCAAGCACGCTATTTCACCTCCCAGGAAGAAAACTGACCGAATTGGAGTCACGCTGATCAAATCAAGCCTCTTGCATTCACAGGCCAGAATTGATATCCACCCTGGTGAAGTCCCAGACTAAACAGTACTGTCCTCCTCCCAACAGGAAGATACATGATGGGAAGCTAGTTGAAAAATGACTGAATGTCAGCAGGTGGAGGGTGGAGTAAGAGAGCGATAGAAATGTTCTTTTTGGGAGTTTGCCATTGACGTTTCAGAAGTTCAAAACTAATGTCCTTGCTCCAAGAGGCTTTCCAGGCCTTCAAACAACAAAAGTATTTCTCTGTCTTTGTGTAGAGGCTTAGCAGCTGCACTAGGTTTAACTCCCTTAGTTGATTGACATAATAAAATGACTTAAGATCTGAAATTTGAATTAATGACAGCTGTTCTGTACACTGAGAAAGCTCTGCCTTGCTACCATTGCCTCTAATTGTTGAATATAGTTTCCATTTTATATAAACTTACCTTTCACAAAGATTCCATTTTCTTCAAATAAAGCTTGAATGTTCTGGAAATTAATTTTATGATCCACTGTTACTTTATTTTCAAGTTCTTTATTTAAAAAGTGAGTTCAGTCACATCTTGATTCAATATAAATAAATAAAATCTTGAAATATATAAAATTACGCATAAAATAAAGCATGTAGCAGAAAAGTTACCTACAAGTGCTGAACCCAGCCAAATTGTTTCATTATGGTTGAACAAAACTCAGTGGCTTAATTCTAAAAGATTGCATCATAGAGTGGTGATCTGTGAACATTCAATCTTCTTTAATAGTCATTTGGACACTTGTTGGATTTTTGGGCAGGATAGTTGCAGAAAATGGGGCAAAATCAGGCAATGAAGCTTGTCAGTGTGTTCATGACTTCAAGTTCTCAGCTGCTGCCAGGATGGCTGCCAGCTATCCCCTCCCTGCCCATTGCATTTGTGCTCCAGTGGGGTCCGAGAAGGCATCCCATTTCCCCACTTACTGCACTGTTGCCACCAACCCCAGGATCTACCAGGAGAAAGCTGGTGGTTATCCCTTGGGCAGCAGCGGTATGCCCCTAAAGTCACAGAATGAATGAGCCTAGTAAAGGCCTTCTCGCCCTCCAAACAAGTCAACAGAAATCTACCTTTTTGGTCCTTGGTCTCAGTGGAGGCCTAAATAATATGTCCTTCCCTCCTTCCTGTTTGGGGCTCCGAGCACTAGAGCAGTGCAGTGCACCAGGATTTTGTAACCTTCCCGCTGAAAAGATCACACTTGGGTCTTGCTGGGAGCCTGTGCTTCATGACAAATGATCCTTGGCTTGGGGGAAATGGATCATGGTTACAGCAGCAGGGAAAAGGGGTGCTCTCTCCACCGCTACCCCACCATGAAGAGGAGAATACAGCCCTTCGAGAACAAAAAAATCCATTAATTTGCTATAGTCTGGTGCATCTCCCGATTGGGCAGTGTAAGAATTGAAGAATGTCATTGATGATAACTGTCCAGATGGTAGCAAAGAAGTACCACACAAGAGGATCACAGTGTGATTGAGAGAAGCTTGCAAAGAACTAACAATGGGGAGAACTATAGATTTTAAAAAAGTGATGGCTAATTTTCATTTTTAGCTATAGCCTGTTGTACTCAAGCTGCAGAATGCTGTGTGGACAATGGGCTTAAATATTATCGCTTGACTCTAGGTGCTAGCCTCTCTGAGTAAAACTGGTAATTTGGTGGTAAATAATGCCAAATTATGACTGGTTTTCTGCTCTGGTCCAATTCCAGCTCTGACCCAGTTGTTTCACAAAGCACCTTTACAGCTGTGCATAAAAGAGGAGTTTAATTTCCTCAGTTTCCACTGGGTTCGAATTAGGATCCCAGAGGTCATTGGTCAGCCAGTTCCCCCTCCTCCAAATTAGTTAATTAATGCAAGATGCACTGCCGTTGATTTTTACTTCCCCAGTTTTTAATGAGATGTCGTATATTCCTCCTCCTATCACCTGATTGAGCAGATCCGGATGCACAAGCCAATTCTAAACCTTTGAAAAGTCTAATTTGCAACTTGTAGACAGCAACTGTGCAACAGCAATCATAGATTCATAATAGTTACAACACAGATGACCATTCAGCCCATCACATCTGTGTAGATATTAGCTGTTGAATTGGAACAATTTATCCACTGTAAATCTATTTTCCTTCCCTTTTCACATACCCTTTCATATTCTTCCATTTTAAAATGCTTATCCAATTCTCTTTTACAATATGTTATAGTCTCTGCCTCGGTGGCCACTTATGGCAATGACCTGCTGTGTGAAAAAATTCTTCTAACTTTCCCTCTTCATTCTTCCAGTGATAATCCCGAATCTCTGCCCCAAACTAATATAGGTCAGTTTGACTCGCTCTCTGATTTATTTTCTTTTTGCTCCCTAAGGAAAAACATTTTGTCTCCAATTTGTACATCACCAACTAAGATTAAAAACTAATTAAATTGCGAGCGCAAGCTTTATCCCTTTGTAACAGAATGTGTTTGGCCCCCGATAGATGTGTTTGTTTTAACAATCTTTTCGAACGATAATTTTATTGATCCTTTCCCTATCCGTGTGGCACCATGATAGTGACTATAAGAGTGTTTAAGTGTATTACCATGCAGATTATACACATTGAAGGTTCCAGATAAGACAGGTGTTCTCAGCTGGGATTTATTTCCTGACAAATATTGTAATACATTGAAGTATTTATTGCAGAAAAACACTAAAGATTGTGCCTATACACTATACATTACACAGACATAATATTTATTATGACAAGAAAAACATCTGGTTTGCATCAGTTCTCAGCTGCGAGTAGTCTGTTCAGCATTTGGAACCAGGTTTGTTTCTTTGTCATAAAAATTAGAGAAAGAAATTAACAAATGGGTTCTGAGACACTCAAATCTCCTTTGTAAATAAGTCTGAGTGGTACAAATATGTTCGGAGCAATATTTGATTGTTTTATCCCAGTTTTATATGTTGTTTTTTGCTCTTCCTATTTTAAACTTAATGCAACCTCCTCATCTGTTATGAATTTGGATATTTCGTGACTTCCATGACAACATTTTGTTTTTCGTGTTCTTTTAATAATATCATGAAATGCATCTGACGCTCGGCGAACCAAACTGCCACATTTTTCAAAAACAAAATACTGCCAATGCTGCAATCTGAAATAAAAACAGAAAATGCTGGAAATCTCAGCAGGTCAGGCAGCATCTGTGGAGATAAACAGAGTTAACACTTTGTCAGAACTGACAAAGGATCACAGACCTGAAACATTAACTCTGTTTCTCTCCACAGATGCTGCCTGACCTGCTGAGATTTCCAGCATTTTCTGTTTTTATGCCACGTTTTCCATTTTTGCTTTTTCATTGTGACTTATGGCACATAGCTGGATTTTGCGCTAAAGTATGAATGGTTGTAACAAGTAAACTAAAGGGGAACCAAGCTGTTTGCATTTGAATTTATACTTATTATCGGAGAATATATCCTGAAGTATTATGACAGAGTGTGTATATGCAGTAATATAACAGTATATATACAGTATTGTAATCCTGTAAAACAGAAGATTCTAATTTTAGTAAAATACACTTTTCAGCTGATATCAAAACCCAGGGCATGTCTCTGAACATAATTTTGAAAAAAGACTTGAAACTCCACAATGGGAGAAAAGAGCTTTGACGCATGGAAGCTGAACTCTTATGGGGAAAACTACCTCTCTGCCTGTGTAACAGTGGGCAGTGAGAGGCAACAGCATTGGGGCTCAGGCCTGTGGAGTCAGCAGCAGACAGAGACTTGGGTGGCAGTCAAAGTGGCAGCACTGGAATGTAGTTGGGGAGGCAGGTCCGAGGTGGCAGCGTGAGTGGCCAACATGTCTGGGACATGATGAGAAGGGATGCCAGTGACTGTTGTATGCTGGTGGAGGGGGTCCGAGCGTCTATTGGTTGGTATCTGCCTCTGGAGAGTAGGTGTGTTGGCAAACTCAAACTCAACTCTTGTGAATCTGGAGTAGTCGGTTGCTTCAAGGTGAGCTGCCCTCCTTCCCATTCCCACGCTCAGTACAAAGCCACAGATAAGTGGATGCTAATAATTAAAAGCACCAACTTTCAACAGGAAATAAACAGTAGAAATAGTTGATCTGCCCATGGGTTCAGTTAGAATGTTTTTTAAAAAGCACAGACAGCACTGCTGGCTTTACCAGCAAGAATATACTGGATTGATTTGCACCTCCAACACCCAGCAGTGCTACATAACTGCCTTCACTGTATTTGAGATTCTTGGCAGGTCTGTGATTTTTTTTTTTAATTCCCATCTACCGGAAAATCAGCTCTTTGTACTGGTGGGAGCGATCAAAAGGTAAAACTCCACAGGCTGGATCCGATCTCGATATGGGTTTGATTTTTCCCATGCTGTAGACTATTTCATCATCTTTGCTTATACCCATTTTCAATCCTATACCAAATCACGTGTTACCCGTTTATTTTTAAAATTGATAATCTGTTAAATACCATTGAGTACTTTTTTCTGGGAGTCTAATAGATATTCTTGTGGGTTGGGGGTGATGGGGAAGTGAAATCATTCTTCTCTCAGAATGGGGCTCATATGGCAACTGAACCTCAGCAATTCTTGATACCGTGGCAGGAATGACATGTATTATGGCCTGTTCTTTATGTCAGATATATTTATATATAATCTGAAACAAATCTGTATGCACTATATGGCCAATAACGTAGCAGTGAGGAATATAAACAAAGCAGGAAGCAGTTGGTCTTGTTCCCGCTGCCTCAACAGCTGGCACAGCTGATATTATTCGAACCTCACTGACGATTGCTGCACAAATTTGGATCGATTTTGACTTTTGGGCGACCAATCGGTGGAACACGCCGTACCCATAATCCTGCTCCTCAGTGCCCTACAAAAATAACGTCAAACTTAATTTGGCTGGGCCTCTTCGGCATGATAACCCATTAAAATAACCGGAGCTTGCGGGGCTCACGTTCTGACCATTTCCGACATAAAATGGCTGTCGGAGTCCTACGATCTCAATTTGCATATTGAGATGGGCCTATCAGGCAGATGCTTTGGGTCCCCAGTGGTAGGCTCGTTCCAAAATGGTGCTGGTCCCATCACCGGGGTTACAGCTACTGAACCCGTTTAGCGAATCATTAACGCCAGGCAAAACAATTTAAAAGTGACCCCACTGACTTTACACCTCAAAACTGTTTGAATAATTTTCTACAAATGGTTGCCCAGGGATAGACTTTGTAGCAACCCACAGCACAAGAGGTCACTAAGAATTTACAGCAGTGACTGATAATTGGACAGAGCTCTCAATGCATTGCCTCTGTTCTATCTTGACACCATTTTTATTCACAAAAGTAAGGCAACCATTCTGGTAATCGCTACTGGCCAATAAAAGCTTGGACCTTTGACCTCCTTGAACTGTGTATCAATCCAATTAAATTTCATGAAATCATGATCTCTGCACCAACAGTAGGCCAAATAGTGCAGAGCAATTTCTGCATCTTTCTAAGCAAGCATGGCTTCTTACACTTAGTTGACCTTGAAGACTTACAATGATGAATGGAATTCATCTTTTGGTAGACAGACAGTAAGAAATTATAATGCGATTCTGTGTTGTGTATCGTGTCATATCTACAAATGTTGTTAGATTAGGAACACGGTGCGCATGTAGCTTTAACTTTATACACAGAACCAGGAGCCTGTTTGTTTCGTATGAGAGCAAAGTCCTAGGTAAAGCTGTCACTAAAGGGTTGGTGAATAGTTCCTTATTTTAGTCCCTAGCAGGACCAGAACGATGAAGTAAAGTTGGAGCTCATTCTTTTTATGCCATACCGACTTTATCAGCCATTGTGTGAAGGGTTTATCTCTGTACTAGCTGCAAGGCAGCTGCCTGGAGCAACTTGCATGTTTTGTCCCAAGTATTATCAACTTGGGTTGATAGTTCAGGATGGCAGTCACTTTGGCAACACAGGAGAGGTTTTCTCTGTTTTCCATTTGCAGCAAAATCATAAATATAGGGCTGAAAATTGTGGTCGGAGGCTTCCTTTGTACAAATGCCTCTGACCCCCAAAAAATCTATGAAACTACCCGTTGGTCCTGGAAAACATAAGATTCCGGTCGGAGGCCTTCATTCGCTACGCAGCGCACAGGAAGATGTCTTCCATGTACGAGCGCATCTGTTGGGGCACGCGGGCCTGGACCACCAATCACTATCTAGTATGCTCATTGATAATAATGGGAACTTGGTTTGTACGAGCCCCCATTACTATCAATGAGAATAAGCCCCTAAAACAAGAAACACAGCACAATAAATTTTAAAAAAGCACGTCATATATTTAAAATTAATTGAAATTAAATGTTTTAGAAAAAAAATACTTTAGAATTTTTTTTTACTGTATTTTAATAAGGCTAAGAATAAACTTACCTTAATGGACAGTGTTTTTAATATAAAAATGAATGATTAAATTTAATTTTTCTATGTTTTAAAAGTGTTACTCTGGTAAAAGTAAGCTATATGCTTGCTTTTACCAAGCAAATAGCCCAGTCTCTTGTCCTTCCTGCGGGGATGCGGAGGATTTGTCTCAAGAAATTTGACAGATCGGAAAAGTTGGTTCTTGACGCATACACATTGCGTCCCAAGAACCAGCTTTTGCCAAGCCTCGCCGGGTATGTGCACTTTTGTACGGACCCTGCGAGGCCGCAGTTTTCGACCTATAGTCTTTGTACTTGAGTTTATGATTTCACCACAAATAGCAAACATTGCAAATCTTTCCCCATGTGATCCAAATGGCTTTACCAATTAAGTGTTACCATTTATTTCTGTATAATATTGTAGTGATCCCAATCGTCTGAATCATGACTCAACGAGAAAGAATGTTAGATTATCTACTAAAACTGTTCCCTTTCTCATTCAAAATTCTTTGTCAGTCTTCCCTTCCATTCTCTCTCTTGATGAATCATTGGGTGGTACTTTGCTCATGATGTCATTCAATATCTCTGCTGCCCTCTTTGATCAAAGAAGTCAGGGCAAGGTCAGATGTCCAGTGAAGAAGCAGAAGACCATCTGATTAGTTGACAGCACATCAATGGAAACGTCTTGGTGTTCCTTGGTGATTCCCTTTCACTCCATCCCCCATACTTGATAGAAAATTCCAATTATATTTAGGCGTTGATTTCTTTGACAGAATAAGAAGAACTATACCTACAGTAAGTAATGTGATGTTTTACAGTAATTATATCGAGTTCAGAGTGGAAAGTTTGGAGAGGAAATCACGTTTCAGCAATTAATGTTTCAACTTCAAAAAACGTTTTTGACCTCCAGAATGCACACAAATGTTGCTTTAAGGTTTAGTTACAAACTTCAAGTCCAAACCAGTTGAGTCGGCAACTTTGAGCCTCTCAGTCTTTCTTCTTACATTTTCCTGTGGGATTTTGTTTTACTTCAATAAAGAATAAGTAAACAGATTAACAGAGGTATCAGTAACATTTAGAAGATTTATTCGTGCAGAATAAATAAATCAGCTGCGATCGTAATTGATTCATTTTACATGCATTTATAATCCTATGCAACGCATTGCATTGTCATTTCAGTTTTTGTTCTATCCCAGGTGTTAGTGCTGCCCAGCCCTGTGTATCGATCCTTCTCCGACTGCTTGAATCCCAGCTTTATTATGGCTGGTGCAGTGGTTAGGCAACAGAAGACACAATTCAGTAGGGCATGTTTATCTTTTCCTCTTGATTCACTTCTCCTTCCATAATTTGTAACAGTGTGACCTGACATTGGAGAAGTTCATTTTTAGATTGAAAGGATCCAATCAGGCAGCTAGATTTTTTTAAATGTTTGATTCAAAAGATTTGACTTCATAGCTATTAGGGGTACTGAAGTTGTATGTTCAGCCATGAACTCATTGAATGGCGGTGCAGGCTCGAAGGGCCGAATGGCCTACTCCTGCACCTATTTTCTATGTTTCTATGTTTCTAAAATCCATAGGCAAATAGCTAGGTTCAATGGCAGGAAGTATTACTCTTCACAGGCAGTCATTGCCCTCTAAACAAAATCATCATCATAGGCAGTCCCTCGAAATCAAGGAAGACGTGCTTCCACTGTAAAAGTGAATTCTCAGGTGACTGTATAGTCCAATGTGGGAATTACGGTCTCTGTCACAGATGGAACAGACAGTGGTTGAAAGAAAGGGTGGGTAGGGAGTCTGGTTTGCCGCACTCTCCTTCCGCTGTCTGCGCTTGGTTTCTGCATGCTCTTGGCGACGAGACTCAAGGTGCTCAGCGCCCTCCCAGATGCTCTTCCTCCACTTAGGGCAGTCTTGTGCCAGGGATTCCTCAGGTGCCGGTGGGGATGTTGCACTTTATCAAGGAGGCTTTGAGGGTGTCCTTGAAATGTTTCCTCTGCCCATCTGGGGCTCGCTTGTCGTGTAGGAGTTCCGAGCAGAGCGCTTGCTTTAGGAGTCTTGTGTCGGGCATGCAGATGATGTGGCCCACCCAACGGAGCTGGTCGCGTGTGGTCAGTGCTTCGATGCTGGGGATGTTGGCCTGATCGAGACCACTGATATTGGTGCATCTATCCTCCCAGGGGATTTGCAAGATCTTGCCGAGATATCGTTGGTGGTATTTGTCCAGTACTTTGAGCTGTCTACTGTATATGGTCCACGTCTCTGAGCCATATGGGAGGGCGGGTATCACTACAGCCCTGTAGACCATAAGTTTGGTGCCAGATTTGAGGTCCTGGTCTTCAAACACTCTCTTCCTCAGACGACCGAAGGCTGCGCTGGCAAACTGGAGGCGGTGTTGGACCTCGTCGTCGATGTCTGTCCTTGCTGATAGTCGGCTCCCGAGGTATGGAAAATGGTCCATGTTGTCCAAGGCTGCAGTTGGCGGGGTCAGGTTGGTGGAGGACAAAATACTGAAATGTTGTCAGCATGGAGTTGTTACAGTCCTTTAATAGGAGACTTAACAAGTACACAAGAGAAGAGGACATTTCCCGTTACAGAGTTTCAACTAAGATTTAGTTGTGATTGCTTGAGTACTTTGGGGAGTCCTAGAGCAATTTCAGAGTTTTTCCTGAATTGGCCACAGGTTTTTGCCTCTCCCAGTAGATTGTTTCACTGAGGGTAAGTGAATACTGTGCACGGTTACACTATCCATTGATGGGGCAGGCTTGGTGAACCTGCAGGTCTTTTCTTGCCCTTTTTGTATTTCAATATTGTTCGTATGTATGTCTGTATATCCTATCAGAATTCCACAAATCTGCTACATTAACTTGTTACAGGCTGACTCCAGCTTTCCGTGCATCCTCCTTCCCTTCTCCCAACTATTGGCCACAGAACCCTGAGTCTTTTCAGCCATTCTTTCTGAAAGTCTCTCCCTTGATCCATTGGCTGTTCTACTTTATTGTCTCCTTGGAAAACACTCTCAAAAACCATCTTTTCAACCTCGCCCTCAGTCGCTTCTTCTAAATACACTCCTTTGGCTCAGCATCTGTTCCTGTTACTATTTCTCTGTAATGCACCTGGGAATGTCATGTACATGAAATGCACTATATAAATGCAAATCAGCGCTATTTGTCATGTAATGGTCTAGATGTGTACTGACAAGTTATCCATTCTAAACAATCCTGTATAAGTAGATTTGGGAATAAAGGTAGTTTTTTTTAAATGAGTGGGAGTCGATGGACAATGTCTTTATATTTGATTACTCATTCCAGCTAATAAAGAATGTGGCTCTTTGGATATCAATTTCTATTTGTTGAGTACTGTAAAGTACAGGTTGTACCTCTCCAGTCCTGCACCCATGGAATCTGACCGGTGCCGGACCAGAGAGTTTTCCGGACCACAGTATGTCATGCCGACTCTAGACTTACCGGGTCCTGATGACAGCGCTCGGGTTCCTGTACGCTTCCATCATGCTCCAGCTGCAAAACTTGGGCCTTTCTCCCTCTCCGCACCGACCCCCCGACCTAGGAGGGAACGCCGGAGGCAGCACGGAGAAGTGGAGCAGCCAGCCCCAGGACATAGCACGGGACGGCAACCCTGCCGGAAATGATGCCGGACCAGGAATGTTTCCGGACTAAAGAGTCCCGGATTGGAGAGGTACAACCTGTAGTTTATAAGGCACACAAAGGAGTTCTGTGCAAACCACATTCCTAGCACATGAACTGTATATACTATAATATTTGCATATACACCCTACACACACACAATGTCCTCCTTTCTGTAAAAGGTACCAGTTAGAATGCACAGTTCTATATATTCCTCACCCTCACACATACACACTCTACTTTTGGAGCACAGCATAAAAATATTATAAATCAGCAAATCTTTCAATAACACTAACGAATCTCCTGTGATGTTGCTCACTGAGTTACACTGTTGCAAGAAAGTGAGGTTGGAGTCTTGTTTCAGCTGAAAGGATTGGGAAGTAGTTTGAGAGAGATATATTCTGAGATCGTGAAGTAAGTACTTTTTCATTGGTTCCTGGAAAATAAAGCAAATGGTGCTTTCCTTACACAAGAAAAATACATTTGTTCCTCAAATATATCACAGTTACATAAGTAAGTGAACCTGTTTCTTCATGAGAGTTCCATGAACTCTCCGTGAACTCAATCTTAGGCTTATCAGAGAGGCATAGGCCTCAAATGGAAAAGGTTAAACACTTTTAAACACAAAATGTTGCCAAATAACTAAGTTTAATCACTTTCTTGTAATTTATGTAACTTTTTATGGCCCGGAATTTCCTCAGGGCTGTTCCCACCACTCTAACCTTGATAAAAATGCAGCAGAAAACTCACTTAGCGCATAAACAGGGTTTCCACCACACTTCTGGCAGAATTACGGCAGGGGGGCAGCAGCAGATCCGAGGAAAGTTCTGTCCTATATCTATTATGCTACAAACCTCAAATTTACACGCATTTTGAAGTGGTTTGTGAGCATAATTTGAGCAAATTTATTGGGGTGCATTCTGGGATGGGAACTGTTTCTGTCGGTTTTTTGACCTGCAATGACTTTGTTGGCCCTTCCCTCTGTATGTTCGCCAAAGCTGCTGGGAGAGCATTAGACTATATGTTAGTGAGGAAGACTGGCATTGGAGTGCCCAGAACACAAGACTTGCACCCACAGTGCACCAAGATAATAAATAATGAGCCTGAAATTCCGGTGTCCCAGGCCCAAACAAAGTTTCTACGGACCTGGGAAGGCATCGGAAAAGCTGGTTTTGAGCGTGCAATGCGCATGCGCTGAAAACCGGCTTTTCCGATCTGTCAAGCTGGATTGGGAATGAGGACACTTGCAAGGGCAAGATTTCTGATATTTACGCATATCTTGCCCAGCAAATGTCCTCAAAAATCTTGCGCCTGAAAAAGCAGGTGTATAGCCTACTTTTGCAGGCGCAAGTGTTTAAAAACATTCATAAACATTAAAATTAAATTAAATAAACACCTATGAAAACATATTTTACTGTTTAAAAACCCTCCCCATTACGGTAAGTTTATTTTAAGACATAATTAAAAAATCTTATAAAAAAATATATTTTCCTGACTTTTTTTTTTAAAGAACTTTAATTTAAATGAATCTTAAATATGTAGTGTATTTTTCTATTTTTTATTAGTGTTTTGTGTGTTTGGGGGGGGGGTTTCTCATTCATGATAATGGGAACTCCAACTTACAGGGTTCCCATTATTATGAATGAGAAAATACTGTACCTTGATTGGCTGCCCAGAGCCATGTGACTCCAGCTCCAGCACACACACGTCCCAACGTGTATGCGCTCCGATGCGTAGGGAGTGAAGGCCTCAGGATCAGAAGCTCAAGCGGGCGCAGCACCTACAGGTCAGTGCGCATTTTTTTTTCCTTTTTTCAGTAGTTTGCCCACAGGAAGATCTCGATTGGGATTTCTGGCCCACTGAGTTAAAAGAGACATACCTATTGCCAGAAGTGCTTTATTTTGCAGCCTGAGAAACTGTGAGGAGTGATTTCTGGAATTAAAAATTACTTTTTGGATAGTTTGTTTTGGGATTTTCACCTGGATAGAGCTCTGACAACCTGAGGGGCCTTTTAGACCACTGGGGTATTTTCCATCCCCCACTAAGTAAGAGGCTCTGAGGCATACTTACAGGATTTGTCACTTACACCATTTTCAGTAGAGCTCGTTCAATTTGGCATGGATACAAGGCAATAGCATCATGATAGAGCCAAACAGTTTTAGCAAGTTGCTGGATTTCCTAGAAGAGCAGGGTTCAATTGATGGCACTCACGTAGCATTTCGAGCTCCTACAGTAAACCCCTTAAACTTTATGAATAGAAAGACTTACTCTCTATGAATGTACAGATTGTGTGCGACCAGATGCAAAGAATTCTGCATGTCAATGCCAGATTTTCTGGAAGTTACCATGACGTATTAGTCCTCATGAATTCTGCCCTCCCTGATCTCTTCAGAGAAGAATCTGAAGTAACCGATGACTTGTGGGGAGTAAGCATGCCCCCTCACTGCCATGAAATATGACACCGCCACAAGTTGCAAGAACAGCAGCTGAGGAGTGCTACGACGAGATGCATGCAACTATAAGAGTTGCAATGGAGAGACTTATAGAGTTCTTAAAGGGATATTTTTGCTACCTACATTCGTACTTTTCTTTGCTCAAATTATTTTGCATATCAAGCATGACATCTGAGGTTTGACCCAAGTGAACCTGCACTAAATACAAGACTGTACACTATAGGGCGCAATTTACCAAACTCTGGTCCCAGCGTGGAGATCCTCGCTCAACAGGAAAGTAAATTGGAGAATCAGGAGTGTAGATCAGTGAGCCAAATTCATAGCACTCCTGATTTTCTGATGATTAATTTCAGTGACCAGAAAATTGGGAGTCAGGAGTGCTGACATCTGCATATCACATGAGGCCAGGAGCAAAATATATCCTTGTACTTCTTGTAGATTATCTTAACTGCTACATTAATCTGTCCATTACACTGCTAACAGTGAAATGTTACAATGATGAAATAAAAGAATGAGATGCACAGTACGGTATATTACAGTACAACCATTCCTCAGGAAGAAAGCTAAGGATCTCTGCATTGTCACTGTGTGAATGGAATAACATGAATACTGGCCCTCAGCAGAACACTCTTAGGCAAAATACTCTGATGATTTCTGCGGAAAGTCACTTCACTGCAATTAGAGTCTGATTCAGATGCAATGAGTGGTTTCTCAGACCTCCCAGTCTTTGCTTGGGCTTTTCTGGATACAGATCTCCTCTCCTCTTCCTCGCTAGAGATTCACTCACATGTACTTGTTCTCATTTCTCATGCAGTGAATGTATGCAGATCTTAAGATATCCAGGTTTCTCACAACCTCCTCATGGAAATATCTTATTTATTGCTGAATCTAGAGGCTGATGATCGAGAAGAACACGTCTGTGTTTCACAACTAGTGTTGTGTTTGTTCACGGCAGAACAATTGTGGGCTTTCAAAGAGTTCCATAGTAAGAGTGCTACTGGATTAAATAAGAGCAAGAGTTCTTCAACTTCAAACAGGTCTATAGGTATATTTTCATGTTCTACTCAACAATGGCAGCAGAGAGTAAATTTTATCATAATAGTCTTCCATTTAAAAATAATAATTGGCTTCAATTAATTGCTGTTAGGCATGCATATTGGAATCATGGTGAAATTGGTCTGTTTGTAATCTGTTGGTACCACCTGTATAGATTGCTCCTTCCACTGCAGAGGATCTCTATTCCAATGCGATAAAACTCATTCAGAACATTTCCTACTTGTGCAGAGTTCTGAAGATTTACAGCTTCCATGTTCCTTTACCCAAAGTCCCAGAAGCTGTCAGCATCTCCTAATGGTCATGTAACAGTGCTCGGTCTGTATTGTTTAGATATGTACATTGGGCTAGCTCTTTCTCTAAACATTAAATACCCACATTGGGCTGCCACTGAAACCTGTGAAGTTTATCTCCATGACATACACTGTAGATCATAGTCAAGTTTTGATAAGTGTAGATAAGAACAGAAAAAGCTGGAAATACTCTAGCTCAGGCAGCATCTGTGGACAGAGAAACTGAGTTAATGTTTCAGGTCGGTGACCTTTTGTCAGCTCTGACGAACGGTCATCGACCTGAAACGTTAACTCTGTTTCTCTCTCCATAGATGCCGCCTGGCCTGCTGAGCATTTCCAGCATTTTCTGATTTTTTTTTTTCAGATTCCATCATCCGCAGTGCTTTGCTTTTGTATTAGTGTTTGATAGTGCAGACATTTATTTTATTTCAAGCCACTTTCTTCGATGAGCTTTCTTTATGGAATGGTATGTGAGGATTTTGACCTCCTTTTACCAGTCTTGCACATTAGACTTATTCACATTGAACTTTCATGCTGATGTTCTGGACCTCTTCTCATCATTATCTTGTATAAACTTCACCTAAAGGCAGCAGAGTACCTGTAGCTCCTTTTGCTGAACCATTTCAATTCAAATGATATTTGAAGTTTGGTTTGTAGTAATGCACCTCCATTCTGCAATCCTACTCTCTTCACGTATCTTTCCGTTTCCTCACATCGTGATCCAGAGATGACTTTGATATATCCCGATTGGCAGGCATTAAAATGGGCTTGTGCTATGTGGAAACATGTGTTATTCTGAAACTACCTTTTGAGATTTTAATCAATGCTGTATACAGTGTACAGTCCCGTGTAATGCACACCTAAATTTTGGACCCATCTTACCTTCAAATTGCTTTGAAAATATGCAGAAACGTGTGGCATTATAAGCTAAGAATTGTAATCTCAATATGCAGACATTACTTACTTTATGTCAAATTACCTCAAAATATATATCGAGAATTGCAATTTTAGTATTCTTAAAAAAAATAAACAAGCTGAAATTCCAATCTGTGCTCAGTTTTTAAACCGTTCTTGTGCCTTCTTAGATTTCCCCTGTACAAAAATTACTTTCCAGCTGAGAGACTGAATAAATGACCCATTCTCAAGTCTCTCCTTGTGTGACTACAATCTAAACACCAGATAACCTGGGCCCAGTTGGCTTCTCGATGGGTTTTATACTACTTCCCCGAATCAAATACTCAGACATTCCTAAGGCTTTAATACTATTTGGCATTGTGCTTTTTCTTTCGCTGCCAAATTCCTTGGGGCTAATGTTTCTTTATTAATGCCATTCATTCAAAATACTCAGTTTTGTTGAGAACTGACAGAGTTCACCACTGCCTTGCCATCCTGCCCCCTCTTAAGATTTTAATCATGCCGCAGGTGCCAGTGAAGTGTTAAATCATCACAAAAATTAACTTTGTATTAGATTTAATGATTACAGTGATGGTAATGTGAATATTGAGCAGCTCTTTATAAAACATTCAAAATGCCTCTGTTGTTACCCGACGAGGCTGCACACATCGGCCCCAAGTTTCCACATGATTTGCTCCTGATTTTTAGGAGCAACTGGTGTAGAACAGAGTATCTTAGAAATCGGAATTCTCATCATTTAGTTTGCTCCAGTTCTAGACAGTTAGAACAGTTTCACTTTGGAACAGAATTTATTTTTCAAAAGGGGGTGTGTCCGGCCACTTACGCCTGTTTTCAAAGTTTCGTCAGTGAAAACTTACTCCAAACTAACTTAGAATGGAGTAAGTGAAGATTTTTGTACGCTTGAAAAAACCTTGTCCACACTTTAGAAAATCAGGCGTAGGTTACAAATCAGGCGTAGGGAATGGTGGGGGGGGGGTGGTATTTAAAGGGAAATTTACAAACATTAAACACTTCAGTTTTACAAATAAAGAGCCATCATCAATAATAAATGATAAATACATCAATAAATCAATCAAAAAAAATTAATAAGAATTTTTTTTTTTAAATCAATAAATAAAACATTTTCTACTTACCGACTGCAGCACCGGGAGCCCTCCAACAGCATGCTGGGATGCCCCCCTCAGTGTGTCTCTGTCAGTGTCTCTATCTCTCTGTCTGTCTGTGTGTCTCTCATTCTCTGTCTGTCAGTGTCTGTGTTTCTGACAGCGAGGGAAGGGGGAGAAGGGGGGTAGAGGGAGAGAGGGGGGGAGCAGAGGGGGAGAAGGGGGAGGGATGGGGGAGAAGGGGATAAAGGAGAGAAGGGGGAGAAAGGAGAGAAGGGGGAGAAAGGAGATGGGGGGAAAGGGGAGATGGGGGGGAAAGGGGAGATGGGGGGGGGAAAGGGGAGATGGGGGGGAAAGGGGAGATGGGGGGGGAAAGGGGAGATGGGGGGGGAAGGAGATTGGGGGGGGGGAAGGAGATTGGGGGGGGTGGGGGGGAAGGAGAAGGGGAAGGAGAAGGGGGAGGGAGGCTGAACGGGCCGGGCCGGGCCGGGCCCGTCCCCAGCACCAGATTTACAGGTAGGTGGCGTTGGGTCGGGTCGGGGGGGGGGGCGTGGTGGGAGGGAGGTCAGTTCGGTTCGGGTTGGGGGGGAGGGAGGGGGAGGGAGGGGGGAGGGAGGTCGGGTCCGGTCCGGGGGGGGGGGGGGTGTCGGGTCTGGTCCGGGGGGGGGGGGGGTGTCGGGTCCGGTCCGGGGCGGGGGGGGGAGTGCGGGTGTCGGGTCCGGTCCGGGGGGGGGGCAGGGCGGGTGTGTCGGGTCTGGTCCGGAGGTGGTGGTGGGGGGGGGGCATCGGGTCCGGTCTGGGGGCGGGAGGGGGGAGCGGGTGTCGGGTCCGGGGGCGGGAGGGGGGAGCGGGTGTCGGGTCCGGTTCGGGGGCGGGAAGCGGGAGTCGAGTCTGGTCGGGAGGAAGCAGGAGCTGACCGTGGGAGGAGCTTATTCACGCAGCCCCAGTGAGGCCATTCGGCCAGGGCTAGGGGCTGCGTGCTTCGGGCCCCTCCCACACAGTTTCGGGCGCCTGGAGCTACTGCACTTGCACGCCCACTGTAGCGCGCATGTGCAGAGGTCCCGGCACTGTTTTCAGTGCAGGGACCTAGCTCCGCCCCCTACAGCTCCTGCTGCGCTGCGCCGAGGGCCAGAGGACCTGCAGGGAGGTGGAGAATCTGGAGGGTTTTTTTAGGCGCACTTTGTGGCGCGAAAAATGGGCATCCAGGTCGGGACTGCGACGTTCTAGGCGCGGCTCGAAACTTGGGCCCATCTTGTGTACTTCAACTTTGCTCCCAGCTTGTAAGAGATAGTACCATAAGAAGCCTGACTATGGTCTGGCACGAACCCAACTTTTTGTAAAAGCATTCAACAAATTATTTGTAACTGGTTCTAACTTAGCACATTTGAAAGGTGTCAGATTCTTCTTGTAACCAAACCTATGTTAAAACAAGCTGGCACGATGCCAGACCATAGCAAGATCTATATGATGCTGCCATCACCTCCTCCATTGTAGCTGTAAGGAATCAATGTTGTTTCAATATCATTGTGGATTCAGATAGGTGGAATGAAGAAGAGCTCAAAGTGGTGTTTTTATTTAAAAGTATGAAATGCTTGGGACTTTTTTACTTTTACTTTTTGTTCATTTGATTTATGTTGTTGCACAAACTGTACAATGCTAATGTGATCATCATAAATCGAATCTGTATCATTTAGATTTTGATCATTTTTCCTTACATAAGTAACTGGCCTGTGTGTATGTTGTATGTGAGCCGTCAACCTATGTACCCTTAGTGAAGCAGAGACTGAAGGCCATAGATACATGTCTGATTCCTTGTAGATGGTTAGGGAAACATGCTGATACTTGTAAATTTACATCACTTACAAAAAACTTAAAATGTGAGAACAGTTACAACAGTAAAACAATAATAACCAGCAGCAGCAAAGAAAGGCTGCACCCATCTCTCCTCCACCTTATTCTAAGACCACCTGCTGCGTTTGGTCTTGTTGACTCCGCCCCTGCCCCTCAGGCGCAGCGTTTCTCGGGTTGGTACCAAGCTTATTCTTTCGAGCATCTCGGGTAATGCGCACTTCTTGATGGGGGGAGTGGGCAAGCGGTAATGTGGAAGGCCTGACTTGGGCCTCTTCAGGGGCTGGTCTGGGGATTGGATTGGAAGTGGCAATTGATTCTGTCAATGGCCATGGGGTCTGGGTGTGTTCCCTTATTGCAGCAGCTAGCTCCAACATTCCCTCCCTCAAGTGCCCTGACAGTATCTGAACTACCTGCAACATTCCTTCCCTCATGTGCCCGGACAGTGTTCCCATTTCTCGTGAGAGTGTTGTTACTTCTCCAGACAATCCCAATACCTCATCACCCATCCCACTGATGGTGTCCAGGAGTGATTGCATAAGGTCAATCCTCTCCGTACTCATTGCCATCATCTGAGCCACATCTGTTAGATCCAGCACCTCAGGAGAGCGCTGTCGAGCTCTCCTTCCACTCCTCACCCTGGGTGTGGCTCACTGCATCCCACTGCGACCCGCAGCCTCGGAAGGTGGGGCCCTGGGTGTGCCTTGCTGCATCCCACTGGGACCCGCAGCCTCGGAAGGTGGGGCCCTGGGTGTGCCTTGCTGCATCCCACTGGGACCCGCAGCCTCGGACGGTGGGGCCCTGGGTGTGCCTCGCTGCATCCCACTGGAAGCCACAGCCTTGGATGGTGGGGTCATGGGTATGGCTCTCTGCATACCACTGGAACCCGCAGCCTCAGACGGTGGGGCCCTGGGTGTGCCTTGCTGCCACGGGAACCTCCAGCCTCGGACTGAGAGAAACCATCGAATGTCCCAACACTCGTACCACTCAGGAAAGGGTCTGGCACCTCAATAGACAGCGCCTGCACCTCCTCCAGAGTGAGTACAAGAATGGGGGCTTCATCCTCCCCTCCCCCTCACACCCCATGCTCTTGGTCTGGAAGGTGGGATTAGAAGATGTTTTCCTCTTCAGACTCGTCCACGTCTGAATCCTCTTCTGCATCGGCTTCAGCCTCGTCAGGGTTGGCCTCAAGTTCTGCAAAATATAACAGAACAGACCAATGGTTTGCAGCAGAGGAGGGGGCAGGGTGGCATGAGTAGGCTCACACAGCGCAGGCAGTAGGCTCTTTGGCACGATGAATGATAGCACATTGCATCAACCGAAGCGTAGCTGACGGAGACATCCCCATGAACCCAAGCATGGTTAGCTCGCGTAGCCAAAGCCAGACTGTGGAATTTGCAGGACTTACCCTCTCCCTCGAGTGTGGGCCCAGCTTGTGCAGTGGTGGTTACTTTTCTCCAGGCAGGACCCATCAAAGCAGCGACCCTATCTTCTAAGTATGTCAGTGAGTGCAGATTTGTCGGACCTCCTCCTGTTCGATTTTTTTCCCTTTTGTTGTGTGTCACCTGTCATGTATGTATGCCTGGGTTTACTAGCCACCAGGTGGCGCCACGGTCGGAGGTTATTGGGCTGTGCGCATATGTGTGCGGCCCAGGTATAAAAGGCCAGCCATTTTGTAATGTAATCACTTTGGGGCCCTAATAAAGTAGAGCCAGGTTTGTACCTGTTTGGAGTTTACAGTATTCAGTCTATTGAGTTATTGCATACATAACATTTGGCGACGAGGTAACAAGAACCTTTGCATGCAAAAATGAGCACAATTGGAATTCTGGAGCGATTCGCGGAGGGAGAAGATTGGGCAGACATTGTAGCCTGTTTGAACCAGTACTTCGTGGCCAACAAAATGGAGAAAGAGGCAGATGCAGTTTGGCGCCGGGCGGTCCTCCTCACGGTTTGCGGTCCGAAAATCTGTGTACTCATAAAGGATCTCCTCTCACCCTTAAGTCCAATGGACAAGGACTATGAAACATTATGTGCTCTTGTACGTGACCATCTCAAACCAGATAAAGGCATATCAAGATAACGATTCTATACGCACGTTCGTTCTGAGGGCCAGGATGTATCGGAATTCGTTGTCGACCTTAGACGTCTAGCTGGACCGTGTAAGTTTGAAACTGCGTTGGCAGACATGCTGTGGGACTTGTTTGTAATTGGCATCAACCACGAGGTGATCCTCCGTAAGCTACTGGCGGCGGAGACACTGGATTTGAGCAAGGCCATAACAATTGCCCAATCATGCATGACGACGGACAAAAACTTAAAGCAGATATCATTGAAAAATTGGAACTCGGCAAGTATTGTAAACAAGATAGTATCGTCATTTGGCAGAGCTGCATGTGGCAGGGCCTACCCGACTGTATACATGAAACCTGTGGCTGCTCAATGTCCGCCAACGGGAATGAATCCGATATCATCATGTTGGCATTGTGGGGGAAATCATCAGCATCATCAGTGTCAGTTTAAACAGTATATTTGTAAAGGCTGTTCGAGAGCGGGGCATCTCCAGCGCATGTGTCCGCAACTGAGCAAGCGTGCTGCGACATACCACGTGGAGGATGATGACCAGTCTAGCGCGGATCCGGATATGCAATCCGAGATACCAGAGGAGGAAGTGTATGGACTGTATTCGTTCCTAACAAAGAGCCAACCGATAATGATTAATGTAAAACTTAATGGTGTGCCGGTATCGATGGAATTGGACACGCGTGCGAGTCAATCAATAATGAGCCAGAGGTGATTCGACAGGCTGTGAGATACTAAGGTTGTGAGGCCTAAGCTGAGTCCAGTCAATGCCAAATTGCGTACGTACACTAAAGAACTCATAACGATGATTGGCAGTGCAGTAGTCAAGGTGTCGTATGATGATGGTGCAGTTCACGATTTACCGTTATGGATTGTCCCAGGCAATGGTCCAACGTTGTTCGGCAGTAACTGGTTAGAAAAAATGAAATGGAACTGGAACGAGATCGAAGTATTGTCGTCGGAGGAGGATACTCCATGTGCTCAAGTGCAGAGCAAGTTCCCCTTGCTGTTTAGCTCCCGTGAAATTGCCGATGCCTGGTTCAATGTGCAGATTCACGTAGACTCGGATGCAAGACCCGTCCATCATAAAGCTCAGGCACTTCTGTACATGATGAGGGAGAAGGTCGAAATCGAACTGGACAGACGCCAGCGTGAAGGGATCATATCACCGGTCAAATTTAACGAATGGGCCAGCCCCATTGTTCCCGTGTTGAAGAGTGATGGCACAGTCAGGATTTGTGGAGACTACAAGGTTACGATCAACCGAATTTCAAAACAGGATCAATACCCATTGCCAAAGGCTGATGACCTGTTTGCAAAGCTAGCCCGGGGGAAGTCGTTCACAAAACTGGATCCGACATCGGCCTACATGACACATGAGTTGGTCGTCACGTCGAAGAAACTTACGTGCATCAACACTCAAAGGACTGTTTATCTACAACAGGTGCCCTTTTGGAATTCGCTCAGCTGTAGCCATATTTCAGAGGAACATGGATGAGTCCACTGAAGACTGTCCCCAGAACCGTCATGTTCCAAGATGACATAATGGTCACAGATTGTGACGCCGCCGAACATCTGAATAACCTAGAAGAGGTTCTACATGATCTGGACAAAGTGGGACTCAGACTGAAACGCTTGAAGTCCGTCTTCATGGCACCGGAAGTTGAATTCCTGAGGAGGAAAATTGCTGCTGACGGTATCAGGCCTACGGACTCGAAAACCAAGGCCATCGAAAATGCACCCAAGCCTCAGAATGTGACGGAGCTGCGTTTGTTCCGTGGTCTACTCAACTACTTCGGTAATTTCTTACCGAAATTGAGCACATTATTAAAGCCATTGCACATGTGCTAAGAAAAGGCGACAACTGGGTTTGGAATGCGTCTCAAGATAGAGCTTTTGAGAAAGCTACTAATCTGCTTTGCTCTAACAAGCTGCTGGTACATTATGATCTGTGTAAGCATCTAGTATTGGCCTGTGATGCTTCGTCATATGGAGTTGGTTGCATGCTCCAAAAAGCTAAAGAGTTGGGCAAATTACAACCTGTTGGATATGCTTCAAAAAATTTGTCAAAGGCGGAAAGAGCCGACAGCATGGTAGAGAAAGAAGCACTAGCCTGTGTGTATGGGGTTAAAAAGATGCATCAGTACCTGTTTGCTCTTCGGTTTGAACTGGAAACAGATCACAAGCCACTCATTTCATGGTTTTCGGAAAACAAAGATATCAATACCAATGCATCATCCCACATCCAGAGGTGGGCGCTGACATTATCTGCCTATGATTATGTAATTCGCCATAGACCCGGCACTGAGAATTGTGCCGATGCATTGAACCGTCTGCCTTTGCCCACACCGGAGATGGAGACGCCACAACCGGCAGACCTACTGTTAGTCATGGATGCTTTTGAAAGTGAAGGAACCCCTGTCACGGCCCAACAAGTTAAGACCTGGATCAGCCAGGACCCGATATTATCGGTTCTGAAACATTGTATCCTTAGTGGTGATTGATCTGCCATACCCAAGCAAATGTGTGAGGAGACCAAACCTTACATCCGTCGCAATCAGATTGTATAATCAGATGTGGAGTAATCATGTTGTTCTGCCCAAGAAATGCAGAGAGAAATACGCATCCCGGTATTGTCATGATGAAAGCCATTGCCAGGTCTCATGTATGATGGCCTGGAATTTACTCTGATCTGGAATCATGTGTGCATCAGTGCAACATTTGCATGCAGCTCAGCAAAGCACCAGCGGAATCACCGCTGAGACTGTGGTCGTGGCCATCTAAACCATGGTCCAGGATCCACATTGACTTTGCAGGTCCCTTCCTGCGAAAGATGTTCTTAGTTGTGGTGGTGCTTATTCCAAGTGGATAGAGTGTACAATCATGTCATCCAGCACATCCACAGCCACCATTTGAGAGCCTTCATGTCATGTTTGCTACGCATGGCCTGCCTGACATCATTGTAAGCGACAATGGATCTTGCTTCACCAGCATGGAGTTTCAAGAGTTCATGAAATTCAATGGTATCAAACATGTGAGATCAGCACCATTCAAACCTGCATCCAATGGACAAGCAGAGCGTGTGGTCAGAGCGGTGGTCCAAACCATCAAGCAGAGTATGAAACGTGTAACTCAAGGTTCACTGCAAACTCGCTTGTCACGCATATTGCTTAGTTACAGGACAAGACCCCATAGGTGAACTATTGATGAAGAAAGGTCTCAAGACCAGGCTCTCTCTTGTCCACCCTGACTTGAATAATCGTGTTGAATACAGATGTCAACGTTAGCAAGGGTATCATGATCGCGCTACTGTGTCACGCGACATTTCTATCAATGATCCTGTATATGTACTGAATTATGGTCAAGGTCCCAAATGGATCGCCGGTACCGTTTCAGCCAAGGAGGGTAACAGAATGTTTATCGTTAAGTTCAAGAATGGACAGACATGCAGGAAACATGTCGATCAGATAAAGCTACGGCACACGGATGAACCGGAACAGTCTGAGGAAGACACAATCAATGACCAACCAACCTACCCTCAGTCATCAGAGGACTCCGCTGTCATCATTGAATCTGGACTATCAATCACTGACATGGTCAATGAATCTGGACTTTCAATCCCTGAAATGGTCATTGCCACTCCCATCAGATCGGCTACCCAGCCCCCTGTCATAACAGACTCAGGACGCTCGTCCAAGGCTGGAGTTGAACTGAGACGTTCAACTCTGGAGCGGAAAGCCCCGGACCATCTCAATTTGTAAAAAGACTGTTACTAATATCTTAAAGGGGGATATTGTCATGTATGTATGCTTGAGTTTACTAAACACCAGGTGGCGCCACTGTCTGAGGTCGTTGAGCTGTGCGTACGTGCGTGCGGCCCAGGTATAAAAGGCCAGCCATCTTCTGATGTAATCTTTTTGGGCCCTAATAAAGTAGAGCCAGTTTTGTACCTGTTCGGAGTTTACAGTATTCAGTCTATTGAGTTATTGCATACACAACACCACCTTCCTCTGCAAAGATGAAAACTTTTTAGAGAGGGTGTCTTTCTGCTGGGTGGGACATACAGATTGTCACATTTACAATTACAATTCCAGTGAATAAATGAAAATATTACTTACCGGTACACTTACTACTTGACCAAGGTTCTGCCACTTCTTTTTGCACCGGCCTCCAGACCTCGGACTGGTCACCATTACACAGTAATCTTCTGCAAGTTGGTTCCAGCGTTTCTTCATTTCTTTTGGTGAAACTTTTATGTTGCCTCTGCTGGTGTCCAGCTCATGCCATCTGGCCTCAATTACAGTAACTAGTGCCTCCACTTCATCCTGTGAGAAATTCTTGGTCCTTGTGTCACGTTGCATCTTGTATTGCAGCTCCGATTTTTCTACTAAGGATTAAAGTTCTCACACACAACTGGCTCTTTAAAAATGGCTGAATGGAGACCTGGAGCTGTACTGGGCATGCGCAATCACGTCAAAAACGTCATTTTCTTTTCGCGCATGTGCAAAAGGGGGATATTGTTTTTTCGACGCTGACATTAAGCTCCACCCCCGAGGCCACAAGACAGGCTGCACAGCGCCAATTTCAAAAATTAGAACGGGGAAACTTGCAAGTTATTTTTTTGGAGTAGTCGGGGTCAGAAAAAAATGGGTATAACTGTTGTAAAATGCCAAAACACGGCATTGGGGAAAATTGTGCCCCGAAAGAGGAACGGTAAGTAGCAAGCAAAAAAATTGAAAAGGGGAAGGAATGAATACCGCATTGTATTTTCAAACCAAACTACTAGGTATAGTTGCAGAATTTACAGAAACGTTTGATGACTTCTACTTTGTGTTCAAAATAATTGTGAATACATGATGAAATATATTGCCGAGAAAAACTATTGTAATGTATTTGAGGCTGCCTGGGTTTGTGCTTTGCTTTGGATGTTTGTCTGCAGGTGGATTTGTTAATAGATTTCAGTCTTTGTTAGTAATTCAAAGGTTAATGTGAATAGGGATTTACCAGATTCTGAAAGAATGGACATAACTCGGAACGTAAGTGGAACCCAGTGAGAAAAGCAAGGCAAATATCATCTATCTATAAGAGCCTAAGTTAATGAAATGTAAACGGCTTCTGCAGCCCTAGAAGTGCTAATGGGTAAACTGCACCTCTGACTTTAAGTTGAGCATTTAGTTAGTTTAGCCCACTTTTTACTTTTTTGTTGACAAAATTCTCATTATTACAGTCTATTAAATCAGAACCAGGAAGCAATTTTCTAATCAGCACTCTGATCTGAGCAGGAGTTCTGCTGCCTTTTATTGCTCGGCCTCTGATTATTGTTCTCTATTCAAAAACACTCAGTTCTAACTGTTGTTATTGAAATCCCAGATAATCTCTCCGGGTCAAAGGACAGTCAACCATGACTGCAGCAGTTAAAAGGTTATGCTGATTCCTGTTGTCAAATATCATTCCTTTTCACTTTCTACACTGTGATCAGTCCCTCCCGTGGCATTTTCCAGCCAGAAAAATACAGGCAGTAGGTGTTTAATCTGACCTTAGAGTCTTAATGCTGCGACTTACTTAAAAGGAACTAATACATATGTGTTTGGGCGAAGTTGCTGAAACTTATTGAATGCTTACTAATTTTTTGCGGTAAAATGTATCATTGATAAATGCCTTCTCCCATTCTTTCCAGCATGTGTGTATTATAATCTCACAATTTGAATTTGCATACCAACCAGATCTTTTTCTTTCAATTATGTTGTGATCAGATTGAAATAACACTAAAATTTAGTGCAATTTGGACTTCAGTTGCTGGAGTTTGGGGGAGGGGCTCAAGGTGAAATGCATTTTGGAGGATTCTTGCTTCCACGGATATAGTACATTGGTGGTATTATATATATCTCAGTCCTTTCAACTGCTACAGCAATTTAAAAGCAGATTTGTATCAAAAGAGAAATCAAATAAACCATCCCTTGGCTGAAACAGTTTTACTTGTTTCACCAGTACAATGTCATAATGAACTGAAATTGAAATTCCTATGTGCACTATTTTTAGCACATGGGTTAACCGATTTGCGTGAGATTCCTGTATACACTATTTTTATAGTCATTAACTGTTTAAAATAATGAAAGGTTAACTTTAGAGCCATTAAAGATAATGCTTGATAGCTGTTTGTAAGAAATATTAAGAAACTGTCTTTAAAGAACTGAAAGAAGGAAGATTTACTTGTCCCCATTGATGGCCTTGAAAGAGATCAAAATGTATTGATTCAACCATTACATTGCATGAGAACTGGCGGTTATGAACACAGAGAATGCAATCTGAGCAAATTGATGAATGTAAAGTGGAATCATCAGCAAAAGAGTGGATAGAGTTCGATGGCGAGTAAAGGAGGTCATCGATATGAAGAAAATACAATGAACCCCAGAAAATGGAAAACGAGTTAGTGGATGACCCAACAACTACAAAACAGATAAAGTGGTTTAAGAGAAAACTAGATGGCTATGAATACAGCTTTGGTGGGAAACTGCATGGTGGTAACTTGTTTTCAAGTATAAAGTGCCAGACTCTGTCAAAGACTTTGGAGCTGTCCAGGGCAATTTAAGGTTATTCTTCAAACTGTTCAAGAGCAGAGTTTCAGAAGTATGCAAGATCACCAGTGGAATGGCCATGTAAAAACCATGCTTGCAATTATCAATTAGACCAGAATCAGTGATAGATTATTTGAGAGTGAAAAAAGCTTGAGAAGGATGAGCCCTAATAGAAAGGGCACAAAGTCAGAATGGGCCTAAGACTGAGCCATCTACCATTTGTGGTCAGGGAAGTACTCCTAATCTATTATACAACCACAACTGTCTGCTTTAGTGATTATTAGCTTTAAACCACAAGCACATAATACTCTCTGCTGCATGTACCTTGTAATCACTATCTCTGAGTCCTCCACCGTGGGAAGGAAAACTGCAAGAGGGGAGAAGATTAACCCTTCTTGCCATGGCAATCTGCATATTTTATAATACTTTACTATAAAGTAACTCACTTCTGACCGTTTTCAGGGTTTCTTTTGCTGACCTACTGCCCTTTTTTCTGTTTCAGGTTTTTTTTTACTTCATGCAGATAGATTTTTGGACTTTAGGGGAAATCAAGGGATATAGCGATCGGGCAGGAAAGTGGAGTTGAGGTCGAAGATCAGCCATGATCTATTGAATGGCGGAGCAGGCTCGAAGGGCTGTATGGCCTACTCCTGCTCCTATTTCTTATCTTGCCTTGTGAATCACAAAACAGGCTCATGAATTGTTAATTCAAGGAGGCTTCTTCTGACCTGAGCCTAATTTACTCCATTCTATCACACTTTTCACAGAAAAATACATCAGGTACATTAGTCTTTTGGATTTTGGCACAAGAACAGGTGGATCCAGGTGTTGTGCTGGTTACATTCAATCATTAGCCTGCCTGCAAAGGACTTCTGACAATAACATGTCACTAGGCCACGAGTCGCCATCTGATCCCACCATGTTATCTTCATCCATTATCCTCATTTTGCCTAGTTTCTTCACAATGACTAATTCCCATACTGAGGCACTCTGAGTTCCATTTGCTCCATCTCAGTATGTGGCCTGTGGATCTGGTCTCGGAGGCTGAGAGAGGAAGCTTGCTTTCATCACCTCCTCATCTGCGTCCATTTCACTCAACAGTCCTTTGATTTTTTTCCCTCTCCTTTTCCATTTCCATGGTCCACCGTTTTTCTCTTCTCAGATTTCTCAGGCCCTGGGTAGAGAGAATCCTTCAATTTCAGTCTGTCGAGCAATACACCAACCGACTTCAGGTGGTGGAATACATTTTTACATCATGTCATATAATATCAGATATATCTAATTTAAAGCAGTACTAAGTGACTGCAGAGTGTGAAATTGGGAGTGCAGGAGGAGAGCTCTGGTCAGACCATGAGCTGAGCACTGAAACCTAAACGAAAAAGTTGCTGAAGTGGGTGGGGAAAAGTAACGCTTTGATTGGAGGATCAGAGAGTACAAGCAGGGAAGCGGATGTATGGAATGTAACAGCATGTGGCAAAAAGCAAGGGCAGGAGGCGAGAAAATATCTGAGCCAAGGGAAAGACTGACTTGAGAAAATTATAGTGCTGCAAATTCAGCTGCCTCAGCTGTCCAGGTTTTGGGGACACTTGGGAAATTTCTGCCTCTGAGGGTAAGCATGTGGGCTGGATGACACTGTTTCGTAGACCAGATCTGACCCACTGGCTATACATTTGACACCCCTGATGTAGCATAATGTATACAGGGATGGATAATGTTAAACATGTGTATAACATAAAAGGGGTCATTGGCAGAGGTCAAAATCAAAAATAAATTTTGAAAGTGCTCATTAACATACTTTGAAAGCATCTAACCATTATGATGCTGTCATTAATGAGGCAAATTGGGTACTGTGGTGCATCTGGACACTGGGCTACGATCAGGATGATTCCAGACTTTAGAAGAATATTCTTGAAAGAATGCTTAATTAACAACTTATTTTCACTGGAGATGAGAAAACTGAGGGGAGACATGATCTGGGTATTTACAATAATGACAGATGTAGATGAGGTAAGTAAGCCAACTATTTATCTTGGACAAGAAGCATAGGACTATAGGATATAAGTACAACATTCACAAGCCCTCAAGCAAGGTTAGTGATCAGTTTTCACATACAAAATAGCTGATATGTGGAAAAAGGACCCAAAGAAGGATCAATTAGTACCTTTGAAAACATCGTTTGAAAAGTGAGATTGAGGAATAGATAGACCCAGATTTTGCTTTAAAAATAACAGTAAGGCTAACAGTGCTCACTGTTACTGTGGAGTAAATCGAACAGCAACTTTCAGAGTCCACACATGCACAGTTAAACACGGAAATCCGGAAGTTGCTGTCCGATTCCCTGCCCCTCCACAAGCTGCGGTCCAAGAGACTCAGCATTGAAATCCATGTAAATGCGTGAAGTTGCTGTACTTACCCACTAGTTACCCATTAAACACGCCAGAAAAAGTTAGGGCTGGTGCATTCATCTGTAAGTGCATTTTTACTGCAGTGATAAGACCTAATTATTGCCAAACAACCTCTTCGGCACTGAAAATTTATGTGTAAAGTTTCACTCCTTCAGAATTTAATTCTTGTTGAATATTTAAAAAAATGTAATACAAAAATGTTACTTTCTCTTTTATTTTTCTCTCTCAATCCCATCTTTCTTTCCCCTTCTTTATTTTGCTTTCTGTACATGAGCAGCGTTACTTCACTGCTGACAGCAAAAGTCGGGCGATTGATATTGACATGACTTAATTTTTTTTCAGGGCCAGTTGGGGAAGGAAATTAGTGCTCCATAGAGTCGGGGATGAATCAGTGATAGTATAATTATATATGAATATTGAATGGAGGTGACGTCCTTGTGTAAATGTTGGGATACATCTGCAAGAAACATCTTTCACTGACCCCGGCAGACTTTCTGGGCTCGAAGGAGGATCCCTGATTCCCATAGCAATGATGGGCACTGCACCACTAAGGGCACATTCTGGGCACTTGCCAGTTGGAGGAGGCAGTTATTCCAGCAGAAGTTGCCCACTTTTGGGGGCGAGGGTGCCACTTCCCTGGAAACATGCCTGAAGTGCACCATCAGCTTCCTATATAAGGGAGCCAAAAAAGATCCCTGAAAAATGTTTCAGTAGGCATACTGCTGTAACTGCTGGTATGCAGTCTGCAGATTTTTGGCCTCATGACTTTTAACTAACGGATTAAACAGCTAGAGTTGGGTGGGAGTCTGGTGGAAATTCGACTCCTATGTATTTTTTTTTTGACTTTTTGCCCTTTTTATGATAACCTTGTTTGCCCACATCATAGCATTTCAAGCAGCTTTACAATCCCATAACAGCCTTCTGTGTTACATTGAGCATTCCTCGAAGAATCCCTCTTACAATAAGGGGTGAGGATGAGGAGGAGTTGCTGGGGAATTGAGCAAAGTCGAAAGAGGTGACACCTGGTGCATCAACATAGCCCGCAATAATTCTTTGACTAACTGCAATATACAATACTTTTAATTAAATATTGTGCTGTATCCATGCATAAGTAGTTCTGACCAAGTGTGCTCACTTACCGAAACCACAGCTTTATAAGAACATAAGAATTAGGAGCAGGAGTAGACCATACGCTCCTCGAGCCTGTGGTCACTCCTGTGGTCGCCGACCTACATTGGTTCCCAGTTAAGTACCGCCTCAATTTCAAAATTCTCATCCTTGTTATCAAGTCCCTCCATGGCCTCTCCCCTCCCTATCTCTGTAATCTCCTCCAGCCCCACAATCTCCCCGAGATGTCTTCACTCATAATTCTGCCCTCTTGAGCATCCCTGATTATAATTGCTCAACCATTGGTGGCCATGCCTTCTGTTGCCTATGCCCCTCTTGAATTCCCTGCCTAAACCTCTTCACCTCTCTACCTCTCTTTCCTATTTCAAGATGCTCCTTAAAACCTACTTCTTTGACCAGGCTTTTGGCCACTTGTCCTAATTTCTCCTTATGTGACCCAGAGTTCAATTTTCTATCTCATAGTACTCCTGTGAAGCACCTTGGGATGTTTCACTACGTTGAAGGTGCTATATAAATACAAGTTGTTGTTGACCTAAATGGCTGACTCTTTATCCCTAGTTCTAGATTCTCCAGCCAGGGGAAACAGCCTCTCGGCATCTACCCTGTCAATCCCCCTCAGAATCTTATATGATTCAATGAGATCACCTCTCATTCTTCCAAACTATAGAGAATATAGGCTCAATCTTTCCTCATAGGACAACCCTCTCATCCCAGGTTTATTGAGAGTGGGAGAATTTTTAATAAGGTTCAAGTGTTTTTTCTTAAATGTCGGATGTCCATACTTTATTGTGAAATAAAAATTCCTATTTGCAAATTCTTGTTCTGTAGAAGCTTATTTTTCTTTACTTCCATGTTTTGCAGGACATTTGGGCTTCCAAGACAGCTTTGTCACATCAGGCGTGTTCAGTGTCAATGAGCTGGTGAGAGTATCACAAAGTAAGTGAAAACATTTTACGTAAACATTAGGCATGATAATAAAGGTGCAGATGAAATTTCAGCTGTAGTTCAAATATCGCAGTTAATGTCATTAAATAATTAAAAATAATCCTAGTTTAAAAAATAGTTGCATTTATTTGCACCAAGGTAATGCTGGCATTCTTTCTTTTGTAAATCATAGATCACTTTAGGTACTGCATACACCATAATCCAGCCATGAGAGTGGATTGACAATTAGTTTTAAGGCCTTCATGAATGCAGCATTGTAAGCATCCTTTCTGAGATGCACGAGACTGAAATTCTCCGCCCATGCCTGAAGGGGTGAAAAAACAAGGACAGAGATTTTGCACCCACTTTGTATTTTAAACACACCTCTCCAGATTTTCTGCCTGCATGTGAATTACACGAGGCTCATACTGCTCCATGGCGTGTCCCCCATTAGAGCCTTTAATTTCATACATTTGGGGCATATGCTTGTTGTACCACAATTTCCAATAGATTGTGCCCGTGGTGTGAAGCCGTTGCAGTGTACCTATAAACCCAGGTACTCGGCTACTGGAAGTACCCTTTGGTCTGCTTAAAGCTGCGCTGCCTGCTCTTTCACGGTGATTTTCGAGACCTTGTTTTTGGCCCATTTTTATTTTCTTTGCTTACTAATATTTCAGTAACATTGTTTGCTTCAGCTGCTAAATTATGTCTGCTTATTCTGTTGTGAATTCACTTTTGCATCCCTTCTAACTTGATAACTTGCCTGAGCGAGGCAACAGCACACTTTGGATAGAATGGACATTTCATAGGAATTTCCTTAGCCCTCAGGGAAAAGGATTTAGAGCTTTTCAGCCAAGAGCAGAGGCAGATTCACCTAGAACAAAGGAGGGCTTAGGATCTACCCGGGGTGGGGGGTTGGGGTTAGGGCACATTTTTTGGGCATGTCAGAGGAGCCGTGTCTGCGCCGCATATATTTCAGCAAGGAGGCTGTCGTGGAACGTTGCCATCTCTTGGAGAGGGACTTCCAAACTTCTTCTATTACTGACATGGCCCTGCCTGCAGAAGATAAAGTTATGACTGTTGATCATTTCTGCAACTGACTTATTTCACGGTGCCATGGATGACATATGTCAGATAAGAATATATGAAAAAGAACATGAAAGAATCAGCTGGTCTATTGAGCCTGTCCCGTGCCAGCCCAGTATGGTGCGACCTCTGCACACATTCAACCTCTTCCCAGTGGAAGGATCCAGCCTCTGCCTTACTCATGTAGCTACAGCGTCGACGTGGCTGATCCAGTTACACTTCTGGTCAGTGGTGACCCCAAAATGGTGATGGTGGTGCCATTGAAGACCAGGGGGAGCTGGCTGGGCTTTGTCTTGTTCAAGATGTTCCTTATCTGGCATTTATGCGGTACAAATGTTACTGCCACTTGCTATCCTACGTCTGGATCTTGCAACAGACTTGCATGTGCTGCTTCATTATCAGAGGATATTGCAAATAGAACTGAACACTGTGGAATTATCAGCAAATTACATTTTTGAAGGTGGGAAGGTCAGTGATGAAGGAGCTGAAGATAGTTCGGCTGAGGACATACAGTAATGTCATGGGGCAGTGATGACTGGGGCCCTGATTGTGCCCCAGAGCCAGAAATGGTTGCACTTGCCTTATCGTAATTTCAAGGCCTATCAGAAAATCGAGCCGTCATTCTTCCAGCACAGGATGTGCCAGACTCCTGGCTCACCTCACACCTCATACAACTCAGTAGAAGAAGCGACAAGAATCAATTCCCAGCAATCAAGAACTGCAGCTGCTGCTTCGAGTGGCATCTGCAGATTTCTGTTGGTGCCCAGGCTCACAGCATGTCGCACAGACCACAAATGGAGAGAGAGCACAAGTACTATGCAAATGAGGAGACCTTGGAAAACCCCAGCAAGATCTCGTCTGCCCACCAGAAACGTAGAATGCGACAGGGCAAATGAGCTTGGCCTGCTGCCGCAGAATTTCATCCCTCGATAAGCAGGAAATCAGGGGTTCAAACCTAACCTTAGTAAACACTGAAGTATAGTGGGCTGGTGTTTGAATATGCTGCATCAATTCAGTACCTTCAGCTAATATTTAACTCAAAGGTCATACCTTGAATAAGTTTACCAAGTTGAAGCTCCAAGCGTTGACACATTCTCAGCGTAAAATACTTTTTTATTCCTTGTTCTTTTAACTCCAGAGGATCATTAAATGTTCATTTTCCTTTTGTGACATCATCTGAACAGGGGTGTTATCTTAAAATTATATTGCTTAGCCACGTACTAAATCTCAATAATAATTTCGGATCGCAGTGCCCTAGTCTTTTACACAATCAGCCCCATTTCAGAACAAAAACACTTCATTCTGATTCAAGAACAAGTTTGATTTCTGACCACTTTCACGATCGTAGCTTTATGTCTCTATTCAGAGCTCCGCGATTCTCATCTCGAGTCCTTTTTTTATTTTAAGCTACAGCACACCCCGTTCATCTAAGGTGACCTTGTGCTCTTTTGTCCTGCAGCCTGTGCCATTAATCACCCTTTAAAAACCTACAGCAATAAACAAAAGCCCCTGAATATGTTCATTGCTTATTCAGCCAAGGTGAGGAGACGACACATCATCCACTTCAATGGCAAACTATTGCACCTGGATTTTGCCAACGAGAATTTCCTAACTGTCAGCTGCATTTTTCACATGAGGACTAGACTCCCTGTTTTTCTCCCCATTCTCTGCTCTTTTGGGAACATACATAGAAAATAGGTGTAGGAGTAGGCCATTCGGCCCTTCGAGTCTGCACCACCATTCAATATGATCATGGCTGATAATGCAACTTCAGTACCCCATTCCTGCTTTCTCTCCGTAACCCCTTGATCCCTTTAGCTGTAAGGGCCACATATAACTCCCTTTTGAATATATCTAATGAACTGGCCTCAACAACTTTCTGCGGTAGAGAATTCCACAGGTTCACAATTCTCTGGGTGAAGAAGTTTCTCCTCATCTCGGTCCTAATTGGCTTACCCCTTATCCTTAGACTGTGACCCCTGCTTCTGGGCTTCCCCAACACTGGGAACATTCTTCCTGCATCTAACCTGTCCAATCCCATCAAAATTTTATATGTTTCTATGAGATCCCCTCTCATTCTTCTCAATTCCAGTAAATATAAGCCTAGTCGATCCAGTCTTTCTTCATATGTCAGTCCTGCCATCCTGGGAATCAGTCTGGTGAACCTTCGCTGCACTCCCTCAATAGCAAGAATGTCCTTCCTCAGATTAGGAGACTAAAACTGTAAACAATATTCAAGGTGTGGCCTCACCAAGGCCCTGTACAACTGCAGTAAGACCTCCCTGCTCCTATACTCAAATCCTCTCACTATGAAGGCCAATATGCCATTTGCCTTCTTCACCGCCTGCTGTACCTGCATGCCAATTTTCAATGACGAGACCCAGATCTCGTTGCACCTCCCCTTTTCCTAATCTGTCACCATTCAGATAATATTCTGCCTTCCTGTTTTTGCCACCAAAGTGGATAACCTCACATTTATCTATATTATACTGCATCTGCCATACATTTGCCCACTCACCTAACCTGTCCAAGTCACCCTGCAGCCTCTTAGCATCCTCCTCACATCTCACACTGTCACCCAGCTTAGTGTCATCTGCAAACTTGGAGATATTACATTCAATTCCTTCGTCTAAATCATTAATGTATATTGTAAATAGCTGGGGTCCCAGCACTGAACCTTGTGGTGCCCCACTAGTCACTGCCTGCCATTCTGAAAAGGACCTGTTTATTCCTACTCTTTGCTTCCTGTCTGCCAACCAGTTCTCTATCCACGTCAATACATTACCCCCAAAACCATGTGTTTTAATTTTGCACACTAATCTCTTGTGTGGGACCTTGTCAAAAGCCTTTTGAAAGTCCAAATACACCACATCCACTTGTTCTCCCTTATCCACTGTACTAGTTACATCATCAAAAAATTCTAGATTTGTCAAGCATGATTTCCCTTTCATAAATCCATGCTGACTTGGACCGATCCTGTTACTGCTTTCCAAATGTGCTGCTATTACATCTTTAATAATTGATTCCAACATTTTCCCCACTACCGATGTCAGACTAACCAGTCAATAATTCCCTGTTTTCTCTCTCCCTCCTTTTTTAAAAAGTGTGGTTACATTAGCTACCCTCCAATCCATAGGAACTGATCCAGAATCGATAGACTATTGGAAAATGACCACCAATGCATCCACTATTTCTAGGGCCCCTTCCTTAAGTACTCTGGGATGCAAACTATCAGGGTGTGGGGATTTATCGACCATCAATCCCATCAATTTCCCTAACACAATTTCCTGACTAATAAGGATTTCCTTCAGTTCCTCATTCTCACTAGACCCACTGTCCCCTAGTATTTCCGGAAAGTTATTTGTGTCTACCTTAGTGAAGACAGAACCAAAGTATTTGTTCAATTTGTCTGCCATTTCTTTGTTCTCCATTATAAATTCACCTGATTCTGACTGCAAGGGACCTCCATTTGTCTTCACTAATCTTTTTCTCTTCACATATCTATAGAAGTTTTAGCAGTCAGTTTTTATGTTCCTTGCAAGCTTACTCTCATACTCTATTTTCCCCCTCCTAATTAAACCCTTTGACCTCCTCTGCTGAATTCTAAATTTCTCCCAGTCCTTAGGTTTGCTGCTTTTTCTGGCTAATTTATATGCCTCTTCCTTGGATTTAACATTATCCTTAATTTCCCTTGTTAGCCTCGATTGAGCCACCTTCCCCATTTTATTTTTACTCCAGACAGGGATGTACAGTTGTTGAAGTTCATCCATGTGATCTTTAAATGTCTGCCATTGCCTATCTACCGTCAACCCTTTAAGTATCATTCACCAGTCTATCCTAGCCAATTCACGTCTCACACCATCGAAGTTACCTTCAACTGTTGCCGTGAGTGTGAGTATACCAACTGCTCCCAAGTCTCTGCTTGCGCTATTACAACACACAATACAAACAGAAATGACTGGAAATACACAACTGCTCTGCTAGCATCTGACAAGAGATGCTTAACATTTCAGGTGCAGACCCTTTCTCAGAACGGATGAGTAATAGACGCCACAAGATTTCGCGATTATGGTTTTCCAACTGGCAGCTACTGAGTTTCTGTTATTATTAATTTTCCATTTGTGTCTATCTATACACAGTGCCACCATGTATGTTTTGCCCTTTGGTCTTCTATCAGCTGGAACTGAACCCATCACATTGAGGTGCCAAACAGCGGCCAAAGCTCATATGCGACATGCTGTAAAACAACAAAAACAACAGCAGCTTGCAGTTATATAGTGATCTTAATGTGGAAAAATGTCCCAAAGCATTTCATGGAGGAAAAAAAAGAATGGACACTCTGTTATTGGATGCAGGCTATTCATTACTTCAAGAGTCTGTCCCACCTGCTAGTATGCTTCACCTAATTACACATGTGCTTTCCAAAAGATATTCGATTCTGCCTTTTGTATCTTGATTGTGGTCTCTCTCAATACCATACGGAGTGTTGATTAGACAGTCGCCTGTTTCACTCTTCTGCCAATTTTCTTTCTCTCCCCCCTGGGAGATACCAGGCCTCCAAGCTGGTGTTCCCTCTAGCAACGCGGCTAGGAAAGGGAAATCACAGAATGTAGGATAGTGGGCCAATATCCCACCAGGCTGTAGTGCCATTTTGTAGTTACTGTCACATGTATAATAATGTTTGCTTTGAGGTTGCACTAGAGAGGGGTAAAATATCAATCTGTATTACCATTCCTGGTAACTGTGCAATGACCCCTGCTGGAAGGTGCACGTGTGTGGACATCTGCTGAGGACAGGTTTAGGCTCCAGTGTGACCTCTTCCACAGTCAAATAACTTGCCACTGCTTGCTCTCTGGGCTGTCAAATAAAGCTTGGTCATTCGGGCAAGGAGAGATAGTGTGCTGTGTGATGTCCATGAAAGTACATCTTTGTATGAGTTGCCCTCTTCAGATAGTGAGGACGGGAGAGTATTTGCTCATACCAAGAATGAACTGAAAACACGTGAAGTTCCGTACTGCTGGTCTTTGAGACCTCTTTATAAAATAACATGTTTCGGAATAAAATTGTACAGAACTAATAATGATACAGTTTTGGACAAGTGTGCAAATAGTATATATTTTTTTAAAGAGTCAATCAGTACTAAAACAACAAAAAGAACAAACCCTCGAGCTAAGCAGACTTCAAGAGGCTGTAATTTCTTTTTCACCAGATATTCAATAACAGTGATTAGCACTCGAGAGGTTTGTTAACAGACCTTTGGAGATCTACTGGCCCTTTCATTAAAACAGTGTTGACATGACAAGTTGAATAAAGCAGAAATTGTAAAAGGGGCAGTTTCTTTGCACAAAAGTGTCCGATAAATCTTTTTATGTTTATGCAGTATGTCATTTTTGTCATGTGAGGGAATTTACATCAGCTTTTAAAAAATTTACTCACGGGATGTGGGCGTCGCTGGCAAGGCCAGCATTTATTGCCGATCCTTAATTGCCCTTGAGAAGGTCCCATGTGGTGAAGGTACTCCTATAGTGCTGTTAGGTAGGGAGTTCCAGGATATTGACCCAGCAACGATAAAGGAACGGAGATATATTTCCAAGTCAGGATGGTGTGTGACTTGGAGGGTAACTTGGAGGCAGTGGGGTTCCTATCCGCTTTCTACCTTTGTCCTTTTAGGTGGTAGAAGTTGCGAGTTTCGAGGTGCTGTAGAAGAAGCCTTGGTGAGTTGCTGCACTACACCCACATTGCACTGGTGGTGGAGGATGGGATGCCAGTCAAGCGGGCTGCTTTGTCCTGGATTGTGTCGAGCTTCTTGAGTGTTGTTGGAAGTGCACTCATTCAGGCAAATGAAGAGTATTCCATCACACTCCTGACTTGTGCCTTAGGCTTTAGGGAGTCAGGAGGTGAGTCACTTTCCATAGAAGACCCAGCCTCTGACCTGCTTTTGTAGCCACCGTATTTATGTGGCTGGTCCAGTTAAGTTTCTGGTCAATGGTGACCCCTCGGATGTTGGTGGTGGGAGATTCGATGATGGTAATGCCATTGAATGTCAGGGAGAGGTGGGCAGTCTCTCTTTTGTTAGAGATGGTAATTGCCTTGCACTTCTGTGACGCAAATGTTACTTGACACTTATCATAAGAACATAAGAAATAGGAGCAAGGGTAGGCTATACGGCCCCTCGAGCCTACTCCACCATTTAATACGATCATAGCTGATTTGATCATGGACTCAGGTCCACTTCCCCGCCTGCTCTCCATAACCCCTTAACCCCTTATCGGTTAAGAAGCTGTCTATCTCTGTCTTAAATGTATTCAATGTCCCAGCTTCCACAGCTCTCTGAGGCAGCGAATTCCACAGATTTACAATCCTTTGAGAGAAGAAATTCCTCCTCATCTCAGTTTTAAATGGGTGGCCCCTTATTCTAAGATTATGCTCCCTGAGTTCTAGTCTCCCCTATCACTGGAAACATCCTCTCTGCATCCACCTTGTCAAGCCCCCTCATAATCTTATGTTTCGATAAGATCACCTCTCATTCTTCTGAATTCCAATGAGTAGAGGCCCAACCTATTCAACCTTTCCTCATAAGTCAACCCCCTCATTTCCGGAATCAATCTAGTGAAACTGCCTCCAAAGCAAGTATATACTTTCGTAAATATGGAAACCAAAACTGCATGCAGTATTCCAGGTGTGGCCTCACCAATACCCTGTATAACTGTAGCAAGACTTCCTTACTTTTATACTCAATCCCCTTTGCAACAAAGGCCAAGATTCCATTGGCCTTCCTGATCACTTGCTGTGCCTGCATACTAACCTTTTGTGTTTCATGCACAAGTACCCCCAAGTCCTGCTGTACTGCAGCACATCGCAATTTTTCTCCATTTAAATAATAACTTGCTCTTTGTTTTTTTTCTGCCAAAGTTCATGACCTCACATTTTCCAACGTTATACTTCATCTGCCAAATTTTTGCCCACTCACTTAGCGTATCTATGTCCTTTTGCAGATTTTTTGTGTGCTCCTCATACATTGCTTTTCCTCCCATCTTTGTATCATCAGAAAACTTGGCTACATTACACTTGGTCCCTTCTTCCAAGTCGTTAATATAGATTGTAAATAGTTGGGGTCCCAGCACTGATCCCTGCAGCACCCCACTAGTTACTGATTGCCAACCCGGAAATGAACCATTTATTCCGAATCTCTGTTTTCAGTTGTTCGCCAATCCTCTATCCATGCTAATATATTACCCCCAACCCCCAACCAGCCCAAGCCTGAATGTTGTCCAGGTCTTGCTGCATGTGGTCACAGGCTGCTTCATTTTCTGAGAAGATGCAAATAGAACTGAACACTGTGCAATTATCAGTGAACATCCCCACTTCGGACCTTATGATGGAGGGAAGGTCATTGATGAAGCAGCTGAAGATGGTTGGGCCGAGGACACTGCCCTGAGGAACTCCTGCAACAAGATCCTGGGGCTGTGATGATTGACCTCCAACAGCCACAGCCATCTTCCTTTGTGCTACCTATGACTCCAGCCAGTGGAGCATTTTCCCCCTGATTCCCATTGACTTCAATTTTACTAGGGTTCCTTGATGCTACACTCAGTAAACTGCTGCCTTGATGCCAAAGGGCAGTCACTCTCATCTCACCTCTGGAATTCATCTCTTTTGTGCATGTTTGGACCAAGGCTGGAAAGAAGTCTGGAGTCCAGTGATACTGGTGGAACCCAAACTGAGCATTGGTGAACAGGTTATTGGCGAATAAGTGCCACTTCATAGCACTGTCAACAACCCCTTCCATCACTTTGCTGATGATTGAGAGTAGGCTGGGAGTGGCTGAGCAATTTTCCACTTTGTCAGGTAGATACCAAGTGTTGTAGCTGTACTGGAACAGCTTGTCTAGCGGCACGGCTAGTCCTGGAGCACAGGTCTTCAGCAATATGACTGGGATGTTGTTGGGGCTGTAGCCTTTGCTGTAACCAGTGTGCTCAGCCGCTTCTTGATATCATGTAGCGTGAATCGAATTGGCTGAAGACTGGCTTCTATAATGGTGGGTCTTCAGGAGGAGGCCGAGATGGATCATCCAATTCTGTGGGCAAGGACAGCAAATTTCCTTCACTAAAGGACATTAGTGAACTAGATGGATTTTTACGACAATCGGGTAGTTTCATGGGTCACCATTACCGATACAGGGTACTAGCTTTTCATTCCAGATTAATGAACTGATTTTAAATTCCCCAGCTACCATGGTAAGATTTGAACTCGTGTCTTCGGATCTTTAGTCCAGGCCTCTGGATTACTGGTCCAGCAAAATAACCAGTGTGCTACCATACCACTAATGCATATTTGAAAGTAAATGAAAAAAAGACTCATCACAGACATTTCCTTCGTTATTCCAGTCTCCCTGGCTGACAGTGGTTCCGCCGCCAAGTGAATGGGCAGGTGACCTGCTTCCAGACAATTACTCATATCACTCTGAAATGGCTGATGGGAGATGAGTAATTGTGATCCAGCAATTAGTAGTCTTCCAATTTTTGAACTGTGGCCTTCACTTGATGTCTCTGCATAATGCAGTCAAGAATAGAACATGTTTCACTGCCCCATTGCTTTGCTATAACACACCAAAGGCCTAATACATGGCACCACTGCACCACAGCATTTAATTCATATAATTTCTCTTCAAAATAAGCAAGATAATACATTTTGGGATATTTCCTTTTTTTTTACAGATTTAAGTAATTCACAAGTTTCAACATTTAAAGACCATTGCTACTGTGTTATAAAGTGCTGACATTTTAATTTTGAGTGAATGTCCCACTGAATGTAAACGGTTATTGTAGAATGCCAAGGTCCACCTCTGTGATTCACAGAAACCCACTTATCAATGCCAGAAGGTCAACAAATGCTCGTAATAGTTCTTCAACATGGTCAATCATCAGATAAAATGTACATTGATTGGTTTTCATCATAACAATCCAGCTGTTGAAGCAAGATGCATAAATTCCCACCATACGGGATCTTTCATCTGTCAATAACAGCACACTTGAGCAACTCGGTCAGTAGTATTTTCAGATTTACTTTCAATGCGTTCTCATGCTTGACAGTGTTGTGCTGAGTTCCCCATATGGTATTCAACAGTTGAATCTCCTGAAATTCACCAGCTTCTGTCAGACCTCACAGAAGTTGTTCAACAGAGAAAAGCAAGAGTGGAGGGCAGAGAAATCAAGAGTAAAAATCAAAAAGGGCCACATTACAACATAATTCTAAAAGGACAAAGAGTGTTTATAAAAACAAGCCTGAAGGCTCTGAGTTTCAATGCGAGGAGCATTTGTAATAAGGTGGATGAATTGACTGCGCAGATAGCTGTTAACGGATATGATGTAATTGGGATTAGACATGGCTCCAAGGTAACCAAGGCTGGGAACTCAACATCCAGGGGTATTCAATATTCAGGAAGGACAGACAGGAAGGAAAAGGAGGTGGGGTAGCATAACTGGTTAAAGAGGAGATTAATGCAATAGTAAGGAAGGACATTAGCGTGGATGATGTGGAATCTATATGGGTAGAGCTGCAAAACACCAAAGGGCAGAAAACGTTAGTGGGAGTTGTGTACAGTAGGGAGGTTGGGGATGGCATCAAACAGGAAATTAGGGACGCGTGCAATAAGGGTACAGCAGTTATCATGGGTGACTTTAATCTGCATATTAATTGGGCTAACCAAACTGGTGGCAATACTGTGGAGGAGGATTTCCTGGAGTGTATGAGGGATGGTTTTCTGAACCAATATGTCGAGGAACCAACTGGAGAGCAGGCCATCCTAGACTGGGTCTTGTGTAACGAGAGAGGATTAATTAGCAATCTGGTCGCGCGGGGCCCTTTGGGGAAGAGTGACCATAATATGGTAGATTTCTTCATTAAAATGGAGAGTGACACAGTTAATTCAGAGACTAGGGTCCTGAACTTAAAGAAAGAAAACGTCGACTGTATGGGACATGAATTGTCCAGGATAGACTGGAAAATGATACTTAAAGGATTGACGATGGACAGGCAATGGCAGACATTTAAATACCACATGGATGAACAACAATTGTACATCCCTGTCTGGAGTAAAAATAAAAAAGGGAAGGTGGCTCAACCGTGGCTAACAAGGAAAATTAGGGAAAGTGTTAAATCCAAGGAAGAGGCATATAAATTGGCCACAAAAAGCAGCAAACCTGAGGACTGGGAGAAATTTAGAATTCAGCAGAGGAGGACTTAAGGGTTTAATTAGGAGGGGGAAAATAGAGTATGAGAGTAAGCTTGCAGGGAACATAAAAACTGACTGCAAAAGCTTCTATAGATATGTGAAGAGAAAGAGATTAGTGAAGACTAATGTAGGTCCCTTGCAGTCAGAATCAGGTGAATTCATAATGAGAACAAGGAAATGGCAGACCAATTGAACAAATACTTTGGTTCTGTCTTCACGAAGGAAGATACGAATAACCTCCCGAAAATACTAGGGGACCGAGGGTCTAGCGAGAAGGGGGAACTGAGAGAAATCCTTATTAGTCAGGAAATGGTGTTAGGGAAATTGAAGGGACTGAAGACCAATAAATCCCCAGGACCTGTTAGTCTGCATCCCAGAATACTTAAGGAAGTGACCCTCGAAATAGTAGATGCATTGGTGGCCATTTTCCAACATTCCATGGACTCTGGTTCAGTTCCTATGGATTGGAGGGTAGCTAATGTAACCCCACTTTTTAAAAAAGGAGGGAGAGAGAAAACAGGGAATTATAGACAGGTCAGCCTGACATCGGTGGTGGGGAAAATGCTGGAATCAATTATTAAAGATGTAATAGCGCATTTGGAAAGCAGTGACAGGTTCGGTCCAAGTCAGCATGGATTTATGAAACGGAAATCATGCTTGACAAATCTTCTAGAGTTTTTTGAGGATGTAACTAGTAGAGTGGACAAGGGGGAGCCAGTGGATGTGGTGTATTTGGACTTTCAAAAGGCTTTTGACAAGGTCCCACACAAGAGATTAGTGTGCAAAATTAAGGCACATGGTATTGGGGGTAATGTATTGACGTGGATAGAGAACTGGTTGGTAGACAGGAAGCAAAGAGTGGGAATAAACGGGTCTTTTTCAGAATGGCAGGCAGTGACTAGTGGGGTGCTGCAGGGTTCAGTGCTGGGACCCCAGCTATTTACAATATACATTAATGATTTAGATGAAGGAATTGAATGTAATATCTCCAAGTTTGCAGATGACACTAAGCTGGGTGACAGTGCGAGCTGCGAGGAGGATGCTGGGAGGCTGCAGGGTGACTTGGACAGGTTAGGTGAGTGGGCAAATGCATGGCAGATGCAGTATAATGTGGATAAGTGTGAGGTTATCCACTTTGGTGGCAAAAACAGGAAGACAGATTATTATCTGAATAGTAACAGATTAGTAAAAGGGGAGGTGCAACGACACCTGGGTGTCATGGTACATCCGTTATTGAAGGTAAGCATGCAGGTACAGCAGGCAGTAAAGAAAGCAAATGGCATGCTGGTCTTCATAGCGAGGGGATTTGAGTATAGGAGTTGGGAGGTCTTACTGCAGTATTACAGGGCCTTGGTGAGGCCACATCTTGAGTATTATATGCAGTTTTAATCTGAGGAAGGACATTCTTGCTCTTGAGGGAGTGCAATGAAGGTTCACCAGACTGATTTCCGGGATGGCAGGACTAACCTATGAAGAAAGACTGGATCGACTAGGCTTAAGAATGAGACGGGATCTCATAGAAACATATAAAATTCTGACAGGATTGGACAGGTTAGATGTAGGAAGAATGTTCCCGATGTTGGAGAAGTCCAGAAGCAGGGGTCACAGTCTAAGGATAAGGGGTAAGCCATTTAGGACCGAGATGAGGAGAAATTTCTTCACTCAGAGAATTGTAAACCTGTGGAATTCTCTACCACAGAAAGTTATTGAGGTCAGTTCATTAGATATATTCAAAAGAGAGTTAGATGTGGCCCTTACGGCTAACGGGATCAAGGGGTATGGAGAGAAAGCAGGAATGGGGTACTGAAGTTGCATGATCAGCCATGATCTTATTGAATGGTGATGCAGGCTCGAAGGGCTGAATGGCCTACTCCTGCACCTACTTTCTATGTTTCTATATGTCAACAGCCCCTACCACAGCACTGAAATGGCTCTCATCAGTCACAAATGACATCCTTTATGAGTGTGGCATAGGTAAACTATCCCTTCTCGTCCTTCTGGACCTGTCTGCAGCTTTTGACACGGTTGACCACTCCATCCTCCTCCAAAGCCTCTCCACCATCGTCCAGCTCGGTGGGACTGCACTCGCCTGGTTCCTTTCTTATTTATCTAATTGTAATCAGGAAATCTCCTGCAACAGCTTCTCTTCCCACTCTTGCATCGTTACTTCTGGTGTCCTCCAAGGATCTGTCCTTGGGCCCCTCTTATTTCTCATCTATATGCTGCCCCTTGGCGATATCATCCGAATACACGAAGTCGGTTTCCACATGTACGCTGACGACACCCAACTCCACCTCTCCACCATTTCTCTTGACCCCTGCTTGGTATTGAAATTGCCAGATTGCTTGTCCGACATCCAGTACTGGATGAGCAGAAATGTTCTCCAATTAAATATTGGGAAGACCAAAGCTATTATCTTTGGTCCCCGCAACAAACTGCGTTCTCTAACCACTGGCTCCATCCCGCTCCCTAGCATTAATCTGAGTGTGAACAAGACTTTTCACAACCCTAGGTGTCATATTTGACCCTGAAATGAGTTTCCAGCCACATATCCGCGGAATAACTAAAACCACCTTTTTCCACCTCTCTAACATTGCCCGTATCTGCCCCTGCCTCAACTCTTTTCATCCATGCCTTTGTTACCTCTAGACTTGACTACTGCAACTCACTCCTGGCTGGCATCCCACGTTCTGCACTACGTAAACTTGAGGTCAACCAAAAAAGCTCTGCAGCCCATGTCCTAACTTGCACCAAGTCACGATCACCCATCAACCCTGTGCTTTCTGACCTACATTGGCTCCCAGTTAAACAACGCCTCGATTTCAAAATTCTCATCCTTGTTTACAAATAACTCCATGGCCTTGCCCCTCCCGCTCGCTCTAATCTTTTTCAGCCTCACAACCCCACAAGATGTCTGCGCTCCTCAAATCTGCACTTTTGAACCTCCCTCATTATAACTGCTCAACCATCGGTGGCTGAGCCTTCAGCTGCCTGGGCTCTAAGCTCTGGAACTCCCTCCCTAAACCTCTCCGCCTCTCTATCTCTCTTTCCTCCTTTAAGACGTTCCTTAAAACCTACCTCTTTAACCAAGCTTTTGGCCATCTGCCTTAATTTCTTCTTTTGTGGCTCGGTGTCAGATTTATCTGTTTTATCTTGTTACGCTGCTGTGAAGCTCCTTGAGATGTTTTACTACATTAAAGGGGCTATATAAATAAAAGTTATTATAATATACCGAGATGATGGGGGTCAATCAAAATGATGGTTTCCATTTACAGCATATTTATATGTACTTTGTTGTGGAATGGGTTTTTTAAAAAAAGGCCCAATTTATTTAGCTAAAGATCAAAAAAACAACAAACTGTAATAATAGATTCTAAGCAGAGTAGAAAAACTACTGGCCTAGAAATTGCAGTCGGAGTCTTGCTGCCCGCGAATGTCTCCGGAATGCAAGACACCACCATACTTAGCTGATAGCTCCAGAGCTTCGGACTCTTGTGGTCCTGGGCCTGCGTAAAGGCTCACACATTCCAGGTTCGCAAGCGTCCCTGGGATCACGTGGGTCAGACCAATCAATGACAAAGGGGGATTTCTATTATCCCTAAGTCTATTATATCTTTAAGTCTTTGACGCTGGGTGTCCAGGAGTGTAACCGTGTTCCATCCTACAGCACAGATATTACTCAGATTTTCTAAATTATATTCTGGGCTATTCTGTAGTTGTTAGAAGTAGCTTATATTTTTTTTAAGTTGCAAAACTGCAAGAAAACTCAGTGAAAAGTTATTTTACTTCTTAATAATTTGTATTTATATAGCACCTTTAACGTAGTAAAAGTCTCAAGGAGCTTCACAGGAGCATAATCAGGCCAAAATTGACACCGAGCCAAAGAAGGAGACATTAGGGCAGGTGGCCAAATGCTTGCTGAAAGAGGTCGGTATTAAACAGTGTATTAAAGGAAGAGAGTGAAGTTGAGAAGTTTGGCGAAGGAATTCCAGAGCTTAGGGCCTGGACAGTTGAAGGCACGGTCAGCAATGGTGGAGCGAAGGAAGTAAGGGATGCACAAGAGGCCAGAATTGGAGAAACGCAGAGTTCTCGGAGGGTTGTAGAGCTGGAGGAGGTTACAGAGGAGGTAAGGCCGTGGAGGGAATTGAACACAAGGATGAGAATTTTAAAATTGAGGCATTTGATGACTGCTAGCCAATATAGGTCAGCTTTAACATGGGGGATTGGTGAACAGGACTTGGTGCAAGTTAGGATAGGGGCAACATCTCAGAGACTACTATTCTTAATGTGTGTATCAAATATTAAAATTGGTAAGTTGATAACAGTACTCCATTTCAAAATGTATTAAAACCCCTATTTTCGTTCTCTCTCAGCAACTTCTCTCATTGTAAAAGTTTACCTGCAGTGTTTTTTAGAGGTTTACATTGAAACGCTTTCTACTTTTGTGCCACTGTTACACCAGAGGTTTCCAATGTTAAATCATAAAAATTAGGAGGTAGAGTTTGCGTTCTGTTTTTTTTGGGCTCAATTTGCCTAAAATCAGTGTAACCCACGCAAAAGATTACGGAATTTTAAGCGCAAATAACAATCAGTGCAAATTGAGTTTCCGCAATCTTATGCGCTAGTTTTAAAACCATTGCGCTCGAAGCAGATCCCGCCCACAGAACTGGCCACGCCCCCATTTCCTCCAGTTGAGCTCGTTTGCAGATCTTTGAAACAGCTCTAAAAATTAAGCTGGTTCTTTTGGGCACAAGGCAATTCATCGGCACATTTTAAAAGCTTTTGAATGTATTGGGCCAGAAATCCCAGCCTTCCCGGGTCCGAACGGAGTGTGTACGGACCCAGGAAGGCATCGCAAAAGCCGGTTTTCAGCGCACAATGCGCATGCACTGAAAATTATTTTTTAAAAATATACAGAACCATTTGCTAGTTATATTGGGGCACAGTAGTCAGTTCTTTAGTAAATGAGAAAACACATTAATGGCCCAGAAATCCCGGTTTCTCCTTCGGGCTGGAGCTTGACAGATCCAACGCATCTCCACATCCAGGACATTCACATGGACAGGATTGCTATCTTTATCCATATCTTGCCCAGCGGATGTCCTGAAAGCTCTTGCGCCTGATAAAAGCAGGCGCATAGCTTACTTTTACAGACATAGAGTTTTAAAACACACTTAAAACATAAAAAATAAAATTAAAAAAACACATTTTTAAAAACCCTGCCCACTACGTTAAATTTATTTTAAAGCATAATTTTAAAAACTTCTTAAAAATCGGAAAAATATTTTTTTAATAATACATAAAAATCTTTAATTTAAATTAACGTTAAATATGTAGTATTTTTTCTATTTTTTATTCATGTTTTGTGTGTTTGGGGGCTGTTTCTCATTCATAATAATGGGAACTCCAATTTACGGAGTTCCCATTATTATGAATGAGAACATACTTTACCTTGATTGGCTGCGCATAGCCATGTGACTTCAGCTCCAGGCCTGCACACATCCCGACGTGCACGCGCTGCAACACACAGCCAATGGAGGCCTCAGGACCAGGATCTCTGGTGGGTGCAGCAGCTTCAGGTAAGTGCACTTTTTTCTAAAATCCAGTCGAACGCCTGTGGGAAAGAGAAACCAGGGTTTCTGGGCTATTAATGTGTTTTTTCATTTACTAAAGAACTGACTACTGTGCCCCAATATAACTAGCAAATGGTTCTGTATATTTTTTTAAAATAATTTTCAATAATTTAAAATCGGATGCTGGATTGTGAGTAAAAATGCTTATCTTTTGTGATAAACCCATTTTCAGCTATATTAATCAAACTGCACCAAGTTACCACTCTTAAATAGATCAAGGAATATTTTAAAACAACATTTTATTTTTAAAAAATTAAGTTTTAAAACTCTGCCTGATTGCGCTGGTTCATAGCAGATTGTGCCTTTTAGCGATATGGAAATGAGTTTGAGTGGAAACTTGAGAAAAAGAAACACTTTTCAAAACTAGCACAATTTTGAGAACAAATTGTGCCCAAAATGGAAACTCTACTCCCAGGTTTCCTCCAGATTACAGAAATCAGGGCTGCTACAATACCCCTTCCTCATAGAGGTACATTTCCTCTTTCCCCCTGCTGGATGAGAGTGGATCTCCACCTCCTGATGAGGCACTACCTACTCCCTGACATCCTCTCTCTCCCCGCCCACATCCCCCGAATCCAGCTGAGATTTCTCCATTCTGAGCTACATGTCCACCTCCCCATGTTGAGACTCTTTCCTAACTTCTCCATCTTCCCACTGATGGTTTGCTTGCCTTTCTCCTGCTATGGTTGTCTCTTCAACAACAACAGCACTTGTATTTATATAGCACCTTTAATGTAGTAAAACATCACAAAGTGCTTCACAGGAGTGTTATAAGACAAAAATTTGACACTGAGCCATATAAGAAGAAATTACGGCAGATGAGCAAAAGCTTGGTCAAAGAGGTAAGTTTTAAGGAGCATCTTAAAGGAGGAAAGAGAGGTGGAGAGGTTTAGGGAGAGAGTTCCAGAGCTTAGGGTTGAGCATTTATGGAATGCTGGGAGGCCAGCTAGGAGTGCATTGGAATAGTCATGTCTAGAGGTAACAAAGGCATAGAAGAAGGTTTCAGCAGCAGATGAGCTGATGCAAGGGTGGAGACGGGCAATAGTACCTAGGTGGAAATAGGCGGTCTTAGTTATGTCGCAGATATGTGGTAAGAAGCTCATTTTAGGGTCAAATTTGACATCAAGGTTGCAAACAGTGTGATTCAGCCTCAGGCAGAGGTTGGGGAGAGGGATGGAGTCAGTGGCTAGTGAACGGAATTTGTGGCGGGGACCAAGGATAACAGCTTTGGTCTTCCCAATATTTAATTGGAGAAAATTTCTGCTCATGCAGTACTGGATGTCGGACAAGTAATCTGACAATTTAGAGACAATGGAGGGGTCGAGAGACGTGGTGGTGAGGTAGAGTTGGCTGTCATCAGCATACATGTGGAAACTGACACTGTGTTTGCGGATGATGTCGCCAAGGGGCAGTATGTAGATGAAAAATAGGAAGGGGCCAAGGATAGATCCTTGGGTGACCCCAAAGGTAACGATGCAGTCGTGAGAAGAGAAGCCATTGCAGGTGATTTTCTGGCTACGATTAGATAGATAAGAATGGAAGCAGGCGAGTGCAGTCCCACCCAGCTGGACAATGGTGGCGAGGTGTTGGACGAGGATGGAGTGATCAAAGACAGGTCGAGAAGTCAGAGTCTTCCCCTTTGCTTCTCCCTACTGAGACAGTTTGCTGATCACTGCCTGCTAAGGTGGTTCTCTTCCTCCCCTCCTTTGCTTCTCATCTGCCTTGGTCTAGTTATCGTCCAACCCTCTAATCCTGTTGAGCCTAAAATGTTTATTTGGTCTTGACTTCTTATGTGCACCATGAAGGGCGAACAGCTAGTTTTTAATTATGTTAATTGGTGACTATACTGAAAAGAGTAAAAATCATCTATTTGAGTATATGCCCTGGGTGCTTTGTAGTGACATTGCTTCAGGCTTTGATTTTGCAATGCATCCCTACTCTACTGAAATCTTGCTCAATCAATAACCTATTAGAACTGCACAAAAATCTCCATGAAGTTGGTGGTTTATTGTGTTTGTAAATGGAACTCAAGATAATTGTTTGGTCAATAGCTACCAGTAATTTTAGAAATGAGTTGCAAACATTCTTATTCAGGACAGAAATTGATCTTGTACCACAGTACAGGTAGTACAAAATGAATAAATGACTTCACTTCATAATAAAACAACAAAACATTGGGTGGGGTTGGGAAGAATTATTCAGATTTTAGGACATTTACTAATGCCGCTCCCTCCTAACAGCCCAACTGAGTTTGGGTACTCATTATGTGCAGAATAGCAGCTGCTAACACTGCAGAATTAGTATATTAACTTGCATAATTGCCCCAATTTTGATTTGTAAGTCCAGATTTTCTTCCACCCCTCTTTTTAAAGTATTGATCCTTGCTCTTGTGTGGTTACATTGTCAGCCTCCTGTACCTTGCACAAGTGACCATTCTTTATGTGTGAGCCCAATTAATGAATGTCAGCAAGCTAATTAAGCACAGAGAACATCTTAATTAAACCCAATCCTGTCCTCACCTGATGTCCATGCACATGCACTTTACAGCAGGAGTAACTAAATAGCAATCAAGAGTGAAACCCTAACTACATTTTTCTCCTATCTTTAGCCCAGAGGTGTTGAGGACAATTGTTCTTTTTTTAAAACAGGGATGTTGGCAAGGCCAGGATTTATTGCCCATCCCTAATTGCCCTTGAGAAGGTGATGCTGAGCTCACCTTCTTGAACCGCTGCAGTCCTTGTGGTGAAGGTACTCCCACAGTGCTGTTAAGGAGGGAGTTTCAGGATTTTGACCCAACGACGATGGAGGAACAGCAATATATTTCCAAATCAGGATGGCTTGTAACTTGCAGTCGAACTTGCAGGTGATGGTGTTCACATGTGCCTGCTGCCCTTGTCCTTCTAGGTGGTAGAGGTCGTGGGTTTGGAAGGTGCTCTCCAAGTAGCCTTGGCGAGTGGCCGCAATGTATTTTGTAGATAGAAAAAAAAGAAAGTCTTGCATTTATATAGCGCCTTTCATGACCACTGGACGTCGCAAAGCCAATGAAGTACTTTTGGAGTGTAGTCACTGTTGTAATGTGGGAAATGTGTTGAGATGGTACACACGGCAACCATGTTGCATCGGTGGTGGAGGGAGTGAATGTTTAAGGTGGTGGATAGGATGCCAATCAAGCGGGATGCATTGTCCTGGAAGGTGTCAAGCTTCTTGAGTGTTGTTTGAGCTGAATTGTGCCTTTATAGATGGTGAAAAAGCTTTGGGGAGTCAGGAGATGAGACACTCGCCACAGAATACCTCGCCTCTGACCTGCTCTTATAGCCACAGTATTAATGTGGCTGATCCAGTTAAGTTTCTGGTCAATGATGACCCCCAGGATGTTGATGGTGGGGGATTCGGCAATGGTAATGTCATTGAATGTCAATGGATGGTGATTAGATGCTTTCTTGTTAGAGATAGCCACTACCTGGCACTTGTCTGGTACGAATATTATTGCCACTTATGAGCCCAAGCCTGAATGTTGTCCGAGTCTTGTCGCATACGGGCATAGACTGTTTCACTATCTGGGGAGTTGCGAATGGAACTGACCACTGTGCAATTATCAGCGAACATCTCCACTTCTGACCTTATGATGGAGGAAAGATCATTGATGAAGCAGCTAAACATGGTTGGGCCTGGAAAAACTGCCCTGAGGAACTCCTGCAGCGATGTCCTAGGACTGAGATGCTTGACCTCCAACGACCACTTTCCTTTGTGCTAGATATGACTCCAGCCAGTGGAGAGTTTACCTCTGATTCCCATTGACTTCAATTTTACTCGGGCTCCTTGATGCCAAACTCGGTCAAATTTTGCCTTTATGTCAAGGGCAGTCACTCTCTCGTCACCTCTGGAATTCAGCTCTTTTGTGCATGTTTGGACCAAAGCTGTAATGAGGTCTGGAGCCAAGTGGTCCTGGAAGAATCCAAACTGAACATTGGTGAGCAGGTTATTGGTGAGTAAGTCCCGCTTGATAACACTGTCAACGACACCTCTCATCACTTTGCTGATGATTGAGAGTAGACTGATGTGGCAGTAATTGGCACATTTGTCCTGCTTTTTGTGGACAGGACAATACCTGGGCAGTTATCCACATTGTCGGGTAGATGCCAGTGTTGTAGCTGTACTGGAACAGCTTGGCTAGAGGCGCGGCTCGTTCTGGAGCACAAGTCTTCAGCACAACAGCCGCGTCTCCAGTTGCTGCCTCATTTTAGATCACCTAACTCAGCACTAGTTTGGATTATTTGCAGGATATATTTATCCTTCAACAGCAGCTTTAGCATCTTTAAGTTATAGCACATGGATTCAATTAGCAGAATACTCACTTAATTGATCTAGCTAGCATGTATTATTGATGGGACCAAATTAACTCAATTTGTTTCCAAATTGGCTCGGAGAGGCTTCTTTTATTTGGTAAGGCCCAAGGCTCTTAATGCAGGGAATTTGGTAAGTTTGAAAAGAGAAGGAAGGAAGGCAAGATAAAACGGATATTAGTGATTAGGTGATGGCACCTTTTAGACTTGAAAACTTGTAAATTATAGGAGTACTGCTCGAATTCCACAGTTTAGAGGTCTCGGGGAGAATTCGAGTAGGACATGGTGTAATGGGTCTTGATTTCATTGCAGTAAGGATCCCTGTCTCTACTTGGCAGTTCTACCAGCTTGCTACAGTGTCTAATGTAGTGTAGTTAGGAAAGTCTACGGAGAAAAGAGTAGTTTGCTTTGAGAACAACTGTACAATATGAGATAAAACTGATCAAACCGTGCAATATTTCAGTAAATTGTCTCCAAATACTTCCAATGTTCTTTCATTTAAAGTCTCTGTACAGTGTAAGTTGCAAAGAAAATCCAGGTCTTGAAAGGGTTAAGTTACCAAACCAAAGTAATCCTGTCAATTTTAATTAGTATACATTTATTTTATGGTGGAAAAGTGGCTATTTGTCAAATATTTTACAGCTTTAGCACCTGAGGAGAAAATGTGTGAAGCCACAAAAGGTCAACCTTGAAATAGTCTGCTTCCTAAAGGTTGTTTTTCATTCTTTCCCACTTTGTAAGGAGTTTAATATGAACAGCTGCAGGGAACAGTTTTTTGTTTTTTCACTCTTTGATTCCTAATTGACAAACTGCTGCATAAAGTGGCTCCTGCATTACTCAAGATTTTTCCTTAAACACTCCCACTTTTTAATGTTTCTTTACATTCTGATGCTTTAAGCTGTCAAGCCAGTGCAGTTGAGCAGCATGTTGATGCTGCAAGAATGGTAGAACATGAGGTTTTATCCACAATTCCTCACAGGACTAGTTCATAACTTTGGGTATGATGTAAAAAAGTGCTCAGTGGAGGTTAGATACTTGTGCAAAATGAAGGAGGAGAAGGTCTGAGATTGAATCACTCAATGCATTCTCCCCTTTGCCTTCCAGTGGTGAGCTTAACAACATTAGAGATCTGAGTGTAAAATGGCTGCCTCCTTTCATGTTTCATGGAAGGATGAGCGGCCCTTGTGGAGGGGGGTGTGCAACTGTGCATCTCCGTGTTTGTAAGTGGTGAGGATCAATAACTCGGAACTTGAAAAAAATAAAGAAAGCATAATTTTAAGTTGAAATTGGAAAGGAAAGCAAACTATGTTCCAAAAGATTTGTTTTTAAACATATTTTGGAGCAATAATTAATAGTATTCTAAGGAAAGCTTTTAGCATGATTTTTCCTTTACTGGCCTGTAACAAAACTCTGTTGCCATGTTTAGGGCCAGATTAGCATGACTGGGATAAAGTCAACTTCCTTCTGGCAAAAAGTAATAAACGTCAAATTCAGAGTTATTGATCCTCACCACTTACAAACATGGAGATGCACATCTGCACACCCCCCTCCACAAGGGCTGCTCATCCTTCCATGAAACATGAAAGGAGGCAGCTATTTTACACTCAGATCTCTAATGTTCTTAAGCTCACCACTGGAAGGCAAAGGAGATAATGCATTGAGTGATTCAATCTCAGACCTTTTCCTCCTCCATTTTTCGCAAATATCTGATCTCCACCAAGCACTTTTTTGCGTCATACCCAAAGTTATGAACTAGTCCTGCGTAGTTTACTGGAATTTGCTGGAATTCTTTGAGGATGTAACGAACAGGGTGGATAAAGGGGAGCCAGTGGATGTGTATTTGGACCTCCAGAAGGCATTTGACAAGGTGCCACTTAAAAGGTTACTGCACAAGATAAAAGTGCAAGGGGTTGGGGGTAATATATTAGTTAGCCAATCCTCTATCCATGCTAACAGAAAACAGAGAGTCGGGATAAATGGTGCATTCTCTGGTTGGCAATCGGTAACTAGTGGGGTGCCGCAGGGATCAGTGCTGGGACCCCAACTATTTACAATCTATATTAACGACTTGGAAGAAGGGACCGAGTGTAATGTAGCCAAGTTTGCTGAGGATACAAAGATGGGAGGAAAAGCAATGTGTGAGGAGGACACAAAAAATCTGCAAAAGGACAAAGACACGCTAAGTAAGTGGGCAAAAATTTGGCAGTTGGAGTATAATGTTGGAAAGTGTGAGGTCATGTACTTTGGCAGAAAAAATCAAAAAGCAAGTTATTATTTAAATGGAGAAAGATTGCAAAGTGCTGCAGTACAGCAGGACCTGGGGGTACTTGTGCATGAAATACAAAAGGATATTATGCAGGTACAGCAAGTGATCAGGAAGGCCAATGGGCTTTATTGCAAAGGGGATGGAGTATAAAAGCAGGGAAGTCTTGCTACAGTTAGACAGGGTATTGGTGAGGCCACACCTGGAATACTGTTTTGGTTTCCATATTTACGAAAGGACATACTTGCTTTGGAGGCAGTTCAGAGAAGTTTCACTAGGTTGATTCCGGAGATGAGGGGGTTGACTTATGAGGAAAAGTTGAGGAGGTTGGGCCTCTACTCATTGGAATTCAGAAGAATGAGAGGTGATCTTATCGAAACTTAGAAAATTATGAGGCGGCTTGACAAGGTGGATGCAGAGGCGATGTTTCCTCAGATGGGGGAGACTAGAACTAGAGGGCATGATCTTAGAATATGGAGCTGCCCATTTAAAACTGAGATGAGGAGAAATTTCTTATCTCAGTGGATTGTAAATCTGTGAAATTCACTGCCTCAAAGAGCTGTGGAAGCTGGGACATTGAATAAATTTAAGACAGAAATAGACAGTTTCTTAAACGATAAGGGAATAAGGGGTTATGGGGAATGGGCGGGGAAGTTGACCTGAGCCCATGATCGGATCAGCCATGATTGTATTAAATGGCGGAGCAGGCTCGAGGAGCAGTATAGCCTACTCCTGTTCCTATTTCTTATGTGCTTATGTTCTTATGTCTCTGACCACTACCTGCAAACATTGTCTAAGCCTCCCTGGCTTAGTAATTGAGGACAGTTTGGAAGCCTGGTAGGGATATTTCTGAGAGATCTGATGAGGTGACATATGCAAGCCAGTCCTTATGTAATATGTGTACATACACACCAACCAAGGTTAGTGCTTCAGTACTCGCCAGCCTGCTATTTTCTGCTCATTCATTGTAATGGACAACAAATTCTGGACTGGGGCGTGCAGAAGCAGAACACCTCGCCACTGTATTTGAGGTGCAATATAGGTGATGTACTGCATAAGCTGCTCTAAGGTTGGTAAAATGTTCGTTATTCTGATTTAAAACTTGAAGAATTTTGCAAAAGTTAGAATTGCAATATAAGCTACCTATGTGATCCCAAGTATTAATTTTTTTTTAAATGCCATTATGAAGCTAAGCTTCAAAAGTCTTAACAAAACCATGTGATTTTATCATACTTAAACTCTACTTTAAAAGTGCTTTATTTCTTGATCTATGTCAGTTCTCAAATATCATTAGTCCAGTCATGTTACCATACTGTACTTCAATAAGACAGCCAGATGCTTGTGTTCTTTAGCAGTGAAGGTAGTCTTAATTATTTTTGAGTTCTTTTTTTGGCTTTTGAAGGGATTATTTCAGATCTCTGCACAATTATTCTTATCTTGGCTTTATTGTAGGCACTTAAGCTTTATAAAATTATTTTTGCAAAGTTGGTTTGAATAATAGGATTGTTATATAGCTTTGTTTTTGGCAGTTTTTAATTCCAGGTAACAAAAAAATATTGTCATTTAAAAAAAAAAATGATGAATGTCTTTAAAAGCAAATGTCCTTAGAATTCAGGCATAAAGAAGCATTAGATAAGCCCTTAAGGTTAGTCATTTGAGATTGCAGCTATGATTGATTTTCTTTGAAGTCAGTCGGAATGCGATGTGGCTATTTTTCCTGGTGCATTATTGCACACACTGCATCAGCTTTCTCGCTGCAAGGTGTCTGAATTGTGATGGGTCTGATCCCAGGTCAAATTCTGCACTAATCAGTCATACTACTTCCTACTATTGCCTCGCATTTACAGATCATTGTGCACTTTCTCATTAAAAGACTGCCTAGCACAAACTGCCAAAAATGAGCTGACTGCAATATAATGCAAATCCATTGTAAATCTTAGTTTTCTGATATGTCTCAGAAGTTTTTTCTTTCTTTGGAAAAAAAAATGACGTGTTTTTCTTTACACTTCCCAGTACCAATAGCTGCCGGAACAGGCCCGAATTTCTCCCTCTCCGATTTGGAAGGATCTTCGTATTATAGCATGAGCCCTGGGGCCATGAGGAGGTCTTTGCCCAGCACGTCCTCGAGCAGGTAATTAAAAGATTTATATAGAATCGTGAAATTATCTTTTGGGATTATCGTTACTAAAAGGCAATTATTATAAAGTGAAAATAAAATAGTCTCCAAGATAAAGCATCCGTTTGTTTGAAATGGGTATGATGCAGTCGATTGTTACAAAATAATCTTAGACAGATGTCTGCAAGAGTTTCAGGAGTTGGAAACTGCACTTTGCCATTTGGGTGGCCTGAGCCAAAGAGGATGCTACAGCTGAGTGTTTTATGCAATATGTCATGGCTGTCAATAAACAATATTGCACAGAAATTCTGTTTCTGCAGTCTGACCTGATAAGACTCCAGAATTAGTCACCTCATTTTTATATCCTAATTTCTCCACTACCCCCAAAAAATACATCCAAGTAATGTGCCATATTACGATGTTTGACAGTGTAACTAAAGGTGTTCATTATTAAACTCTTGTTTTACTATGAATCTGCATTCCATGCCAAATTTAGACCATTATGCAGATCAAATTCTACCCAGATCTCTTCAAAGGATGCTCCACAGGTCTTAGTATGTTAATTCTAGGTTATTTTTCAACAACCCTTTCATTAACCATGCGTGGTGATACATGAACTCTCAGTACAGTGCCATATTTTGATTGTTAGCATTTCATTAAGTTTTGCTTTTGTGAAATATTGAGAATCGTTTTAGATTTTTTCTGACATTCTTATTAATTATGCTAACTCAATGGGGCCAAGTTTCGGCTGCCCGCTAGAACGGCGCACATCGGAGAGGCCCGCCTTATTTATAGAACAAAAATTGTGCTGAATACTTACCTCGCGATTCTCAGATAGCTGTAGGCCCATTTCCACCTCGGCGCTGTGCAGCAGGAGCTGCTGGGGGCGGAGCTACAGCCGTGTGGCGAAAACAGTGCCGGCAGCTGCACGCGTGCGCAGTAGCTGCCGGCGCCCTGTCTCTGGGGCGACGACCCTATCCTAGGCCGAAGGGACGTCGCCCCTATCCCCGGCCGAGTGGCCTGCGCATCTTACCTCGGCGGTGGGGCCCGCCTGCCCGGCCTCTCGCTGGGGGCGGGCCCAGCCCGAAGAGACGTTGGCAGACCGGCATCCGCTGCGTGCGGGCCCCGCCCAAAGTCCTCGGCGGGGCCCAGCTTCTTCGTCGTCGTCGGGGCCCGCCCGCCCACATCTCGCTGGAGTCGGCGAAGAGACGTTGGCAGCCCGGCATCGGCTGCGTGCGGGGCTTCTTCTTCCTCTCTTCTCTTCCCCCCCCCCCCCACTCCTCCTCCTCCACCCCGGCCGTCTTCCTCTCTTCTCTTCCCCCACCCCCCCCCCCGCCCTCCTCCACTCCGGCCATCTTCCTCTCTTCTCTCCCCCCCCCCCCCCCCCCCCCTCCTCCTCCTCCTCCATCCCAGCCATCTTCCTCTCTTCTCTTCCCCCACCCCCCCCCGCCCTCCTCCACTCCGGCCATCTTCCTCTCTTCTCTCCCCCCCCCCCCCCTCCTCCATCCCAGCCATCTTCCTCTCTTCTCTTCCCCACCCCCCCCCCCTCCTCCACTCCGGCCATCTTCCTCTCTTCTCTTCCCCCCACCCCCCCCCCCTCCCCCCACCCCAACTTCACTCTCTCTCTTCCCCCCCCCGCCCCCTCCTCCACCGCCATCTCCTCTCTCTCTCCCCCACCCCCCTCCCGCCCTTCCCCCATCTTCTCTCTCTCTTCTTCTTCTCTCTCTCCCCCCCCCCACTCCTCCTCCCCCCTCTTCCCCCCTTCTTCCCTCTTCTCTCTCCCCCCATCTCTTCTCTCCCCCCCCACTCTTCCTCCCCCCATCTTCTCTCTCTCCCAGAGGCCCCACATCTTCTCCCCCCACATCTTCTTCTCTCTCCCCCCCCCATTTTCTCTTCCCCACTCCTCTCTTCCCCCCATCTTCTTCTCTTCCCCCCATCTTCTCTCTCTTCCCCCCCACTCCTCTCTCTCCCCCACCGCCCCCCATCTTCTTTCCCCCCCCCCATCTTCTTCTCTCTCCCCCCCCATCTTCTTCTCTCCCCCCCATCTTCTTCTCTCTCCCCCCCCCATCTTCTTCTCTTTCCCCCCCCCATCTTCTTCTCTCCCCCCCATCTTCTTCTCTCCCCCCCCATCTTCTTCTCTCACCCCCATCTTCATCTCTCCCCCCCCCCATCTTCTTCTCTCTCCCCCCACATCTTCTTCTCTTTCCCCCCCATCTTCTCTCTCCCCCCCCCATCTTCTTCTCTCTCTCCCCCCCATCTTCTCTCTCTCTCCCCCCCATCTTCTTCTCTCTCTCCCCCCCCCATCTTCTCTCTCTCCCCCCCCCCATCATCTTCTCTCTCTTCCCCCCCCATCTTCTTCTCTTCCCCCCCCATCTTCTTCTCTTCCCCCCCCACATCTTCTTCTCTTTTCCCCCCATCATCTTCTCTTTCCCCCCCCCATCTTCTTCTCTTCCCCCCCCCATCTTCTTCTCTTCCCCCCCATCTTCTTCTCTCTCCCCCCCATCATCTCTCTTTTCCCCCCCCCATCATCTTCTCTTTCCCCCCCATCTTCTTCTCTTCCCCCCCCATCTTCTTCTCTCTCCCCCCCATCATCTTCTCTTTTCCCCCCCCCATCATCTTCTCTTTCCCCCCCCCATCTTCTTCTCTCTCCCCCCCACATCTTCTTCTCTTTTCCCCCCCCATCATCTTCTCTTTCCCCCCCCCATCTTCTTCTCTTCCCCCCCATCTTCTTCTCTCCCCCCCCCCCATCTTCTTCTTTCCCCCCCATCTTCTTCTCTTCTCCCCCCCCCCCAATCATCTTCTCTTCCCCCCCCCCCTTTCTCCCTGGTGCTGCAGTAGGTGAGTAAAAATATTTTTTTATTTATTGAGTGATTTTTAATTTTTTTTTAATTTTATAATTTATTTGGATTGTTTATTGGTTTATTTATTTATCATTTATTATTGATGATGGCTCTTTATTTGTAAAAGTGAAGTGTTTAATGTTTGTAAACCCACCCCCCCCCCCATCTTTCGTTCCATACGCCTGATTTCCAAGTGTAGGCAAGGTTTTTCTGAGTGTACAAAAATCTACACTTACTCCATTCTAAATTAGTTTGGAGTAAGTTTTTGCTGCCTAAACTTGCAAAACAGGCGGAAATGGCCGGACACGCCCCCTTTTGGGGAAAAAAAATCTGTTCTAAAAAGAAATTGTTCTAACTCACTCGAACTGGAGCAAGCCAAAGGCCGAGAATTGCAATTTCTAAGATACTCCATTCTAAACTAGTTGCTCCAAAAAAACAGGAGCAACTCAGGTCGAAACTTGACCCCTGTGTCTCCTTTGTTCAAAGAATGTCACACAATTTGTTCCAAAAATAAAACAAGTTAGCATCACAAATATAGGTTTAGAATGGCAGTGTGTTCTCTTTAATGCTAAGTGAGAATTTGGGCCTGTGACTGAGTTATTGGGCCAGATTTTGCTGAAAATATAGTGACTTGTGATTGCGCAAATCAGCCAGAAACTTGTAGCGAGGATGCTCGTGAATTGCGAATTGCCACAAGTTGCTGGCCGCTTTACACTGTTCTGCTGATAGCTTCGCGAAAACGGCATCTCACCCTTCACTGCCCCGTGATTTTCATGAAGTTGCTGCATTTGCACTTTAATTGGCCATTAAACTTGCCGTAGAAAGTTAAGTGTAGTAATTAATAAGATAAGTACCTTTTAATGACATGATAATTGTTAATGACCGCCAATCGACCAGTTGTGCCCAGAAAGTAAACAATTAAAAGTGTGGAGTCTCATTCCTTCTGGTGTGAATTGGTTTAGGAGATTTTTAAAATGTCCTTTTTATTTATTTTTTCTCTTACTTTTCCTTACTGGCTCTTTTCTCTCAATCCACTCTTTCTTTTCCTCTATTTCTCTTTCTGTAGCTGATTAGACTCTAATTCACCCTCCTTCTGAGTCCTTCCTCTGTTTGTTTATTTCTCAACCTTAAATCTCATTGGTTCAGAAGGTACACTGTTTGTCCTGTTATTTACCTAGGTCCTAAATGCCCTATACCCTTCCAGAAACTTTGTGGGCAAAAAATGTTAAAACCTAAATGTGTACGAACAAGTCTAATTATTGGGGCATGCCGTGAGATGTCCCGCTCCAGCAAAATCTGAGCCAATAAATGTTTCATAAAACTGTTTTATTAGTGGATTTTATTTTGTATCATTCCTTGCTCTGTGGCACAGAGTGTTTCCCCTCCCTGTCCCCCACCAACTGTATATTACCTTTGGAATGCCATTTGTAGGGTATTCCCATTATGATGTTGCTTGCTGCGTACCACCATTGGAATCTCTCTTGATGATGTGTAACATCGTTAGGATCCCCTTGACTACATAGTACTCTCTCACTACACAACTATTGGGATCTCTCTGTACTATCAGTGAGATCCCTCGCACTGCATACTACCATTGGAATCCCTGTTTTCTTTGTTGCTCGCATTGGGATCTATCTTGTGGTGTATTGCTGTTGGAATCCCTCGAAGTGAAAACCCACTGGGATCTCTCCAACTGCATACAACTGTTGTCTCTCTCTCTTGTTGTATACTACCATTAGGATCCTTCTCACTCTATACTACTGTTGGCATCCTTCTCACTGAGTCACTATTCAGACCCATCTTGCTGTGTACCACCATGAGGAAGGCTCTTGCTGTATACCACACACTGGGCTAGATTCTACCTATACTCCAACTTTGCAATCTGTCTTGTTGTGCATCACACATCAAAACATCACTCATTATAGCTGCAGTGATTCTACTGACACCATCAGGTAACAAGGATTTCAGAAGACACATTGTCTTCAAATATTCATTAATGTGTGAGTTAACATTCGATCCCTTTCATATAGAGTAAGAGGCTGTTTCAGACTCGCTGAAAAATTAAACACATCAGATGTAACATTTTGACCATGAGGCCTTCATTAGGAGAAATGGGAAAACTCAGCTAGTTAAGGAACCAGGCCTAAGTATTTATAGCAATAGAGGAAAATACTGGTTTGAATTATTTTCTTCAATTTATATTCTCATCCAATCCTCATGATTTATTTTGATTTCCCTATGAACCATGCAGCTTTCTTTGATCAAGAGGACATTCAGATGATTAGTTCAGTGGTCTCTGTAAAATAGCCATTCGTACATGCCTCTAGTTGGCACATTGTTCTGTGCATCCTCCCTGCTAACTCTGTCTGGATGCCACAGACTCTGTGGTACAGTATATAGGCACTGTAACATTGCACTAGTGCCAATTCCTTTGTTTAACAACTCTTTTGCAGGGCTACACTTGCTCCTAATACATAATTTATCTCCCTGTATTTTCTGGGTCTTTCCGTAGCATGGATTATCCATGTCAAAGAGGGCAAGTGCCATATGCCTCTGCCGCTGGTGCTCTGAGTCCAGCTTTACGGTTATGTGGTATAAAAAGCAGCTGGGTGTAATGAACTATCCATCCCCCACCCCCCAATCACCCTTCCTCCCTGACAAAAGGCTTGTCCTTCCATTCAGTAGCTCCCCAAAGTAACGTAGATAGAACTTGTAACTCAGCACATGGCAGTTTGGTGGGATTAACTCAAGTCTAACACATTGTCTCCATAAAACACCAATGCGTAACACCATCATTGCTTTCTGCTGTTAAACACACTACATGTGTTACTTAAAATCTCAAATCGATGTGCAAGGCCGTGTTTTGAGGTAATTTTGTTTTGATTTGAGCCATTTCAAGTGCAGCAGAATATGTACTTAGCACAACTAATTATCCTTATTATGGTTCTCAGATGTATGAGCTCTAGTTACTGATAAAAATGATTCAATGCAAGGGCCGTAGATAATCCAATAATTTATTTGTTTCCTCCCTTATTTGTTTTGAAAATTGTTTGACTGTATATGCTGTACGAGGATCTTGAGCTTTGTATGATGATGGGAATGAAATGTAGAATGGAAAAAGACAAAACATTGTCTATTTTCTCCTCTTACTGTGGATCATTTCATTTCTAAAAGCAGCTCATCTCCAGATATATTTGGTTAAACATTCCTGGAGCATAATGCAATTGGATGTTAGTCTGATGAGCAGTTGACCTTGATTTTGAATTCTGAATGGGCTGTAAATAACTTGTGTCCTTATCCCACCCCTTTTCTTGCCGGGTGAAAATGAGCATGATTGCTAGGAGGAAGAATTGATAATGTGGTGGCACTGTATGTTGGTTGGAGGGATTGCTGGTCTGATTCCATACTGTATGGGCGCAGGCTGCCTCACTACCCTTTCAGCGGCAAAGATGTAGGTTAGGCTGATCTGGGCATAATTTACAAGGGAATAAAATGATGTGGTGATCTGTGCTCGAATTTACTGCTTGCAAAGAGAAATGTGGTTAGCGCACTTCTATTCGGTCCCAAAACTCCACAGTTTGATGCAGGCAAAATGTGAGTATTGGACTAATCTCTTTGGAAAAACTGAGCAAGCTCCTTCTCGCCTCAAAACATTAATGTGAAACAAGTGAATCTTCCCCCTTCAGTCACATAGCATATTTAATATTCACTTTCCTTGTTCCTTCAACATGAATCATTCATGTTTTCTGTTGTTGAAATAAAATTAGGAATATTTGGCTGATATGGAAGTAACTGCGTGAAAGGAACAGACTGTTAGAGAGAATAAAATTGGAAAAATATTGCCTAGTAATTATATTACATTCCTTTAATTCAAAATGAGCAAAACTTTAGAGCTGAAATGTTAAATAAAAAAGTAAAATCAATTAACAGCAGATTGATCACAGATTAGTTTGATTATTGGGACCCTAATTATCTGGAAAAGAACAGAGACAGGTTTCTGATAATATTCAAGAAGACACATGCATCAAGCCTGGAAACAGTGGCCCATCTTCCTCAAACAAAAATAATACAGGAATTAACTTTTATCTTTGGTAAACACTAAAGCCAAGACTTACTGAGGCTCTACCAGTGGTGCAAAGTCATGCTGTAAAATCTAGCAAACCACAGCCAACACAGCTTTAGTAGGACAGCACCCTGCCAAACTGCCGCTCTTGATTTCTTTGAGGAAGTGACATCCCAAGTAGACTATGGTAAACCCTACAATGTTGTGTACTTAGATTTCCAGATGACATTTGCTAAATTCCCCATGAAAGGCTACTAGTTAAGTTTGAAGCTATGGGGATTCAAGGTAAAACTTGGGTGCTGATAAGAAATTGGCTTAATAGTAGAAAACAGCAGGTATTCGTTAGCGGGGTAGTCCCAGGGTTAAGAGAAGAACTGAGTGGGGTGCCCGATGACTTGCTGTTGGAACCACTTCTGTTTCTAATTTACATGCATTCAGAAGCTCAATGCAACTTCGTCAAATTTGCATGTGATATCAAACTCAGAGGGTCTTTCAAATTGAAAGAGATATCCCAGAAATTGGAGAAAAAGTTAAATAAATTATATGAGTGGCCCAAACAATGGCAGGTGAACTAAGATGGGGCAATTGATCTTCCTCATCCTTGCATATCTTGTGATCATGAGCTCATGAAGAACCAACTAATGCAAGTACAGCAACATCTTGGGTGTTTTGCATGTTTCTGTCATAACGCCAGGACCTGTATTTATAGAAACCACCACACCTACTTGAACATGTCACAAGAGACCTGTTTTTGTCATCACTGATTCACATGAGCGGCTGCCAGAGATTCTGCTGCAGGATAACCTGCTGGCAACATCTGGAACTGGGTTACATCTTCACATAGAAGGAAAAGTTACCACAAGTTGAAACTTTTATGCTGTTAAACCCTTCAAATCTATCACAGGGGACATCTGCCACATCAGGCAGTCTGTAAATGATCACCATTGTTTACAGAGACACCGTCACCATTTTTTTGCAGGGAAAGGAGGCATAAGCTGGACAGGGCAATTTGACACGATGGTAGGGTTCCTTTGAGTGTACTGCATTATACACGGCATCATTTGGGAACTAGGGCTCTTCATATTAAAAGAAGAATTTGCATTTATATAGTGTCTTTCATGTTCTGAGGATGGCCCAAAGCACTTCACAGCCAATTATGAACTTTTGTAATGTATGAAATGTTGCCACTGTTGTAGAGCAGGAAAACACAACAATTTGCTCACAAGATCCTACAAACAGCAATGAGATAGATGATCAGATTATCTCTTAGTGATGTTCGATGTGAGATGAATGTTGAATAGGACATCAGGAGAGCTACCTTGCTGTTCAAATAGAGCCACGGGATCTTTTAGCTCCACCTGAAAAGGCAGACAGGGCCCTCATTTTAATATCTCATCTGAAAGACGGCATCTCTGACAGACAACATGAGAACAGGAGTAGGACCATTCAGTCCCTCAAGCTGTCTTTCAGTTGAGGTGTTAAAATGAGGGCCTCGTCTCCTTGCTGCTTATGAAAACTGTTGTTCCAATTCACTCCCAATTCTTCAACCCTTCAGTAAGTGTGAGTCAAAGTGGTCCTTTTCATTTTGTATTTACTTCAACCTTTTTGTTGGGAGGAATTGCACCCCTTCAGTATTTGAATACAAGAGTGGTGCTCCCTCTCCTCAGTCAGTTTTCTCTATTTATGTACGCCAAGTAAAGTTTTTATTGATTTCATGCACCCAGGATAAGCACAGCTAACCATTCAATGCATTTCAAAAAATGTGCAGCTTTTTATAACTTCAAAGTCTCAATTTCAAAATGAAATATTTTTATGCCTTTATGGTTCTGGAGTGCATTATCTGGATGAGTATTTAAATAAGGCATGCCATTTAAAATCAGGATATTTTCTATGGATGCGCTTATTTGTACTGCAAACATGGCCACCATGCTCCACCCTTTGTCTATGATTAGTCCCCTTGGAGGATAAACTACACAGTGAGGTTTCCCTGGAATGTGTAACTGGAAACGCCCAGTCTAAGGTCTCACTGACTTTGCAAATTGTAACTCGATCCACTTTGACTTCCTGAAGAGACAGAGGACACAGCGCCCCAGAAGACAGCAAGAGCCAACCAAAGTTCCGTACCCCAGTCAAAGTACATCCCTCCCCCAGCCGAAGTGCCTTATCCCAGTCCAAGTAAATGGAGAAAGATTGCAAAGTGCTGCAGTACAATAGGACCTGGGGGTACTTGTGCATGAAACACAAAAGCATAGTATGCAGGTACAACAAGTGATCAGGAAGGCCAATGGTATCTGTAAAGTCCTGTCCCCTCAGTACAGATTCACACGAGGCATATAGTGAAGTCAAGGTCACTCTGGACCTCCACCTTTATTTCACAGCTCTGGAATGCTGCACTTGCCTGAGACCTGTCCTTATATACCTGTCTCTTGCAAATGCACCCCTGGTGGTAAGGTATGCTGGTGGTTACAGGTCATATCTTATTACAATCATGTATAGCATGTTAGGATACAGTTATATATAATAATGTAAGATACATGACATCACCCTCCCCCAAGGTCTTATTGTCTTTATAGGTTCAGTCTCTCAGGTGGTCTACGCTCTCGCGTGGAGCGTCTGAGTTGTGGTTCAGTTGTTTGCCTTGGTGTCTGTTTTTCTTTGGGTGTGGTTGCTGGTATCTCGCCTGGGCTGGCTGTTTCGATTGGTGTGATTGTTGTTGACTCGCCTGGGCTGTCTGTTGGGATTGCCCTTTCCTCAGGTTGTTCCCTCTGTCTGTCCACCAGGTGTGGTGCGAGTTGCACATTGTAATCTGCCTCTGGTTCCGTAGTGCTGTTGGTAAATCTGCTCTTGACTTGGTCTCCATGCCTCCGGCAGGTTTTGCCATTGTCCATTTGTACTACCAGTAGCCTGTCTCCTTCCTTGCCCGTTACTGTCCCTGCAAGCCATTTGGGACCCCTGCCATAGTTTAGTACAAACACTTTGTCCCCTATCTCATTCCATCTCCCCCTCGAATTTCTGTCATGGTACTCAGTCAGCTTACTGCGCTTTGCCTCAACGATTTCGTGCATGTCTGGGAGGATTAATGAGAGCCTTGTTTTTAAAGTCCTTTTCATCAACAGTTGCGTGGGGGGGATCCCAGTCAGTGAGTGCGGACGAGATCTGTATGCCAGCAGCAGTCGCGACAGCCGACCCTGCAGCGTGGGACCTTGGATTTTAAGCATGCCTTGTTTAATGATTTGCACTGCTCTCTCCGCCTGGCCGTTGGAGGCCGGCTTGAACGGTGCCATCTTGACGTGATTTATGCCGTGGCCAATTATAAAGTCTTGGAATTCTGCGCTAGTGAAGCACGGACCATTGTCACTGACCAATAAGTCAGGGATTCCGTGCGTTGCAAACATGGTTGCGAGGCTCTCCACAGTGGTAGAGGTTGTGCTCAAGTTTAAAATGGTGCATTCGATCCACTTTGAAAATGCATCTACGACTGCGAGGAACATTTTGCCCATGAATGGGCCCGCATAGTCTACGTGCACCCGCGACCACGGTTTGGTAGGCCAGGGCCAGGGGCTCAGTGGAGCCTCCCTGGGGGCATTGCTGAGTTGGGCACAAATGGTGCACCTTCGGACGCAGAGCTCAAGTCCGCGTCAATACCAGGCCACCAGATGTGGGATCTGGCAATGGCCTTCATGAGAACGATCCCCGGGTGCTCGCGGTGGAGCTCCCGGACAAATGCCTCTCTGCCTCGCAGAGGCATGACTACTCGGCTGCCCCACATCAGGCAGTCTGCTTGTAGTGATAGCTCATGCATGCGCCTGTGAAAGGGTTTTAATTCCTCGGGGCAGGCATCGCGAGCCTCTGCCTAGTCACCGGTTAGGACACATCTTTTTACTAAGGATAACGTGGGGTCGCTGGCCGTCCAGGCTCTGATTTGGCGAGCCGTCATGGGTGAACCTGTGGACTCGAAGGCATTGATTGCCATGACACTCTCACAGTCCTGTTCGTCAGACCCTTCCGTGGTCACCAGGGGTAGCCTGCTGAGCGCTTCGGCACAGTTGTCTGTGCCTTATGGTATAGTTGTAGGACGCCAGCATGAGTGCCCACCGTTGAATTCGTGCCGAGGCGTTGGCGTTTATTGCCTTGCTCTCTGATAGGAGGGACGTGAGGGGCTTGTGGTCGGTTTCTAATGCGAACTTGGCCCCGAAAAGGTATTGGTGCATCTTTTTGACACTGTACACGCACGTGAGCGCCTCCTTCTCCACCATTCCGTACCCGCGCTCCGCCCGCGAAAGTGACCTGGAGGCATAAGCTATGGGTTGTAATTTGCCCGCACTATTGACATGTTGCAAAATGCACCCGACCCCATACGCTGACGCATCGCATGTAAGAACTAGCTTTTTACCTGGGTCAAAGAAAGTCAAAACACTGTTGGAACACAGAAGGTTGCGTGCCTTATTGAAGGCACGTTCCTGGGCGTCTCCCCAAAACCAATCGCACCCCTTCCTGTGTAGCACGTGGAGAGGCTCCAGCAGCGTGCTTAAGTTCTGCATAAAGTTCCCAAAGTAATTGAATAGCCCGAGAAAGGCGCGCAGTTCTGGGGCCTGGGTGCCAGGCGAATTGCTTCTGTTTTGGACTCTGTTGGGCGGATTCCATCAGCGGCAATCCTTCTGCCAAAAATTCAACCTCGGCTGCGAGAAACAGGCACTTGGATTTCTTGACTCGTTGGCCTACCCGATCCAACCACTTTAGTACTTCCTCCAAATTACGGAGATGGGAGTTGGTGTCCCTGCTCGTGATAAGTATGTCGTCTTGAAATACAACCGTCCCCGGGATGGACTTGAGCAGACTCTCCATGTTGCGCTGGAATATGGCAGCTGCCGACCTGATGCCGAATGGGCATCGATTGTACATGAAAAGGCCTCGATGTGTGTTAATGGTGAGTAGCTTGGATTCCTCGGTCAATTCTTGCGTCATAAACGCAGATGTGAGGTCTAATTTTGAGAAAAGTTTACCTCCAGCCAATGTGGCAAATAAGTCCTCCGCTCTGGGCAGCGGGTACTGGTCCTGTAGGGAGACTCTCTTTATGGTAGATTTGTAGTCCCCACAGATTCGTACGGATCCATCAGGCTTCATGACTGTGACGATGGGACTTGCCCAGTCGCTAAAATCCACAGGTGATATAAAGCCTTCCCGCAGAAGCCTGTCTAGTTCATGTTCAATCTTTTCCCTCATCACATAGGGTACAGCTCTGGCCTTGTGATGGACCAGTCTAGCATCCTGTGTGATGTAGATTTTGACTTTGGCCCCTTTGAAAATGCCCACACCTGGCTGAAAGAGATGTTCAAATCGCTTTATAACTGTTGAGCAGGGGGTCCGTTCCTCTAATGACATGGCATGGACATCATCCCATTTCCAGTTTAGTTTTGCCAGCCAGCTTCTCCCCAGCAGTGTTGGGGGGTTTCTGGGGACAATCCACAGGGGAAGTCGGTTCACTGTCCCTTTGTGTGTGACAGAGAGCATGGCGCTGCCGAGGACTGGTACGATTTTTTTGGTATAGGTCCTTAGTTTGGTGTCGACCCTTGTGAGTTTTGGTCTGTCTCTCTTATGCGACCACAGTTGTTCAAATTGTTGAGCGCCCATGAGAGATTGACTCGCTCCCGTATCCAGCTCCATGTTGACAGATATCCCGTTGAGTAGGACCCTCATCATTTATAGAAGGCGTCCTGTTGCCATTAATCGTGTTGACCAGCTGTACATCGGTGTCCCGGGTACTGTCCCCACCATCTTCTGGTCCGCTTTCCGACCCATCCGATTCGTATACCAGCCGAGCTGCCGTTTTTTTGCACATGCGGGCCAAATGCCCTGTATATTCACAATTTCTGCAAACAGCCTGCTGAAACCGACATCCCCTTCACGAGTGCCCACCTCCACACCTCCAGCACAGACCTGTTCCATTGTTCAAAGTGTTCCCAAAGAATGAGCTGCGTCTGGCTGATCTCTCTTGAGCTTCTCTCAGTTTGTAGTTGATTGCTCGCATTGTGGGTTGATGAGGTGTGAACGGCCGTTCCTGTGGCCCTTGATGGCTTCTGCCTGCTGTCAAGAGCCTGTTCTCCCGGTTTTGTCTGTGTGTGGGGGTAGCAGCTTGTTTAGTGCTGTGAACTTCTTGTTCCGATATTTCGTTAGTTGTCGTACCTGCATTGTAAGTCAACCTCGTTTCTTCTTTCCCTACCAAGAATTTCTGTGCAACCAGTGCTGCTGCTTCTAAGGTCAGGTTCTTGGTCTCTATGAGCTTTCGGAATATGCCTGCGTGGCCTATTCCTTCAATGAAAAAGTCTCTCAGCATTTCTCCTCTCAGTTCATCGGAGAACTCACATAAACTAGCCAACCTCCGAAGTTCCGCCATGAAGTCGGGTTATGCTCTGGGCCACACAGCGTCTGTAGTTGTAGAACCTGTGTCTGGCCATGTGTAAGCTGCTCGCTGGCTTCAGGTGGTCTCTCACCAGTGTGCTCAATTCTTCAAACGACTTGCTTGCTGGTTTCTCGGGTGCCAACAGATCCTTCATTAAAGCGTATGTTTTCGAGCCACAGCTGGTCAAGAGATGGGCTCTTCTCTTGTCTGCCTTATCGTCGCCTAACCAGTCTTTGGTTACAAAGCTTTGCTGGAGCCTTTCTGTAAAGTCCTCCCAATTGTCTCCCGCATTGTACTTTTCATCTGATCCGTTGTTCGCCATTCTGTGGATTCTGTAATCCCGTAACCCGTCTCCACTGTAAAGTCCTGTCCCCTCAGTACAGATTCACATGAGGCATGTAGTGAAGTCAAGGTCACTCTGGACCTGCACCTTTATTTCACAGCTCTGGAATGCTGCACTTGCCTGAGACCTGTCCTTATATACCTGTCTCTTGCAAGTGCACCCCTGGTGGTAAGGTATGCTGGTGGTTACAGGTCATATCTTATTACAGTCATGTATAGCATGTTAGGATACAGTTATATATAATAATGTAAGATACATGACAGTATCTTGGTCTTTATTGCAAAGGGGATGGAGTATAAAAGCAGGGAAGTCTTAGTACAGCTATATAATGTATTGGTGAGGCCACACCTGGAATACTGCCTGCAGTTTTGGTTTCCATATTTACGAAAGAATATACTTGCTTTGGAGGCAGTTCAGAGAAGGTTCATTAGGTTGATTCCGCGAATGAGGGGGTTGACATGAGAAAAGGTTGAGTAGGTTGGGCCTCTACTCATTGGAATTCAGAAGAATGAGAGGTGATCTTATCGAAACATATAAGATTATGAGGGGGCTTGACAAGGTGGATGCAGAGAGGATGTTTCCACTGATGGGGAAGACTAGAACTAGAGGGCATGATCTTAGGATAAGGGGCCACCCATTTAAAACAGAGATAAGAAGACATTTCTTCTCTCAGAGGGTTGTAAATCTGTGGAATTCACTGCCTCAGAGAGCTGTGGAAGCTGGGACATTGAATATATTTAAGACAGAAATAGATAGTTTCTTAAACGATAAGGGGATAAGGGGTTATGGGGAGTGGGCAGGGAAGTGGAGCTCAGTCCATGATCAGATCAGCCATGATTGTATTAAATGGCAGAGCAGGCTCGAGGGGCCAAATGGCCTACTCCTGTTCCTATTTCTTATGTTCTTATCCCTCCCCCAGTCGAAGTGCCTTACCCATCCAAGTGCATGCCTCCCCCAGCTGAAGTCCCTCCTTACACCAGCGCATGTGCATGGCCTTACCCCCACCCTACCACCCGACTACAGATGGGGCATTGTGTACGAATTGTTAACAGGTTTATTGGGTATGAAGTGAATAGTGTCAGTGTCGTGACCATGATTTCATAGGGGCCTGGAAGAACGTGATCTATCTTCCCTGAATTCCATCTCTCCCCTCCAGTCACCCCCACCCGTGTCTCTCTTTCCCCCCTCGTCCCCCCACAGCCCCTCTCTCCCCACACTCTCTCTCTCTCTCTCTCTCTCCCCCCCCACACTCTCTCTCTCTTCTCCCCCCACACTCTCTCTCTCTCTCTCTCTCTCTCTCCTCTCTCTCTCTCTCTCTCTCTCTCTCTCTCTCTCTCACTCTCTCTCCCAGCCTCTCCCCCTACTCCCCCTCTCTTTCTCTCTCTCTCTCTCTCTCTCTCTCTCTCTCTCTCCCAGCCCTCTCCCCCTCCTCCTCTCCCTCCCCCTCCCAGCCTCTCTCTCTCTCTCTCTCTCTCTCTCTCTCTCTCTCTCTC